>NW_026020569.1:0-1200000 GCF_900185275.1 Solanum verrucosum
GAAGCAAGAGAGGAGAAAAAGGTCAAGAACCCTAGTTCAAGAACGCAACGAGGTTTCTTCAGTTCCAGCCCCGAAATCGAAAGATTTCTCCGTGGAATTCGTCACCAGGTATGTGGGATTTCACTAGTGGGTTCCTTTCGCCCATTAGGTCCCTAGAATTCAGTCAGATTCTTGATTCCATGATTATGAACAGACCTAGGGTTTCTAGAATTTGAACAGATCATCATGAATTAGTTATTTAAATGTTCCAAATCAGATTATCATGTTATTGCTCAGTTTCTCGCATGAATTTCAGAACCCTAGCTATGTATTTCTTTAGTTCTTGAATTACACATGCTAGGTCAGATATTTCAGTATTCAGTTTTACATGCCTCAGTTTATGAATGCATCATTATCAGATTAATTGTTGCATTCTCAGTTTGCATGTTCAGTTCGAGCTATCCAGTATTTACAGAAATTCAGTCATAACCAGTTAACTACTTAATTCATTGGGAGTAGCATAATACCGAGTTGGACTAGGGTTTCAGCGTACCCATATAGTCCCAGAACTACGAGCCACGTAGGTGTAAGTCCCCTCTGTGGGCAACATCAGTTTAGTGATCACGCCAGCATGCCTCTATACCTCTGGCAGGGTATATTGGGTCCTCTCGATGGGGCGTATACATCGGACTCCACATTTAGCTCATGTGGTTTTATGTCGGTTATTAGTAGCTCCCACAGTTCAGTCAGACCCTATTGCATTGACCACATTTACAGTTCATTCAGTATTCAGTCAGCATGTTATAAATTGGTCATTGCATTCAGTTAGCTCAGTATTCAGTATCTATATCATGTTCAGATTATTTCATTGCTTTATTGCTTTGTTCAGTTATATGTTCTTTCAGCTTTACTCTATCCTGCATGCTCAGTACCTTTCAAGTACTGACGCATACGTGCGCTACATCTTCTCGTGATGTAGGTTCAGGTTCTCAGCATCCAGATCACGCTTAGATCGATTCCCGATCTTCAGTTCAGCAGAATCAGTTGGTGAGTCCTCATTCTTCGGGGACAATAGTCATGAGTTTCGTTCAGTATTTTAGTCCTTTAGTTTCAGTTTTACTAGACTTAGCTGGGGCCTGTCCCAGCATTTCTAGTCAGTTTAGAGGCTTATTTCAGACATAGTTAGATTCAGCTTAGTATTTGAGTTTGATATTTCTTTTGTATTAAACTCTTAGATTCGCTACATTCAGTTATAGTATATGGGTATTCCCCATCTTTTCAGATTTATTTATGAATTAGCTTCCGCATCAGTTTATTATCTTTAGTATGCTCATGATCATGCCAGCAGGGTTAGCTTGGGATCACTTGTGGTCCTAGGTCCCGTGTCCGCGTCTTGGGGGTAGCTTGGGGCGTGACACAGCTATACCCCGTTTCGATGGTCACTATGACCATTGGAGTATGCTGATGGAGAATTTCTTGCGGTCAAAGGAGTATTGGCCAATTATCGAGGACGGAATCGGAGCTCCGACGGAAGGTGAAACCTTAACGAATGCTCAAAAGGTAGAGCTCGAAGCAAGAAAGTTGAAAGATTTGAAGGCAAAGAATTATCTCTTTAAGGCTATCGATCGTCCTATCCTAGAAACTATTCTTTGCAAAGAAACTTCTAAGGATATTTGGGATTTGATGAAGAAAAAATATCAAGGCACTACTGGAGTTGTCACTCCCCGAGCTACCCCCGAGACGCGGACACGGGATTTAGGACCACAAGTGATCCCAAGCTAACCCTGCTGGCATGATCATGAGCATACTAAAGATAATAAACTGATGCTGAAGCTAATTCATAAATAAATTTGAAAAAATGGGGAATACCCATATACTATAACTGAATATATCAAATCTGAGAGTTTAATACAAAAGAAATATCAAACTCAAAACACTAAGCTGAATATAACTATGTCTGAAATAAGCCTCTAAATTGACTAGAAATGTTGGGACATGCCCCAACTAGGTCTAGCAAAAACTGAAACTAAAGATTAAAAGCGATAAAGATAAACATGTCACTAGTCCTCGAAGAATGAAGACTCACCACTGATGCTGCTGAACTGGAGATCGGGAACCGATCTAAGTGTGATCTAGATGCTGAGAACCTGAACCTACATCACGAGAAGATGTAGCGCACATATGCGTCAGTACTTGAGAGGTACTGAGCATGCATGATGGAGTAAAGCTGAAATAACATATAACTGAACAAAGCAATAAAACAATGAAATAATCTGAACATGATATAGATACTGAATACTGAGCTAACTGATGCAATGACCAAATTTATAACATGCTAAGACTGAATACTGACTGTACTGAAATATGGTCAATGCAATAGAGTATGACTAAACTGTGGGAACTACTAATAACCGACATAAACCACAGGAGCTAAATATGGAGTCCGATGTATACGCCCTATCGAGAGGACCCAATATACCCTGCCAGAGGTATAGAGGCATGCTGGCGTGATCATTAAACTGATGTTGCCCACAGAGGGGACTTACACCTACGTGACTCGTAGTTCTGGGACTATATGGGTACGTTGAACCCTAGTCCAACTCGGTATTATGCTACTCCCAATGAATTAAGTGGTTAACACATTATGACTGAGTTCTGTAAAGTACTGGATAGCTCAAAACTGGACATGCAAACTGAGAATGCAATAATTAATCTGATAATGATGCATTAATAACTGAGGCATGTATAACTGAATAACTGAGATATCTGACCTAGCATGTGTAATTCAAGAACTAAAGAAACACATAGCTAAGTTCTGAAATTCATGCGAGAAACGATGTAATAACATGATAATCTGATTTGGAACATCTAAATAACTAATTCATGATGATCTGTTGAAATTCTAGAAACCCTAGGTCTATTCATGATAAGGGAATCAAGAAACTGACTGAATTATAGGGACCCAATGAGTGAAAGGAACCCACTAGTGAAATCTCACATACCTGGTGACGAATTCTACGGAGACATCTTTCGATTTCGGGGCTGGAACTGATGGAACTTTGTTGCGTTCTTGAACTAGGGTTCTTGACCTTTTTCTCCTATCTTGATTCTAATTTTCTAAGTTTTGATTAATGATTTTGACTAAGGTAAGTTATAATTATGTTTCTAGGCCTAAACTGACTAAAACCTCATGATGTAGGATCTAAACGACGTATCTTAGGGGTTAAACAAAATAGGAAAAGACTAAAAGACCCCTGACTTAACTGTTGTCGGAGTGACTGACGGAATGGACCTACGGTTCGTCACTCAATATATGGTCCGTTGATTGGGTCCGTAAGTCAAGCCTGCTCGACAGACCTTCACTAAAACGAGCATAACTTTTTACTCAGAGGTAGGAATTTAGCAAACTCGGTGGCGTTGGAAAGATAATTCAATTATCTATCATATCATAGGTCATGGAACACACAATTCTTTTTATGCTAAAAGTTATGACCATCTGAAGTTGATCTATCAACAATTTTCAGCTAACTGGTTGTTAATCCTCACCTCCGGTCAGACCTACGGACCGTGGATCGATTGACGGTCTGTGCTGGTCAACCGTCAATCGGGAGTGAAGTTGGGCTTTTAGGGCATGAATCCACGGACATGAACTACGGTCCGTGACCTGACCTATGGACCGTAAGTCCGGCCATGGGTCAACACTTAGCCAAATTTTCTGACTGAGTTCTGGGGAAGTTTTCTGTCATAAACCACGGACCTGCAGGACGGACCATGAGTCCATCTACGGTCCGTAGATGGTGTCCGTGAGTGCCACCTGTAACACCAGAAATCTAAAATTTCAATTTTCGGATACGGGGTGTTATAAGAGTGAAGCGCGCACAACTTCAAGCCTTGAGAAGGGATTTCGAGACTTTGCAGATGAAATAAGGAGAGTCTATAATGAGTTATTGTGCTAAAACAATGGAGATGAGCAACAAAATGCGATTTTATGGTGAAAAAATGACCGATGTAACAATCGTGGAAAAGATATTGGGCTCCATGACACCGAAGTATGACTATGTCGTTTGCTCCATTGAGGAGTCAAAAGATATAGATGAGTTATCGCTTGACGAATTGCAAAGTTCCTTGTTGGTACATGAGCAGAAGATGAACCGCAGTTCATCTTCCGAAGAGCAGACTTTGAAGACTTCTACTAATACTTGTTTCTCAAATTTCAGAGGAAGGGGTAGAGGTAGAGGAAGATGAAAAGGAGATCGAGGATATAGAGATGAAGGCAACAAATATGGCAATCAAAATTTCAGAGCCAATAATGACTACGACAAAGGCAGAGGGAGAGATTTTGACAAATCCAAGGTAGAATGTTATCGTTGCCATACATTTGGTCATTATCGTTCTAAATGTCATACAAGGCTGCCTAATGAGAAAGAAGAAAAGTCAAATTTTGCTGAGAATAAGGAAGGAGAAACCTTGTTGATGGCGGTTCATGCTGGAAACGAGCTCGAGAAACAACTTATTTGGTATGTAGATACTGGCTGCAGTAACCACATGACTGGAAGTAAGTCTTCTTTTACTGTTTTAAATGAAAATTTCCGGTCAACAGTTAGTTTTGGTGATCTTTCAACTGTGAATGTGATGGGAAAAGGTAATATCAATTTTAGAACAAAAAATGGGTGTGTGGAAATCATATCCAATGTGTTCTATGTTCCAGCTTTGTAAAGCAATTTGTTAAGTGTCGGTCAACTGTTAGAAAAAGGGTATGTAATCACCTTAAGAAATGATGCATGTGAAATTTCTGATCCCTCCAAAGGAGTTATTGCTTTTGTGAAAATGAGTCAAAACAGGTTGTTTCCTTTGAAGATTGAAAATGATCAATCTTGCTATATGGCAGAAGTAAGAAATCCTTCATGGTTGTGGCATTTTAGATATGGTCACTTGGGTTTTGGTGGATTAAGAACTCTCCAACAGAAAAAGATGGTGATAGGTATTCCAGAAATCATCACTCATTCTCAAGTTTGTGAAGAATGTGTTGTTGGTAAACAACATCGTTCTCAATTTCCAAAAGGGAAGTCCTGGAGAGCGAATAGTGTTTTGGAGCTGGTGCATTCAGATATTTGTGGCCCAATCAACCCCATTTCGAATGGTGGTAAAAAGTATTTTATTACCTTTATTGATGATTATTCTAGGAAGACTTGGGTGTATATTCTGCAAGAAAAGTCGGAGGCTTTTAATGTATTTAAAAGCTTCAAAGCTCATGTGGAGAATGAGACTAGAAAGATCATTAAGAACCTTCAGACAGATAGCTGAGGAAAATATTGCTCTAAGGTATTTGATGAATTTTGTGAGACTCGCGACATTCGAAAACAGCTCACAACAGCATATACACCGCAATAAAACGGTGTGGCAGAGAGAAAGAATAGAACCATTCTCAATATGGTTCGTACCTTGCTGGCTCGAGGAAAAGTTCCACAGGAATTTTGGCCGGAAGAAGTGAATTGGAGCATTCACATCTTGAACAGAAGTCCCACTTTTGCTCTTCGAGATATGACACCTAAGGAGGCTTGGAGCGGGAGGAAACCGGCAGTAGACCACTTCAAAGTTTTTGGTTCCATTGATTATGCACATGTTCCGGAAGCAAAAAGAAAGAAACTTGATAATAGATGAGAGAAATGTGTTTTTCTTGGAGTTAGCGAGGCATCCAAGGCGTACAAGTTGTTCAATCCATTGGCAAAAAAAGTTGTGACCAACAGAGATGCTGTTTTTTATGAAGAAAGAACTTGGGATTGTAATATGCAGCAATCTACTCCAATCCTAATTAATAATGAAGTCGAAGAAGTAGTTGTGGTACCCGAAATTTCTGAAACTTCTACTCAAGAAGTTGCTGAAACTTCACCATCAGTTGTACCCGATATTTCAAAAACTTTTCCTCGTGCAGCTGCTGAAAGTTCAGCATCAATTTTGGAAAAGACTGATATAGCTAATCAACCTCTTCGTCGTGCTCGCAGAAGGCCCGCGTGGATGATGGATTTTAAGGTAACAGGGATTGATGTTAATGAAGATGTTTCCCATTTTGCATTGTTTGCAGACCGCGATCCTACAACTTTTGAGAATGCTGTCAAAGAGGAGAAATAGTGTAAAGCCATGGATGATGAGATTGATTCTATTGAAAGAAATGACACTTGAGAGTTATCAGATCTCCCCAAGGGGCACAAAATCATAGGTGTCAAGTGGGTCTATAAGACGAAACTCAAGGAAAATGGTGAAATTGACAAGTATAAGGCGCGATTGGTGGCTAAGGGATACAAGCAACAACATGGAGTTGACTACACAGAATGGTAATTGCATTGGCGGCACAAAATTCGTGGCCTATCTTTCAGTTGGATGTTAAATCAGCTTTCCTACATGGATACCTGGATGAAGAGGTATTTATCGAGCAACCTTCTGGTTATATTAAAATTGGATCTGAGCATAAGGTATACAAGTTGAAAAAGGCTATTTACGAACTAAAACAAGCTCCGCGAGCTTGGTATAGTCGCATCGAGACTTACTTTCAAAAGGTTAGTTTCCTGAAATGTCCATATGAGCACTCTGTTTTTGTTAAATTTGAAGAACCAGGAAAAATGCTCATTGCGTATTTATATGTTGATGATCTTATATTTATCGGGAATGATAAATGCCATGTTTTCTCATTTTAAAAAGTCCATGATAGATGAATTTGAGATGTCTGATCTAGGTAAGATGCATTATTTTCTTGGTTTAGAAGTAGTGCAATCTGATGATGGTATATTTGTTTCCCAAAAGAAATATGTACGGGAAATTTTAGATCGATTCAAGATGAAGAATTGTAATCCAGTCAATACTCCCGTTGAGTTCGGCCTGAAGCTAAACAAAGTTGGAAGAGGAGATGTTGTAGACAGCACACTGTTTAGGAATTGTAGGTAGTTTTGTCACACCCCGAGCCTACACCTTGGGCGGGACTGGCACCCGGAGACCATTGCTGGCCCCAAGCAAACCCTTGGCCTGGCTTTCTTAACTCAGCGGAAACCTAACTCAACAGAATAACTCAATGTCATGCAAGGACATAAAACAATTTAACTGATAAAAATCTGGCCCAAAAGGGCAACTCGAGTCTCAAAATAGAATATTTACATATATACATAGATGAGGGACGCAATACTAACTGACTGACTATCTATGAAGCCTCTACAAATACTGAGATGGATGTTGGGACAGACCCCACAACATCCTAACAAAACAAAACTAGGAACATAAAATAACCGAGTCCTCCAAAATGCAAGGAGGCTCACCACTGACTCTGGAGTGCTCACCTGGATCAACGACGTACTGGATGTTGATCCTGGGTACCTGTATCTACATCGTAATAAGATGCAGGCCAACTGGCATCAGTACATGGAATGTACGAGTATACGAGCTGGAAAACTAAGCAACTAGGCTAGAAAGAAATCTGGAAGAGACTGAAAAGCTTACCTTGCTCAACTCAACTCAACCTGACTGACTTCTTTCAATATAAGGCAATTTAAAACAAGTGTGATATAAGGAAAGACTGCTTAAAACATACTATAAACTCTGTATGTGTACAAAGATACAATAAGCCTGAGATGTATATAGAAATACAATTGAACTAATGTATATACAATATAATACTTTCTGTGTATGAAAATACAATAACTGTTGTGGGAGTTTCTCTAACTGACAACCATCACATGAGAGCTATAGTGATGATACAGCGATCGACCTCACGCTGCCAGAGCATCTTATACCCGGCCAAATGTATAAGACCTGAACTGCCTAATGGATCCACTAGTCTAATCTGAAAAGGATTCATCTAAAAAGTATGATCCTTTTTTACCTATGGTGGCTGACATGGTTCTATGGGGGCTGTAGGTTCTTTGAACGCTCCCCCAATTCGGTGCTCGATACTACTCCAAAAAATGTACTGGCTCTTATATTTTTAAAACATATTTCTTCCTGCTGATATGAGATAATTACTCAAAAACTAGCCTGAAGGCTCTTTTGGAAATCTCAGTTTCCAACCTTGTTTAAATGTAAAAACATTTCTTTAAAACTTCTTTGGGAATACATAGTTCCCTAATAACTTTGAGAAATGAACTCAACTTTAAACTTTTTACTCAACTTGAAACTCTTGACTTAACTTGAAACTTGAGACTCTTCACTTGGCTTGAACTCTATACTCTTTACTCGACATGAACTTGAACCTTAAAACAAAGGTAAAACGTTTAATAACAACTCTTGAAAAGCTTGGAGGACTTGCTTGAACTTACTTCTTAACTTTGCTTGACTTGACTCTAACTTCACCTTAACTTGATACTAACACGCCTTGAATTGAATTATGGATTCAAGGTTTATGATCACATGTTTATGAATGAATTCGGGATGTCTAAATGTACCTTAGAGTGTTGGAAACAACTAGGAAACATAGGTATAATACCTAGGAACATGCATGAGAAAGTATGAAAAGAATGGGGGAACATGGCGTCCTTGGCGCTCTGCAAGGTGCGGAACGCCAGCCCTTGACGCTCAGAGGGCACCTGTTGGCGCTCTGAGAGGTGCGCCGCCCCAAGGGCTGGACTTCAGAGTCCGCTTTGGGGCGCGCTGGCAGGCGCGGCGCGCCATCCCCTTCCCCAGAAAACCCGACTTTTCTCCCTCTTTTCTTCAACTCTAAACCACCCTAACTTCAAAGGTTTCAAATCCAAACACTAAGGATCATAAGATCCCTCAACATACATGAGATTCAACTCAAACACACAACCAAATCATGTCTCACAACCAACAATAATTTCAACAACACAATCAACAACTAACCCAACAACTTCAACAACATATCCAATCTTTCTCAATAATGATGAGTTTGGGGTGTGGGGGAAAGGATCAACCCACACTAAAGACTCACATACTTTGATAGGG
Source organism: Solanum verrucosum (assembly GCF_900185275.1). Classification (NCBI taxonomy): domain Eukaryota; kingdom Viridiplantae; phylum Streptophyta; class Magnoliopsida; order Solanales; family Solanaceae; genus Solanum; species Solanum verrucosum. The sequence continues at coordinate 8,923 of NW_026020569.1, forward strand.
ATCACCCCCGACGAAAAATCCACGACGGAACGTGCTTGATCTCATCTTTCTCCTCTTCTTCTCTTCTTCACTCTCAAGAACCCTAACTCTTTCTCTTTTAAAATGGGACAAAATGATCCAAAGATCAGCCTAATACAACAATATAATCCCAAAAGAAATGGCTAGGGAAAAGACCAAAATGCCCTTAAAATTTCCGGACGGATTCCCTGCCAACTGCCCAACTTTCAAAGGGCATAACTCGCTCATACGAACTTGGAATTGAGCAAACTCGGTGGCGTTGGAAAGATCATTCCAAGGACTTTCCAAACATAATGGGAACTACTCCTAACTCATCCTGAGCTAGGAGTTATGACTGCTCAAAGTTGGCCAAAATTCACTGATTTCCCACACTTAACCAAATTTCCAGATTTTAAATTTTTCCAAAAATGACTATTTCCAATTTCAAGCTTTTTCATAGTTATTTCAAATTGCCGGATGTTACAAGTTTGATGTATCTTACTGCCACAAGGCCCGATATCATATATGCTGTAATTCTTATAAGTAGATATATGGAGAGCCCCGCCGAAATTCACCTGCTAGCTACCAAGAGAATCCTTCGCTACTTACAAGGAACTAAGGATTTTGGTTTGTTCTATAAGCAGGGTGAGAAATCAAGTTTGCTTGGTTTTGCTGATAGTGACTATGCAGGAGATCAGGACGACAGGAAAAACACATCAGGTTATGTTTTTATGTTGGGCACAGGGGCTGTTTCATGGTCTTCCAGAAAGCAAAAGATTGTCACTTTATCAAGTACTGAGGCTGAATTTATTGTTGCTACAGCTTGTGCTTGTCAAGCTGTTTGGTTGAGAAGAATTCTTGTAGAGTTGCAGTTTAAACAAGAAAGAGCAACTACAATTTTCTGTGATAACAACTCTGCTATCAAGCTATCTAAAAATCCAGTGTTACATGGAAGAAGCAAACACATTGATGTGAAGTATTATTTCCTGCGAGATCTCAACGATGAAGGAGCGATAGAGTTGAAATATTGCCGAAGTTAAGACCAGCTGGCGGATATTTTCACTAAACCTCTCAAGTTTCTGCTTTTTCAAAATCTCAGAAGGTTGATGGGTATCGGCACTATGGAAGAGTTCAAGAAGCTGACTCTAAACTGAAGTTTGAAAGCTTTCAGTTTAAGGGAGGGTGTTAGTTTTTAATAAGTCACGTTAGTAATTAATAAGATGCCTAATGTTATGTTTGTCCTAGTCTTTAGGAAGTACTTTAAAACGTGGACTGTTATCTAGTTTTTAGGAGAAATTTTTTTTGGTGAAGTATTTTTTTTTGGCTTTAGCCGTTGCTGTATTTTTGCATTATAAAAAGACTCCTGCAGCAGTGTAAGTCTGTTGAGAAGCCAAGTTATTCTTTTCTCGTGTATTGTCTCTGTTTTACTCTATATTTTCTGTTCTCAAGTTATTTTTTTCCTATCAGTTTTGTCAAGAATTATGGATATGGAGAGAGCATGTAAACTACTATTTACTATTAACTAACTAAAACCAATATGCAAGACCCACAAAGAAAACATAAACAAGGAAGAAGAAAGCAACATACCCAGATTCAAGAATGGAGAAATTGAAAAGTGGGTTGTTAACATATGAGAACAAATTCATTGGAGAGACCACATAAACCTGTAAGTGATCAAGAAAATTTACTTACATGAAGAAAAAACCATAAACCCATTGCATCAAAAAGACATACAAATGATTCCTACTTACATGGAGCCGAGGAAAATATCTACATGTTTGGTGACAGAGAAAGCAAAGAAGGCCGGAATATTTATTTTCCTCCGACGTGTAAATAAATGGCAATTGAATTGGAATGGCTCTATATATATATATATATATATATATATATATATATATAAATAGAGCCGGTTGCATAATTTGTACGCACACTTTTAACCGCAAGGGTGTCCGCTTACGGTTTAAGCTAATCAATTAAAACACCTTCGTTTATTCTTCCCAGTTTTTTTCTTTAATTTAATAGCCTTTTGATCACTAATTACGTATGTCCTTTTTAGTGTACGAGTTAACACATTTAACTTTTATCTAATTTTCGAACACATGAATATTTAATGTTAAATAATACAAATATTTTAAAAGTTTAAAATATTTGAACTAAAATTTCTAGCCCAATTAAAATACAATTTTTTTAATAGAAATTAAATTTAAAAAGTCTAATAGAGAGGAAAAAAAACACAAAAGAAAAATAGAGAGAAGAAAAGATATTCGAAAATAATAATAGCAAACCAAGATGAAAAAAAATAAAAATTGAGTTCACTGAACTCCTATATTTATATAATAGCAAACAAATATGAAAATAATAATAAAAATCAAGATGGGTTCATTTTACTTTAATTTCACTCTTACGCGCTAACTGTGAGTGTGGTCACTTGTTCATCCAAATAACCTAATAATACCTTCAATAATACATTAAAAGATAGTTTATGGGGGGGGGGGGGGGGATCATATGACCCCACAAAGTTGGAGTGTGTAAAAGTAATTTCGATCAAAATTTGTATGTGTTTTGAACTATTTTCCCAATTTTTTAAATCGAATTAGCTTTAAAAAGCCTATTTTTCTAACTTCTTCACAAATAATAAGTTTTTAATAGGAAATGGTCACATAAAAAAATTGAAACTATTAGGCACCTAAGTGGCAAAATTATAAGATTCAATAACATCTTTCACAAATAACTTCCTGATATAACAAAAATATAACTTTATAACTTATGTCTATGTAACGAATATAGTATAGCTGAGATTTTATAATTTGAATTTTCTATTTTAGATATACAAAATTTTACTCTAAATTAAAGCAAGAGAACTACACAAACAATTAATTAAAGGGTCTCGAGTCTCGACTACCTACTTAAACTAGTCATTCATACTCAAGCTATAAAATGAGTTGACATTTTACTATTTTAGTTATAACTTGTTATTGGTATCGACAAACTTCAAACAAAAGTATATTTGCTCCTTTGCTGCAACTTGTAATTGGTATTGACAAACTTCAAATGAAAGTGTCTTTGCTCCTTTGCTGCTTCTACTTCTTTTTCTCCTTCTTGTACACCGGCTTCCAAAAATGATTGTCGAACTGTAACATATCAACCTCTGTAATTTTTATATTGTTGGCATAGCAAATAATAAAATTCAATCACAATTAATTGGTTAATAAAACAAGAAAGTACAATACGAACAAAACTAATGAATCTTTCTTTATTGTACTTCCATCCGCTAAACTTGGTAGAAATGATGGCTTGCTTATCACAAATAACATCTAGAAGACCGTAACAACAAAATATAATTGAACAAAAATGATTTTTCCTAAAATGCATTGGAAAACAATTCATATCTAGTTTTAAAGGTAGAACTGTTCAAACTTCATATTCATGTATGTCTGAAGTTGTAACTTCACCCCAATTTTTCAACTCTAATGTGTGAACACACACACATGTATGTGTGTGTGTGTGGTGTTGTTGGTTGTATGTACTATGTAGGTATATATATGTCTGTGTGTGTGGTGTTGTTGGGCGTATGTACTATGTAGGTATATATATGTATGTGTGTGTGTGGTGTTGTTGGTTGTATGTACTATGTAGGTATATCAGGGCAAAAACAATTTATGTGTGTGTGCCCTATTGTTACATGTAAGGCTAATATATATATATATTGGGATGACCTGCTTTCAACCAAAAAGTTAAAAAAATTTAAATCTAAGGTGATTTGGTTTATGCAATTTGAAATATAGTTCTCTGCTCAGACAACAAAAAATAATTTGATGAATTTCAATTTTTGAATTTTTTTCTTTTAATCCATCTACTTATGAAACCTTTAAACTATTTAATTATTCACGTGTTATACTTCTATTAATATAGTATTACTCTACATCTGAGGTTAATCTAGTTCTAAAATAATATAAATATAGCATAAGTATCTATTATGTAAAAGGATAAAAAAACACACGTTTAATACTAAATATGCTTTGTAAAGTATCACAATGAACAACATTAGAATTCATTTCATTGAATGATCAAAGTTAAATATGCCTTTAAACTTTGTGAGAGAAATTATGGATAAGAAACTAGATTTACATAGAAATTTATAATCTCGGAATTCAAGTATGGAATTTTTGGCCCATGATTTTCTCTTTACTTGCTTTTTCCACAGTTGAACCGAAAATACACTTGTCCATAAATTTTCTTGCAAATAAAAGTACGTTCTTTTATTTTAAAATACTCACAATTTATATGTTCAAACGCCCTTAATTCCTGAAGTCTTTTGGAAAAACAATTTTAAATATACTAAAAACAGCATCTTCTAGAGGGAGGAGGGATCAATTGAAAAATCACCATTACCGCGTTATATAAAACTAAATACTTGAGCAGGAGTAGCTGTAGGAGCTTCCTAGGAAGCTTCATCTCAACCTTTTTCTTTCCTATTTATATGTCAAAAAAATCAGTTACCATCATCATATCTTAATCTATCTGATTCTTTAAGTGTCAGGATCATAGTGATCTTTCCTAGTATTTTATAATAAATCCAGAATATTTTTTTTAGTGTGCACGTACGGCGATAGTGCTGATCAAAGGCCAGGATGATGGAGGTGGATCATGAAGATAATGGATCAGACATTGAAGCTCAGAGGAGTTCCCCGCTGTTAATGAATGGTGAATTGGGTAATTCTAGTTTGATCATGAGGAAATCAGCCATCATTTTCCAATCTACTTACAAGTTCATTGAAGCTGGGGCAAAAATAGCATCTCTTTCACGAGTCTCATCGTCTTCCTCATCTTCCACCACAACCTTTTATACTCCTCTTCCCAGCTTTAAACATGGAGTATGTATATATAATTTAAAAACATATATATGTATATAGTTTAAGTTATATTGATGATATTAATTATATATGCTCTATGTCTAATCAGAATGCGGAAGGTGGTGGAGGTGAAATCCAGGTTGTTGAAATTGTGGCTGATGATAATACTGTACAATCAAACAATGAGATTGAGCTTCAGCCTCATGATCAGATTAGTGAAGAGATTGTGAAGGAGAAAAAGTTGGATTGGAGTGATACTCATGATGTTGACAAGGGAATTCATGTTGCAGACAATTCTGATCGTTACATGCTGAACTTCACAGGGTATGCCCAGTGCATGATCCGACAACTGATATGTAAGGAACCAACTATTTTGCTCCTTGCAATTGCTGCAATATTGTCGTTTATCTTTGGAATCAAAGAAGAAGGTGTGCAGAATGGTTGGTTTGAAGGAGCACTTCTGGTTGTGATTATATTTGTGATTGTTTCGTTTAAGCTAGCACGTAATTGGTACAAAAGACACATTTGGAATAAGCAAAATGAGAACAGAGCAAGGAAGGACCAGCCGTTTATTTCTGAAACGGACTCCAGTTTTTGTGCTGACTTTGACAAGTTGAACAATTACATACATATTAGTGGGCTGTCGATTGGCATTTTGATCACTGTGGTGCTGTTCATTCGCTTTAAATTGGGCTATAAAGATGATGAGAACGGATATAGATTGGAAACTAAGGAAGAACCAACTGAAATTGCACGGATAATGAATGCTGTGAAGAAGGTTTTGACAGAATCAAAGGGAGCAGTGAGAGTTATGATAACTTCTCTTGGTATCACACTGGTGGGGATAACTGAAGGAGTACCATTTCTTATTTCAATTGCAAGGGCATACTGGTATCCAATTTTTGATGTTAAGATGGAACCAGTCAACACCATCTGTATAGAAAAAGTTCCCTGGTTGAAAGAGTTGAAAGTTACCCAGTTTCTTCTTGACAAAAAAGATGTTACCAAGATACCGCCACATGTCTACAGTGTTCTCTCTGATGGAATTGGTGTGTCCCCTTTGACTTCTCAAACAACCTACCACAGAGTAGAAGAAGCAATATGCTGTTGGGCAGAAAAGAACACGGGTATGCAGAGAGACACTTTGGATAAGCAGTTCACCATAGTGAAGAACAATGATGATGAGATGAATCCTTTTGAAGGACCTTGTAAAGTAGTCATAGAGAAAAATGGAGATAATGGGAAAGAGTACTATTCATATTTCAAGGGTCCTACTGATTCAATATTGCCAATGTGTTCAAGTTACTATGACATGACGGGTCAAGTGCAGGATTTGGATGACGAAACAAAGAGTGACATTGTTCAAACTAACAACAAGAACATGAACGTAGTTGCATTTGCCTTCAAACACACTCAGGACGTTGTTGAACTTGATGAAAATGGCCTAACATTCATTGGTATGTTTGTCTTAGAATATACTTTCAATCTAGACAACATGAGGCAAGCAATTGCGATTCTGAAAGAAGGCGGAGTGAAGATGATATTTGCCTCAGAAGAAGATGTTGAAGTGTTACGTACCATTGTTGATGAAACAGGATTGCTCAACTCACATGAAGCTCTAGTAGTTAGGGGCGAAGATGCTACAAAGGAAAATGTTGATAAAATGTGCATTATGGGAAATTCCTCTCCCGCGTGCATGCTTCTTTTAATAGAGCAATTGAAGAAAAGAGGAGAAGTTGTGGCTGTGGTAGGAGAACAAGCATCTGAAAGTAATGTGGTTCTTGAAGCAGCTCATTTTGGCCTGCCTGTGGTGACTAACTGGCCTGAAACTATAACTTATGTGATTAACAGCATCAAGGGAGGAAGAATTGTTTGTGAGTATATGAGGCAGTTCATCCAAGTTGAGATAATCTTTGCAATCAGTAGCTTATTAATAAACTTCATACTGGTTATATTAGATGGAGATGACCCGTTAACAGTCATTCAGTTGGTATGGGTTAACCTTCTTCTAAAATTTATTGGAGGGCCAGCTTTGCTAATTACTCAGCAGGCCACAAGACAACTAAGGGATGAGCTTTCTATCAGACCAAGAAAACAGCCAATTACCAAGGGCATGTTGAGAAACATACTTCTTCAAGTTTCTTATCAGACTGGTATTTTTGTATTTCTTCAACACAGAGGAAGTGCAATACTGGGCATCACTCCAAAAGTTAACAGATCTATAGTCTTTAACGGGTTCGCTCTGTGCCAGCTTTTTAACATATTCAGTGCAAGGGATTTGGAGCAGAGGAATTATTTCAAAGGTCTCGGTCAAAATTACTTGTTTTGGGCATTGTCTGGGCTCTATCTTGTGTTGCAGTTTGGATTCATTGAATTAGAGGCTTTCTTGTTTAGCAACACGGCACGATTGAATTGGAAGCAATGGGCTGAATCCATTTTAATTGGAGTTGTTACATGGTTGCTTGATGTGATAGTAAAATGGGGATCACAATACATAAAGATAGACACATATTGTGATTGTGGAGTTCTTCACCTAGCTAGAAACTGGTTACAGTATTGGTTTATGAGGATCAATTGCTGTTACTGTGGACCAAGAAGTACACCAAATCCAACTCTTGCTTCCTTGGATTCTTCAAGATCCACTAGCGGAAAGGTACTGTAAAAATTTATCCATACTGCCTAATTACAGTACAGTTCAAACAAAAGTTTTTCCTAAAATTTTGGATTCAAGTTGTAGTTGTTGTTCTTTTGCAGGGCTGGATAACAAATATTACACGTCGTGTTAAACCAACCAAGCATAGAGCTAATACTTTGATGGATTAATCATATGTTGCAGTAGCTTCAATTTTTAGTACATAGTTTCCTCTGTTTTCTATAGAGGGTTAGATATAGTTGTAGCAACACTAAAGTTGTTTCGATGTGACCGGTAGGTTATGGGTTAGAGCAGTTATGAAATCAGCCTTTGATGCTTGTATCAGGGTAGACTGCCTACATCACACCCTTCAAGGGTCTCTGACCTACGTCAATGAGGGATGATTAGTGCACTAGGCTATCCTTTTTAGTTAATTTATGTTAATTAAATTCATCAAGTTTTTCGGTTCTTGTTCTTGTTCTTCTTCACTTTTAACTAAATTCAAGAATGTAAACTTATTATATAGTTCTACTCCCTCCGTCCCTTTTTATATGTCACATTTTTACTTTACACTTGCATTGAGAAATGATGTAACTTTACTCTTCTACCCTTATTTAATGTTTTCTTAAGTTAACTTTATAATAAATGATGAATACATTTTCAAGATTAATTAACTACTCTAACAAGAGTAGAATAGGCAAAATATAGTAATTTAAGCATAAATTTTATAAAATGATAAGTATTGTGGTCCAGCTATTTATAGAAAGGAATGTCATACATAAAGAGACGAAGGGTACTATATACATAGAAAGCAAGAATTTTATGAATTTCAAACACAGGGAAGTTTGCTCAAAATCATAAAGCAAACTAGTGAGTATACATTCTACTAATTAATTGGCTTGTTCAAGAAGATAAATATTTTCAATATCGTATAGTATATGGAAAAATATAACTTAATTACCTCGATCTAGTTTTTCTCAAACTTGGTGAAATGTAATAGACAAAGCTCTTGTTGAGGAGAAACTGACAAGCCGGCAATGCCATTGGAAGAGACTTTTCTTCAGCGAAGTCAACTGCCTGTGGTCGTTTCTTTACTATATAAAAAATAAAAAACAAACCTCACAAATATCCCAACATGGATTTTATTATAAGAATATTTTTCTTTAATTTTGGACACATTTGTCTTTTATCAAACCTGTCTTCAATAAATATTCATGTGTCAGTAGTAATTCAGAAAATATGTTACTTTATCTATTTCAATTTATGTTACAAACTTTTTGTAATTAGTACAGAAAATAATGATTGTACTTTTTTATAGATATTTTGAAATAATTTAACTTGTAAAAATCTTGTTTTCAGAAACTTAAAAAACAAAGAATAATTTAGACCATAAAAATATCTATAATTAACTTTAAGAGCATAAATTTTAAAAGTCATTCAAAATTCATTTGTGAGTAGATAATTTACCGTAAAGAATTTGTTATTCCATCTATTACAATTTATTGTTACAATTTCTTTTAGCTAGTTCTCAAAATAATAATAGTACTTTTCTATAGATATTTTAAAATAATTTAACTTATAAAATCTCGTTCTAAGAAAGAAAAATAATAAGTAATTTATAATCATAGAAAACTTGACCATAAAATTTCTGGATTTTTAAAATTTTGAAAAATATCAAAAAATTATTTTCAGTCCAAATTACTTACAAAAATTCAAAAGCAACTTTAATCTGTATTCATGACCACACACTTTTAAGGAGTGTTTGATCATAAAAATTGTGAGTATTTGAATTTTTTTTTATATTAATGTATTTTTTAAACTTGATCTAAGCTTGCATGGTGTGCACTAGTAGAAATTTAAACTAGTATAAAACTGAACAAGTAAACACAAATGTCCTACATGACATAATACATAGAAGTCACCGCATAGAAAACAAAGTTAATATCTCAAAAGGTTATTTAACTTTGAGAATTTATCCAACAAAGTCATTAAATTTTATTTTGTATTAATAAAATCACTTTACTTAAACTTTTATATCAATAAAGTCACTTTTAATGCTTTTTAACTTGTCTACCACAATATACCTCTAAATGTGAATTTTCTTCATCTTCCTTCTTCTTTCCCCATAATTCTCGTCAAAGCTAATGAACTGACTAAACGTATTAACTTTTAACAAACATAAAAATCAAAATTGTTCAACTCATACTAATTAAGGACTATTCAAGTTAATAATTTGACAATCTATGACGAGATCTCAACTCCATCAACAAAGACCATCTCCAAGACAAGCCAAATAAAGCTCTTATCATTTTAGTTGAACGTCACAACATATTTTCTTTTCTTTTTGGGGTCTCTTAATTTTTTTTAAAAACTCTTTATAACTAAATTAATCATAAGCAAAACAACAAAGTATTAATTTCATGAGCTGCTAATTTGTGGTAAAGTTTCAATCAGAATACAATAATTAAGGTGATGATGGCTAATTACTAAATAGATGATTTACGTAAACAACGTAATAAATTCACGGGATTAACTGGAGAAAATTTATAATATTGCGCCAACTCTGGAGGAAGTAATATTTATATTACAAAAGTTATCAAGTCCGAGATTTCATTGGAAGAAGGAGATTTTAAATCCACTCTTAATGATTAGTATTAAGAGTGATTTATTGATACAAAGATTTAAGTTGAGTGATTTTATAGATATAAAAGCTTAATTGAGTGGTTTTTTTATACAAAATAAAGTTCAATGACTTTGCTAGACAAATTCTTATAGTTAAGTGAAAGTTTGAGATATTAACTCTAGAAAACATGTGACTACTCGTGTACATTCAAAATTAATGGACATAAATAAGAACTAGAGCCAAGTTAAAGGATACACTTATATATTATATCATTTGATAAAAGTAATTTTTATTTCCGAAGTGAAAAATAATAAATAAAAATTATTATTTATTTATTTTTATTTTTATTTTATTAATTTATAAAGTCTTCTCGAAAACATTTTCTAACATACCAAAAAGCAGCATCTTCTATAACAAAAATCGTGTGTGTGTGTGGTGACGGTGAGATCAATTTAAAAATTGTCAATATTAACGCGTTATAAAAATTAAAGAGTGTAAGGGAAAATTTGAATTTGAACAAGATGGGTATTCACATTCCGCAACACAAAGCTGAGGCCGGGAGGTCACGATTTAATTCATTTTCTATTTCAATTTATTTTAATATTTTTAATTTCAATTTAACTCGCTTATTTAACACCCTTACCTAGAAGCTTCCTAGGAAGTTTCATTTCACCCATGTTTGGAAAGTAGAAATGAGAAAATTAAGTTATGCATATAGTTTAATGAAAGTAGTAATATAGTATAAGCCTATACACAAACAAACCTTCCCACAGTAGCCTACTTTAGGAAACATTTTATGGTGGAGGCATATCATATTGTCACATTTGTATGAGGAAGTTTTTTAACTGAAAAATGTCTCGCTCTATTACAACTTTTTTTCTCTTCTCACCTCTCCACCTTCACCTTCTTCCATTTGCCCCTCCCGCTAACATAAAATACTTTTTATTTTTTAAATTTATCTACATATATTTCATTGCGTAAATTACAATAATATAATGACAAATCAAGTCACAGTGAAAACTAGTACTAATGTCTTGAAATGTATGAAAAATCAAGGCACAATGTCAAAAAGTAGTAGTACTATGCTTAAATTAATATTTTGTTCTTTTCTTCTTTTTTCTCTCTAACATCACTTATCCAATCCCACTCTCTTGTGTATTTTGTTTCTCTTTCTTTTTTAGACTCAATTTTCATTTGTCAAAAATCAAATAGAGATAAATTGATTAATACTAGGTAATTCAGATTTAAATTCAAACAACTAATAAAATGTCTAAAAAAGAATTAATCAAAACATACGCTCTTGACCTCATATAAATTTGACTATATCATTTGTAGAGTAAATATAATGGGACACTCCATTATGCAATGAAATTATGTGTAAATAAATTAAAATTATTCGATGTTATCTGGAGGGGTAAATTAAAGTAATGTTAAGTGTTTCTTGTTCAAGTTTTAACATGTGAAATAAATAGGTTGATGTCTGTTATACTTTAACTATTGCCATCCTCTGTTTGAAGGACTAGAATATTACTAATTCAAAATGACTTAATTTCTGTAAGATAATCTCTAGGCATGACGTTTGTTGTAGATAGTGCTTGGAAGTTTTCCCCTTATGTACCTTTTGTGAGATCCTTTTCAATCATCTATCTCTATGAGATTCTGTCTCAACCGTACTTATCACAAGAAAGAAAGAGTGTTTTTCTATTTTATACTAAATCCCCCAAAAAACTAGTGTGCAGCGTACGGCGCAGTAGTGCTGATCAAAGCTAGGATGATAAATGAAGATAATGGATCAGACATTGAAGCTCAGGGGAGTTCCCCGCTGCTAATGAATTCGGTGAATTCTATGTTGATCTTGAGGAGGTTGGCGCTCATTCTCCGATCTACTTACAAGTTCATTGAAGCTGGAGCAAGAATACCATCTCTTTCACGAGTCTCATCGTCTTCCTTATCCTCCACCACAACCTTTTATACTCCTCTTCCCAGCTTTAAACTTAAACATGGAGTAAGTATATAAACAAATGTCTTTATCACTACTATATATATAGACACACACACATAGTTATTAATTATCTATGCTCTCTGTCTAATTAGGATGCGGAAGGTGGTGAAGATGAAATCCAGGTTGTTGAAATTGTGGCTGATGATAATACTGTACAATCAAACAATGATCACATCGACATTGATCAAAGTACTCATCAGCAATGCCTACAAATTAGTGAAGAGATTGTGAAGGAGAAGAAGTTGGATTGGAGTGATATTCATGATGTTGACAAGGGAATTCATGTTGGAGACAATTCTGGTCATCACATGCTGATCTTCACAGGGTACATGATCCGACAATTGGTATGCAAGGAACCAACTATTTTTCTCCTTGCAATTGCTGCAATATTGTCTTTTGCCTTTGGAATCAAAGAAGAAGGTGTGCAGAATGGTTGGTTTGAAGGAGCACTTCTGGTTGTCATTATAATTGTGACTGTTTTGTTTAAGTTTGCACGAAATTGGTACAAGAGACACCTTTGGAAGAAGCATAAAGATAACAAAGAAAGGAAGAATTACCCCCTGTTGCTTTCTGAAACGGACTCCAGCTTTTGTGCCTGTTTTGACAAGTTGAACAATTATATACATATTAGTGGGTTGTTGATTGGTATTTTGATTACTGTGGTGGTGTTTCATTCGCTTTAAATTGGGCCATAAAGATGATGAGTATGGATACAGATTAGAAACCAAGGAAGAAGCTGAAATTGCACAGATAATGAATGCCCTGAAAAAGGTTTTAACAGAATCAAAGGGAACAGAAAGAGTTCTGATAACTTTACTTGGTGTCACACTGGTAGGGATGACTGAAGGAGTACCATTTCTTATTTCAATTACAATGGCATATTGGTAACCGAATTTTGATGTTAAAATGGAATCAGTCAGCACCCTCTGTATAGAAAATGTTGGCTGGTTGAAAGAGCAAAAACTGGAAGTTAGTCAGTTTTTTCTTGACAAAAAAAATGTTACCAAGATACCGCCAGATGTCTGCAGTGTTCTCTTTGATGGTATTTGTGTGTCCACTCTGACTTCTCAAACAACCGACCAAAGAATGGAAGAGCCAATACTCTGTTGGGCAAAGAAGAACATGGGTATGCAGAGAGACACTTTAGATCAGCAGTTCATAATAGTGAAGGACAATGATAGTGAGATGAATCCTTTTGAAGTACCTTGTGGAGTTGTCATAGAGTAAAATGGAGATAACGGGAAGGAGTACTATTCACACTTCAAAGGACGGGCTGATTCAATATTGTCAATGTGTTCAAGTTACTATGACATGAAGGGAGAAATGCAGGATTTGGATGACGAAACAAAGAGTGAATTTGCTCAAGCTAACAACAACAATGTGAACGTAGTTGCATTTGCCTGCAAACGTACACAGGTTGTTGAACTTGATGAAAATGGCCTAACATTCATTGGTATGTTTGTCTTAGAAGATACTTTCAATCTAGACAACATGAGGCAAGCAATTGTGAATCTGAAAGAAGGCGGAGTGAAGATGATATTTGCCTCGGAAGAAGATGTTGAAGTGCTTCGTACCATTGGTGATGAAACAGGATTGCACAACTCACATGAAGCTCTAGTAGTTAGGGGCGAAGAGGCTACAAAGGAAAATGTTGAGAAAATTTGCATTATGGGAAATTCCTCTCCTGCACACAAGCGTTTTTTAATAGAGCAGTTGAAGAAAAGAGGAGAAGTGGTGGCTGTGGTAGGAGAACAAACATCTGAAAGTAATGTGGTTCTTGAAGCAGCTCATTTTGGCCTGCCTGTGGTGACTAACCGGCCTAAAACTATGACTTATGTGATTAACAGCATCAAGGGAGGAAGAATTGTTTGTGAGAATCTGAGGCAATTCATCCAAGTTGAGGTAATCTTGGCAATCAGTAGCTTATCAATAAACTTCATACTGGTTATAGTAGACGGAGATGCCCCATTAACATTCATTCAGTTGGTATGGGTTAATCTTCTTGTTACATTTATTGGAGGGCCAGCTTTGCTAATTACTCAGCAGGCCACAAGACAACTAAGTGATGAGCTTTCTGTTGGTTTATTAGCATTTTAATATTAATATTATAATATGTTAATTTGCTATATTTTGGAGTTAGAAAGCTGCTGATTGTTTCAACAGGTAGTGGGCAGTTTCATTGCTACCGTTGGTAGGCATTTGTGCCTAATTACTTACATTTGGTGTAAATGCCTTTTAGACTTAATTGCCTAGGCTATTGACTAGCCGTTTGCTTACTGCCTTGGACGTGGTCTTCCAAGACCATTACTTCTCCATATTATTTCTCCATTAACTCATTCTTTACTCCTTCATTATTCTTTGTAACCTATGTAACATATGTAACCTCTAGGCCATTTATCTTTACTATTTACTTCACCATTATCTTCCTATTCAATTCTAGGAAGACTTCTTGTAGTATAAATAGTGGTGGTCTTCATTTGGTTTGTGAGACACAATACACAAGAAAATTATAGAGTGAAAGAGTTAGTCAAAAAAGAGAGTTCTTAATAGTTGAAGGAAGGTGTTCTTTTTGTGGAGCTTTGAACTCAACTCTTGTCTAGAGTTGTTGAGTTATACTTTGTGAAAGTTGTTGTATCCTGGAGGGGACAAGTCAAGAAGGACTACTGCTGGACCGGTGAAAACATTTGCTGCAGTGGGCTTGAATCTCCTTAAAGAGAGCGAGATATCCGCGCCTCAGCCTGAAGAGATTTCTGTTTCTTCATTTTATTTCAATTGTATCTTGTATTTTTTGTTATCTTGTAAGTTTTTCACTAACACTTTCTATCAGACCAAGAAAACAGCCAATTACCAAGGGCATGTTGAGAAACATACCTCTTCAAGTTTTTTATCAGACTGGTATTTTTGTATTCCTTCAACACAGAGGAAGTGCAATACTGGGCATCACTCCAAAAGTTAACAGATCTATAGTCTTTAACGGGTTCGCTCTGTGCCAGCTTTTTAACATATTCAGTGCAAGGGATTTGGAGCAGAGGAATTATTTCAAAGGTCTCGGTCAAAATTACTTGTTTTGGGCATTGTCTGGGCTCTATCTTGTGTTGCAGTTTGGATTCATTGAAGTATATTAAAATTTTGTGACAAATTCATAAAAATATTATTCTATTTATAATATTAATGAACTTAAAGAAAAAATTATAAATACTTAGGTTAAAAAATAAATTATATATAATATAAAGAGGTATTACATATATGTGATATAACAAGCATAAAATGAACAATGCATAGAATAAAGGGGGAGTTTGATGATTGTTCAAAGCTGAGGCCTGAGAGTGAAAAACCTAAACACTTGATCAGCATAATTGCCTTGGAGCAATTTCTAGGAAGCTGCATTTCACCACTTGTTTAGAAAGTAGAAATGAGAAAATAAGTTCCACAATAGTTTGACGAACTGAGTAATACAAACCTTAAACAAAAAAGTACCTATAATTTGAGTAGAATACTACAATTGAATTTAACATGCATTGCACTTGCTCAAAAAAGTAGCAAAGATCGTTAAAAGTGACGTCGACACAGATTATAGTATAATAAAAACAATATTAATGGTTTCTGGTTCAAGTTTTAACATTTGAAATTTGTTAACTTTCAAATAAATAGGTTTGCCTATTATACTATACTTTGACTATCGCGCGGTCTTGGTATTTGAAGAACTACAATATTAATTCAAATGACGTCATTTAATTTATTAAGGCATCACATTGTTGGAATAGTAGAGTGCTAGGAAGCTCCCTTTAAATAATTTTTTATTTCCTCCCCCCATCCACGTCTACTCTCTATATTTTTCCTTCCCCTCTCTATATTTGTTTTCCCTCCCCCCCCCCGTCTCCCCTCTCTATATTTTTACGTAGCTTTTGTTAGATCCTTGTCAATCATCATATTGGTCATAGTAATCACAACAAAGTTCTTTCTTATTTTATACTAGATCTTAAAAAAAAATTAGTAGTGTGCACGTACGGCGACAGTACTAGTACTGATCGAAGGTGAGATAAGTATAATATAGAGCTAGCTAGGATGATGGAGGTGGATCATGAAGATAATGGAACAGACATTGAAGCTCAGCGGAGTTCCCCGCTGTCAATGAATGGTACTGAATTAAGTAATATTTCTAGTTTGATCATCATAAGGAGGTTGGCGTTCATTTTCCTATCTATTTACAAGTTCATTGAAGCTGGAGCAAGCATATCATCATCTCTTTCACCACTGTCATCGTCGTCCTCATCATCCAACACAACCTTTAATACTCCTCATACCAGCTTGAATCTTGAACATGGAGTAAGTATATAAAATACTCCAACATTTCATTTGTTTTAGGAGTATTGACTCCATATTTTATATTTTTTAGTTAGACTTGATAAATTATATAATTTTGTATTTATAGTATTATTCTTTTTATCAAACATGCATTTTATGAAATTATGTACTTTTTGTTTTTATGATTAGTATAATTAAAATATACTAAATTGAAAAATACATATCAATTAGTTTTTATAATATTAGTCAAGATCATATGTTTATTAATTAATATATTTTCAAAAGACAATACATATCTTAAATATTCAATTTAATATCATGTATAAAGGGCATTATTTGTCTAATATAAATTTTAATTTTAAATAATTAATTTTAATTTTTAAAATTCAATATAAACTTATGATTACACTTGTGCAACAAAACAGTACACTTGTAATTAGAGGTGCGTATTGGGTTTTACGGTTTGAGTTTGTACTATTTGGTTTGGGTTTTTTGATTTTTGATTTTGAAGAAGTGTAACCCAATCAATTTGGTTTGGTTTGGTATTTCTCTTTTTGGTTTGAGTTTTTTCGGTTCGATTAATCGGTTATGTCGATAATTAGAAACATAACAAAGTTATATTTGTAATTTGAATATATATATAATATTTAATATATTTTTTAATATATATCACAAGTAAAAACATAAAACACAATATTTAAAAGTATATTAATTATAGATGTCCAAACATAAAAAAGTAAAAATAAAAAATCATAATGAAAATAACTAAAAAGGAAATGGTTAACTCCAACTTATATATTTACACAAATCTGAAAACCGAATCAAAATCCAAACAAAATAAATTACAAATCCAAAACCGAATCAAAATCCAAAAAACCGATCCAAATTAGAATTCGATTTGATTTGGTTTGATTTTTCGGTTTAATCCAAAATAGTGCATATCCCTACTTGTAATTACACTGTGACAAACAAACAAGCCAACGTAATTACTAAGTTGTATAATTTACTAGGCTGGTAATTACTACAATAATAATTACACTAATTCCAATCACCTAGTGGCTTTCCAAACATACTATTACATATTTCTTAACATCTAGTATTTAGAACATTATCTTTTTCCTATTCCAACTATATCATTGATTTGTCCCTCTAAGTTTTTATTTGTACAAGAGTTACATTTATGGCATAGTCTTTATCCATAATATCATAATCGATTAGATAATTAACTGTCACTTGTAATTTATAGATGAATACAGTCACTTTATAACTCTTTCGCTTAAAATTAAGTTAGGAGGTGAAAATGTTGTGAAAATATTTTAATTACTCTATATTTAACTTATTAGATATTTTTAACATTTTAAATTATGATAGGGGTAAAATGGTATTTCAACTTTACTTTTGTGGCTTCGTGTTAAATAATAACAAAAGTCTCACATTGATGGTTAATGAGATTAGTGATCTCTTTATAAGCTTGGTCAATCATCCTCTCTTTAATCTAGCTTTTAGGGTGTGGGTAAAGTCCAAGACCTAATTTTCACACTTCTCACTCTTATAGTATGACTAGTATTTGGGCACGCGCGTTGCGCGTATATCCCTTACTAGTGAGCATAAGTATTTTTCAAAATTGCATCAATATGATAAATATATTCAAAAATCAATGACATCCAATATCTAAAATGTCCAACTTTGAAGATTCTTAATTAGTACTAAATTGATTTTAATTTCAATTTATGAGTTAAAATTTGATATGAATTTGTCAAATTTTAGTAGTTTTTATATAGATATTATGTTTTGATCAAAAAATAATTAAGTTAATTAAATCTATAGATTACAGGCTTAATATGCTCATATCATCAATTAACCGTTGTCCTACCTCCAAAATCAATATTACATTTCTAAACGAAATTCATTTGATGCGACTCAACGCAATTATAATATTTTTTGTAGTTAGAAAAGGAATTCAGCATTTCATTTATATTTTGTCGACTGTATTGTTAAAATTGTAATTGAGAAACAAAAAGACATGTATTGTTTTATGTTGTCAAAAAAAAAAAAAAAAGACATGATAAAAAATAATATTACGACATGTGAGTGATAAGTAATATAAATTCTGAAGGAGAAAGGGAGGATAAACTATGGCTCAAATAACTAAAATAATCAACTAAAATTAAAGCAAAGAAAGTTAATATAATTTCGTGAGAAAAATAACCAAAATATGATATTGTATTCATTCCTTTATTTCTTAACATGGGTTGTTATCCTCCCTTCTTTCTTTTTGGACTAAAGCTCCATTAAAAATATTAAATCCAGACAAAGAAAGTGAAGCCAAATAGGCAATGAATATCAAATCGCTCAACATGCCATTAGCTCATAAATACATTTTTTACTTTTATTGGGTTATGACGGTTAATATAAAAAAATTCAATACTTAATTAGCTTTACACACAAATAAATCACATGAATCTGCATATGAAAATTCAATAAATTTGATCTACTATTAACAAAACAAAAAAAGAAAAAAAAAAAGAAAAACCAAACAAAGAATATTGTGCTAACAAAAAAATTATGTTAGAAGGAAATGTCACTTACCCCATTTGTATTGGCACAACTCAAAGTACAGTTCTATGCGATTGACACAGAAGCATCTCATCAATTGATTTACCCTGCAACAAAAAAAATCATCTCATAAGCTATTGACACAAAATTAAAATTTTTATTTTATATCAGAGATCAAAATCGTAAACATCAATCAAACAACATAAACTATATGATAAGTAAGAAGTAAGAAACAAAATAAAAAATAACTTGAAAGAACATACACATGAATGGAGCATCGGAAAGGACAATGTTCCTATGATCTCTATCAAACTCATAAAACAAAATGTAACGAACAAGAAGATATACATATATGAAATGAAAAGACAAGGATCATAGTGGAGAATGTAAAGAGACAACAATTTCTTTAGATGATTATTAATGAATAATTGTCTTTTTAATGTATCTATTTTATGTAAAAATATATATTTTAAGTACAATATAATATGTGATATGATTACTATTTAATATTTTGTTAATTAAATATTTAATATAGGGATAAAATGGTAATCCAATATTGTACTTTGATGCTTCCCACTTTTAATATATATGCTTTCTGTCTACTCAGAACTCTGAAGGTGGTGGAGATGATAATACTGTACAATCACACAATGAGATTGAGCTTCAGCCTCATGATCAGAGTACTCATCAGCAATGCTTAAAAATTAGTGAAGAGATTGTGAAGGAGAAAAAGTTGGATTGGAGTGATACTCATGATGTTGACAAGGGAATTCATGTTGCAGACAATTCTGGTCGTTACATGCTGAACTACACAGGGTATGCCCAGTGAATGATCCGACAACTGATATGTAAGGAACCAACTATTTTGCTCCTTGCAATTGCTGCAATATTGTCGTTTATCTTTGGAATCAAAGAAGAAGGTGTGCAGAATGGTTGGTTTGAAGGAGCACTTCTGGTTGTGATTATATTTGTGATTGTTTCGTTTAAGCTAGCACGTAATTGGTACAAAAGACACATTTGGAATAAGCAAAATGAGAACAGAGCAAGGAAGGACCAGCCGTTTATTTCTGAAACGGACTCCAGTTTTTGTGCTGACTTTGACAAGTTGAACAATTACATACATATTAGTGGGCTGTCGATTGGCATTTTGATCACTGTGGTGCTGTTCATTCGCTTTAAATTAGGCTATAAAGATGATGAGAACGGATATAGATTGGAAACCAAGGAAGAACCAACTGAAATTGCATGGATAATGAATGCCGTGAAGAAGGTTTTGACAGAATCAAAGGGAGCAGTGAGAGTTATGATAACTTCTCTTGGTATCACACTGGTGGGGTTAACTGAAGGAGTACCATTTCTTATTTCAATTGCAAGGGCATACTGGTATCCAATTTTTGATGTTAAGATGGAGCCAGTCAACACCATCTGTATAGAAAAAGTTAGCTGGTTGAAAGAGTTGAAAGCTACCCAGTTTCTTCTTGACCAAAAAGATGTTACCAAGATACCGCCACATGTCTACAGTGTTCTCTCTGATGGAATTGGTGTGTCCCCTCTGACTTCTCAAACAGCCTACCACAGAGTAGAAGAAGCAATACTCTGTTGGGCAGAAAAGAACACAGGTATGGACAGAGACACTTTGGATAAGCAGTTCACCATAGTGAAGAACAATGATGATGAGATGAATCCTTTTGAAGGACCTTGTAAAGTAGTCATAGAGAAAAATGGAGATAATGGGAAAGAGTACTATTCATATTTCAAGGGTCCTACTGATTCAATATTGCCAATGTGTTCAAGTTACCATAACATGACGGGTGAAGTGCAGGATTTGGATGACGAAACAAAGAGTGACATTGTTCAAACTAACAAGAAGAACATGAACGTAGTTGCATTTGCCTTCAAACACACTCAGGATGTTGTTGAACTTGATGAAAATGGCCTAACATTCATTGGTATGTTTGTCTTAGAATATACTTTCAATCTAGACAACATGAGGCAAGCAATTGCGATTCTGAAAGAAGGCGGAGTGAAGATGATATTTGCCTCAGAAGAAGATGTTGAAGTGTTACGTACCATTGTTGATGAAACAGGATTTCTCAACTCACATGAAGCTCTAGTAGTTAGGGGCGAAGATGCTACAAAGGAAAATGTTGATAAAATGTGCATTATGGGAAATTCCTCTCCCGCGTGCATGCTTCTTTTAATAGAGCAATTGAAGAAAAGAGGAGAAGTTGTGGCTGTGGTAGGAGAACAAGCATCTGAAAGTAATGTGGTTCTTGAAGCAGCTCATTTTGGCCTGCCTGTGGTGACTAACTGGCCTGAAACTATAACTTATGTGATTAACAGCATCAAGGGAGGAAGAATTGTTTGTGAGTATATGAGGCAGTTCATCCAAGTTGAGATAATCTTTGCAATCAGTAGCTTATTAATAAACTTCATACTGGTTATATTAGATGGAGATGACCCGTTAACAGTCATTCAGTTGGTATGGGTTAACCTTCTTGTAAAATTGATTGGAGGGCCAGCTTTGCTAATTACTCAGCAGGCCACAAGACAACTAAGGGATGAGCTTTCTATCAGACCAAGAAAACAGCCAATTACCAAGGGCATGTTGAGAAACATACTTCTTCAAGTTTCTTATCAGACTGGTATTTTTGTATTCCTTCAACACAGAGGAAGTGCAATACTGGGCATCACTCCAAAAGTTAACAGATCTATAGTCTTTAACGGGTTCGCTCTGTGCCAGCTTTTTAACATATTCAGTGCAAGGGATTTGGAGCAGAGGAATTATTTCAAAGGTCTCGGTCAAAATTACTTGTTTTGGGCATTGTCTGGGCTCTATCTTGTGTTGCAGTTTGGATTCATTGAAGTATATTAAAATTTTGTGACAAATTCATAAAAATATTATTCTATTTATAATATTAATGAACTTAAAGAAAAAAATTATAAATACTTAGGTTAAAAAATAAATTATATATAATATAAAGAGGTATTACATATATGTGATATAACAAGCATAAAATGAACAATGCATAGAATAAAGGGGGAGTTTGATGATTGTTCAAAGCTGAGGCCTGAGAGTGAAAAACCTAAACACTTGATCAGCATAATTGCCTTGGAGCAATTTCTAGGAAGCTGCATTTCACCACTTGTTTAGAAAGTAGAAATGAGAAAATAAGTTCCACAATAGTTTGACGAACTGAGTAATACAAACCTTAAACAAAAAAGTACCTATAATTTGAGTAGAATACTACAATTGAATTTAACATGCATTGCACTTGCTCAAAAAAGTAGCAAAGATCGTTAAAAGTGACGTCGACACAGATTATAGTATAATAAAAACAATATTAATGGTTTCTGGTTCAAGTTTTAACATTTGAAATTTGTTAACTTTCAAATAAATAGGTTTGCCTATTATACTATACTTTGACTATCGCGCGGTCTTGGTATTTGAAGAACTACAATATTAATTCAAATGACGTCATTTAATTTATTAAGGCATCACATTGTTGGAATAGTAGAGTGCTAGGAAGCTCCCTTTAAATAATTTTTTATTTCCTCCCCCCATCCACGTCTACTCTCTATATTTTTCCTTCCCCTCTCTATATTTGTTTTCCCTCCCCCCCCCCGTCTCCCCTCTCTATATTTTTACGTAGCTTTTGTTAGATCCTTGTCAATCATCATATTGGTCATAGTAATCACAACAAAGTTCTTTCTTATTTTATACTAGATCTTAAAAAAAAATTAGTAGTGTGCACGTACGGCGACAGTACTAGTACTGATCGAAGGTGAGATAAGTATAATATAGAGCTAGCTAGGATGATGGAGGTGGATCATGAAGATAATGGAACAGACATTGAAGCTCAGCGGAGTTCCCCGCTGTCAATGAATGGTACTGAATTAAGTAATATTTCTAGTTTGATCATCATAAGGAGGTTGGCGTTCATTTTCCTATCTATTTACAAGTTCATTGAAGCTGGAGCAAGCATATCATCATCTCTTTCACCACTGTCATCGTCGTCCTCATCATCCAACACAACCTTTAATACTCCTCATACCAGCTTGAATCTTGAACATGGAGTAAGTATATAAAATACTCCAACATTTCATTTGTTTTAGGAGTATTGACTCCATATTTTATATTTTTTAGTTAGACTTGATAAATTATATAATTTTGTATTTATAGTATTATTCTTTTTATCAAACATGCATTTTATGAAATTATGTACTTTTTGTTTTTATGATTAGTATAATTAAAATATACTAAATTGAAAAATACATATCAATTAGTTTTTATAATATTAGTCAAGATCATATGTTTATTAATTAATATATTTTCAAAAGACAATACATATCTTAAATATTCAATTTAATATCATGTATAAAGGGCATTATTTGTCTAATATAAATTTTAATTTTAAATAATTAATTTTAATTTTTAAAATTCAATATAAACTTATGATTACACTTGTGCAACAAAACAGTACACTTGTAATTAGAGGTGCGTATTGGGTTTTACGGTTTGAGTTTGTACTATTTGGTTTGGGTTTTTTGATTTTTGATTTTGAAGAAGTGTAACCCAATCAATTTGGTTTGGTTTGGTATTTCTCTTTTTGGTTTGAGTTTTTTCGGTTCGATTAATCGGTTATGTCGATAATTAGAAACATAACAAAGTTATATTTGTAATTTGAATATATATATAATATTTAATATATTTTTTAATATATATCACAAGTAAAAACATAAAACACAATATTTAAAAGTATATTAATTATAGATGTCCAAACATAAAAAAGTAAAAATAAAAAATCATAATGAAAATAACTAAAAAGGAAATGGTTAACTCCAACTTATATATTTACACAAATCTGAAAACCGAATCAAAATCCAAACAAAATAAATTACAAATCCAAAACCGAATCAAAATCCAAAAAACCGATCCAAATTAGAATTCGATTTGATTTGGTTTGATTTTTCGGTTTAATCCAAAATAGTGCATATCCCTACTTGTAATTACACTGTGACAAACAAACAAGCCAACGTAATTACTAAGTTGTATAATTTACTAGGCTGGTAATTACTACAATAATAATTACACTAATTCCAATCACCTAGTGGCTTTCCAAACATACTATTACATATTTCTTAACATCTAGTATTTAGAACATTATCTTTTTCCTATTCCAACTATATCATTGATTTGTCCCTCTAAGTTTTTATTTGTACAAGAGTTACATTTATGGCATAGTCTTTATCCATAATATCATAATCGATTAGATAATTAACTGTCACTTGTAATTTATAGATGAATACAGTCACTTTATAACTCTTTCGCTTAAAATTAAGTTAGGAGGTGAAAATGTTGTGAAAATATTTTAATTACTCTATATTTAACTTATTAGATATTTTTAACATTTTAAATTATGATAGGGGTAAAATGGTATTTCAACTTTACTTTTGTGGCTTCGTGTTAAATAATAACAAAAGTCTCACATTGATGGTTAATGAGATTAGTGATCTCTTTATAAGCTTGGTCAATCATCCTCTCTTTAATCTAGCTTTTAGGGTGTGGGTAAAGTCCAAGACCTAATTTTCACACTTCTCACTCTTATAGTATGACTAGTATTTGGGCACGCGCGTTGCGCGTATATCCCTTACTAGTGAGCATAAGTATTTTTCAAAATTGCATCAATATGATAAATATATTCAAAAATCAATGACATCCAATATCTAAAATGTCCAACTTTGAAGATTCTTAATTAGTACTAAATTGATTTTAATTTCAATTTATGAGTTAAAATTTGATATGAATTTGTCAAATTTTAGTAGTTTTTATATAGATATTATGTTTTGATCAAAAAATAATTAAGTTAATTAAATCTATAGATTACAGGCTTAATATGCTCATATCATCAATTAACCGTTGTCCTACCTCCAAAATCAATATTACATTTCTAAACGAAATTCATTTGATGCGACTCAACGCAATTATAATATTTTTTGTAGTTAGAAAAGGAATTCAGCATTTCATTTATATTTTGTCGACTGTATTGTTAAAATTGTAATTGAGAAACAAAAAGACATGTATTGTTTTATGTTGTCAAAAAAAAAAAAAAAGACATGATAAAAAATAATATTACGACATGTGAGTGATAAGTAATATAAATTCTGAAGGAGAAAGGGAGGATAAACTATGGCTCAAATAACTAAAATAATCAACTAAAATTAAAGCAAAGAAAGTTAATATAATTTCGTGAGAAAAATAACCAAAATATGATATTGTATTCATTCCTTTATTTCTTAACATGGGTTGTTATCCTCCCTTCTTTCTTTTTGGACTAAAGCTCCATTAAAAATATTAAATCCAGACAAAGAAAGTGAAGCCAAATAGGCAATGAATATCAAATCGCTCAACATGCCATTAGCTCATAAATACATTTTTTACTTTTATTGGGTTATGACGGTTAATATAAAAAAATTCAATACTTAATTAGCTTTACACACAAATAAATCACATGAATCTGCATATGAAAATTCAATAAATTTGATCTACTATTAACAAAACAAAAAAAGAAAAAAAAAAAGAAAAACCAAACAAAGAATATTGTGCTAACAAAAAAATTATGTTAGAAGGAAATGTCACTTACCCCATTTGTATTGGCACAACTCAAAGTACAGTTCTATGCGATTGACACAGAAGCATCTCATCAATTGATTTACCCTGCAACAAAAAAAATCATCTCATAAGCTATTGACACAAAATTAAAATTTTTATTTTATATCAGAGATCAAAATCGTAAACATCAATCAAACAACATAAACTATATGATAAGTAAGAAGTAAGAAACAAAATAAAAAATAACTTGAAAGAACATACACATGAATGGAGCATCGGAAAGGACAATGTTCCTATGATCTCTATCAAACTCATAAAACAAAATGTAACGAACAAGAAGATATACATATATGAAATGAAAAGACAAGGATCATAGTGGAGAATGTAAAGAGACAACAATTTCTTTAGATGATTATTAATGAATAATTGTCTTTTTAATGTATCTATTTTATGTAAAAATATATATTTTAAGTACAATATAATATGTGATATGATTACTATTTAATATTTTGTTAATTAAATATTTAATATAGGGATAAAATGGTAATCCAATATTGTACTTTGATGCTTCCCACTTTTAATATATATGCTTTCTGTCTACTCAGAACTCTGAAGGTGGTGGAGATGATAATACTGTACAATCACACAATGAGATTGAGCTTCAGCCTCATGATCAGAGTACTCATCAGCAATGCTTAAAAATTAGTGAAGAGATTGTGAAGGAGAAAAAGTTGGATTGGAGTGATACTCATGATGTTGACAAGGGAATTCATGTTGCAGACAATTCTGGTCGTTACATGCTGAACTACACAGGGTATGCCCAGTGAATGATCCGACAACTGATATGTAAGGAACCAACTATTTTGCTCCTTGCAATTGCTGCAATATTGTCGTTTATCTTTGGAATCAAAGAAGAAGGTGTGCAGAATGGTTGGTTTGAAGGAGCACTTCTGGTTGTGATTATATTTGTGATTGTTTCGTTTAAGCTAGCACGTAATTGGTACAAAAGACACATTTGGAATAAGCAAAATGAGAACAGAGCAAGGAAGGACCAGCCGTTTATTTCTGAAACGGACTCCAGTTTTTGTGCTGACTTTGACAAGTTGAACAATTACATACATATTAGTGGGCTGTCGATTGGCATTTTGATCACTGTGGTGCTGTTCATTCGCTTTAAATTAGGCTATAAAGATGATGAGAACGGATATAGATTGGAAACCAAGGAAGAACCAACTGAAATTGCATGGATAATGAATGCCGTGAAGAAGGTTTTGACAGAATCAAAGGGAGCAGTGAGAGTTATGATAACTTCTCTTGGTATCACACTGGTGGGGTTAACTGAAGGAGTACCATTTCTTATTTCAATTGCAAGGGCATACTGGTATCCAATTTTTGATGTTAAGATGGAGCCAGTCAACACCATCTGTATAGAAAAAGTTAGCTGGTTGAAAGAGTTGAAAGCTACCCAGTTTCTTCTTGACCAAAAAGATGTTACCAAGATACCGCCACATGTCTACAGTGTTCTCTCTGATGGAATTGGTGTGTCCCCTCTGACTTCTCAAACAGCCTACCACAGAGTAGAAGAAGCAATACTCTGTTGGGCAGAAAAGAACACAGGTATGGACAGAGACACTTTGGATAAGCAGTTCACCATAGTGAAGAACAATGATGATGAGATGAATCCTTTTGAAGGACCTTGTAAAGTAGTCATAGAGAAAAATGGAGATAATGGGAAAGAGTACTATTCATATTTCAAGGGTCCTACTGATTCAATATTGCCAATGTGTTCAAGTTACCATAACATGACGGGTGAAGTGCAGGATTTGGATGACGAAACAAAGAGTGACATTGTTCAAACTAACAAGAAGAACATGAACGTAGTTGCATTTG
This sequence comes from Solanum verrucosum, assembly GCF_900185275.1. NCBI lineage: Eukaryota > Viridiplantae > Streptophyta > Magnoliopsida > Solanales > Solanaceae > Solanum > Solanum verrucosum. The sequence continues at coordinate 36,394 of NW_026020569.1, forward strand.
CCTTCAAACACACTCAGGATGTTGTTGAACTTGATGAAAATGGCCTAACATTCATTGGTATGTTTGTCTTAGAATATACTTTCAATCTAGACAACATGAGGCAAGCAATTGCGATTCTGAAAGAAGGCGGAGTGAAGATGATATTTGCCTCAGAAGAAGATGTTGAAGTGTTACGTACCATTGTTGATGAAACAGGATTTCTCAACTCACATGAAGCTCTAGTAGTTAGGGGCGAAGATGCTACAAAGGAAAATGTTGATAAAATGTGCATTATGGGAAATTCCTCTCCCGCGTGCATGCTTCTTTTAATAGAGCAATTGAAGAAAAGAGGAGAAGTTGTGGCTGTGGTAGGAGAACAAGCATCTGAAAGTAATGTGGTTCTTGAAGCAGCTCATTTTGGCCTGCCTGTGGTGACTAACTGGCCTGAAACTATAACTTATGTGATTAACAGCATCAAGGGAGGAAGAATTGTTTGTGAGTATATGAGGCAGTTCATCCAAGTTGAGATAATCTTTGCAATCAGTAGCTTATTAATAAACTTCATACTGGTTATATTAGATGGAGATGACCCGTTAACAGTCATTCAGTTGGTATGGGTTAACCTTCTTGTAAAATTGATTGGAGGGCCAGCTTTGCTAATTACTCAGCAGGCCACAAGACAACTAAGGGATGAGCTTTCTATCAGACCAAGAAAACAGCCAATTACCAAGGGCATGTTGAGAAACATACTTCTTCAAGTTTCTTATCAGACTGGTATTTTTGTATTCCTTCAACACAGAGGAAGTGCAATACTGGGCATCACTCCAAAAGTTAACAGATCTATAGTCTTTAACGGGTTCGCTCTGTGCCAGCTTTTTAACATATTCAGTGCAAGGGATTTGGAGCAGAGGAATTATTTCAAAGGTCTCGGTCAAAATTACTTGTTTTGGGCATTGTCTGGGCTCTATCTTGTGTTGCAGTTTGGATTCATTGAAGTATATTAAAATTTTGTGACAAATTCATAAAAATATTATTCTATTTATAATATTAATGAACTTAAAGAAAAAAATTATAAATACTTAGGTTAAAAAATAAATTATATATAATATAAAGAGGTATTACATATATGTGATATAACAAGCATAAAATGAACAATGCATAGAATAAAGGGGGAGTTTGATGATTGTTCAAAGCTGAGGCCTGAGAGTGAAAAACCTAAACACTTGATCAGCATAATTGCCTTGGAGCAATTTCTAGGAAGCTGCATTTCACCACTTGTTTAGAAAGTAGAAATGAGAAAATAAGTTCCACAATAGTTTGACGAACTGAGTAATACAAACCTTAAACAAAAAAGTACCTATAATTTGAGTAGAATACTACAATTGAATTTAACATGCATTGCACTTGCTCAAAAAAGTAGCAAAGATCGTTAAAAGTGACGTCGACACAGATTATAGTATAATAAAAACAATATTAATGGTTTCTGGTTCAAGTTTTAACATTTGAAATTTGTTAACTTTCAAATAAATAGGTTTGCCTATTATACTATACTTTGACTATCGCGCGGTCTTGGTATTTGAAGAACTACAATATTAATTCAAATGACGTCATTTAATTTATTAAGGCATCACATTGTTGGAATAGTAGAGTGCTAGGAAGCTCCCTTTAAATAATTTTTTATTTCCTCCCCCCATCCACGTCTACTCTCTATATTTTTCCTTCCCCTCTCTATATTTGTTTTCCCTCCCCCCCCCCCGTCTCCCCTCTCTATATTTTTACGTAGCTTTTGTTAGATCCTTGTCAATCATCATATTGGTCATAGTAATCACAACAAAGTTCTTTCTTATTTTATACTAGATCTTAAAAAAAAATTAGTAGTGTGCACGTACGGCGACAGTACTAGTACTGATCGAAGGTGAGATAAGTATAATATAGAGCTAGCTAGGATGATGGAGGTGGATCATGAAGATAATGGAACAGACATTGAAGCTCAGCGGAGTTCCCCGCTGTCAATGAATGGTACTGAATTAAGTAATATTTCTAGTTTGATCATCATAAGGAGTTGGCGTTCATTTTCCTATCTATTTACAAGTTCATTGAAGCTGGAGCAAGCATATCATCATCTCTTTCACCACTGTCATCGTCGTCCTCATCATCCAACACAACCTTTAATACTCCTCATACCAGCTTGAATCTTGAACATGGAGTAAGTATATAAAATACTCCAACATTTCATTTGTTTTAGGAGTATTGACTCCATATTTTATATTTTTTAGTTAGACTTGATAAATTATATAATTTTGTATTTATAGTATTATTCTTTTTATCAAACATGCATTTTATGAAATTATGTACTTTTTGTTTTTATGATTAGTATAATTAAAATATACTAAATTGAAAAATACATATCAATTAGTTTTTATAATATTAGTCAAGATCATATGTTTATTAATTAATATATTTTCAAAAGACAATACATATCTTAAATATTCAATTTAATATCATGTATAAAGGGCATTATTTGTCTAATATAAATTTTAATTTTAAATAATTAATTTTAATTTTTAAAATTCAATATAAACTTATGATTACACTTGTGCAACAAAACAGTACACTTGTAATTAGAGGTGCGTATTGGGTTTTACGGTTTTGAGTTTGTACTATTTGGTTTGGGTTTTTTGATTTTTGATTTTGAAGAAGTGTAACCCAATCAATTTGGTTTGGTTTGGTATTTCTCTTTTTGGTTTGAGTTTTTTCGGTTCGATTAATCGGTTATGTCGATAATTAGAAACATAACAAAGTTATATTTGTAATTTGAATATATATATAATATTTAATATATTTTTTAATATATATCACAAGTAAAAACATAAAACACAATATTTAAAAGTATATTAATTATAGATGTCCAAACATAAAAAAGTAAAATAAAAAATCATAATGAAAATAACTAAAAAGGAAATGGTTAACTCCAACTTATATATTTACACAAATCTGAAAACCGAATCAAAATCCAAACAAAATAAATTACAAATCCAAAACCGAATCAAAATCCAAAAAACCGATCCAAATTAGAATTCGATTTGATTTGGTTTGATTTTTCGGTTTAATCCAAAATAGTGCATATCCCTACTTGTAATTACACTGTGACAAACAAACAAGCCAACGTAATTACTAAGTTGTATAATTTACTAGGCTGGTAATTACTACAATAATAATTACACTAATTCCAATCACCTAGTGGCTTTCCAAACATACTATTACATATTTCTTAACATCTAGTATTTAGAACATTATCTTTTTCCTATTCCAACTATATCATTGATTTGTCCCTCTAAGTTTTTATTTGTACAAGAGTTACATTTATGGCATAGTCTTTATCCATAATATCATAATCGATTAGATAATTAACTGTCACTTGTAATTTATAGATGAATACAGTCACTTTATAACTCTTTCGCTTAAAATTAAGTTAGGAGGTGAAAATGTTGTGAAAATATTTTAATTACTCTATATTTAACTTATTAGATATTTTTAACATTTTAAATTATGATAGGGGTAAAATGGTATTTCAACTTTACTTTTGTGGCTTCGTGTTAAATAATAACAAAAGTCTCACATTGATGGTTAATGAGATTAGTGATCTCTTTATAAGCTTGGTCAATCATCCTCTCTTTAATCTAGCTTTTAGGGTGTGGGTAAAGTCCAAGACCTAATTTTCACACTTCTCACTCTTATAGTATGACTAGTATTTGGGCACGCGCGTTGCGCGTATATCCCTTACTAGTGAGCATAAGTATTTTTCAAAATTGCATCAATATGATAAATATATTCAAAAATCAATGACATCCAATATCTAAAATGTCCAACTTTGAAGATTCTTAATTAGTACTAAATTGATTTTAATTTCAATTTATGAGTTAAAATTTGATATGAATTTGTCAAATTTTAGTAGTTTTTATATAGATATTATGTTTTGATCAAAAAATAATTAAGTTAATTAAATCTATAGATTACAGGCTTAATATGCTCATATCATCAATTAACCGTTGTCCTACCTCCAAAATCAATATTACATTTCTAAACGAAATTCATTTGATGCGACTCAACGCAATTATAATATTTTTTTGTAGTTAGAAAAGGAATTCAGCATTTCATTTATATTTTGTCGACTTATTGTTAAAATTGTAATTGAGAAACAAAAAGACATGTATTGTTTTATGTTGTCAAAAAAAAAAAAAAAGACATGATAAAAAATAATATTACGACATGTGAGTGATAAGTAATATAAATTCTGAAGGAGAAAGGGAGGATAAACTATGGCTCAAATAACTAAAATAATCAACTAAAATTAAAGCAAAGAAAGTTAATATAATTTCGTGAGAAAAATAACCAAAATATGATATTGTATTCATTCCTTTATTTCTTAACATGGGTTGTTATCCTCCCTTCTTTCTTTTTGGACTAAAGCTCCATTAAAAATATTAAATCCAGACAAAGAAAGTGAAGCCAAATAGGCAATGAATATCAAATCGCTCAACATGCCATTAGCTCATAAATACATTTTTTACTTTTATTGGGTTATGACGGTTAATATAAAAAAATTCAATACTTAATTAGCTTTACACACAAATAAATCACATGAATCTGCATATGAAAATTCAATAAATTTGATCTACTATTAACAAAACAAAAAAAAAAAAAAAAAAGAAAACCAAACAAAGAATATTGTGCTAACAAAAAAAATTATGTTAGAAGGAAATGTCACTTACCCCATTTGTATTGGCACAACTCAAAGTACAGTTCTATGCGATTGACACAGAAGCATCTCATCAATTGATTTACCCTGCAACAAAAAAAATCATCTCATAACTATTGACACAAAATTAAAATTTTTATTTTATATCAGAGATCAAAATCGTAAACATCAATCAAACAACATAAACTATATGATAAGTAAGAAGTAAGAAACAAAATAAAAAATAACTTGAAAGAACATACACATGAATGGAGCATCGGAAAGGACAATGTTCCTATGATCTCTATCAAACTCATAAAACAAAATGTAACGAACAAGAAGATATACATATATGAAATGAAAAGACAAGGATCATAGTGGAGAATGTAAAGAGACAACAATTTCTTTAGATGATTATTAATGAATAATTGTCTTTTTAATGTATCTATTTTATGTAAAAATATATATTTTAAGTACAATATAATATGTGATATGATTACTATTTAATATTTTGTTAATTAAATATTTAATATAGGGATAAAATGGTAATCCAATATTGTACTTTGATGCTTCCCACTTTTAATATATATGCTTTCTGTCTACTCAGAACTCTGAAGGTGGTGGAGATGATAATACTGTACAATCACACAATGAGATTGAGCTTCAGCCTCATGATCAGAGTACTCATCAGCAATGCTTAAAAATTAGTGAAGAGATTGTGAAGGAGAAAAGTTGGATTGGAGTGATACTCATGATGTTGACAAGGGAATTCATGTTGCAGACAATTCTGGTCGTTACATGCTGAACTACACAGGGTATGCCCCAGTGAATGATCCGACAACTGATATGTAAGGAACCAACTATTTTGCTCCTTGCAATTGCTGCAATATTGTCGTTTATCTTTGGAATCAAAGAAGAAGGTGTGCAGAATGGTTGGTTTGAAGGAGCACTTCTGGTTGTGATTATATTTGTGATTGTTTCGTTTAAGCTAGCACGTAATTGGTACAAAAGACACATTTGGAATAAGCAAATGAGAACAGAGCAAGGAAGGACCAGCCGTTTATTTCTGAAACGGACTCCAGTTTTTGTGCTGACTTTGACAAGTTGAACAATTACATACATATTAGTGGGCTGTCGATTGGCATTTTGATCACTGTGGTGCTGTTCATTCGCTTTAAATTAGGCTATAAAGATGATGAGAACGGATATAGATTGGAAACCAAGGAAGAACCAACTGAAATTGCATGGATAATGAATGCCGTGAAGAAGGTTTGACAGAATCAAAGGGAGCAGTGAGAGTTATGATAACTTCTCTTGGTATCACACTGGTGGGGTTAACTGAAGGAGTACCATTTCTTATTTCAATTGCAAGGGCATACTGGTATCCAATTTTTGATGTTAAGATGGAGCCAGTCAACACCATCTGTATAGAAAAAGTTAGCTGGTTGAAAGAGTTGAAAGCTACCCAGTTTCTTCTTGACCAAAAAGATGTTACCAAGATACCGCCACATGTCTACAGTGTTCTCTCTGATGGAATTGGTGTGTCCCCTCTGACTTCTCAAACAGCCTACCACAGAGTAGAAGAAGCAATACTCTGTTGGGCAGAAAAGAACACAGGTATGGACAGAGACACTTTGGATAAGCAGTTCACCATAGTGAAGAACAATGATGATGAGATGAATCCTTTTGAAGGACCTTGTAAAGTAGTCATAGAGAAAAATGGAGATAATGGGAAAGAGTACTATTCATATTTCAAGGGTCCTACTGATTCAATATTGCCAATGTGTTCAAGTTACCATAACATGACGGGTGAAGTGCAGGATTTGGATGACGAAACAAAGAGTGACATTGTTCAAACTAACAAGAAGAACATGAACGTAGTTGCATTTGCCTTCAAACACACTCAGGATGTTGTTGAACTTGATGAAAATGGCCTAACATTCATTGGTATGTTTGTCTTAGAATATACTTTCAATCTAGACAACATGAGGCAAGCAATTGCGATTCTGAAAGAAGGCGGAGTGAAGATGATATTTGCCTCAGAAGAAGATGTTGAAGTGTTACGTACCATTGTTGATGAAACAGGATTTCTCAACTCACATGAAGCTCTAGTAGTTAGGGGCGAAGATGCTACAAAGGAAAATGTTGATAAAATGTGCATTATGGGAAATTCCTCTCCCGCGTGCATGCTTCTTTTAATAGAGCAATTGAAGAAAAGAGGAGAAGTTGTGGCTGTGGTAGGAGAACAAGCATCTGAAAGTAATGTGGTTCTTGAAGCAGCTCATTTTGGCCTGCCTGTGGTGACTAACTGGCCTGAAACTATAACTTATGTGATTAACAGCATCAAGGGAGGAAGAATTGTTTGTGAGTATATGAGGCAGTTCATCCAAGTTGAGATAATCTTTGCAATCAGTAGCTTATTAATAAACTTCATACTGGTTATATTAGATGGAGATGACCCGTTAACAGTCATTCAGTTGGTATGGGTTAACCTTCTTGTAAAATTGATTGGAGGGCCAGCTTTGCTAATTACTCAGCAGGCCACAAGACAACTAAGGGATGAGCTTTCTATCAGACCAAGAAAACAGCCAATTACCAAGGCATGTTGAGAAACATACTTCTTCAAGTTTCTTATCAGACTGGTATTTTTGTATTCCTTCAACACAGAGGAAGTGCAATACTGGGCATCACTCCAAAAGTTAACAGATCTATAGTCTTTAACGGGTTCGCTCTGTGCCAGCTTTTTAACATATTCAGTGCAAGGGATTTGGAGCAGAGGAATTATTTCAAAGGTCTCGGTCAAAATTACTTGTTTTGGGCATTGTCTGGGCTCTATCTTGTGTTGCAGTTTGGATTCATTGAAGTATATTAAAATTTTGTGACAAATTCATAAAAATATTATTCTATTTATAATATTAATGAACTTAAAGAAAAAAATTATAAATACTTAGGTTAAAAAATAAATTATATATAATATAAAGAGGTATTACATATATGTGATATAACAAGCATAAAATGAACAATGCATAGAATAAAGGGGGAGTTTGATGATTGTTCAAAGCTGAGGCCTGAGAGTGAAAAACCTAAACACTTGATCAGCATAATTGCCTTGGAGCAATTTCTAGGAAGCTGCATTTCACCACTTGTTTAGAAAGTAGAAATGAGAAAATAAGTTCCACAATAGTTTGACGAACTGAGTAATACAAACCTTAAACAAAAAAGTACCTATAATTTGAGTAGAATACTACAATTGAATTTAACATGCATTGCACTTGCTCAAAAAAGTAGCAAAGATCGTTAAAAGTGACGTCGACACAGATTATAGTATAATAAAAACAATATTAATGGTTTCTGGTTCAAGTTTTAACATTTGAAATTTGTTAACTTTCAAATAAATAGGTTTGCCTATTATACTATACTTTGACTATCGCGCGGTCTTGGTATTTGAAGAACTACAATATTAATTCAAATGACGTCATTTAATTTATTAAGGCATCACATTGTTGGAATAGTAGAGTGCTAGGAAGCTCCCTTTAAATAATTTTTTATTTCCTCCCCCCATCCACGTCTACTCTCTATATTTTTCCTTCCCCTCTCTATATTTGTTTTCCCTCCCCCCCCCCCGTCTCCCCTCTCTATATTTTTACGTAGCTTTTGTTAGATCCTTGTCAATCATCATATTGGTCATAGTAATCACAACAAAGTTCTTTCTTATTTTATACTAGATCTTAAAAAAAAATTAGTAGTGTGCACGTACGGCGACAGTACTAGTACTGATCGAAGGTGAGATAAGTATAATATAGAGCTAGCTAGGATGATGGAGGTGGATCATGAAGATAATGGAACAGACATTGAAGCTCAGCGGAGTTCCCCGCTGTCAATGAATGGTACTGAATTAAGTAATATTTCTAGTTTGATCATCATAAGGAGGTTGGCGTTCATTTTCCTATCTATTTACAAGTTCATTGAAGCTGGGAGCAAGCATATCATCATCTCTTTCACCACTGTCATCGTCGTCCTCATCATCCAACACAACCTTTAATACTCCTCATACCAGCTTGAATCTTGAACATGGAGTAAGTATATAAAATACTCCAACATTTCATTTGTTTTAGGAGTATTGACTCCATATTTTATATTTTTTAGTTAGACTTGATAAATTATATAATTTTGTATTTATAGTATTATTCTTTTTATCAAACATGCATTTTATGAAATTATGTACTTTTTGTTTTTATGATTAGTATAATTAAAATATACTAAATTGAAAAATACATATCAATTAGTTTTTATAATATTAGTCAAGATCATATGTTTATTAATTAATATATTTTCAAAAGACAATACATATCTTAAATATTCAATTTAATATCATGTATAAAGGGCATTATTTGTCTAATATAAATTTTAATTTTAAATAATTAATTTTAATTTTTAAAATTCAATATAAACTTATGATTACACTTGTGCAACAAAACAGTACACTTGTAATTAGAGGTGCGTATTGGGTTTTACGGTTTGAGTTTGTACTATTTGGTTTGGGTTTTTTGATTTTTGATTTTGAAGAAGTGTAACCCAATCAATTTGGTTTGGTTTGGTATTTCTCTTTTTGGTTTGAGTTTTTTCGGTTCGATTAATCGGTTATGTCGATAATTAGAAACATAACAAAGTTATATTTGTAATTTGAATATATATATAATATTTAATATATTTTTTAATATATATCACAAGTAAAAACATAAAACACAATATTTAAAAGTATATTAATTATAGATGTCCAAACATAAAAAAGTAAAAATAAAAAATCATAATGAAAATAACTAAAAAGGAAATGGTTAACTCCAACTTATATATTTACACAAATCTGAAAACCGAATCAAAATCCAAACAAAATAAATTACAAATCCAAAACCGAATCAAAATCCAAAAAAACCGATCCAAATTAGAATTCGATTTGATTTGGTTTGATTTTTCGGTTTAATCCAAAATAGTGCATATCCCTACTTGTAATTACACTGTGACAAACAAACAAGCCAACGTAATTACTAAGTTGTATAATTTACTAGGCTGGTAATTACTACAATAATAATTACACTAATTCCAATCACCTAGTGGCTTTCCAAACATACTATTACATATTTCTTAACATCTAGTATTTAGAACATTATCTTTTTCCTATTCCAACTATATCATTGATTTGTCCCTCTAAGTTTTTATTTGTACAAGAGTTACATTTATGGCATAGTCTTTATCCATAATATCATAATCGATTAGATAATTAACTGTCACTTGTAATTTATAGATGAATACAGTCACTTTATAACTCTTTCGCTTAAAATTAAGTTAGGAGGTGAAAATGTTGTGAAAATATTTTAATTACTCTATATTTAACTTATTAGATATTTTTAACATTTTAAATTATGATAGGGGTAAAATGGTATTTCAACTTTACTTTTGTGGCTTCGTGTTAAATAATAACAAAAGTCTCACATTGATGGTTAATGAGATTAGTGATCTCTTTATAAGCTTGGTCAATCATCCTCTCTTTAATCTAGCTTTTAGGGTGTGGGTAAAGTCCAAGACCTAATTTTCACACTTCTCACTCTTATAGTATGACTAGTATTTGGGCACGCGCGTTGCGCGTATATCCCTTACTAGTGAGCATAAGTATTTTTCAAAATTGCATCAATATGATAAATATATTCAAAAATCAATGACATCCAATATCTAAAATGTCCAACTTTGAAGATTCTTAATTAGTACTAAATTGATTTTAATTTCAATTTATGAGTTAAAATTTGATATGAATTTGTCAAATTTTAGTAGTTTTTATATAGATATTATGTTTTGATCAAAAAATAATTAAGTTAATTAAATCTATAGATTACAGGCTTAATATGCTCATATCATCAATTAACCGTTGTCCTACCTCCAAAATCAATATTACATTTCTAAACGAAATTCATTTGATGCGACTCAACGCAATTATAATATTTTTTGTAGTTAGAAAAGGAATTCAGCATTTCATTTATATTTTGTCGACTGTATTGTTAAAATTGTAATTGAGAAACAAAAAGACATGTATTGTTTTATGTTGTCAAAAAAAAAAAAAAAAGACATGATAAAAAATAATATTACGACATGTGAGTGATAAGTAATATAAATTCTGAAGGAGAAAGGGAGGATAAACTATGGCTCAAATAACTAAAATAATCAACTAAAATTAAAGCAAAGAAAGTTAATATAATTTCGTGAGAAAAATAACCAAAATATGATATTGTATTCATTCCTTTATTTCTTAACATGGGTTGTTATCCTCCCTTCTTTCTTTTTGGACTAAAGCTCCATTAAAAATATTAAATCCAGACAAAGAAAGTGAAGCCAAATAGGCAATGAATATCAAATCGCTCAACATGCCATTAGCTCATAAATACATTTTTTACTTTTATTGGGTTATGACGGTTAATATAAAAAAATTCAATACTTAATTAGCTTTACACACAAATAAATCACATGAATCTGCATATGAAAATTCAATAAATTTGATCTACTATTAACAAAACAAAAAAAGAAAAAAAAAAAGAAAAACCAAACAAAGAATATTGTGCTAACAAAAAAATTATGTTAGAAGGAAATGTCACTTACCCCATTTGTATTGGCACAACTCAAAGTACAGTTCTATGCGATTGACACAGAAGCATCTCATCAATTGATTTACCCTGCAACAAAAAAAAATCATCTCATAAGCTATTGACACAAAATTAAAATTTTTATTTTATATCAGAGATCAAAATCGTAAACATCAATCAAACAACAATAAACTATATGATAAGTAAGAAGTAAGAAACAAAATAAAAAATAACTTGAAAGAACATACACATGAATGGAGCATCGGAAAGGACAATGTTCCTATGATCTCTATCAAACTCATAAAACAAAATGTAACGAACAAGAAGATATACATATATGAAATGAAAAGACAAGGATCATAGTGGAGAATGTAAAGAGACAACAATTTCTTTAGATGATTATTAATGAATAATTGTCTTTTTAATGTATCTATTTTATGTAAAAATATATATTTTAAGTACAATATAATATGTGATATGATTACTATTTAATATTTTGTTAATTAAATATTTAATATAGGATAAAATGGTAATCCAATATTGTACTTTGATGCTTCCCACTTTTAATATATATGCTTTCTGTCTACTCAGAACTCTGAAGGTGGTGGAGATGATAATACTGTACAATCACACAATGAGATTGAGCTTCAGCCTCATGATCAGAGTACTCATCAGCAATGCTTAAAAATTAGTGAAGAGATTGTGAAGGAGAAAAAGTTGGATTGGAGTGATACTCATGATGTTGACAAGGGAATTCATGTTGCAGACAATTCTGGTCGTTACATGCTGAACTACACAGGGTATGCCCAGTGAATGATCCGACAACTGATATGTAAGGAACCAACTATTTTGCTCCTTGCAATTGCTGCAATATTGTCGTTTATCTTTGGAATCAAAGAAGAAGGTGTGCAGAATGGTTGGTTTGAAGGAGCACTTCTGGTTGTGATTATATTTGTGATTGTTTCGTTTAAGCTAGCACGTAATTGGTACAAAAGACACATTTGGAATAAGCAAAATGAGAACAGAGCAAGGAAGGACCAGCCGTTTATTTCTGAAACGGACTCCAGTTTTTGTGCTGACTTTGACAAGTTGAACAATTACATACATATTAGTGGGCTGTCGATTGGCATTTTGATCACTGTGGTGCTGTTCATTCGCTTTAAATTAGGCTATAAAGATGATGAGAACGGATATAGATTGGAAACCAAGGAAGAACCAACTGAAATTGCATGGATAATGAATGCCGTGAAGAAGGTTTTGACAGAATCAAAGGGAGCAGTGAGAGTTATGATAACTTCTCTTGGTATCACACTGGTGGGGTTAACTGAAGGAGTACCATTTCTTATTTCAATTGCAAGGGCATACTGGTATCCAATTTTTGATGTTAAGATGGAGCCAGTCAACACCATCTGTATAGAAAAAGTTAGCTGGTTGAAAGAGTTGAAAGCTACCCAGTTTCTTCTTGACCAAAAAGATGTTACCAAGATACCGCCACATGTCTACAGTGTTCTCTCTGATGGAATTGGTGTGTCCCCTCTGACTTCTCAAACAGCCTACCACAGAGTAGAAGAAGCAATACTCTGTTGGGCAGAAAAGAACACAGGTATGGACAGAGACACTTTGGATAAGCAGTTCACCATAGTGAAGAACAATGATGATGAGATGAATCCTTTTGAAGGACCTTGTAAAGTAGTCATAGAGAAAAATGGAGATAATGGGAAAGAGTACTATTCATATTTCAAGGGTCCTACTGATTCAATATTGCCAATGTGTTCAAGTTACCATAACATGACGGGTGAAGTGCAGGATTTGGATGACGAAACAAAGAGTGACATTGTTCAAACTAACAAGAAGAACATGAACGTAGTTGCATTTGCCTTCAAACACACTCAGGATGTTGTTGAACTTGATGAAAATGGCCTAACATTCATTGGTATGTTTGTCTTAGAATATACTTTCAATCTAGACAACATGAGGCAAGCAATTGCGATTCTGAAAGAAGGCGGAGTGAAGATGATATTTGCCTCAGAAGAAGATGTTGAAGTGTTACGTACCATTGTTGATGAAACAGGATTTCTCAACTCACATGAAGCTCTAGTAGTTAGGGGCGAAGATGCTACAAAGGAAAATGTTGATAAAATGTGCATTATGGGAAATTCCTCTCCCGCGTGCATGCTTCTTTTAATAGAGCAATTGAAGAAAAGAGGAGAAGTTGTGGCTGTGGTAGGAGAACAAGCATCTGAAAGTAATGTGGTTCTTGAAGCAGCTCATTTTGGCCTGCCTGTGGTGACTAACTGGCCTGAAACTATAACTTATGTGATTAACAGCATCAAGGGAGGAAGAATTGTTTGTGAGTATATGAGGCAGTTCATCCAAGTTGAGATAATCTTTGCAATCAGTAGCTTATTAATAAACTTCATACTGGTTATATTAGATGGAGATGACCCGTTAACAGTCATTCAGTTGGTATGGGTTAACCTTCTTGTAAAATTGATTGGAGGGCCAGCTTTGCTAATTACTCAGCAGGCCACAAGACAACTAAGGGATGAGCTTTCTATCAGACCAAGAAAACAGCCAATTACCAAGGGCATGTTGAGAAACATACTTCTTCAAGTTTCTTATCAGACTGGTATTTTTGTATTCCTTCAACACAGAGGAAGTGCAATACTGGGCATCACTCCAAAAGTTAACAGATCTATAGTCTTTAACGGGTTCGCTCTGTGCCAGCTTTTTAACATATTCAGTGCAAGGGATTTGGAGCAGAGGAATTATTTCAAAGGTCTCGGTCAAAATTACTTGTTTTGGGCATTGTCTGGGCTCTATCTTGTGTTGCAGTTTGGATTCATTGAATTAGAGGCTTTCTTGTTTAGCAACACGGCACGACTGAATTGGAAGCAATGGGCTGAATCCATTTTAATTGGAGTTGTTACATGGTTGCTTGATGTGATAGTAAAATGGGGATCACAATACATAAAGATAGACACATATTGTGATTGTGGAGTTCTTCACCTAGCTAGAAATTGGTTACAGTGTTGGTTTAGGAGGATCAATTGCTGTTACTGTGGACCAAGAAGTACACCAAATCCAACTCTTGCTTCCTTGGATTCTTCAAGATCTACTAGAGGAAAGGTATTATAAAAATTTGTCCATACAGCCTAATTATAGTACAGTTCAAACAAAAGTTTTTCCTAAAATTTTGGATTCAAGTTGTAGTTGTTGTTCTTTTGCAGGGCTGGCTAACAAATATCACACGTCGTGTTAAACCAACCAAGCATAGAGCTAATACTTTGATGGATTAATCATATGTTGCAGTAGCTTCAATTTTGAGTACATATTTTCCACTGTTTTCTATTAGATACACTTGACCAACAGTAAAGTTGTTTCCACGCGACCGGTAGGTTATGAGTTAGAGATGTACTGGAATCAGCCTATGATGCTTGTATCAGGTAGGATGCCTACATCATACCCTTCAAAGGCATCGACCCTTCCCGGACCTACGTCAATGAGGGATGATTAGTGCACTAGGCTGTCCTTTTTAGTAAATTTATGTGAATTAATTTCATCAAGTTTTTTGGTTCTTGTTCTTGTTCTTGTTCTTCTTTTTACTTTTAATTTAAATTCAAGAATGCAAACTTATTACTATATAGTACTAATATACATAGAAAGCAAGAGTTTCATGAATTTCTAACACACAGAAGTTTGCTCAAAATCATAAAGCAAACTAGTGAGTACACATTCTACTAATTGGCTCGTACAAGAAGATAAATATTTCCAATATCATAATTCATATATATGCAAAAATATAACTTAATTACCTCGATCTTAATTTTCTCAAACTTGGTGTAATGTAATAGACAAAGCTCTTGTTGAGGAGAAATTGACAAACCAGCAATGCCATTGGAAGAGAGTTTTCTTCAGCAAAGTCAACTGCCAGTGGTCGTTTCTTTACTATATAAAAATATGAAACAAAATATATGGTCCTCACAAATATCCCAACATGGATTTTATAAGAATATTTTTCTTTAATTTTGGACACATTTGTCTTTTATCAAACGTGTCTTCAATAAATATTAATGTGTGAGTAGGTAATGTAGAAAATGTTACTTTATCTATTTCAATTTATGTTACAAAAACTTTTTTAGTTAGTTCTGAAAATAATAATAGTACTTTTTTTTATAGATATTTTGAAATAATTTAACTTCTAAAAATTTTGTTTTAATTTTTTTTAAAAAAAGAGAGAGAATAATTTATAATCATAGAAATATGTATGATTAACTTTAAGATCTTAAGTTTAAAAGTCATTTGAAATTCATTTGTGAGTAGATAATCTTGAAAAGGTTACCATAAGGAATTTGTTACTCCATCTATTACAATTTATTAATGTTACAATTTTTTTTAGCTAGTCCTGAAAATAATTATAGTATTCCTCCGTTTTAATTTATGTGACACATTTCGAATTTCAAGATTCAAACAAATCTATCTTTGACCGTAAAGTTTTCTTATATCTTTTAAATATTTCGAATTGTCAATTATTGTGACTTATAGTACTTTTTACGTAGCTTACAAATATATAAATTTCATTTTAAATAAGTGAAGATTTCATGAGCAAATTATTGGTCAAACTTAAAACTGGTTGACTTTCAAAAAACGAAATGTGTCACAGAGGGAGTACTTTTTCTATAGATATTTTAAGATAATTTAACTTATAAAAATTCTGTTCTAAGAAAGTAAAATAATAAGTAATTTATAATCATAGAGAAATTTGACTGTAAAATTTTTGAATTTTTTAAAATTTGAAAAATATCAAAAAAATATTTTCACTCCAAATTACTTATAAAAATTCAAAAGCAACTTCAATTTGTATTCATGACCACACACTTTTAAGGAGTGTTTAACCATGAAAATAGTGAGTATTTGATTATTATTATTTTTATATTAATGTGTTCTTTAATTTGATCTCAGTTTGCATCTATGTTCTCCAACTTCTGGTGTGTACAAGTAAACACTTAAATTAGTATAAAGTCGAACAAGTAGACGCAAGTGTCCTACATGACATAATACATTCAATTTTAATTTATTTTAAAATTTTCAATTTTAATTCAATTTGCTCATTTAACACTGAGAAAATTAAGTAATACAAATAGTTTAATGAAAGTTGTAATATATTATTAGCCTATACACCAACAAACCTTCCCACAGTAGCCTATTTGAGGAAAATTTTTATGGTGGAGGCATATCATATTGTCACATTTGTATGAGGAAGTTTTTTAATTGAAAAATTTGTCTCACTCTATTATAACTTTTTTCTCCTCTCACTACTCCACCTTCACCTTCTTCCATTTGCCCCTCGCGCTAACATAAAATACTTTTTATTTTTTAAATGTAATTTACATATACTTCATTGAGTAAATTACTATAATTTAATGACAAAATCAAGTCACAGTGAAAACTAGTTAATGTCCTTGAAATGTATGACAAAATCAAGGCACATAGTCAAAAGTAGTACTACTATGCTTAAATTAATATTTTGTTCTTTTTTCTCTCTAATATCACTTATCCAATCCCTTTCTCTTATGTATTTTGTTTCTCCTTTTTTTCATAAACTTGATTTTCATTTGTTAAAAATCAGATAGAGATAAATACATTAATACTAATTCAAATAACTAATAAACATGTTTAAAAAATAATTAATCAAAACGTATGTTCTTGACCTCGTATAAATTTGACTGTATCATTTGTAGAGTTAACATAATGGAGTGAGACCCACTCCATTATGCAATGAAATTATGTGTAAATAAATTAAAATTATTCGATGTTAGCTGGAGGTGTAAATGGGAGAAGGTGAGGGTTGAAAAGTAACAAGATAAAATGACAGGTTGTAACTGAGTAAGAGCATGTTTGGCATTATTGCTAAAAACGACTTATTTTTAGAAGCGTTTTTTAAAAATAGCTTTTCAGAAAAATGTTTTTCAAAAAAAGCAATTTGTGTTTGAAAAATTTATTTAAAAGTGTTTTTGATAAACAATTTGTGTTTGAAGAATAAGAAGATAAAATGACAAGTTATAACGGAGTAAGACCCACAATACATATTTTCTCAATTAAAGAAATCGCTCACACAACTATGAGCTGTAACTTTTTCTTTTTTTTTTGTGAATTTACAGCACTAGACAAAGTGTCTAATAACTTTTAATCACAAAGTAACGTCGACAGATTCAAGTTATATTATTATAATTAAAGTAATGTTAATTGTTTCTTGTTCAAATTCTAACATGTGAAATAAATAGGTTGATGCCTGTTATACTTTTAACTGTTGTCATCCTCTGTTTGAAGGACTAGAATATTACTAATCAAAATGACTTAATTTCTGTAAGATAATCTTAACTATGACCTTTGTTGTAGATAGTGCTTGGAAGTTGCCTTTGATTTTCCCCTCTATGTAACTTCTATTAGATCCTTTTCAATCATCTATCACTATGAGATTCTATTTCAAGTATGATAACCGTACTTATCACAAAAATAAGTGCTTTTCTATTTTATACTAAATCCCCAAAAAATTAGTGTGCTTGTACTGCGACAGTAAGTGTAGAATATAGCTAGAATGATGAATGAAGATAATGGATCAGACATTGAAGCTCAGGGGAGTTTGCCGCTGCTAATGAATGGTGAATTCCGTAATTCTACGTTGATCATGAGGAGGTTGGCGCTCGTTCTCCGATCTACTTACAAGTTCATTGAAGCTGGAGCAAGAATACCATCTCTTTCTCGAGTCTCATCCTCCACCACAACCTTTTATACTCCTCTTCCCAGCTTTAATCTTAAACATCAAGTAAGTATATAAACAAATATCTTTATCGCTACCTATATATACACACGTAGTTATTAAGCATATATGCTCTCTCTCTCTCTCTCTCTCTAATTAGGATGCAGAAGGTGGTGAAGATGAAATCCAGGTTGTTGAAATTGTGGCTGATGATAGTACTGTACAATCAAACAATGATCACATCGACATTGAGCTTCAGCCTCATGATCAAAGTACTCATCAGCAATGCCTACAAATTAGTGAAGAGATTGTGAAGGAGAAGAAGTTGGATTGGAGTGATATTCATGATGTTGACAAGGGAATTCATGTTGGAGACAATTCTGGTCGTCACATGCTGATCTGCACAGGGTACATGATCCGACAATTGGTATGCAAGGAACCAACTATTTTTCTCCTTGCAATTGCTGCAATATTGTCGTTTGCCTTTGGAATCAAAGAAGAAGGTGTGCAGAATGGTTGGTTTGAAGGAGCACTTCTGGTTGTAATTATACTTGTGATTGTTTCGTTTAAGTTTGCACGAAATTGGTGCAAAAGACACCTTTGGAAGAAGAAAAAAGATAACAAAGAAAGGAAGAATTACCCCCTGTTGATTTCTGAAACGGACCCCAGCTTTTGTGCCTGTTTTGACAAGTTGAACAATTATATACATATTAGTGGGTTGTTGATTGGCATTTTGATCACTGTGGTGCTGTTCATTCGCTTTAAATTGGGCCATAAGGATGACGAAAATGGATATAGATTAGAAACCAAGGAAGAACCAGCTCAAATTGCACAGATAATGAATGCCCTGAAAAAGGTTTTAACAGAATCAAAGGGAACAGTAAGAGTTCTGATAACTTTACTTGGTGTCACACTGGTAGGGATGACTGAAGGGGTACCATTTCTTATTTCAATTACAATGGCATATTGGTATCCGAATTTTGATGTTAAAATGGAATCAGTCAGCACCCTATGTATAGAAAATGTTGGCTGGTTGAAAGAGCAAAAACTGGAAGTTAGTCAGTTTTTTCTTGACAAAAAAAATGTTACCAAGATACCGCCAGATGTTTGCAGTGTTCTCTCAGATGGAATTTGTGTGTCCACTCTGACTTCTCAAACAACCGGCCAAAGAATGGAAGAACCAATACTCTGTTGGGCAGAGAAGAACATGGGTATGCAGAGAGACACTTTAGATCAGCAGTTCATAATAGTGAAGGACAATGATAGTGCGATTAATCCTTTTGAAGGACCTTGTGGAGTTGTCATAGAGAAAAATGGAGATAATGGGAAGGAGTACTATTCACACTTCAAAGGACGGGCTGATTCAATAATGTCAATGTGTTCAAGTTACTATGACATGAAGGGAGAAGTGCAGGATTTGGATGATGAAACAAAGAGTGAATTTGCTCAAGCTAACAACAACAATGTGAACGTAATTGCATTTGCCTGCAAACGTACACAGGTTGTTGAACTTGATGAAAATGGCCTAACATTCATTGGTATGTTTGTCTTAGAAGATAATTTCAATCTAGACAACATGAGGCAAGGAATTGAGATTCTGAAAGAAGGTGGAGTGAAGATGATATTTACCTCGGAAGAAGATGTTGAAGTGCTTCGTGCCATTGGTGATGAAACAGGATTGCTCAACTCACATGATGCTCTAGTAGTTAGGGGTGAAGATGCTACGAAGGAAAATGTTGAGAAAATTTGCATTATGGGAAATTCCTCTCCTACACACAAGCTTCTTTTAATAGAGGAGTTGAAGAAAAGAGAAGTGGTGGCTGTGGTAGGAGAACAAGCATCTGAAAGTAATGTGGTTCTTGAAGCAGCTCATTTTGGCCTGCCTGTGGTGACTAACTGGCCTGAAACTATAACTTATGTGATTAACAGCATCAGGGGAGGAAGAATTGTTTGTGAGAATCTGAGGCAATTCATCCAAGTTGAGGTAATCCTGGCAATCAGTAGCTTATCAATAAACTTCATACTGGTTATATTAGACGGAGATGCCCCATTAACATTCATTCAGTTGGTATGGGTTAACCTTCTTGTTACATTTATTGGAGGGCCAGCTTTGTTAATTACTCAGCAGGCCACAAGAGAACTAAGGGATAAGCTTTCTATCAGACCAAGAAAACAGCCAATTACCAAGGGCATGTTGAGAAACATACTTCTTCAAGTTTCTTATCAGACTGGTATTTTTGTATTCCTTCAACACAGAGGAAGTGCAATACTGGGCATCACTCCAAAAGTTAACAGATCTATAGTCTTTAACGGGTTCGCTCTGTGCCAGCTTTTTAACATATTCAGTGCAAGGGATTTGGAGCAGAAGAATTTTTTCAAAGGTCTCGGTCAAAATTACTTGTTTTGGGCATTGTCTGGGCTCTATCTTGTGTTGCAGTTTGGATTCATTGAATTAGAGGCTTTCTTGTTTAGCAACACGGCACGACTGAATTGGAAGCAATGGGCTGAATCCATTTTAATTGGAGTTGTAACATGGTTGCTTGATGTGATAGTAAAATGGGGATCACAATACATAAAGATGGACAAATATTGTGACTGTGGAGTTCTTCACCTAGCTAGAAACTGGGTACAGGATTGGTTTGCCAGAGTCAATTGCTGTGACAGTGGACCAAGAAGTACACCAAATCCAACTCTTGCTTCGTTGGATTCTCCAAGATCCTCAAGTGGAAAGGTACTATACAGATTTATCCATACTGCCTAATTACAGAAAATTCAATAAGTTTTTCCTTTTTATTCCTAAAACAATTTGGATTCAAGTTGTACTTGTTGTTCTTTTGCAGGGCTGGATAACAAATATAACACGTCGTGTTAAACCAACCCAGGATAGAACTAATACTTTGATGGATTAATCAGATGTTGCAGTAGCTTCAATTTTTAGTATATATTTTCCACTGTTTTTATAGGGGTTAGAACACTTGGAGCAACAATAAAGTTGTTTCATGTGACCTATAGGTTACGGGTTGAACCATACTGGAATCAGCTCATGATGCTTGCATCAAAGTAGGCTGCCCTTTAGGGGCGTCGGCCTTTCCCGGACCTAGTCAATGCGGGATGATCAGGGCACTAGGTTGCCCTTTTTAGTCTGTAGGGGCTAGTTAATTTATGTTATTTCATTTCGTCAAGTTTTTGGTTTCTCATATGTATTGGATGGAGATAAAAAAAAAAAAAGGTTTGTTCTTGTTCTGTCGTTCATCTTTTCACTTTTAACTAAATTCAAGAATGAAACCTTATTATATAGTACTAATATATACAAAAAGCAAGAATTTTATGGATTTCAAACACATGGAAATTTGCTCAAAATCATAAAGGAAGCTAGTCAGTACACATTCTACTAATTGGCTCTTACAAGAAGATAAATATCATATTAATATAATATGCAAAAATATAGCTTAATTACCTCGATGTATTTTTTCTCAAATTTGGTGTAATGTCTGTAATGTATTAGACAAAGCTCTTGTTGAGGAGAAATTGACAAGCCAGCACTGCCTCTTTCTTTGTTGTATTTCATCCGCTAAAACTTAGTAGAAAATGCACGATGGCTCACAAAAACATTTTACAGAAATTATTAGCACAAATAATTAACATCTAGAAGGTTGTAACTACAAAATATACTTGGATATTAAAAAAAAAAAAAAATCTAAAATGCAATGAAACAATTAACATCTAGGTTTGAAGGTAGAATTGTTCAAACTACAAACCCATATATGTTTGAAGTTTGTAACTTCAACCCCCAATTTTTAACCCCAATCACATGTGCGTGTTTTTGTTGTTAGTTTTATTTCTACCCTTAATATTAACTAACTACATAAAATAGTAGTAGTCAAATTTAATAACGATCATAAAAATAATATTAAACTTTGTGATAAATTCATAAAAATATTATTCTATTTATAATATTAATGAACTTGAAGAAAAAATTATAAATACTTAGGTTAAAAAATTAAATTATATATAATATAAAGTGGTATTACATATATGTGATATAAATGAATAATGCATAGAATATAGGGGGAGTTTGATGATTGTTCAAAATTGAGGAAAATTTTGATTTTTAAAGCAAAGTTGGAGGTGAATATGTTTTTTTTTTTTTTTAAATACTCACTATTTTCATGGTCAAACACTCCTGGACAAAAATGTGTGTGTGGTGAGGTGGTGATGGTAGGATCATATGAAAAATTGTGAATACCGCGTTATAAAAACGAACCAGCGTAAGGAAAATTCTAAACAAAATGAGTATTAACATTTCGCGACACAAAGCTGAGGCCTGAGAGTGAAAAACCTAAACACTTGACCAGTATAATTGCCTAGGAGAAATTTCTAGGAAGCTGCATTTCACCACTTGTTTAGAAAGTAGAAATGAGAAAATAAGTTCCACAATAGTTTGACGAACTGAGTAATACAAACCTTAAACAAAAAAGTACCTATAATTTGAGTAGAATACTGCAATTGAATTTCACTTGCTCAAAAAATTAGCAAAGATTCAATCGTTAATCATGAAGTAACGTCGACAAATTAAGATTATAGTATAATAAAAACAATATTAATGGTTTCTAGTTCAAGTTTTAACATTCGAAATTTGTTAACTTTCAAATAAATAGGCTTTGCCTATTATACTTTAACTATATTGTGGTCTTGGTGTTTGAAGGACTAGAATATTAATTCAAATGACGTCATACTTTAATTTATTAAGCGGCATGACAAAAATCACCCCATATATTTATTTAAGGCTTAATATTACCGCCTTTAGATGTACTTTTTTTTTTATATTACTACTCATAACAGTTTAATTACAAGTATTAATAGATTAGTTTTAATTTATAATTTAATTTATACAAAATCACAAAAATGTGATTTACAGTTTCATTGTTTTTTTTTTTCATTTCAGTAATATACAAATACAAACAATAAATCATAAAAAATACTAACTTGAAGGATCTCATCTACCACCATGTTTAATTAATATAGATAAGAAGTTGTCCATCACAACAAAATCAAGATTTTTCAAACAAAAAAAAACTTGATTTACTCGTCAATGACAACAATTAAAAAAAAAAAAACGTAGATAGAGAAACGTTGAAGAAAATGGATAAAATAAGACTTTTTAATTAATTTTAACATATTAGAGTGAATTAAGGAAAACAAATATTCCTAATTAGTTGAATCTCCTAAATTTATGCTAATTAATAATTATCATCAATCAATTTAAATTTAATTAATCCACCTATTTCCGTTTTTTTTTTTTTTTTTTCAAAATCTATTTATTTTCCTTTTTTTTTTTTTTTTTTCAAAACAGATTTTTACAATTAATTAAAAAACGTCTACTCTCTATATTTTTCCCTCCCCTCTCTATATCTGTTTTCCCTCTCCCCTCTCTATATTTTTACGTAGCTTTTGTTAGATCCTTTTCAATCATCATATCATGGTTATACTAATCACAACAAAGTGCTTTCTTATTTTATACTAAGATGTTAAAAAAGAAGTAGTGTGCACGTACGTACGATAAGTATAATATAGAGCTAGATAGGATGATGGAGGTGGATCATGAAGATAATGGAACAGACATTGAAGCTCAGCGGAGATCCCCGCTGTCAATGAATGGTACTCAATTAAGTAATATTTCTAGTTTGATCATCATGAGGAGGTTGGCGTTCATTTTCCTATCTATTTACAAGTTCATTGAAGCTGGAGCAAGCATAGCATCATCTCTTTCACCAGTGTCATCGTCGTCCTCATCATCCAACACAACCTTTTATACTCCTCATACCAGCTTGAATCTTGAACATGGAGTATGTATATCACAACCTTTCTATTTCATTTGTTTTAGGAGTATTTGACTCCATATTTTACATTTTTAAGTTAGACTTGATAAATTATTTTTTTGTCAAATATTTTATAATTTTATGATATTATATTTATAGTATTAATCTTTTTGTCAAACATACATTTCATAGAAATTATGTACTTTTTGTTTCTATCATAATATAATTAAAATATACTAAATTGAAAAATATAAATCAATTATTTTTGTATAATATTAGTCAAAGACATATGTTTATTAATTAATATATTTTCAAAAGACAATATATATCTTAAATATTAAATTTAATATCATTTATAAATGGCATTATTTGTCTAATATAAATTTTAATTTTAAATAATTAATTTTTATTTTTAAAATTCAATATAACCTTATGATTACACTTGTGCAACAAAACAATACACTTGTAGTTACATTGTGACAAACAAACAAGTCAGCGTAATTATTAGGTTGTGCAATTTACTAGGCTGATAATTATTACCATAGTAATTACACCAATTCCAATTACTGGTGGCTTTCCAAAAAGACTCTTACATAGTATTTCTTAATATCTAGTATTTAGAACATTATCTTTTTCCTGTTCCAACTATATCATTGATGTGTCCCTCTAAGTTTTTACTGTTACAAGAGTTAAATTTATGGCATAGTATTTATCCATAATATCATAATTCAATTAGATAATTAACTGGTCACTTGTAACTTATAGATGAATATAGTCACTTTATAACTCTTTAGCTTAAAATTAAGTTAGGAGGTGAAAATGAGGTGAAAATGTTGTGAAAATATTTTAATTACTCTATATTTAAATTATTAGATATTATAACATTTTTAATTATGAAAGGGGGTAAAATGGTATTTCAACTTTACTTTTGTGGCTTTGTGTTAAAAAATAACGAAAGCCTCACATTGATGATTAATGAAATGGGTGGACGGCTTTGTGTTAAAAAATAACGAAAGCCTCACATTGATGATTAATGAAATGGGTGGACTCTTTATATGTTTGATTAATCATCCTCTCTTTAATCTAGCTTTTAGGATGTGACTAAAGCCCTAAGACCTAATTTTCACACTTCTCACTCTTAGTATGATAAGATATCATGATATATATAGTTTTAGTTATATTGATAATATTAATTAGAGGGATTATATATGCTTTCTGTCTACTCAGAACTCTGAAGGTGGTGGAGATGAAATCCGTGAAATTGTGGAAGCTTCACCTTATGTTAATGTTGGACAATCAAACAATGTTCACTGCGAGATTGAGTTTCAGCCTCATGATCAGAGTACTCATCAGCAATACTTACAAATTAGAGAAGAGATTGTGAAGGAGAAGAACATGGTTTCACTTCACAATTTTGGAGGAGTAATATTCATGATGTTGACAAGGGAATTCAAGTTGGAGGCATTTCTAGCTGCCGCAAGCCGATAGCCTTGTCTCATCACATGCTGATCTTCGCAGGGTACGTATGGCCAATTCATGATCCAGCAATTGGTATGCAAGGAACCAACTATTTTTCTCCTTGCAATTGCTGCAATATTGTCGTTTGTCTTTGGAATCAAAGAAGAAGGTGTGCAGAATGATTGGTTTGAAGGAGTACTTCTGGTTGTGATTATATTTGTGATTGTTTCGTTTAAGCTAGCACGTAATTGGTACAGAAGACACATTTGGAATAAGCAAAATGAGAACAGAGCAAGGAAGGACCAGCCGTTTATTTCTGAAACGGACTCCAGTTTTTGTGCCGACTTTGACAAGTTGAACAATTACATACATATTAGTGGGCTGTCGATTGGCATTTTGATCACTGTGGTGCTGTTCATTCACTTTAAATTAGGCTATAAAGATGATGAGAACGGATATAGATTGGAAACCAAGGAAGAACCAACTGAAATTGCACGGATAATGAATGCCGTGAAGAAGGTTTTGACAGAATCAAAAGGAGCAGTGAGAGTTGTGATAACTTCTCTTGGTATCACACTGGTGGGGATAACTGAAGGAGTACCATTTCTTATTTCAATTGCAAGGGCATACTGGTATCCAATTTTTGATGTTAAGATGGAACCAGTCAACACCATCTGTATAGAAAAAGTTAGCTGGTTGAAAGAGTTGAAAGCTACCCAGTTTCTTCTTGACCAAAAAGATGTTACCAAGATACCGCCACATGTCTACAGTGTTCTCTCTGATGGAATTGGTGTGTCCCCTCTGACTTCTCAAACAGCCTACCACAGAGTAGAAGAAGCAATACTCTGTTGGGCAGAAAAGAACACAGGTATGGACAGAGACACTTTGGATAAGCAGTTCACCATAGTGAAGAACAATGATGATGAGATGAATCCTTTTGAAGGACCTTGTAAAGTAGTCATAGAGAAAAATGGAGATAATGGGAAAGAGTACTATTCATATTTCAAGGGTCCTACTGATTCAATATTGCCAATGTGTTCAAGTTACTATGACATGACTGGTGAAGTGCATGATTTGGATGACGGAACAAAGGGTGGCATTGCTCAAACTAACAACAAGAACATGAACGTAGTTGCATTTGCCTTCAAACATACTCAGGACACTGTTGAACTTGATGAAAATGGCCTAACTTTCATTGGTATATTTGTTTTAGAAGATACTTTCAATCTAGACAACATGAGGCAAGCAATTGCAATTCTGAAAGAAGGCGGAGTGAAGATGGTATTTGCCTCGGAAGAAGATGTTGAAGTGCTTCGTGCCATTGGTGATGAAACAGGATTGCGCAACTCACATGAAGCTCTAGTAGTTAGGGCCGAAGAGGCTACAAAGGAAAATGTTGAGAAAATTTGCATTATGGGAAATTCCTCTACTGCACACAAGTGTTTTTTAATAGAGCAGTTGAAGAAAAGAGGAGAAGTGGTGGCTGTGGTAGGAGAACAAACATCTGAAAGTAATGTGGTTCTTGAAGCAGCTCATTTTGGCCTGCCTGTGGTGACTAACTGGCCTCAAACTATAACTAATGTGATTAACAGCATCAAGGGAGGAAGAATTGTTTGTGAGAATATGAGGCAGTTCATCCAAGTTGAGATAATCTTGGCAATCAGTAGCTTATTAATAAACTTCATACTGGTTATATTAGACGGAGATGGCCCGTTAACAGTCATACAGTTGGTAGGGTTAACCTTCTTGTAACATTTATTGGAGGGCCAGCTTTGCTAATTACTCAACAGGCCACATGACAACAAAGGGATGAGCTTTCTATCATACCAAGAAAACCACCTATTACCAAGGTTATGTGGAGAAACATTCTTTTTCAAGCTTCTTATCAGACTGGCATTTTTGTATTCCTTCAACAAAGAGGAAGTGCGATACTGGGGATCACTCCAAAAGTTAACAGATCTATAGTCTTTAACGGGTTCGCTCTGTGCCAGCTTTTTAACATATTCAGTGCAAGGGATTTGGAGCAGAAGAATTTTTTCAAAGGTCTTGGTCAAAATTACTTGTTTTGGGCTTTGTCTGTGATCTGTCTTGTGTTGCAGCTTGGATTCATTGAAGTAGAGGCTGTCTTTGTCTTTAAAAACACGGCACGACTGAATTGGAAGCAATGGGTTGAATCCATTTTAATTGGAGTTGTTACATGGTTGCTTGATGTGATAGTAAAATGGGCATATCAATACATAAACAAATATTGTGACTGGAGTTCTTCACCCAGCCAGAAACTGGTTCCAGAATTGGTTTGCCAGAATCAACTGTTGTGACAGTGGACCAGGAAGTGCACCAAATTCTACCCTTGCTTCCTTGGATCCTCCAAGATCCACTGGTGGAAAGGTACTATACAAATCTATCCACACTGCCTAATTACACAAAGTTCAAACAGAAGTCTTTTCTTTCTAAAATTTTGGATTCAAGTTGTAATTGTTGTTCTTTTGTAGGGCTGGATAACAAATATCACACATGTGTGAAACCAACCAAACATAGAGCTAATACTTTGATGGATTAATCATATGTTGCAGTAGCTTCGATTTTTAGTACATATTTTCCACTGGTTTCTATAGGGGTTAGATACACCTAGAACAACAGTAAAATTGTATCCATGTGACCTATAAGTTAAGGGTTCGAGCCGTTCTGGAATCAACCCTGATGCTTTGCATCAAGGTATGCTGCATATGTCACACCCTAAAAGGGCGTCGGCCCTTCAGGAACCTAGTCAATGCAGGATAATTAGGTCACTAGGTTGCCCTTTTTAGTCTATAGGGGCTAGTTAATTTATGTCAACTCATTTCGTCAAGTTTTTCGGTGTCTCATTTGTATTGGATGGATAAAAAAAAATGTATGTTCTTGTTCTCGTTCTTCTTATTTAAATATATACAAAAAAACAAGAATTTTATGAATTTCAAACACATGAAAATTTGCTCAAAATCATAAAGGAAGCTAGTCAGTACACATTCTACTTATTGGATCGTATAAGAAGATAAATATCACATAATATGCAAAAAAAAAAAAAAAAAACTTAATTACCTCGATCTATTTTTTGTCATACTTGGTGTAATGTAAAAGACAAAGCTCTTGTTGAGGAGAAATTGGCAAACCAGCACTGCCATTGGAAGACACTTTTCTTCAGCAAAGTCAACTGCCAGTGGTCGTTTCCTACTACATAAAATATATCGTCCTCACAACTGTCCCAACATGGATTTTATAAGATTATTTTTCTAAATTGGACACTTTTGTCTTTTATCCGATGTGTCTTCAATAAGAAGAGTAGGTAAATTAGAAAATGTTACCAAAAGTAATTTGTTACTTCATAAATTTCAATTTACGTTACAGACTTCTTTTTACTTAGCCTCGGAAATAACAATAATATTTTTTCTATAAATATTTTGAGATAATTTAACTTATAAAAATCTCGTTTTATTGTTAATGAAATGATTTATAACCACAAAAATATCTATAAATACATTTAAACCTTAAGTTTCAAAAATCATTTGAACAACTTTTAATTGAAGATGAAGAAAAAGTTGTGAAATTCAAACGAACAATTGGAGGTTGGAAGTTGTGTTTAATTAAACATGAACTCAAATCGTGAAAAAGTCTTGCAGAAATTGAAGATTTAAAACTTCTTTTGCTTCTATTACACATTCAAAATCACTATTTCAACTTATAATATATAATATTTCACTTGAAATTAAAATTCTAAATGTAAAATTCATAGCCAAATTTCTCATTGAAAATTATCATTTCAATATTTGCGTGACCCAAATTGGGCCGGCCATAGAAAAACTCTTCGAGAATTCTTGCTTTAAAAGAAGACCATAAATTTCACAAATGTTATGATTACCTATAGAACATTACTTTAAAAGTAATCTCTATATCTATACATATAATATACATATGTACACACATTAATGAGTAAATTTTAGAAATTTCAAATATAATAGACATAATAAGACTCTATAGCAATAGTTTCGATAATTGTGTTCATAGTTATAGTTCTGTTTGCTATGGAGGCCTTGATTTGGATATTTCACGCAGTTTGTAACTTTGTATATTCCGCTTGTGAATATAAAGTATGTACAAATTATGTATTTATACATTTTGAAATTTTTCAAAACTCAATTTGTATATTTCGCTTGTCAATATACAAACAAGGTAATTTATTGTGATTTTTTCATAAATCGTATACAAATAGCTAAGTAAACATATACAAATTAGAGATTTATACCATCATGAACCGAATTATACAAAATTCTGATTTGTAAAATCAGGCGAATTATACAATTTTGAGCGAATTATACAAATTAAACAAATAGCAAGTTTAAGAAAATTATGGCTGTGAATCACAATTTCCTAAAATAATAGCTATAACATATAATATCTTTTAAATATTTATTATTCTGCACGATTTTCCCTTGGTTAATTAAAGTATAAATTATAGAAATCACATAGTATAAGATCTAAATTACATCCTATCCCTACTAATTTTCAATTTACAAAAATCCCTTAAAAAAGGAGGCAGCCGGATACATACTGTAACATCTCGCAAATTGAAATAACTAGGAAAGAGTTAAAAGTTGGGGAAAGAATCATTTTTGGAAAGTATTTGAAAGTCTGGAAAATTGTAAAGTATGTTAGTTGAGTTTTTGGTCAACTTCAAGCGGCCATAACTCCTAGCTCAGGATGAGTTAGGTATATTTCCAAATATGTTTGGAAATCTCTTAGAATAACCTTCCAACGCCACCAAGTTTGTGCGATTCTGAGTTCGTATGAGTGAGTTATGCCCTTTGGAAGTTGGACTGTTTGAATAAGGAAAGTCTAATCCGAATTTTGGAAAGGTAATTTAGTCTTTTCCTTACCTAATTATTCTAATTCGTTTTTAGGAGTTAATTGGGGTTAAATCAGATTTTAGTCAGTTTAGAAAAGTTGAAGTTTCACGCTAGGGCTTGGAGAAAAGAGAAAAGTGGAGAAGGGAGAAGAGAAATCAAGATTCGTCAAGATCGTCGAGTTTAGCTTGTGGATTTCGTCAAGGGGTGATCCCTACGAGGTATGTGAGAACACATAGCGTTGGGTTAGTTCACCCACACGCCAACCATGATTCAATTCAACAAATTTAAGTCTTTGAAAGTTTAGAAATTGAGTTCTTGATGAATATTGTTGAAAGTTTCATTTGAATTTCTTATGGGTTGTGTTGTTGGAGTTTCTTGCGATTTTATTCATGTTTCCAGGTGTAATTACGATTTGAATCTATCATATATTGAGGGTATAAATGATTTTAAGTGTTTGGGGAAGGAACCATTGAAGTTTAGAGGGTTTAGAGATGAAAAACGAAGAAGAAAAATCCTCAAACACTTAGGGAAAGGGGTGGGTTGTCGCGCCAGCCAGCACGCCCCAAAAGGGTCTCTGAATCTTCACCCTTAGGGCGCCGCGCCAGCCAGCGCTCCCCAGACCAGTCTCTGAATGTTGAGGGGTGGCGCTCCGCGCCTCTCAGAGCGCCAGGGACGCTAGTTCTCCCCATTCGTCCCCCATTTTTTCGTACTTGTTCCTTAACAATGTACCTATGTTCCTTAGTTGATTCCAGCAGTCTTAGGTACATCCAAACATCATGAAATCATCCATAAACATGAGATCATGAACCTTGAATCCATAATTCAATTCAAGGAAAGTTAAGAGTCAAGTCTAGAAGTTAAGAAGCAAGTCAAGAGAAGTTTATAAAGTTTTCAAAAGTCTTCCACAAACGTTTTAACTTTGTTTTAAGACTTAATTTTCAAGTTAAGCAAAGAGTAAATAATTGAGTTCATTCTCAAAAAGCTATAAGGAACTAAGTATTTCCAAGAGTTTAAAATGTTTTCACATTTGAACAAGAAAGGGAAACACCGATTTTCAAGAGAGCTTTAAGCTAAAGTTTTGAGTAATTATGTCAAACCAAAGAAAGAAGTTTTGATTTTAAATCATATGAGCTAATTATATTTTGGGTAGTAGTATTGAGCACTGATATGGGGATGCGAGTTCATATTAACTCAAGTCTCTATAAACCATGTTGTCATCATCGGTAGTAAAAGATCATACTTTTTCTATGACTCCTTAAGATGCTTTTAGCATAGACTAGTAGATCCACTTAGTTAAGCGTTTTATATGACGACAAAGTATATGACAGTTCTGGCAGCGTGGGCAAGACGTTGTATCACCACTTAGGCTCATAGTAGTGGTTGTCGATTAGAGAATCTCCCACATAATAAACTATATTACTTTATTATATGAGTAAAGTTAAGTTTGTTATTGCATTTTCTTTAACAAACTAAATTGTTTTCCACTGTTTCAGCAACTCTGCACAATTTACTAGTGAACAGGTTTCCTAAGATGAAAAGATTGTCTTCTAATTGGCCTGAATTGGTTAGTGAGTGTTTAACAAGCTTTCTATATATTGTATATGTTGAGTGCTTTATATTGAGTTGAGTTATTCAGGAGTTGAGTAAAGTCAAGGTAAGTGTTCATTTCAAATCATTTTCAAGCTTAAGTTATGTTTAACATTCCAACTCGCATACTCGTACTTTCAATGTACTGATGTCAGTTGGCCTGCATCTTATTATGATGCAAACGCATGTAACCAGGATCAGCATCCAGCGCCTCGTTAATCCAGTTGAGCACTCAGAGTCAGTTGGTGAGCTTCCTTGCATTTCGGATGACTCTTTTTATCATTTGCTTTCAGTATTTCATTGTTAGGATGATCGGGTGTCTTATCCTGACATCCCTCTTTGTTTTAGAGGCTTCATAGACAGTCAGACAGTTAGTAGTTCAGTTATCTTTACATTTTCATTTCATATGTTAAGACTTGAGTTGCCATTTTGGTCAAGTTGAATGTTTGACTTTTTAAACATTCTCAGTATTTTATTGATCATTATAAATATGCATATAGTCTTCCGCTGAGTAAGTAAGCCAGGCCAAGCGTTCGTTTGGGGCTTGTAATGGTTCTCGAGTGTCAGCCACATCCGGGGTGTAGGCTCGAGGCGTGACACATACCTATCGTTTGGATACATTATATCTGATACATTGTAAACAACTTCTTGTTGCGCTTAAAAGGGAACAAATCACGTAAAAAAAATTACTTATTTTAATTTCCTTGATTAACGCATGAAAAATTTATTTTTACTTATTTTAATTTCCTTGATTAATGTCTAACTTATTCTTATCAGTCCATATCCTAATAGGTAAAAGATTCACAAATTTCAAATTTCAAATTTACATCTTCTCCATTGAACAACCATTAATGTCGAAAAAGTGATAATTTTAAAAAAAAATCGTAAAAGTTACTGATACAAGATGAATATATCGATTTTGTTGAGGCATTCAGGAATTTGGGTGAACGAGGTAAGTAATGAAGGTTATAAAAGTGATGAAATCTCAAATCCGCTATTGATACAATAGACGAAATGGCTGAAGAGTTACATTGATGCTACATTCGACGATCTATCAACCCCATTAATCGATGTTCAAAAGAACACGAGAAGATCTATCAACAATAGTTCAATTTTGCTGGTAATTTTTTTTAATGTTTTTGTTCAAATATGAGGGGTTCATTTACAGGTGCTCAGGTTATCATGAATTATCCTGATCATATTGAAATTGGATATTCACTAGTGCTCGACTGTCACACTTCCCACATTGCTGTAAAGTTAACTGAGATCTTGACCGACATTGATAGGTGCTCAGGTAAGGAACTGGAGAAGGAGGCGAAGTTCTTGAAGAATGGCGATGCTGGTATGATTAAGATAATTCCTACCAAGCCTATGGTTGTTGAGACTTTTTCTGAGTACCCAACATTGGGTCGTTTTGCCGTGAGAGACATGAGTTAAATTTTTATTATCGGTGTTGACAAGAAGGACCCAATTGATGCCAAGGTCACACAAGGCTACCCAGATGAAAGGAAAGGAAACAATTGGATGGATTTATCAATACATTACTATTTATGTATCTCGTTTAAATTTATAAGTGTTGTATTTCTACTAGATACATTAAATAAGTAATTATTGTCCATAAGATGTTAGGTTTGAGATCGATACATTACTTTGTGGTAGTTGC
This sequence comes from Solanum verrucosum, assembly GCF_900185275.1. NCBI lineage: Eukaryota > Viridiplantae > Streptophyta > Magnoliopsida > Solanales > Solanaceae > Solanum > Solanum verrucosum. The sequence continues at coordinate 69,907 of NW_026020569.1, forward strand.
TACGTATTAGATACAATTAGTATAAATTCGAATTTACGTATCATGTCTAAAAAATTGTGTATTTGTTCATGCAAGAATCGAATATTGTGTATCTGATACATTATATCATGTATCAGTTATATGATTTAGTAGATGTATTATGTTTCATAAATTGTGTATCTAACACACAATTTGTACAGTTGTGTTTGATAAAAAGTTGTATTTGATATTAGCATTGTTTAAAAGACAGAATGGTGTGTACATGATTCATTATGTTTTGTATATAATACATGATTTAATATATGTATTAATGCACTCCATATTTATTGTATCAGATACATAGCTGGAAAATCTTCACATTTTACCTCAAACTAAACAAACTTTTGATAGTAACATTTACGTATCACCATTTATGAATTTGATACATACTTGTGTGACACTTTAATGTATCATGTACTATGTACGGATACATACCAACACCTAGATACATGGTACATTTGGTAGAAGTTTTGTATCAAGTATCAAAACTAATTAAGTTTATGTATCAAAATTTGAATACATAGCTAAATTTGAATAAGATAGAAGATACATAGCAAAACCTAGATACATGATAAATGATATATTTGGTAGAAGTTTTGTATCAAGTATCAAGTATCAAAACTAATAAAGTTTATGTATCAAAACTAATATTTGAACACGATACAATCTGCATGATAAAATTGTAATGTATCGTAGTGTTGAAACAAAGGCATTATAAATTAATTTAAGAAACAAAGTTAACTAGATACATTAAAAATCTAGTTAATGTATCCCAAACTATAACCGTAAGATAATTTAGTAATTTGAAAACGATACATTGTACATGATGAAGTTGTAATGTATCATAATGTTGAAAAGAATGCATTATACATTAATTTAAGAAACAAAAACAACTGGATACATTAAAAATCTGAACCCATATATATCAAAAAAAGATGAACAAGAAAAATCGGGAAAAAAATCAACAATCTAATCTATTTCGACTTCTCCTTCTCAACATTCACTTTAGAAGACAAATGTACATCCATTTTTTTCTACATTTACTTTAGAATACGAAGGTACATCCTTCTTCTCATTCTCCTTCTCAACATTCACTCTTGTAACTTTTTTTTTTTACTATTAACATAGACGTCACCCATGAATCTCGATCCAAAGTCCTTACCAAAACCATCAGTAGATCGGCTTTTTCCGTCTTTTTGAGCGCTTTTTCCACAGTTTATTTAGAACTCGAAGATGCATCCTTCTTCGACTAGTTGAGCAATACCAATACTAAAATAAGGATCCTAATCCATATGTATCAGGAAATAAAGAAGAAAAATGATAAAATTAAAGAAGACAACTATGGAGTAGACGCACTATATCATGAAATAAAGAAGAAAATAAAATAAAATTGAAGAAGACGACTATGGAAGAGACAAACTATAACTATTGAGTTGTTTGAATTTGATTGAATGGAGAGAGAATCCTTTTGAAAATCAAATTGATATGAAAATTGTAACTGATAAGATTGTGGAGTGAAATTAGGGAGAGATTAAAGGAGTGAAAAAAAAAAGGAAATCGTGTGTTAAGGCTGGAATACTTATGTATCTGGTTGATTTGAGAATTAGGGGAAAATAAGGGAATTTGGAAATATTTTAAATTGGTAGGGAATAATGAAAATTATGAAAAATAAAGATATGTATATAGATAATTTATCCTTAATTAAATGACTAAATGGTGCAGATAACTATCTCTTTTAGTAATCCGTTCACATTTAAAGAGATTGGATAAATGAGACTAGGGACTACAAAACTAGGGGGGTGGGTCACATATGGGCTCAGCCCATATTCAATCACTTGGGTCTCAAGGGTCCAGATTTCATAATATTCCATCAAAATGAGCAGATATTGCTCGCAAATTTCTCTTTATTTTTTGTTATGGTCATTTAACATAAATTAAGAACAGTATATACTTATTTGTATTGAATATTTATATTAAATTAATATAATTTAGCTTGATTAAATAATCTGACATGGTGAAGACATGTATTAGTTAATCATGGGGTTATATATAAAAATTGTATCTATTAACATATGTCATATATTTATTCATTTGGTCTAAACTTTAGATATGGATACATTTTTATCATTTTAAGAACTTTATCAATTACTCTTATGAGATCCATTTAAAGTAAAGATAAATCTCCGTTATCTTTTCATACCGATTATATTCTAATAATTAAAAATTGTTACTCTCAAGTCTCAACAAATTAAAATTGGACTTGAGTTACATAGATATCACTAATTATTATTTCATCTTTAAATGATTCATAATTTAATTTAACTTCTTACTGGGAAGGTTAGAATTAAATTACGTTTTGTGTTTTTTTTTTTAAAAAAGAAGCTAGATTTCACATATTTTCAGTAAGAAATTTGAAGAAAAATAACCTTCTTTCATATAAATTAGTACGTATCTTAAGACTTGGTTTTTTTTTTTTTGTTTTTGTGTTTTCTTCTAATAGAAAAAAATATTCTTTAAGATAAAAATATATAACACACAAAACAATAATATGCTCACGAAAAATAGAATTTATGTTTTATGTCCAAATGGATCTACATGATCAAGTTAGAAAACCTTATAAATGAGAACATGTATAATATATGATCTATTATAAACAAATAGTTTGGTTGATTTTATTTCTAGCTTTAATTCTAAAAACGTGATTTAAAATCTTGGATGAAATTAAGTGATACTGCAAGGAAATACGAGAAAGAAAAAAAGAAAAAGAAAATTCACAACGTCAACTTCAACGTTATCGGTCTATTATGAGATAATTATAGCTCTAAATACTTCAGCCAAATAATTTATAAAATATATACTAATATATATTTCATATTCATACTATAATATATACTATACATATAACATACACTAATCATAGTATATATATATTGTATTTATTTCAATCATGTATTATTGATAAATAAGTCTGCAATAACTATCCTAATATATGTATATTAGCGAATTGAATTTAACTTTTTTCCACTCAATCTATATATATTAACTTATTTAAATTCAATTCACTCCGATCATGTTCCTGCCGCGTCGGCAAAGTTGGAAATCAAAGGCTGTACCTTTCTTTATTTAGAAATTGGCAGAATATAAGTGGTGGAAAATAGGGGTGGCCTATCCCTTTCGATCTAGGGAGTTGGGATCTTTGTTTCTCAGTCTTTTAATCTCTCTATATGAATTTGTGCTTATAACTTGTGAAAGCCACATTTAATTTCTGACATTTATGTGCTTTGTGGCCCAATAACCTATTTTCCCTTGGGTCAGAAGGTTTTCTAGTTTCGTCTACTTTGACTTGAGAGTTGAGAATAAGGATAAGATTTACAGTAATTTGCACATGAGGAGTATTCCCATGACCGCACTTTTCCCTAGACAGCCAAAAGTTGTGTCCAATACTCCCTTTCTTTCAAGTTAAGTCATAGAGGTTCTTCTTTAGTTTAGCTGGAATTTGGTCATTGATATATAATATAATGGATTAATTGAGCCAACCAAATATGATGAATGTAATGCAAATCAAAATACAGGAGGTGTGGGTGGGTTCACTATTGTTTATATGTTACGTACAAAACAACTATTGGATTTGGATATTGTATCCTAAGTTCGAAAACTTAAATCTTGGAATCAGATTTACTAGTATTTAATAGTTATTTTATTTATACTTTGCATGATAAATTGTTCATTTCTTCATCCTCTCTCTGTACACGTAATCCAAACTTTTGGTTGGTTAAGCTCCTTCTAACTCTAAAGTCTAATCAAAGAAGTACATGTCGAGTAAACTTGGAATTTAGCGAAAGGATTTGGGCCTTTTGCCCAATCAAGGAACTGGATTTTAGTTAATGATAACGTGGGTTACATAAGCAGCCTGCAATGACATGAGCATGAGCATGAAAAGTGAACACTTCATGTTTCTGTTTATTCTCCATTCGATATTTATATTAATATTCAATATGAATATATGAGTAATGTACATGATAATGATAATGAGAGAAAGAAATCTCATTATTTTGTCGATTTATAATAGAAGAAACAAATCTTCTTTTAAAAGAGTTAATCTAATCCAATAATGAAATTTTTCTTTGTAATTATTAGCCGCTATTAGAATTAGTAAGATAAAGACTTATATTTTCTAAAAAATTGAAATTGTTTAATTGGTATAGGATGTTTTATTCCCAAGCAGTTACTTGGTGGGGTGCATCATGTATGCAAGTGGTATATAAGGGGGTTGGGTTCAGTTGAATGATAAGTGGGACAGGCTTGTCTCTGTCATAGTTACTGCTGTAACTTAACAAAAGTGGTACTGCATCTGTTCTTTGGTCCTTACTATCGCAAGTGGTATTGCGTAGGGTTCATATCCATACTCATCAAGATTCAACCCTTCTATATTCCTGCTCTTGTCTATTCAAACTCTTTTTCTTTTCTTCTAATAATTAATACAATATCAAATTAGTTGAAATCGATTATATAAATCGGAATCGGCCTTGACAAAAAAATGATTTTATAACTTTGATGTTATAATGAATAAAAAATGAATTTAAATTCAACTTGTTATTTCAGGCGAATAATATTAATTTTTTTAATATTACCACATAGAATTAAAAAGACGACTACAAAAAGATAATTATACATTTTTTATACTATAGTCTGTTTCACCATATATTTAAGACTCCTGAAAGGCGAAAAAGAAAAATAATCATTTTGACCTTAAAAATAATCATTCTTAAAAGTAATTAATTGAGATTAATTAGCATAGAATACCTACGTGAAAATCATGTACACATACTCTAATTATGATTACTTAGAATAAATCACATCCATTACTATTATGATTATAATAAGGCAAAATGGAAATATGAACCCTTGTACTTGTATGAGGTTGTATTCTGAATCATTCTACTTGACTCATCGTCAACTAAACCCTTAAACTCAATTAAAATAAGATTTTTAAATGCTTCCAACCATGTGTGTAACTTACTCTCTCTTACATAAATGACATGTCATAATTATTTCATAAATATTTTTAAATTATTAACCAAAAATGTTATTCCAGCAAAGACAAAAATAATAAATTTTTTATTTACAAAAATAAAATAAAATAAAATAGTTATTTCTCTCACCTCTCCTCCACCTCCCTCAACCCACAATCACCATTAACACCATCTCCATTAACCTTATTTTTTCTTCTTCTTCAAGGCCATTGTCTATATCTGTAACCTGACTTTTCAAGTTCTTAAAAATTATAATTCAATTTTTTTCTCGAAGTTTCTAACATTCGTAACTCTAATAATATTTTTCTACCAATGTTTACATCATTCATTTGAACCACCATGAATTTCTTTTCTCCATTAATGCCAATAAATCACCATTAAAATATCACGATAAATCACAATATTTATACGCAATTTTACATAACACATTTCACCTAATTTCACAAAGACATTAAACAATCACTTTTCATCCTTCAAGACTATTGAATCTTTGTCACCTTATGGAAGGTAAATAACCCAGAAAAAAGGAAAGAAAAACAAATCTACCATAACAACACATTTTCGTTTCTCTACGAAGAAAGAAAATATGAAAAAAGGAAAGAAAAGAGAACTTGGAGATAGCTGGGAAGGGAGATATAAAAAGAAATGGAGGTTAGATGGGAAAGAAGGTAATGGTAATTAGAGAGAGAAAGAGAAATGGGGTGGGGTGGGTTGGGAGGGAAAGAAGAAAGAAGTGGTTTTCTTTTCTTTTGTTTTGGTCTTTTTTTTAAAAATAATAATATTTTTTTAGTCTAAATTTGGAGTTCACGCTCCTTCTACGCGTGAAATCACGTGTTGGTGTCAACTCAATAATTAAATTGTCACATAAGCTTTGTCAATGATCTGAAGAGCTTAAAATATTGATTTTCCTTGAGTTTAAGGGTCCAATTGACAAGAAATTAAGTAGAAGAGTTCAGAATACAAATACAAGAGTCCATCCGACCATTTCGCCTTATAATAAATTAAAATATAATAATCAAAACACATAATTTCTTAAAAGACTCTATAAATAAAAACTGGGACAAGTATGTTGGACGAGAGGGACTATAGTTGACAGCAGCGCAATCATTAGGAAATAAGTGTGGAGCGTCCTAGTCCATACTTTCTATATACCTAATTTAGAAAAGAAGGATCATCCAATTATACTATACAGTTTATTGCCTCTTCCATAGGAAGCAGCAAAATTCAGAAAGCGACACAAAATTCCCCCACAATATATATATACGTATACACATACATACGGTGGTTTAAATTCCTTCAACACAAAGAAACTTTTTGAGCTGAATCGCACCTGCATTTCATTAATTAGAAGATGCGGACCATGGCGAGTTCCGCCTCATCCAGAGGCATAGCCGCCATTGTGGGCGTTGGGCCTAATCTTGGACGCTCCATCGCTCGCAAGTTCGCCCATGAAGGTTATACAGTTGCTATTCTAGCCCGTGACTTGGGTAATTTAACTTCTTTCTCTTCTTCTATTTTGCTATTCAGGATTTAATTTTTGTGAATTTCGCAGTTCCATGACTTTCCATATAAACTGAGTGGTAGTTTAGCGCACTATTACTTTCCATAGCAGGAGAATAATAGGTATTGTTTCTTGTAGTTAGTTCTCTGTTACTACATGTTGCTTTTTGTGCTTTGGTTATTTCATTTGTATATTTTTTCAATTTTCTTATTGCTATGGTATTACATGTGTAATACTTGAACTGAAGATTTTTTGAATATAGATCTCTGTAAAGGTTGAGGTAATGTTACATTCTACTCTTTCCAGATTTCACCGGTGGAAATTCACTGGATTTGATGTCGTAATTGAAGGTTCTATTGTCACACTATAAAGATGGACATGCAACTGGAAATTTATACATATATATATATATTTTTATTTTTATTTTGTGTGTGTTATTTACAGATAGATTATCTAGATTTGCTGATGAGATAGCGAGAGAAGAGAAGGCGCAGGTATTTGCTATCCGAATCGATTGCTCCGATTTACGAAGCGTAAGAGAGGCATTTGAGGGAGTTCTATCACTGGGTTTTGTGGAAGTCTTGGTTTACAATGCATATCAGCCAGTATCTTGGAATCCCACTAATTTTACCGACATTAAAGTCGAACAATTTGAAAAATCTATCGCCATCTCCTCCGTCGGCGCCTTCCACTGCGCTCAACAGGTCACAACTTTTTTAAAGTTCGTCTAAAAAATTAGTACATTTATTTTTGCAACTCTTTAATTAGTTCTAATTTTTATCCAACAGGCAGTTTAAACAACGTATATTACTTTACTTTCTAAAACTCTATATCAATTTAAAACCAGAGCAGGAAATTGAAACGAAAAAAATGCTTCATGGTGTAAAAAATCTTTATACTAATACTACGAGTGTGTGAATTGAAAGTTTGTTGTATGGGAATAAATTTTTTTCAGGTAGTACCAGGAATGGTGGAAAGAGGAAGAGGGACGATTCTGTTTAGTGGTTGCTCAGCTTCTCTTAATGGCATTGCCGGCTACTCCGAATTATGTATATTATTACTAATTCCTTCTTCTTTTGGAAATTTCAGTTTTCGAATGATAATGATATTAGTGAGTAACTAATTTACGCCCCAACTTTGCTTTTGAAATCGAAAGGCTGTGGAAAGTTTGCAATGAGAGGGTTATCCGAATGCCTAGCAAGAGAGTTCCAGCCACTTGGAATACACGTGGCACATGTCATCATCCACGGCATCGTCGGCGCACCTCGGTACTACTCTCCACTTGTCCACTCATTATATATTCCCTTCTTACTAGTTTTGGAAAAACTTTTCTGCTTACTCAAAACTTTTAATTTATATCTTCATATATATTCTTTTTTTATCCAAGAAAGAAGATGCAGGAATCTTTCTTGTTTGTAACAATGACAACTCAGTTTCCAAATGATTTTTTTTGTTGGACTGCTTATTCCATGAGAGTAGTGAACCAATGTAATTATCTTGTAGCAATAGAATATACTCATAAATGAATCCATCAAGTGGTGCAAAGAAAAAGTCAGCCTTAATAAAGATTGTGGACCAGAAAGATCTAGTTAAATTCTTTAAGCAATTATAACGAGTAGAATGCTCTGCTCTTACCTGTTAAGGCTCTTGATGCCCCAAAAAGCAATTCTACTTTATATATATGCCCTAGTGGGGCATGGATATTAAAGGCACAGTTCAGATAGGACTACTGGAAAATTTGCATACCAGTGCCAGTTAGTTGCCTGCCCTGTAGATAAGGGATCCAAAAGGATTTAGCAAACCAAAACACCGTACTATTTGAGCCAAAAACATGATTTCAACTAAATCCGCTTCCGGAATGAACCTTATATCCGGAAAGCATGAATTAACAATAACGTTAGGATATGTGAAGGTGCTACTTGTTGCAGATTAGCCAACTGTCATGAGTTGTGTATGCAGGGGGGCAATGTTATCCAATTCACAGCAAAGCGTAGGAAGGGATGGATTGATGAACCCGGACGCGCTGGCCCAGACCTACTGGTACTTGCACATTCAAGATAGATCTGCTTGGACCCAAGAGATTGATCTTCATCCTTTCAACCAAAGAGATATGTAGAAACAAGAATATGTACTGCTATAATAAGTTAGACATTTTCAATTTAGTGTGGTATTGTATGATGATTGATTGGGATTTTATGTACATTTGATTTGGTTTGGGATTGTAACAATTGAATTTGAAGCAATGTGAACAGGTGAATAAGATCTTCGTATGAGTTTTAAACTTTGTCACAATAAATTAAAACGGAGAATTATAAATTAGGTAGGGACAGGTCTGTGAATGGTTAGAAGTGGCATTCGTGTTCTAATTGAGAACACAAGTAACTGACTTCTTTATGAAGTACATGTAACCTCCGATACATATGTGGACCAAAGAAAAATATAAGTCGTCATCCATTTGTGGCCCATAAGTGTTTATAGCTGACACAAACCAAAATGATTAGTCTTATCATTGCCAGTCTAAATCTCAAAAGGCAACGATGCCAACACCAAACCCATTACTAACCTTTCATTTTCTCAGCTCTCTTGGTTAACTTTTGAGTTTGAAACTTAGAAATTTAAATTTTTAAAATTATTTGAATTTGTATTTTATTTGAAGTTTTATGGGTGAAAGTTCAAACAAATTGATCTGGGTTAATTTCTGAGGACTTGAAATCAAATTTTATGATCAATCATATATTTAAAATTAAATTTTCAAAATTTATGCCAAACCATAGCATACTGATGCTACCGTTGGTGAGGTGTTTCAAGAGTCCACGGTGCTGTTTCAGAGCAAAAACGTTGCACATCATCATCCTAACAGATATACCTAATTTCTAAGACGGTTATAGTTTATTTGTGTACTACTTGTGTATAAATTTTTGTGATGTTGTTTGACTGGGCATATAGCTCAAGAAAGACATTTTAAACTTGTTATTTAAAACCAGATGTGTGGCTATAAATCATCTCAACAACAATGATAAATGAGAAGTCTATATTTAATTTATTTTTAAATATAGATTAAATATAGAAAGACCGACTAAAAAAAAGTTGATCACATGAATTGAGAGATGGAAGGAGTAGTATTAAGGGCCCGTTTGAATTAGTTTAAAAAAATAGTTTTTAAGTCAAAAAAAAAAAATCAAATTGAAATGACTTTTAAATCAAAAACTAAAAAGTAGGGGGAGACCTACTTTTGATTTTTGACTTATTTTAAGTCATTCTTGACCTTACCAAACTCTTCTCAACTTATTTTAAATCATTTTTTACTTATTTTAAATTATTTTTTATATTTGTCAAACACTTTCAAAAGTCAAAAACTGACTTAAAAGTAGGTTTGACCAACTTTTAATCCAATCCAAACACCCTCTTAGTTGTGTAAGTAAAAACTCATACATAAAAAAGGAATTTGATTATAATAATAATAACAAGAAGAAAATCAAATAAGGAGTCATTTGGTTCGGTCTTTCTATATTATTTATACCTTAATGCAAGGATAAGTTATCCCAAATACATGATGAAATAACTTGTTCCCAACCAAACGACCCCTAAGTATAAAGATTATCAGTCAACCCGTAAACCAATAATAATAGGAAGAAAATTTCTCTAGTAGATTTTCACCTCAAAGCAAGCAAATAGAGAAGCTCAACTAAAAGAAAAAATAGGAATAGATGAACAAGATTCAACGGTAAATTTTGAAGTTGCCACTTCAAAAGGAAGAACTAAAACTAAAAAAGAGACGAGAGCTTTAATATACCAATTGAAGACAACACTTCTGCAGATTGCTGTACATATATTTGAAATTCGACATTTACTAAAAAGGCAATGTTCCAAATGCCAGTTTAAGACCCCTTGCACTATTTTGTTTATGTAAACCCCTTGCTGCTGCTGTGTGCAGAGCACAAGCCAGAGCAAGAGAGAGACAAAAAGCTAAAGGTTCCATCTACGTTCATAGTTTACAAATGGGAATGAGCTAGATGATCCATGAGTACCCACCATGCCAGGGTAATGCGGATAATTGCTAGACTGAGATACATACCTAGTGTATGAAGAATTTGGATTACTTCCATGACCATATTGCTGATATTCTGGAGCAGGCAAAGTATAAGAGGAGTAAGAGCTTAAATGTGATCTGGGCGCTGAACCCCAGTAAGATGAATAAGAATATGGTACTCTTTGGCTGTAAGAATCTGATTCAAAATGGCGGAAATTATTTGCTGGAGGATAATTGAACTGCAATGAGGTCTCCCTAATGGCAGGCACAAAGTTTGGATTCCTCATAGGGGGTCTACTGTTTCTGGACTCTGCCAAATTTAATCTTCCTGGTGGATGAGGCTTTCGCTGGTGGTTTTTCGTTCTTTTACTTCCTGCCATTGCTTTCCCACGTTCATCAATAGAATAATAATGTTTCTTTACATTGCTTGTCCGCATCATTTCGCTTGGCCTCCTATGATGATCAAGTTTCTGGCGCTTGTTACCTACATGTAACAAAAACTACATTAGAGTAAACATAAAGTTCTAGTGTGTATTGAGTGAAAAGCTGGTGATGCATCATTTTAATTTCCGTAAAAGGCACCTTTATTTTTAGAGGATGCTTTTGTCGGCTTTGTTGATTTTGATTTTCTTGTTGCTCTAATAAATCTTGCTGCATCTCCACGTTTGTGCTTCTCTGCGAGCACTTCTAGTCTTTCCTCTTCATCCTTCCATTTCTGATTATCCAGCAGCAATTACAGTTAAAGTGAGAGAATATTTGACAAGAACTACAGGTACTCCAGAATGGCTGCAGGTTCACCTGTCTGAAAGTGTTCAATTTATAAAGGTTTCGTCCCTTCACAAGCAATGGAAAAAGTGGAGGTAATTGTTTAACCCCTACGCTCCATAACACCTCAACCTTGTTAATCACAAAAAGTAGATGGAGATGTATTTAGCAAAACTTTGCATATGAAATTGCACAAAAGGGTTATTAGAAGAATGATAGTGCTAGACTGCTAGGTTTTCAAGAAAGCTTATATCCACAATCTCTCAGTCTCACCCAGAACAAGTTTATTACACTTATAATCAGATGTCTCAGTGCGCTCAAAACTTCCTCTTGAGCCTTACCGTAAAGGTATGCTGCTGTTTGGCAGAGCCATAGCTCTCCTTGACAATCCTACCAGCAATGGTTCTCTTCCCTAATTGTTCTCCACCCCTTGCCATCTTGTCAAAACTTCAAAACACGACATGATTAATCCAAAAGGCAAAGACCACTCTACACTGACAAAATGTGAAACAAACAGGAGAATCGATCAGGTGAATACTTGTTGTACACTTTCTGTTTGAATAATACAACGTCTCCTTTACATACGTCACCTGCACAAAGAATCACCAGGCTAAATACTCAAAGATCAAAAACAAAAGGGGAAGTACAAGAAGCATAGGTGAAACAGAGAGATTCTGAGGTGTCATGATGCCAAATATTAACTACCGGTGCAGTTTATGGTAAAAGATGATCTGGGATATTGTCTTTGACCATTTCCATCTTTAATCCTGTGTACAAATGAAGCAATAAGACTTCCCATTAGCATAGGAGGAAAAGAATAAAAGACTACTGGGAAAAGGAACAATACAGTTCAAAATATGGAGTGACAAGATCATATTTACAGTTAATCCAAAACACAACTTTTAGTTGGTTGAATCTTCAGAATGATTCAGAAATCAATTGTAGCACATAGAACGGAACTTTTGCTGTCAGTTGCAAATTTAGAATGATGAAGTAGGAACAAAATCATGGAGCACTTCTAGGTCTCACTAATGATGCAAACCAGGGTTTTTAATTTGCTTAACTATATGCACCAGTAATTTGCAAAGTTTTATCCCTTTTTCTTAAATATTCTTATGCAATCTCAAGCTGGCTGCTCATACTCAGCAATCTGAATGCTTGAAGCTCTAGCTATTAATGAGATCCATCCTTGCACCACAAAACAAAACATAACAGGAAACAAAAAAACAACAATATACAAAAAAGAAAGATATTATAGAAATGGTTGATGGAATGCCATGAGAGAAACACTCTATTGGACATACACAAAAATTCTAGTGCTGCATTTAAATACATCAGGTTTACATCTTACACTCAGACGTACCTCCAGTGCTCTATGATCCTCTGTATACTTTCTTCTTTTGTACCTGATAACCTCAACCCATTTGATCGCAAATATGCTTTATAGTCCATCAACGTGAGCTTCCCCAATCCTGCCCTTAGCTTCCTCAATTCTCCACCACCTATATAACACAAAAAAGATGATATATACATATATTAGAGATACCGCAACTAGCCAATTTATTCTGTTTGAAATAATTAGAGTTGAAATAAGACAAAAACTTGCAAATAGTTGGAAAATCTTTATGCATTTGCCTACTCCTCCACCTTGAAAAGAGATCAAGTTATGAACCCCTTTGAAAAATATAGAAGTGCATTGTGTATAAATGTCAGGATCCACAGTTTACATTATAATTGATAATACCCCAAATTGTCCATTGAATAATGAGTAAATTTTATTGCTTTGCACCCTTCCTTTCTGTGGCCACAAAAGCTCATGTGGAAAACTAGTATCAACTGGACTTCCATATAAAAAAATTCTTCATGTTCACTTGGCTCCAATAACACCTGGAAAACGTCATGAGTTGTTCTTGATGGGATATAGAATTAAAAAAAAACAACACATGACGTTTTCCCCCAACATTTAACCCAATTGAGAAGAAAGCCACTGACAAAAAACATAGGAATTTAGTTAAAGAATAACCAATTTTCCCCAAAAAATATAGGGATTTAGTGCAAACTTAGTTTTCTTTCGTTTATCAGTAGATTACCAGAAACCTAAGAGCAGAAAATCTTCATACCTTGGAGAAGCCGAAGCACTCTATCGCTACTCAATTCCTCACCTTCCTCTTGGATATCCTCATCATCATGTTCTTGAGACCCGGAAGACTCCTCTTCCTCCTCATCTTCGGAATCACCGTTGCTCTCGCTGACCAAATATGATCATCATTAAAATTTACAAAGATATGAACATAAATCATTCATATACCCTAACAAAATTAGTTTAGAATTGAGGCGTAATATTGGAAATTAATACCTTGAGGCGGAGGAGTCAAAATCATCTTTACTAGCGGCATCAAAATCGTCATCCGATTCTAATAATTGTACTGATTCTTCTGAACTTTCTCCTTCTTCTTCTTCGTCGCCATTTTCTTGTTCGGAAGAAGAGGAAATCTCAATGACACTGCGTTTTGCTCTACTCCTTTCCATCATCTCAACAAGAGACTACCCATTTTCATTCAAAATGCCCTAATTTTAAGGTCCCCATTACTTAACGCACTTTTTTTTTATAATTCAAATTGCCCGAGATGGGTTGAATCTATTTAACTTCCCGTCACTAATTTCTCGTGAAATGATGTAAAATGGTTACAAATCAAGTCAAATAAACGGTAATCTTTAACAATTTAATGTACAAAAAATTGAAATTTGATTCATCTTTCAAAATCAAGTTAATTTGGTTTTAATAAATCATCATTTAGTGATGACGGTTATCAAGTTAATTTAGCGTGTGTTCGTCGTTCAATATTTCAATATCCTCCCTACTTAAAATAAGGCTGGAGGAAAGACAAATAGATTAAGGACAACCAACTGAACAATTTGGTACATGCTTTCAATGACTACTTCATCATCCCTACCTAACCTTTAACAAAGGTGGTAAGCGGGTTAGATTGCATGCACGTACAAGGTAACTATTGATTAAGACTAAGGCGGATGGAAAAATATCACCTAGACTTCACTAACTTAATCCTTAGCGAGGCTTTTAGCTAAAAAGTTGATGACTATCGCGATGATTGATCATTTCGAGTCACATATATTCCAATCTAGTTGAGAAGCAAGAAAAAGGAAGAGGTGGAACTACTAAACTAGAAAGACATGTAGACAACATTACACAATGCAATTGTAGACATCAGCGCATGTCCAACAGGTTAAAACACCTAGTGTGTGACCAAAAACCAGCTGAGAAGTACTCTCACCTGCAATCAAACATAACTAACTACAGCTTTACAGTAAGAACTCTATATGCAGGATGTCACTGCTCTGATAACACACGGCGGTCAAACCTCTCATCCTCTCCTGGAAAGTTGTTCCATGGAATCTCATACTAGTCCCAGAAAAAATAATGAGATCTATGAAGCTCCAGAATGAGGGACATAAGTTGATCTTCGTCATTCTTCACTCCAAGGTCATTTGACTGCCAAACAATGCATTCATAACGAGAATGTGGATACACCAAGAGAACCATTTTCTGATTCAGTGGGGCTTGAATCATTGAACTTTTGTAACTGAACGGCTAGACACTCCATGCAACAACTTTGCAAAACCAAGAAAACTGAGCTTTCCGTCAGTGTGCCTGAGCCAGTCATGTAGAACAGCATGGACAGGAACCGAAGGGCTAAGACCAAGTTCCTGGACCAACAATTTGAAATTATATTCAGTTAGATTGCTTCCCCAATCACTTGCACACTCTCCTCTCCCGAAAAGGAAAAAAACGAGACCGTTATATAAGAGACTGAGACGTGGCAATCAATATTCAGAATAAAAAATTAACCATGATTACCGAAGCTAATTCTTCTATCATAATGGCCCTATTGCCTTCCTTCTCAAAGATTTCATAGGCACAACGTGCATGTTGTTCCCACCGATCAAAAGCCTCAAGTTGATGAACACTTAATGCCGCTGCACAAAACTCTTCAAAATCCATCCTCCTGTACTGCAGCGCATTAAGCTGCATGACAAGGACAATGAGTATTTATTAAACCCTTAACAATGACAACACCAGTCAAATATCTGAAGTCAATAGGATCTCAAAATCTACCGATGCAAGAAAATCATGGATGCGAGCTTCCTTCATTGCATCTGTTGCATGTTTCATCAGGGCCTGGTAAAATCATGAAGATCAGCAAAAACATGAAAGATACTACAAGAGACTAATAAATCGTTCTTTTTTCCAAAAGACGGACCGTTTTAACATTGTCGAAACTTATGGTGCCATTTTTGCTTGGTTGTAGCAGTGCAAACTGCTCCTTCAAATAGAATAGCTCATCTACTGTCAATGTCTTTGACAAAGCCTGCAAAAATTGTAGAAGTGACAAGGCCATGAAGCCCAATGCAAAAGATCAGTATGAAATTTCAGCAAACACTATGAGGTACTAAACAGAGCTTTTATTACTCGACATGTAGCATTGGACTCGGAAGATAAAATGGGAACAGAAAAACTTTTCACAGTAGCATCATACACACCCGTAGTGCAGCTTTCCTAAGAGCAGAGGACCGCATGTAAGCCTTCATCAGTTTGAATATCAGAATATCCAAAGCCACTTCTATGTTGTGACTATTCTTTATCCATGGATGACCTGAGACAGTAAGTTGTTCAGCAGTTTGGAGAAATTTAAAGAACAAAAAGATCGTCTTTTCCAATATAACTCAAGAAACTCACCCAAAGCCTGAGCTGCAGTCATTCTTTTCCGGGGATCCTTATTCAATAGACGTTTCACAAAGTCTTTCGCCTCAGAAGATAATGTAGGCCAAGGCTGTTCTTCAAAACTTGGATCAGCTTTGAGGACAGACCTAAATATCCCAGATTCTGTTCGAGCCCAAAAAGGACGGCTTCCACACAATAGGATATATGCTATGACACCTATACTCCAAACATCAGCCTCTGTACTATAAGATCTATGTAGAACCTCGGGCGCGACATAATATGCACTACCAACTATATCATTAAGTCTTTCATCTGCAAAGAAATTGAGCAAGGTGCATAAACAAGTTGGTGAGCTTCTCAAATTTTATGAAAGGTAGTTTTTTTTTCTACTTTCCTTTTTTTTTTGGGTGGGGTGGGGTGGGGAGTGGTTACAGAGATACAGTAATGGACTAACCTGGCTTCACAAAATCAGACAGTCCAAAGTCTATTGCTTTAAGTTGTGCATTTTCCTCCTTAGACGTGAATAAGAAATTCTGGTCAATCAGAAAGCTGGAATTAGACAACGGAGAGTCTGATAGAGAGGAAGGCTTACTGAAACAGATGACATAGCTTCTCTAACAAGTGATAGATTCAGCCACAGCAAAATGGCACGGCTGAACATTTGAGCTTCTCTATCACTTGCTAGCTAAATAAAGAAGTTCCTAAACTGTAATACTAGATGAGACAAACATTAAGTCTGCCTGATGAATAATATATCTACGCAACTTGAAACTGAAAGAAAAAACACTGCATTTGGAATATTAACATAATCCAAGACCCAGTAAAGAAAAAGGCGTTTTTTTGTGCAGAACAAAATTCCTCTCTTCTACACAGGGTAAAATATCTAGATATGCTGAAATGTTGTTCAGTCTAAAGCAATCATAGAGTGAGAACTTTAGTCCTCCCACCTCTGGCTTAAGATCCCGGTGTACCACACCTTGAAGGTGGCAAAATGCTACAACTTTCAGTATTTGTATCATTACAGTCTTTGCATCATCCTCTGAGTACTTTCCACCTCTGCAGGACAAGAACACTACTACTTAGCACCTTCTCTATCAATTAAAACACAAGGTTCGAATTCAAAAATATTGAAACATGGGAAAGATCAAAAACTACCTAGAGAGTATTCTATCCAAAAGCTCACCTCCTTCACACAGCCTGAAATTTAACGAGATTAATCAGCAGTATTTCAAAAGAGCAGTGTGATAAGGAATTAGCAGATCAAGCTCCTGATAAGAGCAAAATATGATAATTGAACAAAAATGTTTGCTGAGAAAATAAACAAACTGTCATGCTACTTGAAACTCTGGTTGATAACCAATAAAGTTTTCTCTCAACCTTAGTTTGAGACTGAACCCCATTGCAAATGTAAATGTGATGGGAGTTGAGTGATGAAGCTTACTCCATGACTATGTAGACATTGGTGTGGTCTTCATATGAATCATAAAATTTTACTAAATTGCTATGTCCTGTCAAAGCTCTTAATATCTTCACCTCTCTTCTCACATCCTCAATGGCTATTGCAGTAGTCATCTGGAAAAGGAAAAGAATATGATCATATATTTCAGATAAAACACCAGAAGATAATTTAAAAACACACTGATGCACATTCTGAACAACAATAGGCATGCATCAACTTACATTAGGGAATATTCAAGCAAAATAGAAATATCAAGCTAGAAACACCAGAAAGCAGCTCACTGAACAGTTATAAATTCCACCGAAATTTGGAGGAGGGGAGAGGAGAGAAGCACATGCCAAATACATCGCAAGCTCTCATTAGAACACCTATTAAGTAAGACAGACTTCCCAACTATCCACAAACTGTCAGCAGCCTTGATTAAGACAGACTGAGAACTGATAACATTATTCAAGAAGATTTTGCTGTTGTAACAATGACAACAACAACAACATACCCAGTGTAATCCCAAAAGTGGGGTCTGAGGAGGGTAGGATGTACGCAGACTTTAAGAGCCCTTAAACTCTACAACATGTATGATATTGGAGAGGAAGGGGAGGGGGTTGTGGGAGGGAGTCTTAACTTATTGAAGTAAATCCTTCTCCTTCTTGTTACTTGTACAACTAGAAGGCAAAGAAAACACATTTAACTCCATCTCCCCATTTACTTTTTAAGAAATAAGAGCTACTTTACTCTAGAATATGTTCCTTTTATTTTTTTACTTCTAAACCAAATAAGGAGCATGAACACCAGATGGAACTAACCGGCCTTTAGGAACAAACAAACCAAGCCATCCAATATCAAATATAGACCTGCTTGAACCAACTTTTGTAAAGTTAGAGAATTCTTTGGGTAGGACAAATACTAGTTGTCTCACCTCAATTGTCATGTCGAAAGTTTGGCATTCCAAACTCAACTGTAAGTTTTTGGACATCAATGATCAATGGGAAAAAAAAGGGACGATAACATCACCCCTCTTCCTTGACTTTCCTTACACCCTTAAGATGTTCTTCCTCTTTTCATCGCATCCAATTATAATGTCGATACTCTATTTACTCATAGTTTATCTCATCTCAGTGCATCTTATGGACAATTGAACAGATAATTTTCAGACTCTAAAAACAGTTCAAGAAAAACTCAGACTATAGTGCACTGCAAAGATTGAATAGCTTCTTTTGAAACAGTCACCAGCATACAAATGTAATCACAAACACCATAAAGTATGCCACTGCAACAGAAGCTGTAAAAAGCTTCCTCATTCCATCACTTCACAGCCTTTAAACTTAATTACCAAGAAAAATTAAGCTTTGAACTTAAATCATCTACTATACCACCTAAGGAAACAGTAGATGATGGATCCATTTGGAAAACAAAAACAATAAGTGGTACAAAAAGGACATTTGAAAATAGAAAGATAACAAAGTCAAAGACTACAATCTGTAGAGTAGATCTGACCACTAATACTCAAGTAGTAAAAAAGAGAATAATCCAAATAACTTTGACCACAGAGATGATAGATCATATCAGTTAATCAAACTTGAAAGAAAATTGAGAGTATCATAAAATGCCAAACCTTTGATTTGGGGATGACTTTTACAGCAACTTCTTGTCCTTTAACCTCACCTTTCTTGAACTTAGCTTTACAAGTATATCCAAAATGCCCTCTTCCAACTTCCTCTCCCAGTTCATACTTGTTCCCAAAATTCTTCGAAAATCCAAAACTCTTATCAAGCCCCGCGCCGCCGCCGCCAACCTCCGTTTCATTTACTTCGGGAATCGCAGACTCATTCGGTTTCACAGAGCCGTGTCGCCGAGCCAACACAGCACGGATGTGTTTCGCCGGAGACGGCGGAGGAAATGGCCGTTTAAAAAACCTTCGAGGAGTAGAATTAGAGCTGGCATTCGCCGGAGATCTCAACGGAGATTTCTTGGAGAACAAATAATGCGCCGGACTAGGACTGTAGAAAGGGAAAAAAGGTGACTTTTTACCTACATCAGCTTCGTCCTTTTTCGTCCTTTCTTGCTGATGGCTGTTAACGTCCTCATTATTGTTCGGAGTAGCTTTCACCGGAAGTGTAGCTCCGTTTCCGGCGACAGTAATGCTGTCGCTGGAATAATTTGAGGGTCTAGAAGTGCAAGCACCCATTGGGGTTTCAGAAACAACGCAATGTACTTGAAGAACAAATTAAGGCAAAAAAAAAAATAGCTCAGTTAGCTCTCAAAGTTGAGAAAACTGCACGATAACGAAATTAGTATAAATTAGCGGAAATTTGTTTATTTTGAAGTTTGAATTTGTGTTGAAGAGCGATGAAGAAGATGGATCTGCAGAGGGCAGAAGGCGATAAAAAGGAAACGACGAGATGTTCGCTTTTTTGTCTGAAAAATATACTACTATATTTTAACAAAAATAAGAATAGAAAACACCAAGGCCATAAATCCTCTAATCAATTTACGAGTATTAAAAGTAAATGAAATTTGATACTAATAAATTTTATTTATATCTGTGGTGCAGAAGACTTTAATATCTTTAGTAATTTGACTATTCTCTTCTTTATTTTTAACAAAAATACGTATAACTTATTTTTTTGTTAAGTTTACAAATCCATCCAAAATCTAGAAGCTTCATATTTCCTTTGTGGTCTGTTTTCTTTTCTATATTAGGAAGATGAGATTAGAGGAGGTGAGTATATACTTAAAATTTCTCTTTTATATTATATTTGATTATATTGATTTGTATTATTTTATATTTATCTATAATACAAGATAAACTGGTCTCAAAGTTATAATTCATACTATAATTTTAAAATAATTTTGTGGACCAAACGACCCTTTGATATATATATATATTCCTATTTTGTGCTATCAGTGATAATTAATTACATTAGTATCGTGTATTTATATATAATATATGTTACGCTTTCAATAATACAAATTTAAATTTATTATACGTTAGATTGAAGTTTATTTGAACGAGGAGGTTAATATACTATATAAAAATACTATTCACTGACAAAATTTGTTTAACTAACTAACCTTGAACGTAAAACTAGCCGTATGGTTTGTTTAAAAATGACGAAAGCTATTAAGTATTAACAATGACAGATAATTAATAATTAAAGCTCCGCTGAAAAAATAGATTGCTTATATTGGAAGTCCTAGCCATTCTGTTGACCTCCACGTGTCGATATTAAGATGGGTTTCAATCATAGAAACTTGAATATTTTAAAACAAAAAACTAACTTATTTAGTTAGTTAGTACTTAGTAGCGAATGATAATAGTCTTTTCTAATGGATAAATATGGATTAATTAACCATAATTTAGTAAGTCATGGCTCGTACATGTATAATATAACTTAATTTTATCTTTTACTAATGAAAAAAATCCCACATATAAATCTCATTCCACTATAATAATTCACGCACAAATAATACGGTATAATAAACATTACTCTTAACATAATAAATCATAAATCATATGAGGTAAATCATACCTAAAAAAGTCTGTACAATGAACTCAACTAAAAAATATATGAGGAATTTCAAAAATGAGATCTTTAATTAAAAATTTTCTTGCTCAACCAACTTGGTTGTTTGTTTAGATTATTGAATATATATATATATATATATATATATATATATATATATATATATTAGGGAAAAAACAAGGAGAGTGAGATAAGATTGAGACAAAACTAACCTACGATTTTGTCTTTAAAAGGTTTTAAATTTTGTCTGTTAGTATATGGGTAATATCAAAGATGTGGAATAAAGGGACAATTCTTCTGTTTTGGCATTAAGCAGCAAAGGAATCCACACCTTCCATGTTTTCACAACTCTTTCTACTACTTGTTGTTTTCAATATACAAAATTGCCTTTCTTTATGTTTGAAATTTCTTGGAATTTACAAGCTCCTTCAAATTTACTCATATGTGTTTAAATTTCATTTACCAATAACAAATCAGAATTGCTGCTTTGCCATAATTATTTGGAGTTCTTTTTTCTAGCATTGAAATCTCATTTCCCTCTTAGCTATAATACACGTACGTAGGACATAAATTGTCATGTAGAATGTCATGTAGGACATATGTGTCTATTTTTATTTGTATACACTCAAAGTTTGAGAGCATGAGTATGAAATGAAGGCAAGTTAAATGACATATTTATGTATTATGTTGAAACAATTTTATTTTTGACTTAATTATCTTTGATGATGTCATCATTAATATTATAATTATCATCATCTCATTTTTAATTATTTCCTGGGGTGGCAATTAGCTATGGATTAAACTGATAAGACTTTTTTTCATCACTAATACGTACGTGCTTAGCTAGTTGTTGTACTAATTATAATTTGTTTGTCACGAATGATGAAACTGTTATTGCCGGCCGGGTACGTACTTTGACAATTTTTTCTCCTACATATTATATTGTAAATAAGAATACAAATATAAAATTGGACATAAAGTCATATATTAATTTAACAGGATCCTCAGTCCTCACCTATCAATTATCATCTCACTTCTCGGTTCTCTTGGTTAAGAAACAATTTATTTTAAAATTAATTATTTTATAATTGTTATTCACTCTCAATACAGATAAAACTAACATTATTATCTCAAGATAAATAGTTTCATGATAAGATTAATTCATCCTAAAATTAATTATTATGATATTTTATCCCTTGTTTGTCGTGCTAGAGCCCCTTAGGTACATCGAAGTGCTTTATCTCATTATTATTTGTGGTTAAGGCCTAGCTTTTCAATATGAATATTTCTTTGGTCTTTTCTTTTATTATTGAAGAAAACACTTCTTAATTGAGAGAGGAGTTTTTATATTATTGATATATAGGACAAAAAAAAGGAGAGAGGTGAGACAATCTAATGAGGCTCTTAAGAGATGGAACAGTTATATTAAACACACATATATTGCTGCTAGCTCCATATTTAAAACATCATGTGCTGTTTAATTATGATATGATAAAGTGGTCCTGGGAGATTTTCTTTCTCCTTTTTTCATACTTTTTTATCAGTTTCATCGACTTTATTTTTCTTTTTTCTTATTAAGAATCTCTTTTTCATTAACTTTAATTCTTTTTCTGGATAGCATGCACTACAGCTTTTATTTTTATTTTTTCCCCATAAGTATGCATGTACATCTTGCTGATTAAAGCATATATAGTATGAATTTACTAATAATAAATGTTATTAAGTCAAAAAGTTTAAGGATTGGAGAGCGGTATTTGATATTTGAAAACGGAATATAATTCATCTGTGGCTAAAACTCACTCATAGATATCGTGTGTGAATCTGTTGGGTATCTCTTTAATCATTTGTACAAATTAAAGTGAAATCTTTGCAACTTTTCTTTAATCATTTAGTGGGATGATAAATAGAATGAAACGCACTTTCCCATAAGGATTCTTTACCTTATATGTTCAGCACAAGTTCTCTTATATGAGACTTTGCTAGGTACGTATTCCATGTTTCATTTTACTTGGCCAGGTTGAAAAATTGACGCTTTTTTAAAGAATTTTTTTATTAATAGTCCCTTTTTTACTAGATTAACTTTATTAATTATATTTTGAAAATCTAAATATTGACTAGTAATACTTTAGACAGTTATTTAATGATATAGGTAGTATTTTTTTTTACGACGAGAGAAATTTACAATCGCTATTCTTTGGGTACGCACATGTAAAACCATTGCTCCTATGCATAATGCAATAGCTCGCAAACCACACAACAGAGATAACTCGTAGACAAGCCTGGTACGATGAAACCTTGCTGGTCACCGGCTATTTGATGTCATCGCCACGAGTAAAATCATAACATATGTGTAATGACATACCTTATATGATCTAATTAAGACTAGATTATGGTTGGAGTTTGGTCACGGTGATATGTTAATCAGTTGTGGTTGTGGTTGATAATCAAGCACCTAAACTGTTAAGTGCAAGGGAAGCTGACAAATTACCTTACTTGCCACAAGGACAATCTCACGAGTAATATTTAAAGTATATTTATTTCAACTATCAACGATGAATATGATCCATTCATTTTTAATTAAAAGTTTATAAATTTGATAAAGAGGCATTTTCCTTATAATGAGTCGATATATGTCAGATGAATCTGAATTATAGTTGCACTAGTAAATTTCAAATACTAAAGACATAAAGAAAAAGAAAAGAAATGGAGTAGTATAGTATTGTGTTGGGATTTATGCAGTTTTGATGATTGACAAGGAAAGATGAAACACGTCAGTCAACATGATCCAAATGTGCACTATCACGAGCAGTTGAATTCGAGAAAGCTTTTAAAATGAATAAAGATAAGAGTGCAGAAGTAAAGGAATGGATAATGCTAATTTCGAGAGAAAACCCACGGAAGTAAACATCTGAGGAATTGAAGAGAAAGAATCGATGAGTTCAATTTGAAGAAGGAATCTAAAGAGGCGAAGAGTTTTAATTGAAGAAGGAGTCTCACTTAAAGTAGAACTCTTCAAGTTACTGTTAACACCCAATTTTGACCCTCCACAATATAAATTAATCATTTCGAGCTTCTCCAATTTCAAACGATTTAAAATAATTAGTTTTATAGAATTTCCAAAAATAAAATAAAATAAATAAATAATAATAATAATAATAATAATAAATAATAATAAGAATAATATAGTTTGCGAGATTTTTAAATAGTTTTGTCACTTCTCATAATTTTTAGATGATATATATGTTTTACATAATTATGTATACAATTAGTATATTTTATTATTATTCGAAAATAGTCTTAAAAAAAAAGAAGAAAAAAAAAAGGGGTTTTATATTTTAAATTTAGGAATAGTTATAATTTTGAATTAATGAGTTTTATGAAATTCAAAATACTTCCAAGTTATTTTTAAAAGTAATTTTGTCATTTTAAATAAGTTTAATGATTTTAAATAATAAATATGTATATTTTTGCAATCACGTTATTTTATAAATATTTGAATTAGCTATAGTTATAATATCGAGTTAATTGGTTTTGTAATTGAATTAGCTAGTTTATAATTAATTTAATTATTTCTTATTTCGTTAGGATTAAGAAGCTCATTAATTAATTTATACTAACTCATCTTGTTTAAATTTTAGTTGAATTCACCAATTAAATTCTATTAGGCTATAATTGAAATCCATTATTTAATAACAATTCATCCCATCTTTTAAGTTTAATTTTGGGCCTTTTTGTTTCACTCCAGCAGGCCCAATTCCCAATCACAAATAAATTCCCAGCCCATTATACTCCCTCCAGCAGCCCAAAACAATTACCCCCAGCCCACTTCTTTTCCAATTCTTTTCCATTCCAGCCGACCCAACCCAATAATCCCCTCAACCCGGCCCAAATCCATTTCTCCTTCACAAAAAGAACCCAGATTTCCAGAGACATCTCCAGCAGCCCAAACAAATGACCCTGCGTCCTCTCTCTTCTTCACCAACACGTGAGTGCACTGCAAAAATCCAGAAACGTCAACTCCCACAGCTTCCTCTGCAATTGTCGCCCCTTGATCTTTTCATCCGGATTTTAGGGGGATTTCGTTTGAAATTTTGTACAAAGAACAGTTCTTCCCATCCTTGGGAAGAAAAAATTGAATTTGGCGGAGTTGATTGGAATTCCTATTCTACCCTTACCCTTTCCGATTTCCACCCCCCCAAGAATTGAATCCCAATTTTTTCCCATCTATTTAAACATCTTTATTTCACTGGAGAAAGGAGGAGAAAGAAAAAAAAAAAAGAATTTTCACCATCTAAAAAAAAATATAGAGGTTTCATACGTTGAAAGGACGAAAAATAAAGAACTAATTTTCTTGTGTATCGATTTTCTGCTTGTCTGGGTTAAGCTCACAGTGGTGGAATCACTCTTCTCGTTGTCCAGAAATGCTGCTTCGGAAAAGGTAAATTATCATTGTTTTATTTAACTCATCGTATATTTTCAATGTACTGATCAATTTGATATTATTAGCGGATTACTCTGTTTTACTTCCTGTTGAAAAATTCTATTTTTTTTTATAAAGTTTGATTCCCTTTTTTTAGTATGTGAATCTTCATGGGATTAGCTTTGTCTCTATTTTGGCATTTAAAGGATTGGTATTTGTATGTTATTTGTGGTTTTCTTGTATAGAAGTTGCTATTGTTTTGAGCTTATTTGTTGTGTCTGTTATTATGCTGAAGTTTGAGTTCTTGTCTTGGTTTTTAGTCACCCATTTCATAGAATCTATTTACATACCTTCATGTGCAAAGATTTATTTATTTTATTTTATTTTTTAATTTTTGTGTCTAATCCGATCCCATTAACTTAATTATTTTTATGTTTGGAAAAGAAGATTTCTAATGTGAGCATTGTTATCTCAAATTTGCTTTCCAAAATGTTAAGTTGGAGTCATATTCCCAACTAAGGCAAAAATATTATTTCCTCACTGTTTCACTCCCCTAAACCACATTAGAGATATTTGTTTTTGTTACTTTTTCAGTAGTATGTTTTGGTGCTTAAGTCCCCATCCATTCCTTTACACATACCTCTATGCAAGTGTTAAAGTTCGTTTGTATATATGTTGCTTGATCGAGTGGTTTTATTATTGTTTTTTGTTTAAAAAGGTGATGAATTAAAGTGGGAATTTTGAATGTATTTTCAGTTGATTTGGCATCATTGTTCTACCATAACCATAGCATTAGTATGATTCTCTGTCACAAATACGTCCAACTTATGTACTAGTCTTTATCCTTGCTTAGCTAATTTCATCTCATCAAGACATTGTTTCTTTCACATGTGATTAATTTGTTTTTCTATGATTAATCTTACTATCTCATTTACACATAGTTAATCATCCACATAGTCCTTTATATATGCTAATATTCTTCTTCTTTTATTTTCTGTTCTTTTTTTTGCATGGACTCCCTTGGATCGAGTCCATTGGACTCCCCTTTGTCCCCTGCATTTCTTCGAGTCGACCCTCCTCGCTGTTCGAATTTCAGAAGCTGAAACAGACCTCAGAATGATGAAAAGCCGGCTGATATGTAGCCTGTATACATTCAGTATATGCTGTATTTCAGTATACATCTATATACAGGTCAAAAAATGCAGGAATACAGGGCTAAGATGAAATATAGGTGTTCGAAAGCAAGAGATACATGAAAAGAGCCTATGCATACGCTGATATACACTGATATACACCAGCTGTATACAAAAACGGGATTGGTTTGAAGGCAAAAAATTTCAGCGAAATTGGCCCAAAAAAGGAGGCCCAAATTCAATTTCTAACTTATTTAATTGTGTGATTATTTATTTATTTGTTTTCTTTTAAATTGCCACTTAATTTAATTAAATTCCCCAAAAGATAAACCATGTTCTATATGTTAGTTTCTTTAAAAAAAAAATTCGTTTTTTATCAACTCTTATGCTTATTCAAATATTTTTAGTCAAAACTTTCACTCATCTTTAATTAGATTAAAATAATGTCTTGGTTTGTCTACCGAGTTGGTTCGAATTATTATTTCTAAAAAATGAATTAAATAAATTCTAATTAATCTAGTTTTATTAATATTCCAATCACTTGTATTTCAAGTCGAATGTATCATTTTGGATCCCTTCCTCTAAAAAATAAAGATGAAATAAAATGTGTTATTTATTTAATTATTTTAATCAAATATATTATAGGTTTTTATTTTTTTATGTTAAATTATTTTATTTTTTCTAAAAATAGTCAAATATATATTTTAGTCAAGTCGCAGGTCAACCGCATGTTAGCGGGCACTTCGAATGCTTAAACCCTTCTCGAAGTGTAAATTGAATCCCGAACCCCCTTTGATATTTTCAAATGATTTTTTCTGTTTAAATCTTTGAAAATTATAAGTTTTCTTTATTTCTTTAAAAAATTAAGTGACGACTCTTTTCTAAGTATTCTTTTCCAATTGATTTATACTTAGAATATTTCAAAAAGTGATTTTTCTAAAGGTTAGTAAAATTACGACACAACAGTTACTACTGAATTGAAGTGTTGGAGTTCGACTACAATACAAAAGAATCAATGAATGTAATTTGAAGAAGAAGTCTAAAGAAGTAATGAGTTTGAATTGAAGAAAAAGTCTTACTTGAAGTAGAACTCTTAGTCAAGAGAGTTCAAGTCAACGAGGAGTTTGAAGTGAACAATAACGCTATGAAGAATTGTGCTTAAATAGAAGTGAAGTCGTCCAAAATATTTGTGCACTTACAGATCAATTGAGAAATTGACTTCGCAAGTGCTACCAGCGAACTGAAGGAACACATCGAAGAACCTGATCCTTTTACAGAGTTCTTGTGTTAGGAGTTTTTCTTTGTGAATGAGTCTTGATGTAATCTTAGTTCAGTGAGTTATAAACTAAATTAGGAGTGTTGTCTTCAGGTTGCGATAACTCGAAGAGTTGGGAACACATACCTTGGGAGGTTTGTGTTGAAGGTTAGGAATTAGAGTTAGTTCCTAGGATTACAAGAGTTGTAATATAAATTCGTAACTTGAAGTTAAGGAATTAGAGTTAGTTCCGTAGCTTGCAAAGTTTGTAATCTATTTCTGTGGAGGCTCATTGATTTAGTGAAGTTGGAGTTATATCCTGTAGGGGTACAGGTCGTGATTTTTTACACCTTTTGAGCCGGGTGTTTTCCACATAAAAATATTGTGTTTTTACTTGTTGTACTTACTGCTTTATTGGAACACGTTAGGTAACATGTTTCACACTTAGGCAAAAAGTTAAAATTAATAAATTACTAAGCCGTGCAGAATAACATACTATATATATTATATATAGTTTCATTAGTTTGTCCTTAAAGGTGAGCGTTGACCAAAGTAGTTCCATGATTGAATTCCAACAATGAGGACGACAATGACGTTCACTCCATGTCCCATATCTCAAATGCAAGTAAAAAGAGAAACAACTAGCTAGTGTGTCCCAACATCTCATACTCTTTTTAGGTCTTCACATCATCCAAATGTCAATGTCATTACTTTTCCAAGTGTTTTTAGCCAAAATTATTTCTTATCTTTAAGGGTAGATTTAGTTTTGTCCTCCTAATATATAATCTTGAGCATTGTTGATACTTGGTAGTTAAAGTTTGCAAATATTGAACATTTATTATGTCTATCTGAGAATTCCCTCTTCTGTTAGAAAACTAACAGACCCGTCTCTCTCGCTGCTTAAAAAAAGTCAGTCAATTTACCTCACTTTTCAATTTTTATCTACCATTCTTGATATTTGCACTGCCATTTTCCATAAATGTTTCTGTTCCCTTGCTTTTAAGTGAATATGCACCATTCTGATTTCTGAGAGTTTTGAGTTCATCATAAAACTTTATAATACTAAATTATAAAGTGACTAAAGAAGGATAGAAGTAACTAAAAAAGAGTTGGCAGCAACTAAATTTGGTGCGTGAAATTTATATCTGCTGAAACAGGCAATGGGGTAGACTTACAACATGATGAAAGACAAAATACAACTTAAATGCAAACTAAGTATTCCCTCCGTTCATTTTGATTAATCATTATTTTTTTAAAGAACAGGCAAAGTTTAAAGTGGACAAATAGAAGTGAAATGAGGGAGTTTTTGTGAATTGTTTATAAATGGAAGTTAATGAAAGAAATTAAGGACATTGAAACAACCAAGTAAAAGTTGAGGTTTTACGAACAAACTACATTGGAGGCTGATGATGTATAGCTTAGATTAAAAAATTAGTACACTAGCGCAACAAGAGAGATGTATTATGTTTCCATATCTCAGAAACCTAGCCAACATCATCCAACATCAAGTTTCTACAAAGATTTTCCACATAACGATAATCTTAGTAAAACTCAATAAGGATAACATTTTTGGTTTTAGCATCTCCATCACTCACAGATTGCAGCAAAACCCTGCACCCTGTCATGCACACATACAAATCTTTCAAATTCATAGCACAAGAAGATAGAAAATCAACATTGTAGTACATACATGACTACCAACATCCAGTTAAAAAGAGATTTTAAATTCTAGGCTAACCGAATTGAAAATTTCTCGAATTCAAATCAACAATTTAGATAAGCTCACATTAATGACTTGACATTTATGTAAAACATTAGAAAAATGTTAAACAAGGTATTGATTAACCAAAGAAATGAACAACTGAACTGGAAAACGAACTAATTTTCGTTTTAAATATCCAAACCAAATTAACTGATCAAGCGTCCCTGCGAAGAGTTCAAATCAATGATTGACATAATTAGTTGTCCTCAGTGGCGGATCCAGGATTTAGAGTCCGTGGGTGCCAAATAGACTTATCAATTAAATTAATTTTATATTTGATTAAATTATTTGTCTTTTCGATATATATCATAAATCAATCAATAAAATGTAAATAATAAGATATTACACTTTTATTGAGTATTTAATCAAATAAAAGAAAAATCAAAGGAGTAATAATGTAATTAATTTAATTTAAGTCAATAACAATTATAAAAAAATATTTAAAAAAATTGTGCCAGTGCTTGGAGCCTTTTTTTTTTCTTAAAAAACGTCTGCATCAAATTTCTCAAAAAAATAGGTACAAATGGGATTTGAATCCACAACATCAGCCTTCTAAAGTTGCCCTCCTACCATGGCACCACAAGACAATTTTGTTCTGTGGGTGGCACGCTTTATATTTATATAAATATTATATATATATACATATGTATATATAGAGTTTCCGTCGAAGTTCGGGGGTGGCGTGGCACCCCCAAACCTCTGCATAGATCCGCCACTGGTTGTCTTCTATGTAAAAGAGGAAGAAAAAAAAAATACTGGCAAGGTATTCTATGTAGAAGCATAATCGAACCGAACTGTTTCGATTGGAGAAGAAGAGGAACCGAACCGAACTGATTCGATTGGAGAAGATTAGGAACCGAACCGAACTGTTTCGGTTGGAGAAGAGGAGGAACCGAACCGAACCGCAGTTATCATATTTATGGAATTCGGTTTGGATTTGTTCTTAAGACCGAACCGAAATTATCTGCTTCGGTTTGAGAAGATGAAGAAATCCAAACCGAACTGATCATATAATATTTATGTGTCATCCCGGAAAATCGAAAAACTGAAAAAAAGAATCCATGTAAAAATTTCAAGTTGAACTGAATCCCTGTCAAGTGTTCACATCAATGATTGACATAGACAATTGACCTCCATGTAAAAGAGAAAAGAAATGATCGGCAGCGTATTCCAGGTAGAGAAAGAACCAAACATGAATTGAATTTATCTATTTATTGACAAGAGAAGCACGAACAGAACCCCAGTTATCATATTGAAATTCGGTTTGATTTCATTTTCAACAACATCCTTAGCGAACTTATCTGTTTAGGGTTAGAGAAGAACCGAATCAAACCACAGTCATCATATTAAAAATAGTTTGGTTTTGATTTGTACTTAAAATCGAACCGAAATTATTTGCTTCGGATTGGGGAGATGAAAAACCATACCGAATTGCACTTGTCATAATTATTTGCTTCGGATTGGGAATGTTGAAACCTAATTTTGACCCTCTCCGATAAGATTAATTTTCAAGCTTCTTCAATTTCAAACGATCTAAAATAATTAGTTTTATAAAATTTCAAAATAAAAATAAAATAGCAATAATATAGTTTGCAAGTTATTTTAAATAAGTTTTGTCACTTTTTATAATTTTTAGATAATATATATGTTTTACATAATTATATATATAATTAGTATATTTTACAAATGTTTGAAAATTATGTCGAAGATTTTTACTTTGTTGAAATAAATATTTTCTAGTTTGAATTATGGTTTTAATTTTTGGATTAATAAGTTTATATGTAAATCGATTAGTCTATAATCGAATTAATTATCTTATTTCGTTAACGTCAAGAAGCTCGTTAATTAATTTATATTAATTCATTTCAGTTAATTCTTAGCCGAATCACCTAATTAACTCAATTTGGCTAAGTTATTAACTTAATTGGCTAGAATTGCAATTCATTCGGTTATTTCGCTATTACAATTTTAGCCAATCTCCTCAACTCCTTACGTGAACTACTCAATCAAGCCCAATATCAACTTTTCAACCAATTGTAAACCCACCAACATACATACATCAATTCCAAAAGACTAGAAACCTAGTAGCCCTATTCCATCATTCTCCTCTCCCGTAATTCCAAGCCCAATACCCAATTCCAATTCTTTCAGCAAATCACTTATTCACAACCACCTCTACCCACTCAACCGACCCATCCCCTTAACCCGTAACCCGGCCCAACCCTTCACCGATCCAACCCTTTTTTATTTCACAAAAAAAAAAACGTTAACAACAACAATTAAAAATGCTCACAGGCGACGTACAGCAGCAGCAATTCAGTACTGTTCCGGCAGTATCGTTCCAGCGCCCTTTCCAGCCCAGAACCGTCCTTGGGGCTGCGAGATGATGCCACGTCGAGTCCCAAGGACGGAAGATCGATCCCAAGTCGTCCATTCTCCTTTCCTCTTCCGGAATGGAGCAAAATCTTCAGAAAAAGATGTTTCTCCGGAATGGGAAAAGAATTCGAATTTGAATTCGAGATGAGCCTTAATTATTTTTTTTATCGGTTTCCCTCCAAGAAATTGAAACCCTAATCCTTTTCTATATATACTCTCTTCTCCATTCACTGTAGAGAAATCGTTAGAGAAGACAGGGGGGATTTTTAGTTGTTGAAAAAATACATATATAAATATAAGAATCCATACATAAAATCAGTAGATACATTCAGGCCAGAATCGACAATAGATTTGCTTTTGTGCATCGCTGCTTGCAAATCCTGTCGGAATCTCGTCGTGGTATTGAAGCTGTTGTTCCTCTGCTTGTGGTCTTCGGTTTCGCTGCCCCTCTGAAGGTAACTCCTGATCTTAGTTTGTATTTCAGTTAAGCTTAATATGTTGGTATGCTCGATGCTTGACTATCGATCTATTTAAACGATAAGAATTTAATTTCATTTTCGTGTTGGGTTTAAGTCAGTAGTGTAGCTTTCTGCCTAGTTAATTGATTTTTTTTTAGCTTTTTCCTTCTCATGTAAGCTTGGTATTGTCTCTCGAGTATGATCATTTGCTTCTGGTCGTCGGTAGGAGTGGGGATTCTTTGTCTTTTTTTTTACTATTGCAGTTCTTCTAGTTACGAATATGGTCTAGATATGTATATAGATGTTGGAGTGCTGGTTTCTGAGTGTCGTCCTACCTTCTTATCTCTCTTAGTATAGTCGTGATTGATTTCAAAGTGTCGTTCTAAGTCCTAGTTTGTTCTTGTTCATTGTGAATCTGTAATAATGAATGAGTATTTGACGCCGTGTCCTTCGTTCTTTCATCTCAAGTTGAAGGTACGAAGCAGGACATCAATATTTCAAATTATTAGTGTTTTACATTTGCTGCCTTGAATCTATAGCTGATTATTTCTACCTTGTTGATTCCCTTTCATGCTCTGTTTATTCGCAATATAGCTTGTATGTGACGAATTAGTCATGTTTCGCATTTGGTTTGAGATAAAAATCTTTTCAAAATATATTCGTGTCTTGTTCTTGTATGTGCTTTGAAGCACGAGTTGTGTGCTTTTCTTCTTTGTAATGGTTTGCGGTGATTGAGTCTCATGTCAGAAATATTTTGGCCCTGCAAATTGAGTTTTAATTTGTTTGCGTCTGGCTTTGAATGTGTGCTTCTGTATGCAAATTCGTGTTGAAGCTGACTACAATTCTCTGTATGCCCATGCTTGCCCTTTTTCTATTTTATTATTATTTATTCACTTGTTGTATTTTTTTATTTTACTTATTTGTTCATCATTTTACTTTTTTTCTTTAGTTCTGAAAATGCTAAAAAACAAAATAAAAAAAATAAAAAATAAAAAAATAAAAATCACACCTCTTATTCATTGCCAAATTCCAGCGAGCAGTAGCATTATTTGGCTAATTTTGCCTACTACTTTGTTCAACTTGCTTAAGCCTATTCTATATATGGATTTATTATTCTCTTTGCTAAGTTTCACATTGCATTTTTAATGACATGAACTTCAATGGTCTCCCCCATTTTGTTATTGAAAATTGTTTTATTTGTCCGCATCTTTATCCAAGTGATTATGCTCAAATCCATTCCGCTTGATCACTGCTAATTTAATAGTTTAGTTATCATTATTATTTGATGTCTTACTCATCACGTGGGGATCAATTTAGTTTAAGTAAAAGTCCATTAAACATTGTATGCACATTTTGTCATCTTGCATTAATATGGGTACTTTGTCTTATGCCATTTTTTAAATGTCTTAGTCCTATTATATAGATTCAAGGTGTGCTCTATTTCTAATTTCTATCTTTGTTGTGTTCTTTTCTATGTATAAACCGGCTTCTCCCGAGTCTTTGAAGACTCTTTCTCCTTGCATTTCGTGAATTAGGCCTTAGAGGCCCAATTCTATAATTCATATCGGGTCAGCAGGTTCAGGGAAGCTAAATTACAGGGCTGGAAATTGGGTTTTGAGGTTTCGAGAAGCTAAAAATAGACTGATATACCTATTGTATACATCGATATACAGTCGGAAAATATGATATACAGGTCAAAACGTGAAGACACAGCTGAAAGTGCAGAAACACGAAATCCAAATAAAAATACAGAAAAGAAAGTTCAAGAATCAGCAGTAGATACGGTGTATACACCAAATGTAAATGTACATTTGGTGTATCCAATGAAGATGGGAAAGGGCCAAAAGCCCAATAAATTGTTATTTTTTTATTTTTTTTGCAGATTTGAGAATTTGAGCCCAAGGCCCAAATTCAATTGTTTTCCCTTTGCTCTTACTTATATGTTTATCATGTTGACTAACCACTTGTTTAATTATGGTTCAACTTAATTAAATTCCCGAAGATGGCCATTTCTTTATATATATATAATTGTAACACCCCAGAATTTTTTTTGAACTAAGACTCAAACCATTCATCGTAGTGAGTGAGATTTTATCGAGGAATTAAAATTTCTTAAGTGTTAAGGTCACTAGATGTAGCACCTTGAGTTCCAAAAAGAATTAAATTGGAAATAGCTAAATCTGAAATTTTACAAGTTAAGCTAAGTATGAGTTTTGGGTTGACTTCAAACGACCATAACTCATAGCTCAGGATGATTTAGGTGTAATACCAGATATCGTAGGAAAGATCATTGAATTATCTTTCCAACGCCGCTGAGTTTGCTAAGTTTCGAGGTCGGATGAGTAAGATATGACCTTTTGAAGATAGGCTGTCCAGTTAAGGAAAGTTAGCCGAAAATAAAGAGGGGTATTTTGGTCTTTTCCTTACCCAACCAGATTTAATTTGTTTTTAGTAATATTTTAAGGGTCTAATCCTATTAGTACAGTTTTATAATCCTAAAATACACCTAGGGTTTTAGTTGAGTATTCAAGAAGAGAAAAGAAGAAGAGAAAAGAGGAGAAAAGAGAAAGGATGAAAGCGTTCGTCGAGATTCTTGCATCTTGTTGCAGATTTTCGCCATGGGTTTAATCCCTAAGAGGTATGTAAGCTTCCATAGTGTTGGGTTCTTTCACCCACACGCCAATCATGATTTATTCAGCGTAATTTCGTTCTTGAAATTTAACGTTCTTGAAATTTAAAGATTAAAGTTCTTGATAAGTGTTCTTGAAGTTTCATTAAGTTTTGATGTAAGTTTCTGCTTGGGTCAACTTTAAACGACCATATCTCTTAGAATATTAAGAGTTACGTGAGCCATAACCTATCCAATTAAAGGTAATTGAATCTACTTTCCAATCCCACCAGTTTCACATCAATCCAATATCTGAGTAAAGAGTTATGACTATTTTAGTAACCTATACAGTGCTGTTACGAATTAGACGACGGGAAAATATTGAAAATAATCTTTTTTGTCTTTTTACCTCCAAGAAAACCATCAACGAAATTCTTGACTAATAAAAGACTCAAAACAATCAGATTTTCAACTTCACTAATGAAAATCATAATTATTGGCCATAGAGATTTCAAGAAACTAATTCAAGAATCTCAAGAAAAGTTTTCTTGATTGTTTACCTTCAAGCTAGGGTTTCAAGGCTTCTAATCAAGTTCTTCTTCAAAATTCTTCAAGAATATTTTTCTTCTAGGTATGTAAGGCTATCATGGTGTTGGACTAGTTCGTCCTCACGCCCTACATCTACTTTCAGATCAGTAAAAGAGTAATCTAGGATACTTTCCCTGGATTTGAGTATTCTTGAGATAAGTTAATTTTGAGTTCTTGAATTCATGTTTCTTTTAAAAGTTCTATTCCTAATTATCCAATAGCTATATTGTTATTGAGATCCTTCATATCATGAATCATAACTCTTGAATTTATAATTCAAATTCAAGAGAGAGTTAAGAGTAGAGTTCAAGGAAGCTTTTGAGTTCAATTGTTTGAGATCAACTATCGATTTGAACTAAGTTTTGAGGAAGTAAGTCAGAGAATGAGAAGAGTCACATACATGAGTTTCATAATGTTATGTAGACCTACGAGTCAAGTCGTTCATGCCCATAAATTCCGTATGAACTCTAGAAGTTGAGTATCTTTGAGAGGAGTAGTATCTTCAAGTTCTAAGTCTTAAGTATTGAGTTCCTAATCCCCTTTGAGATTATATTTCTAAGCATGAGACTATTACATGTTACCCATAAAGTCTTTGAGTTGAATTGTTCATGCCCATAATTCTGCATGAATCCTATAAGTTGAGCAGTCTTGAGAAGAGAAGTATCTTTGAGTCCTTGAGTTGAGTCGTTCATGCTCATAATTCCGCACGAACCCTCTGAGTTGAGCATTCTTGAAATTAGTAGTATCATTGAAAGTCTTGAGTTCCAAGTATTTGAGTTCTATCTATGGTTATTGAAAACCTTGCATTGAGTAGTTCATGTCCATAATTCGGTATGAACCATATTTTAAGAAGTCTTTTACAAACGTTTTAACTTTGTTTTAAGACTTAAATTTTGAGTTCAGTAAAGAGTAAAGAGTAAAGTTTGAAGTTCTTTTCTTCAAAAGTATATGGGGAGTAAGTATTCACAAAGAGTTTATAAATGTTTTCACATTTAAATAAGAACGGAAACTGAGATTTCCAAAGGGCCTTCGGGCTAGTTTTCAGAAAAGAGTAATAGCTTTCTAAATAAAGCAAGCAGGGAAACTGAGATTTCCAAGATAGCCTTTGAGCTAAGTTTTTTAGCAATTATCTCAAATTTGCAGAAAGAAGTATGTTTTTAAAACATAAGAGCTAGTATATTTTTGAGAGTAGTATTGAGCACCGATATGGGGGAGAGTTAAGACAACTCACAGCCTCCATAAACCATGTAGCCACCATGGGTAGAAAATGATCATACTTTTTAGATGAACCTTTTTCGAAATAGACTAGTGGATCCATTAGGCAGTTCAGGTCCTATACCTTTGGCCAGGTATAGGATGCGCTGGCAGCGTGAGGTAGATCGATGTATCATCACTATAGCTCTTATGTGATGGTTGTCGGTTAGAGAAACTCCCACAGAAGTTATTGTATTTTTATATACAACAGTTTATTGTATTTTTATATACATTTCAGAGTTATGTTGTATCCTTGCATATACACAGATTTGACAGCATGTTTTTTAAAAAGTTTGTTTCTTTATATTGCACTTGTTTTAAATTGCTTTATATTGAAATGAGTTCAGTCATATTTAGTTGAGTATTCAAAGTTGAGTATCCAGTGTCGAATATCATATCTTTGAGTCGAATATCATATCCTTGAGTTGAGTATCTAATCTCGGAGTTGAGTATCTTATCCTTGAGTACTTCTGAGTTGAGTAAGTTTGAGTAGTTTTGAGTACCTTTGAGTATTCCTTGAGTTGAGTAAGTTTGAAAAGAGGTAAGTATGTTTCATTTCTATCAAGTTTTAAGCTTATGTTTATGTTTTAGAATTCCTCTTACATGCTCGTACATTCCACATACTGAGTCATTTGGCCTGCATCTTTTCATGATGCAGACACATGTATTCAAGATCATCAACAGGAGCTTCGTTGATACATCCGAAAGTTCGAGTTAGCTATGGTGAGCCTCCTTGCTTTCGGAGGATTTCATTTACCTTTCAGTTATATCAGTTGTTAGGATGTCGTGGGTCTTGTCCCGACTTTCATCTTTATCAGTTAGAGGCTTCATAGATAGTCAGTACAGTTGAGAAGTCTGTATCATTTATTTTATTAAATGTTTTAAAGACTAAAGTTGCCTTTTATGGCGAGTTGTATATATTTTATTATACAGAGTTTTCTTTGGACTTAAAGTTTGTATTTAAGTTTTATGAACTTTTATTTCAGTTTTTAAGCTTTGTATGCTTGAATCAGTTTTCCGCTTGTAGTCAGCCAGGATGAGGATTCGCTTGGGGACCAACAATGGTCTTCGAGTGCCGGCCACGTCCAGGGTGTAGGCTCGGGTCGTGACAATATATATATACAAATTAACTATTTTATACTTAGCTCTGTTTTTCTCATTAGTCTTGTCACTTTAAATTACTCCCCTTTAGGATGATCCCTTGTCACGACCCAAGCCTAGGGCCTAGACGTGACCGGCGAATGGGAACCCGAAGGAACCCCAAACAAGCCTCATAGCGTATCTTACACATCATTGGTCGCGGAAGCAATTAAAATGACCATAAGCGATAAGCATAATCAAGGGGGAAATCGGGACTAAGGGAGCAAGAAAAAAAGAAAAAAAGAAAAAAAGAAATGATACATAAATACCATAGATGAATCAAACTCAAACATAATACACAACTTGTCCAACACCACCTCTAAAAATAGGTACTTTAGCGGGGGCCAAGACAAACAACTGGGCTCACCCTCATAGTCAAAACATAACTAAAAGGAAAAGTCTTATACATAGCAAAAGATCATAAGCAACGTCCCCGGAATGGAGGACTCACCAATAACCTTGATAGAAAATCGTATTAGCCACGCGGAGGACGAGGGTCAAGCGGTGCTCCGGTCCCTACATGGTGACATCATGTAGGCATAGAGTATGCGTTAGTACGTTTGAATGTACTAAGTATATGGGATGCAATGCAATGCAACAAGGGATGGACATCATAGGCAAAATGCATAATCGTACCCGATAGATAGCATATTAATGAGATGATATGTATAATGATGCTTATATAAAAATCATATTTAGTAGGACATAGTATATGTGTAGTGAGTGACCATCAATATAGTATTTCCAAGGCCTACCACCCCTTTGGAGAGGCGAAAGAGGTACAAACCCCTCAATATGGTTATACGGGCCTACTACCCCCCGTACTAGGCAACCAAGGTACAAACCCCTCGATACGGTTACACGGGCCTACTACCCCCCGTACTAGGCAATCAAGGTACCAACCCCTTGATACGGTTATACGGGCCTACTACCCCCGTACTAGGCAATCAAGGTACCAACCCCTTGATACGGTTACCCGGGCCTACAACCCCCCGAGCTAGGCTTGATCGACTCACACACTATATAGAGAAAATCATATACATGTATCCATTTCATCATCATTTCAATACTTATATAATCATCTGACTCATAGGACGTACATTGGACCTTCCATTTCATAAGAATTCTATAAATGACATTTTATCAAACATATGGTGGGCTACTTGTTCATGTAAATAAAATCATGTGTTTCAAGAGTACTAAGTCCAACCAATTTCAAAATCCATATAAAACAGCCCACCAACAACATACATATATATATACATATATAACAACCTTCATAATTTGATCATTGAGGCATGAAAACCATAAACATCATATAATCATTCCATTTATGATAATATACAGAAATAGACCATAATAGGATGTGTAGTAATAATTCCATAATTCAAGAGTTCATAAATGATCATAAGGACCCATAAACTTGAAGTAAAATAGAGGATAAATGGTTGGACTTGTGGAAAGGAAGGTTTCCACAATCAACCCACATACCTCAACTTTGGAGAATTCTTGATGAAGATTGGAATGGAGAATTGCTTGAGATTGAACCTTGAATCCGGAATTAAAGCTTGGGATCCTTGAATTTGGTTGATGATGTTGGTGGAATTTTTGGAGAGGGTTTAGAGAGAGTTTTTGGATGTTTTGAAGTTAAATGACTAAGTATGGATATGTCCCCTTTTTATAAAAACGTCCCAACACTTAGAAAAAAAAATTGAGGCGGGTGAACAGTGTTTTCGGCTACTGGAATATGCATTTTCTGCCGGACAGGTTTTACGAAAATGGTCATAACTCCTACATCCTAACTCGGAATGAGGTGAAACAAATTGCGTTGGAAAGCTAACTCACAGAGCTTTAATTTTGATAGTTTGAGCTCCTTCCAGTTCCTTGTGTGCTGAGAGATATTCCCCTTTAAAGTTGACCCTCAAAATCGCATTTTTTGCGATTTTCGAATTTTGATACGGTTGTTCTAAAATTCGGGTTAGACTCATTCCCCACTCAATTTGACCCCCTAAACAAGAATATGATGTCGGATTTCCGAAATCATGCACGGATTTTGAGATATATGGAAATTACAATTATAGGTGTTTTCGAAGCACATTTTCGGGCATTTTTGGGGTCGTTTCATCCCTCTTTAGTTTATTTCCCTTTAAAAAATAACAATTAATAATAATAATAATAATAATAATAATAAAGTAATAGGATTTCTTATATTTATGTTCCATGCTTAGTTTTATTTTTAGTGGTCCCGTCAACACTTGAGGTTTTTCCCTTTAAAAATTTTCTTTTAGCTATTCCCCCTTGATAGAAAATAATAAATAAATAAGTTTTTTTTTTACTTAGTTAAAATTTCATAATTAGTTAAAATGAATGAGTTCTTTTACTTTATTAAACTTTCAAAATTAGTCAAAGTTGTGTGTTCTTTACTTAGTTAAATTTAAAAAAATATTTAGTTAAAGTAAATGAGTTCTTTTACTTCGTTAAAATTTCAAAATTAATCAAAAATCATTTTGGTCATATCGCCGGTCAACTGCAAGTTAGCGGACATTCCGAGGGCCTAATACCTTCTCGGAATGTACATTTGAACTCGAACCCATTTTCAATTGATTTTGTCTGTTTAAATCTTTTGAAAACCTTATAGTTTTTCTTGATTTTTACTAAAAAAATTAAGTGGCGACTCTGTTCTTTTGAGAATTCGATTTGCTTAAATCATAAGTTTAATCGATTTTTTGAAAACTCAGTCATTTTCCTTATACTTATATTTTTAA
This sequence comes from Solanum verrucosum, assembly GCF_900185275.1. Lineage (NCBI taxonomy): Eukaryota > Viridiplantae > Streptophyta > Magnoliopsida > Solanales > Solanaceae > Solanum > Solanum verrucosum. Next base: position 110,737 of record NW_026020569.1, read on the forward strand.
ATAAAACAGGGAAGATGAAAAACCAAACCGAATTGCACTTGTCATATTTAAAAATACGGTTTTGATTTCTATTTCAAAACGAACCAAATCAACCGCAGTTATCAAACTCGATTTTGATTTCTACTTAAAACCGAACCGAATCACCATTATCATATTTAATAACTCGGGTTTTGATATCTCCTTAAAACCGAATCGAAATTATGTGCTTCAGTTTGAGAAGAGGAAAAACCGAACCCAATCGAGATTATCTGTCCAGTTTAAGAAGAGAAAACAGCAAACCGAACCGAACACTTGTCATAATTAAGAACTCGGTTTTGAGTTCTCCTAAAAACCGAACCGAAATTATCTGCTTTGGTTTGATTTAAGGAAAAATCAAACCGAATCATAACTATTTGCTCTCGTTTGAGAAGGGGAAAAACCAAACTGAACCACAATTATTATATTAAAAAGCCGGTTGATTTTTCCTTAAAACCAAACAGAAATTATCTGCTTCAGTTTGAGAAGATAAAACCAAACTGAACCGAAATTATTTGAGAAGAGGAAAAACCAAACCGAACTACGGTGATATTAATAACTCGGTTTTGGTTTTTTCCTAAAACCGAACTGAAATTATCTTCTTCGATTTGAGAAGAGGAAAATCCAAACCAAACCGAGGTGCACAAATTATGCACAAGTTCTGTTTCGGTGCATCATCTAGAAATGAAATGCCGAAAACTTGAATAGAAAAAGTAGGTAAACATTCCAAATTGAACCGACTGATCAATAATATCTCAAGCTAAGAATGCAATTAAAATTCCAGTATGTCATCCATGTAAAAGGAGAAAGAAAAACAAAGAATCAAACCGAACCGAACTAGAAAAACTTGCTGGATCCGTTACGGTTACCGAGAGTAGTTCAAATAACAAAATCAATCCAATGATAAAAACAACACCCCACTCCAAAGTCGAAATCAGCACAAGTAGTCTAAGCATGATAGATGACTAAAAGAGATTTTAGATGCGGTTTAAAAACCGAAAAATATATTAGAGAGAAAAAATTACTGTGAAAAGAGGAAGAAGGAATTTATAAATTCAGTTTTGGTTGGCCAAAACCAAAAATCAAAGTAAAAAACTAAAATGAATTTAGAATTTGAATCTTCCATTGCAGGGAATAAAGCTCAAGCTTGATTTGATGCGAAGATTGAACTCCGCTCTGAGAGTGACGGAGAAAGATAGGAATGTGTTTGTCAAGCGTGCTTAATGGCTCAAGCGGTTAGCTTTGGCAGTGCATTGTATACTTTCGCTTATACTCGCTATTTAACATTACTAGATTGGTTCAGCTGAATCAGCTCAATGTAACAAGGGAAATGGGAATGGATCGGAAGCCTATTTGGGCTAACCAAATTAGGAGATTTATGGGCCGTTGTTCAAAAGTTATTGAAAAATTCGCATAGTGTATCATGCATGCATTTTGGTATACAGATATATGGGCCGTTGTTTAAGGTGTCAATGTTTTAATTTTGGGCAAACTACATAAATCCCACTAGTTTAGGTCCTAATTACTAAGATTCCCGATAGTTTCAAATATTACTTCCTCTACCATATTTTCATACTTAGGATACATAAAATTGAATCTGGAGATACATGTATGAGATACATATTTTATTTGTTTGAATTAATAGGTTGTAACCAATTTCCTTAATTAGAGGAGTAATTAAGGATATATATGAATAATTAATTCTGAAAATTTAAATTAATCAAATCACTTATCATAAGGCGGAAATCAAGGAGTGTATCTATAATTAATTAATTTCAATTTATTATTTCAAAATTATCCTTTGAAATAATAAATTCATTATATTATTAGTAATAAACAAAAGCATGTATAACTTGGTCATGTAATTTGATTAATTTCATTTAGTACTCTTAAAATAATAAATTTGTTAATTTGATGTATCTATTATCTATATATGATGTATCCAACAAACTAAATACTTAGATACATGAGTATTATACAAGTACATTCATATGTATCATAGAAGTATCTAGTATTAATTTAGTGTATTTGTTATATGTGTCAACTATTAATTTCATGTATCTATTTATATGATTTAGTTTTAATTTCACGTATCTAGTATTAATTTGATGTATCAAGTATCAATTTCATACATTATATTCAAAAACATGTATCTCAAATACATAGTAAGTATATACATGTGATTATGTGGATCTAAATATAAAATGCAACTGAAACACACAAATTTTAGGAACAAATCATGACCGCGAGTACATGTATCATTAAAAGTGAGATATGTGTATCCAACAGTATTAAAAATCGAGATACGTGCTATTAATTTGAATTAAAGGTGAGATACATGTATTCAACAATTTTAAAGGATCGTTCTTAAACTTAGATCTATTTTCGACCTGTTTTATGAATGGTCATTCATTAAAATTTGAGAAACAACAAAAGCTAGCAAACAATGTAAAACCTAATTTGTAAAAGTTTATTAAATCAAACTTTAGAGCAATATGAACTCTACAACTCATATATATTAATAGAAAATACATATACATTTAATAAATAAACAAAATACATAGAATAAGGAGAAGAACGGTAGATATATAGATGAAAGGAAGATACATAAGACATTTGGATACACAAACATCAGACATATGGAAGAATGACATGTGCATATGACATGTAGATACGCCTAGGATTCAAATATGAACCAAAATCGTTTTTGTTAGATATTATGAGGAGGACGAAGGAAGAGAGAAAAAATGGCAGAGGACGTGGGGTTGAGGGGGGGGGGGGGGGAGAGATATATAGTTGGTGAAGGAGATTGAGGGAGGTTAATTGTTAATGTACCTTCTATTAAGGAGTTTAAATTATAAGATAATTATTCAATATCATATCTGATTTAACTTTTTAAAATATATGGTATAATTATTAAAAAGTGGTATTAAGAGTAATATTTTTAAACTATAGATAATATATGTATATATGGTAGTTAAGTATGTCTAATTATGTAGTTTTTTCTTTAATTTTTAGGCCAATTGTATTTTTAAGTTCCTTTTTTTTTTAATTCAAACTTTATGATTTTCATTTTTAGTGTTCTGAAATTTAGTTTTTTCAGCTCAAACTATCTTAATTCTCTGAATCATATAATTGAGATATGACAAATATGAAAGCTTATCATAGACATCCAAAAAAATTGGATTGTGAAATTCGAATTTCAGAATCACATGCATCCTGAAGTTACAATTGTCTTAAAATTAAGCACTTTCAATTAAGTTAGAATCGAAACATTGTACATGTAGACACTTTTTTCTTGTTTGTGCAAGGAATATGAACAAACAAAATGAGAACAGAAAAAAAAAAAAAAAAAAAGCGTCGATAGCTTCGTTCGATGATTAATTGGATTATCAATCAGCTATAATTGTCCAAGTTGGTATCAAGTGGCCGATGGCTACGTTTAATCATTTGGATATGTCCACACTTATCTAATTGAGGACTTGACTATATTTATGGGTCTAAATATTAAATGAATAAACAGTCCAACATTTTCTCAATTAATAATCAGTCAAAGAGTACGATCTAGTAGTTGGTGTGATCTCTGATTTCATAACGAAAATTATTGGATCTTTATGTTGAGTCTAAATTAAATAATAAAAAATATATTTTTAAACAATTTAAAATTTTAAATAAAATAATGACATGTAATTAAATTTCATCGTCATTCATTATCAAAAACGAGTTTTCACTTCATCATTTTTGAAGTGGCCAATTCCTTCGTTTTCACACGGAGAAATTTTTACTTTTTAGATCTGGTGTAAAAATCAAACTTGGGGGCTAGAACTTTCTGGTCCCATTTTTTCCCATTTTCTTGTTTGACGCGTTGAGTGAGCAAAAAGTTAGACCATTGGGTTGTTACGTTGTACCACTACGACGAAAGTTAATGGAGTCAAACTTTTATTATTATTATTATTATATATATATATATATATCTCATGAATGACCAGGCTCTATATTTTAAGATGAATATAACCACGTTGTAATTATATTGTAAGTATTAAAATACGCTGAAGATTCACAAAGTGAAAATATGTAATTAGTGGGATGTATATGTGAAGTCCAATTCAGAACAAAGAAAAGTAGAAGTGGGATTATAGGTAAACTCCCACTAACTTCCCAAAATAGATTCGTTTACCGACAAAATTCGTCCTTACCACTTCAAATAGTACTCTCCCAATATAAGTACTTGCAATAAATAGGCAGTAAAAATATTGAATTCACGAGCGACCACGTGTTTCGTTTATTTTATTTATTTACATTAAACTAACTCAACTAACAATAATTAAGAGCTTCTCTTTATTATAATAATAAAAATATACAATAGTTAACCATATAATTAAGTGCTAAAAGTATATATACTAACACATGTACATATCATACATCTATTCTTTTTAATTAATTTTTATAATAAAAACAATGTGATCGTAAATTAAAATAAATATAACAACATAAACGAGGATGAATTTAACGTTTGAAATTCCCCAAAAAAGTCCAAATACAAGAGATAAAAGGTACATAAAGACTCATATTAGTCATAACGATAATGCCAACACGGAAAGATTAAAATAACATGTGAAAGTAATTAAAATTTCCTCAAAAAAGTAGTCATTCAAAGTAAGGACAAGAGAAAAAGACTTTGATAAAGTCACCTAGCACTATTAAGCAGCCAAGATTGGCAATGGGCTAATATTAGTAGTATAAATACTAGCCTCCGAATCACTAAGTTTTAACTTTCTTTTAACATAACAATACACCTTTCTCTCACTCTCTCTTTCAAATATCAAAACATAAACTTTTTTTGTTAGGTAATAACTCAACATGGGGAGGATGGTTCTTATAGCTGCAGCAATGACTCTTTTTGTGACCCTTCAAGTTTTGCAAGCTCCATTAATGGTTTCTGCCGCTACCAAAGGAAAGATGGTAACTATTTTGAGTATCGATGGAGGTGGTATTAGAGGCGTTATTCCTGGCACCCTTCTTGCCTTCCTTGAATCCAAACTTCAGGTATACCTATGCTACATATTATATACATCATACGTTTTATTTCATATGACAGTATTTCACTGTACACTGATCCGTACAAGAAAAAAGAAAGATGTTCAAATATGCTAGGAACTTATTATTTTAAGCATGTTTTGATATTTCTAACTGTCCAATTAAAAAGGAAAATGTGTCTTATAAACTGAAACATAAGAAATACTAGTAGATGACGACTTTCTTCTCATATCCTTATGATGAATTTATTTGTGTAGGAACTTGATGGACCAAATGCAAGACTTGCAGATTACTTCGATGTAGTAGCAGGAACAAGCACAGGTGGATTAGTAACAACTATGCTTACTGCTCCTAACAAGGATAATCGTCCTTTATATCAAGCAAAAGACATTTCCAATTTCTACATGCAACATGGCCCTCAAATTTTTCCTCAAAGCAGGTTAACAACAGTGAATTAATTACTCAAAGAGTTTGTTTTTTCTTTCTAATTTTATGCTTTAATACTGAAGGCAAGTGTTTAATTATGTATGATTCAGGCGTAACAGCTTTGTGAGAAGGGTCACAAATTTGTTTGGAGGACCAAAGTATGATGGCATATACTTGAGAACAATTATTAATTCAATATTAGGCAATATTACAATGAAGCAAACGCTGACTAATACAGTCATACCTACTTTTGATATCAAACGTCTTCAACCAATTATCTTCAGTACTGCTGATGTAAATTTCTATCCTAACAACATTCTTTATCTTCATATATTTTCTTTCTATACTATATAGTTATTCAAATTAATTTGTCTACAGGCAAAAGCAAATATCTCAAAGAATGCTCAATTATCAGACGTTTGCCTTAGTACCTCGGCCGCACCCACATATTTCCCAGTGCACAGTTTTGAGACTAAGGATGCTCAAGGGAAAACACGTACGTTTGATCTTGTCGATGGAGGTGTAGCTGCAAATAATCCAGTGAGTAGCCACAAAAGTTAAAATTTTATATCTTATTCTTTTGAAATATCAATATTGACACATTTTTTCTTGACTCTTATCTTAGACCTTAATGGCAATAACATACGTTTCAAAACAAATCATGACGGGCAACTTTCAATACGAGGGTATGAAGAATATGGACTGCAAGAAAATGTTGGTTCTGTCGTTGGGCACGGGTATAGGCAAGCAGGAAGAGAAGTATAATGCTACAGTGGCTTCCAGATGGGGGATGTTAGGTTGGGTGTACAACAATGGTGCCACTCCTTTGATAGATATCTATGGTGATGCAAGTGCTGATATGGTAGACATACATGTTTCCACCATGTTTCAGACCCTTGGTAGTGAGAAGAACTACATCAGAATTCAGGTAAAAATGACCCAACTTTTCTTAGTATTTTCAAAATACATGATGAAAATAAATCAGCTAACGCTTTTCTGGTTTGATTGGTACAGGATGACAATTTGACAGGGGAGGCTGCATCTATGGATATTGCAACAACAGAAAACATGGAGACACTAGTACAAATTGGTAATGATCTATTGAAGAAGCCAATTTCAAGGGTCAACTTAGAAACAGGCCGATACGAACCAGTTGTTGGGGAAGGCACCAACGAAGCTGCTATAGTCCGCTTTGCTCAGTTGCTTTCAGAGGAAAGGAAGCTCCGAATAAACTAAGGAAATACTTGTAGAATTTTTCACACAATTTGTTGGACGATTAGAAGATTAGTTTGTATTCTTTTACCTTCAATAGTTAAGCGCCTAAATAGTAGACCATGTTGTACTATGAGAATAAATATCCCAAGAGGAAAATAAAATTTATGTAATTGTTCTGTTTTTTTCTCATAAACACCTATCAACTGTTGTTTCATTAAGGTGTCATGTACTCAAATCTGCTCTGGCTCGCACATCACAGGAGCCTAGTGCACGAATGGATTCATGCAAAACAGCACAATTGAATTGCAGCTGCTAGTAAGTCCACGGGAAGATAAAAACGAATCCAGGAAACTGACTTTGTACTAAAAATATTGCACATCAAGAGGTTAAAAATATTGAAGTAAGCTGAGACAAAGGACTTTGCAGAAGCCACAGATAACCAAGTTTGGGGCATCCATATCATTATATTATAAAATGGAAGGATACTTTATCCTGCATTAAGTTCCCTTTCACTTTCTGTACAAAACACGTTGAGGTATATTCAGTGCTATATATTTTGTATTCAACAGAAGAATGCCCACAAAGCAGAATTAAAAGTCAAGTCAGAAATCGGCTCAAACTTTGATAACCACGGTTAGTTTTTGTACTCTATGAGAAGTTGAGAACAAACCCTTCGTTTTTGTACTCCATGAGAAGCAAATCCTGCAAGAACTCAAAATGTAGAAAGGAAAAAAAAGATCAATGAGATGGAAGTATATACAAGAAATTGATGTACCAAACTACCAAGGTTTCTATTGCTCCTACAAGATAAGACATAACAGATTGATCTGACAGGCTAAAATAGAGAGAAAGAAGATGACGTGGGCGCAAAATACCTGATTCTAGCTGTTTTGAGGCCCAAAAGTTAACCTGAACCACTATACTTCTATTGTGACTGTGCCAAAAGTTTCAACTAACAAGTATTAGTAACAGCCAGCATTTGATATCTCAGAGCATCATAAATTTTGGATAATGAAAAAATATGATTGCAGGTTGAAATTTGAAGAAGAGTTCAGCATACCACTGGAAATTTTACTGAAACATTTTAGCATAACCCTTCTTCTCCTGCTCTAGTTTATAAGCAATCTGTCATAATTGTTAACAAATTAGAGAACATGTAGTTTTTGAAACTACAGAACGTGTATTTTTTGAGAAGGAAAATTAGAAAACATGTATTATGTTCATATACTTGAAATTGCAAAAGGAAGTGAAGATGTTGGATCAAATTTTTTGATTTGATAATGACTAACCTTCTTCATTGCAGCAGCCAGCTCCTTCTTTATCCCCCCTGAAAGTAAAATGTAAGAAAAAGTTCCCAGGGCTGATACTCAAGACTAGAGGTGAATAATATTATTTCCTTTATTCGTACAAAATATAACCAGTCAAACAGAGTTTAATGTGAACTTTTTATGAGGGTAGGGAGTTTGGGTTGGTGCGAAGTGTACCACACTTTGGGTACAAATCGGAAATTCCAGTGAAAACTCTATGAGTATCTCTGAGTCTTTTATATAATCAGTTTAGGCAAAACATAATGAACACGCTTTTTCAACTGCTACTTCTCCTTTTATGGATTAAAAGTTCCATTGCTGGATGAAAAGGACTTCTATATGCAAGTTTGGATATCCAAGTTACCAAGCCTGAGATTCACAGCTAAAGACAGCAACCTTGTTTCGCTCCAAGAGAATCATCTAATACAACTTGTATACAGGTAGCCAGGAAATAATGCAGAAAAAGGTTAAAAAGGAACGGCAGCACATGCATTAATCAATGAAGAAAAATATACTCTTTATACTTCAACATTTGCCAGAGTTTCTTTCCTTAAAATGTCAAAGATGAAATTGTAGGTCACTAACCATTGTTTGGCTCTAACTGCAGGGCCTTCTTAAAACTTTCAGCCGCTGCATCTATAGCATTCATTGCCATATATACCTGAAATAGAGAAAACGATGGTTCAATGTTTTGGATATGTATAATACCCCGTATAGTGAAGTATGAAGACAATAAGGTATAAATGAATCAGTAATCCTACACCATCAAGTAAATATTTTAGAACCGTCGTGTCCGGCCCGCTAGCGCACACCTTGACTAATTCAATAGGATACCAACTGCCTCCCACCAAGGCAAGTACCGGGTAACTCTATCTATCAAGGCTTGGACAGATGGGAAAAAATTATCTAGTCTTTTGGCCTCCTTTGGGATTCGAAGAATATAAGAGATATATTGCTATGACCAAACGCTTGTAAGTTATGGAAGATGAAGATTGGAAAGTACATTGTAAGTTATTCTTTACCCTCAGACTTCTAAGACCAAGAACACTGAGGAGAATGATGTTACAGGTGCTTTTTATCATAATATTGTGGTTGTGCAGTAGATCATTCTATATGCTATTCACTGTTCACTGCCCTTCAACAAATCAAGTCAGGCTTTCTTTTGTTCAGGAAATCTAACCACTTGAACTATATTATAGCTCAACACACCAACCTGGCCTTGGCGGTAAAAAGCTTTGACATTGTCTTCTCCATCATAAATTGCATCATTAGCATCTATCAATGCTCCAGTTAGATCTCCTAACTTCAGTTTACAGGCCTGAACAAGAATGTTAAGATTATTTTGCGGAGCAAAAGAAAAGGAAATGCTACATAGTCCAGAATCAAGAACAAAGTCTAAATATGTATATGTGATCAGTCTGAATATCCACAGTAATTAGAAAATCAATGAGTAAAAATTCCATAGTACTTAAAATGAACAATGAAGAAGTTCCAAGTCATCACATAAAGAAAAAAAAAAGTTGAAGGCATTTCAAAAATATCTAACTTATGGAAATAATTAAATGCTCTTCAATGCTAAGTTGCTCGGACTCGGGTGTCTGACACGGGTGCGGATCCGCATGTCGGATCCTTCATGATCTGATTTTTAAGATTCGGGGATATGGATCTAGATACGGTACGGGTGCGGGGACACGGCAAAAAAAAACTAAAAATCTAAAAATATACATAAATATGAGACATTGTGGAAACTTATAATGTACCGTCGAAGGGACCTGGTTTAACTTTGATTCAATAATACTCTATTTTAAGTCGAAATTATTTCATTTAAATAATACTCTACTTTTGATTTTATTTTTGAAAGAAGACTCCAGGGACTTGGTCTCACTCATGTTATGGACCATTATCCATGTCCAAATATATAACCAAATTTAGCCCAACATTCAAAACCAAATCTGGCCCAAAACCATGACCGACCCAGCTCACACCCTATTTCTCCAAACCCCACGTTCCCCTCTTCTCCATTCACGTATAGAACAAAGCAGCCAGTGAAACAAAACCCTAGTTCAGTTCCAAAACGGCACTGCATCCCTTCTCTCTCACAAATTCATACACCAATGTGTGCTTAGCACAAGAGCTTTGATACCATGCGAAGATTCTAGAAACTCCTCGACAGTATATTACTCTAATTTATCAAGAAAAAACCTTCAAAGGACTAGTATGAATCACTATATAGTCCGATCTATTCAAATCTTTACTTTGAGATATCAAAATTTCAATTTCTTCTCTAAATTGTTGGTCAACACACCCAATCTCGTTTGACCGGATCCGACACAGATCCCAAACCCTTATGTGCGGCACCGATTTTTCGGTGTCCGAGTAACTTAGCTTCAATGTATATAGACATTGATGGCGAAAATGTATAGACTAAAACAAGGTTATTTATTAGTATTTATTTATATGGAAGAAACATTAACAAAGCTGATTTCTTCAGGAAAGTTATTACATCCTCAGGATATGTTCTCACCATAAAGCTCAGGAAAGGGACTAGTTCTTATATTATGTAACTGAAAGTCCTACTAAGGCCTACAATATTCTAACAGAAAGAAAATCATTACGTAAAACCAAATGGTTGCAAGAGAATTTAGGAGAACTTACAGAACTATTTGCAAGTATCTGGGACTTTGTCTTCCTCAAATACTCGCTTTTTACTGTATAATGAGGCAAATAATTCCTTCAGACAGATGTCCTAGTTATGAGAAAGCAAATCAGATAGTCATTTAAAGCTGCAATTAGAAAATTCACCTTCATCAATGTCTTCCTTTTCCCAGCATAAGTCGGTATAACGAACAGCCTTCCTGTACTTTCTGATAGCCATCTTATAGTCTTCCTTCTGCCCATGACAAATACGAAGATGATATACAATCACATTTTGAAATAGATAAAATGTGCAACTAAGTCTAAGCCCACGGATGAAAAACAACAGAAAAGTGGAGAAGAAATGGTGTTACATTGTTTGCTCTCACTCTCTTTCATTTTATTTATTTAGTTATTTTTTGCAGTAGATCTTATTTTATGTAAAGAACAAGCTATCAATCCAAGCTTACTTTTGGAAACATATATGTGTGAACTTATACAACAACACAAGGTATACTTGAAACAAACAGGAAATATCCATTAATCTAGTACCTTGAAATGTTCATTGCCAAAGGCTTTGATACAGTCAACAACATTTATCCACCAAGCAACCTCGTCTGGTTTCACGTCAAGGTCTATTGGCCAATCAGGGTAAGTATCACCATCTTTAAAGAAGTTAGTTGTGCCATCATCTGCACCCTCTGGAATTTCTCCACAGTCCTCTATTATCACAGGAAGATCAGGAAAACCATTTTCACTTGTTTTAATATGTTCAATTACACGAATCATCCCCAAACCCCTGATTACTCGTCCAAATACAACATTCTTTCCATCTAGAACATGTGTTTGAGAAGCGGTGATGAAAAATTGAGACCCATTTGTATTTGGACCAGAATTAGCCATAGAAAGCATCCCTTTTCTTTCATGTTTGAGTTTAAAATTTTCATCTTCAAATGTCAAGCCATAAATTGATTCCCCACCACTGCCGTTTCCAGCAGAAATGTCCCCGCCTTGTAACATAAAGCCTCTGATGACATGATGAAAGCAAGAACCCTGCATAAGAAGCAAACAATATTATAATGAATGGAACAAAAAGCTAAAGGGAAAGGTAAAAATGGACAGTCACATACAGAGAATCAATTTATTTGGGTCACTAAAAAAATAGATTTAGATAGGATAGAGCATGAAGTAACAGAGACAGTTGCTTTAGAGGTTCAGATAATTCCAGAACATACACCCAAAATTCATGCTGTGTTGGAACTGTAGTATTATTCTAAGCAATCACTCCTCATTCTCCCTTATTATATCATCATTGGCATTAGAGTGTTTGTGTATTCCAGAATATCATATCATATAACCAAACTGAATTGAAGGACGATGATTCATTCCCCGCCCAAGGAGAGAACCGTTTCCATATGTGCAACCCGACTTACTTTCATGAAATTTGAGAGAAGAGCCCGATTCTCCTTTATTCTTTCCTAAGATTAAAAGTAAATTCACATATACTACTTCCCTGTTCAACTGTAAAATAACGCGAAGAAACAAAAGAACAGCAAAAACATTCCACCCCTACTGGCACAAGAAGATCAGAGTTTATGACATGATTCGTAAACATCAAACAGAGTGAATCATACTGCTATTTTCAAGTAAAATAGTATTGAAGTCTTAACAAACATCAACTCGTACAATAGGATCACATGCATTCAATACACCCAAAAACTGAAAAGGTGGGAACTAATATACAGCCAAAAACTACTACAAAGTCTACAAATAAGCCTCAATTCCTAACTAGTTGGGATTTGACTTCATGAATCATCTATCTGACCATATACATTCCTCAACTAGGTCTATTTCATTCAAAAACTCAACTATTCATGTGTTGAAGAGAAAAAACACAAATGCACAAACATATTAAAGGACGCAGAAACTATTTACGCGTAGACAAATAGAGAAAACGGAATAAAAACCTTGAAATGGAGGGGAACACCGGTGTTAGGGCCAATGCCTTTCTCACCAGTACAAAGAGCCCTGAAATTTTCAACGGTTTTAGGAACAATGTCTTTGTAAAGCTCAATCACCATTCTTCCTTCAAGCTCTCCACCAAGGCTTATGTCCAAATAGCATCTCGGATTCGCCATTTTCTCTTAGACTCGAAAAACGCTTCAATGGAAAAAACGGAAACCCTTTGAGTTTTTGAAGGAGCAGTTTATGCTACAGTACGCGGTGGACAGCATGCGATTTTCCTGTTTCTGTCAATATCTGTGGACTGGTAGAGTGTGGAGGATCATTTTGGACAGTTATGGGCTGAAACAAGCCCATGGGCCCACTACGACCTACTAAGCCCAGTTTCCTTCTGTGATGACAGCTGTCCCTTTGTCAGTACAATAGCGCCAAATATAGTCTGCTTTTTGTTGTATTCTGTCGCTGAATAAAATTTCGCATCCTATGCGAAAAATATACTTGTTGAGAAGAATTATTTTTGCAAATTTTTATTTGTTTGCGCTAATGTTAAAAAATTGAATTTCAAAATTATGAAAAAGATTTGGAAAATAAATATCATAAAAATAAGAAAAATAATTTTTCTATATAAATAGGAATTTTTTTCCATAAATGATATTTAAACTTTATTATCTTCTGGATTATCTAATTCTCACCATAAATGTTAGATTTGTATAAATATTTTTATTTATTTATCAATATATTATAAAAAACAAATAAGAAACTTGCTTGTTTTTTCAAATATTTTTAATTAAGGTATTTTTCATAGTACAAAACATTTCCTTAATTCACGGGAAATAGAAAGAAAGAAAGAAAAAACTGCACTTAGCTCCACCAGTCCACAGCGACAACAATAGAAACAACATTTAATAAGGGATGTTATCTGACACTATCTAATAAAATATTTCATTTTTCATGTGTAAAATAATTTACTCCCTCTGAGAAGGATTTCCCTTTTTCTTCTTTTCGGAGCCGACAACATTTTAAATTAATACGAAATAAATATTAATTTGGGACATAGAATTGAGTTTTTGGCTAAAATTATCATGAAGTATGACTTAACCTAAAGTATATTTTTGTGTTATATAAGTGAACAAAAAATATCATTGCATTATTCAAAAAACTGCAAGATTCATCCTTATATCTATTTTTTTTAAGAAATTCACGCGACCAACAAAAAAAATGTGTCAAGTCAAATAAATATATGTACACATGGGTTAAGCTAGTCAAGTTGGGCGATTTTTCTAAATTTTAGAACTTGAGGGTTTAAATCATATTCAGACAAAATATTTTTAAATTCTAAATAATCTTTGTAAAAAGTATGGCCAAATACAACTCCAATTTCAAAAATTTCAAATAAAGTAATTATTTTTTTTATTTCATAACTAAATGCCTACGTAATTTCACTAAATTTCCAATATTTATGTACATTGTATAAAATATGAATTGCATTGTATATAACGTACATACGTACTAAATATTTTATTAAAGAAAATCTCTAAATAGTTGGCGTAGTATTTTTAGAATGATTTTTTTACATAATCTTTCTAACCATCGGAACTTACTGTATAAATATTTCAAGACTTATGTATTGTTCAAGTCAATTTATTTGATGATGCAAAAAACATATAAACTAACAACACACAAAATTTAAATTTTGAGAATGAAAGATTAATTTCCTATCTATATCCTTATTCTTTTTAGGTAACTTTGATCTTCTCGTCGTGGCTAAAACATGACCAAATTAAAAAATAAATAAAATTATTGGTTCAATCAGTTTCTTAACAAAAATAGACTGAAGGATGATTCTTGTTATTTTTTGGATAGTATAAGGATGTTTTTTGTTCACTTAGATAATATAAGGATGTATATTAAATTTGAGTCATAGTTAAGAAATGATTTTAGCCAAAAACTCAATAAAAGTCTATTAACATCGCAATTTTTTTTAAGCTCTTGGATAGAATGAACTTAAAATTGAACTGCAATAACTGATCAAAATCTTTTGCGTAAAAGTCGTTGTGCTAAAAAGGGGACAAAGGAGATTAACTCAAGTGAGGTGCCATTATTTGTAACTAGTATTCGTGCCTGACCAATGCGTTTATTATCCTCTTTTGGGTGTGTTTGGTATGAAGGAAAATATTTTTCGGAAAATGTTTTTCAATTTTCTCATGTTTGGTTGGGTTAAATGTTTTGGCAAAATGTTTTCCAAATCAACTCATTTTCCTCAAATTCAAGGAAAATTACTTCCCTTAAAAAATTAAGGAAAACATTTTTCAAAACTTTCCACCAATTTCAAATTACAACTTTTTTGTTGAAAAAAAATTTAAGTTTGTTTTAAAAAAATATTTTCAACTACAAAATTTCAATTTTTCACCCCTACCCTCGACCCCCTCTCCTCACCCATCCCCTACCACCCCCCACGCCCCAAAAAAAATTTAAGTTTGTTTTTAAAAAATATTTTCAATTTCAAAAATTATTTTCTACTCTAGTAAAAATAAAAGACATTTCTCAAAAATATTTTTTCATTCATAAATCAAACACTAAAAATCTTTTTCGGAAAATATTTTTTACTCACGAACCAAACATGAGAAAATAAGTCAAAAATCAACTTGTTTTTCAGGAAAACATTTTCCTTCATACCAAACACACCCTTTGTCGTTGAAGGATGAGAATTAAATTCAAGTATCGTATACATTATTAGCCCGATACTTTATAGGAATAATGAGCATGCAAAATAAATCTGCTTATCATAAGAAATTCGTTGTTCTTAATCCTGTTTCACCAAAATTCTTATTGGAGCAAATAAAAGTTCTCTCTTGGTACAGGATAGCTCTGTTTATGTATTCTTTAACAATTTATCAAAGACACCGAAAAGTGTCTGCTGCCCTTCTTGTATCTGGTTAGTTAATTTTCATGTCTTGTGTTATTTTTTGTTGTCTCTACAAAAGTTGCACATTTGCCCATATCTGCATTCCAGGTTTCCAACTCGACCAGTTTTAATTTCAAGCTATTTTAGTTGTCCTGTTTGTGTTGTTTAGGGCAGCCTTGGAGTAACTAGTAAGTTGTTGCCATGTGGCCAGGAAGTAAGGTTGCGTACAATAGGCCCTTGTGGTGGGGCCCTTTCCTCGGACCCTACACATAGCAGGAGCTTTAGTACCGGGCTGCCTTTTTGTTTGTATTGTTTAGGTAATAGATTGGACAAACTTTGTGGAAGCCATATATAACTAACATTTTTACTATTAGACAAGAAGAAACTTTGGTTAATGGATCTACGCCAAATAACATAGTACCAAATAAAAATAAAATAAAAATGTGACAGTGAATTCTTATACTACATCAAACATGCATTGATAATATGTTATTAGCTCGCAGAGCTAATTATCTCACAATATTTTGGAACTTTCTAATTCACCACCCTACAGTTCTTTCTGATTTCTCCATTTTGTCCTGTTAGCACACCTATGTTGATCAGCTTTACCATTGATGCGGCGAACTCCTTGGAAAAAAGATATGGATACTTGCTGAAGTTTGACACCAGTGCAGCAGTCGTATTGTCATTCATGAGAGCTTGATCTGACTCAAGAAGCCCCGAATTGTTCATTAGGTTCTTGAAATATACATTGTCAAACCTGTTAATTGTGACTGCATCCAGAGGAGCCAAGTTGGAATCTGAATCTTTCTGGTTGGGGCATACGCTTCGCAGACTGCCTAGTAATGATGAATCCAGTGTTGGTTCAGGATTGCCTGATCCATCAAAATCAAATAGCCTTCGTTTGAACGTGGAACATTGAGCAAATCCAAGGGTGTGGGCACCTGCATCAACGTATGACAAATACTTTCGACTTTACTGTTATAATTGATAAAGTTAACTGATGATACATGAAATTAGTGCGAGAGGGAAACCACAAGGCTCTTTTAGTAGGAATTAGTAACAAAAAGAAAAGGAGGCATGTTGGTTTAGGTTCAGGTACCTGAAAGCACCACAACATCTTTTACATCAAGACCCTTAGAAACAAATTTCGCAGTAATGTTTACTAAGGGCTCGAAAGGTGATGGAAGCTGATCATTAGCTGCATTCTGACTTGCAGTAAGACTATCTCGACGTCCCAAGCACAATGACCAAAAGGGTCCTCTAGTCTGAAAACATTCGACAAAACAAGTTAGATCGATTACACGGTAGCCGCAGGGGCGGATGTACAGTGCTTCGAGGGGGGTCATCCGACCCCCCTCGGTAAAAAAATTACACTATATATATAAGATTGATTTTTTTATGTACATGTATATATTTAAAATTGAACCACCTGAATATATATCAAAGGAGTAGCCCAATGGTTGAGGGGGTTCAAGATTTCGCTCAAGTGAGCATTGGGTCGCGGGATCGAGTCCAAGCAACAACTTTTTTTTTTGTTGTAATTTTCAGCGATTTTACAGGCTGTTTTTTTTTTTTTTTTTTTAAAGTTAAAGATAGGCCAGCCCATTTTTATTGAACAAAAGGGGCAAAAAAAGGCCCAGATCAGCCCATGTCCACAAAGCCTAAATTAAAGCCCTAAATCATTCTTTCTAATTACAAAATAGGAAACTACCCTAGCAAAGAAAGTCAGCAAAACAGAGAAATTTTCAACCATTGCAAATTTAGAGACATTGAAAACCAAGCCTGTTGCTGCTGCTTGCTGCCCTGGTGGAGGAGTGGTGGTCCTCTTAATCTCATTCTCAGATTCTCTCTTTCAAGCTCCATTTGTGATGGCAACCTCTGTAAGTTTTCTTTTTCGTTTTTTTTTTAATTGTTATTTTTCAGAATTCTATGCTTTGATTATGGTATTTATTGATGTGTTATTTTATTTAGCTAATTGAACTCAAATATTCACTTCTCTTAACAATTTTTTATTTTTCATATAAAAATTTCAATTCTATTCATTGATTATGAAAGTTATAATTTTATTTGTTTGGCCTTATTTGTTGATTTTATATGTTTATTATGGACATTCAACATTTCTTAAATGGATATTAACTTTTATTTATGAGATTCAAACTTTTGTTCATTGTTTATAATTTGTTTTGGTCCTTATTGCATATTTAATTTTTGTAAGTTCTCACTAAATTTTTATTACGATTCAGTCTCAATATTCAGTGAAGAAGTATTTTACACAAGTACCGAAATCAACTTTAGACTCTCAAAGTCATAGTCAATCTAATCAAAAAGAAAATACTAATTATTCAGAAGTGTCGTTAGATTCTTCTCAAGAATTTGATTTGAGTTCTTTAAAGTTTGATCCTGGTGAAAGAACATCAATATTGAACTATCATCCAAACCACCGTGATGTTATTAGAAGAGCATACCTTTTGAATGGTCATTGTCAACCTCGTTTGGCGGTGCAAGAGTATCCTCAAACATGTATTTTTGGATCAATGCGTCGTTTTAATCATGAGTGGTTTGATGATATATATCATGATTGGTTGGAGTATAGTGTTAGTAAAGATGCAGTCTATTGTTTGTATTGCTATCTTTTTAAAGATCATAACACTAATCAAGGAGGAGGGGAGACATTTTCAACTATAGGATTTAAGAGTTGACAAACATATTGGTCTATCGAATAGCATACATAATCAATCAAAAAAGAAATGTCAAGATTTACTACAACAACGGCGGTCTATTCAATTTGCATTTGAGAGGCAATCTAATCAACTCAAGCATGGATATTATATGCGCTTAAGTGCGTCGATTGATGTAGTAAGACTTCTCATAAGTCGGGGATTTGCATTTCGAGGTCATGATGAATCTAAATCATCACTTAGTAGGGGTAACTTTCTTGAAATTCTCTCATGGTATGCAAAAAAATGTGATAAAATTCATGATTATGTTTTGAAACATGCTCCTGTAAATGATCAAATGACTTCTCCAATGATTCAAAAAGATATTGTGAGTGCATGTAAGATAGAGACCGTTAAAGCTATTCTTGACGAATTAAATGGTGACTACTTTGCTTTACTAGTTGATGAATCCTTTGATGTGTCACGCAAGGAGCAAATGGCTATCGTATTTCGTTATATTGATAGAATGGGATTTGTAATGGAGCGACTTATTGACATTGTTCATGTTGAAGATACTAGTGCTTCATCTTTAAAGGAGGCAATTTTTAATTTACTTGCTCAACATTCTTTGAGTCCATCAAGTGTGCGTGGACAATGTTACGATGGGGCAAGTAATATGCAAGGTGAGATCAATGGCCTTAAAATGTTGATTAGACGAGAAAGTAAATCGGCTCATTCAATCCATTGCTTTGCTCATCAACTTCAACTAACTCTTGTTGGGGTCTCTAAAAAGTGTGTTGAAGTGGGAAAACTTGTAGTATTGATCTCAAATATTTTTAATGTATTGGGATCTTCTTTTAAGCGTATGGATAATTTACGAGATTCTCAAAAATCAACAATTCAAGTGGCATTAGATATGGGTGAACTTACAACCGGTAGGGCTTGAATCAACAACTTGGTCTTTCAAGAGCTTGTGATACTCGTTGGGGATCTCATTATAAATCCTTTAACAATTTTATTATTATGTTTGGCTCTATTCTTGAGGTTCTTGAATCACTTGCTCTTGATGCAAGGAGTATGGATGAAAGAGCCAAGGCAATGGGACATCTTGAAGCTTGTCAAACATTTGAGATTGCGTTTATGTTGCATTTGATGAGAGATGTCTTAGCAATCACAAATGAGCTTAATAAATGCTTACAAAAAAAAGAGCAAGATATTGCAAATGCCATGCTACTTGTTGAAGTAGCAAAGAGAAGGTTGCAAGTCTTAAGAGATGATGAATGGGATTCTCTTATTGCCAAGGTATCTACATTTTGTATCAAACATGATGTTTTGATACCTAACTTTGAGGAGCCATATGTTAGCTCTTTAAGATCACGGCGGAAACTTGCTAACTATACAATCTTACATCATTATCGTGTTGAAGTGTTTTGCAATATCATTGATTGGCAACTTCAAGAACTTAATGACCGTTTTGATGAGGTGACTACCGATTTGCTCCATGGAATTGCTTGCTTGAATCCAATTAACTCATTTTCAAGTTTTGACATAAGAAAAGTAATGAGAATGGCTGAATTATATCCAGATGACTTTGATGAATCCAATATGAGTATTCTTGAGAATCAACTTGCAAGTTACATTGTTGATGTTCGTGATGTTGATGAAAGGTTCTCCGATCTAAATGGGCTTTGTGATCTTTCCAAAAGATTAGTTCAGACAAAGAAACATTCAAATTATCCTCTTGTATTTCGCTTAGTGAAACTTGCTCTACTTTTACCAGTTGCCACTGCCTCCGTTGAAAGAGCTTTTTCGGCAATGAAGTTTATCAAGAATGACTTGCGGAGTCAAATGAGTGATGATTTTTTTAGTGGTTGTTTGGTGCCTTATTTAGAAAAAGATGTATTTGATAAGATTTCTAATGATGTTATTATTAAGACATTTCAAGATATGAAACCTCGTAGAATACAATTGTAAAAATGTATGTAGTTGTATTTTCAAATGTAAAACTATGTTTTGATAGGTTTATCCACATGTTTGGTTTCTTAACCTCCCTTCAAGGTTGTGTAGTTTTGTAATGTAATGAAGTCATTTTATGCCAAAAAGAATTTTTGTGAAGAAATAGTATTTTCGCTTTGATTTGTGTTTTTTGTTAGTTTTTTCTAATGTTAAATTTGTGCTTGCTCTCCATTTGCACTTTCAGGAGCCGAAGAGAATTCTAAAGGAATTGAAGAACTTGTAGAACTTTTTGATTGAATTGTGCTACTTTATTATCATTTTATAGATATGTACTTTAAATTTGTTTCTT
Organism: Solanum verrucosum; assembly: GCF_900185275.1. Lineage (NCBI taxonomy): Eukaryota > Viridiplantae > Streptophyta > Magnoliopsida > Solanales > Solanaceae > Solanum > Solanum verrucosum. Next base: position 131,203 of record NW_026020569.1, read on the forward strand.
AAGATGAGTTGTAATTGTAAGAAATTATTTGAACTAAGGATTTTTTTTGTTAACCTGTTTGTTAATCAATCCGTCCATATATGACCCGACCCGTTTATTTATGGATAATATTAGCGTGTTTAATTATTTTTTTTGAACCCCCTTGATAGAATTCCTGCCTCCGCCACTGGGTAGCCGTATCAAACAATTTGATGAGAGGCAAAGTATATTATATAGATAAGGAATCTGAAAGCCTTTGACAAGAAAAAAATTCTTACAAGATAAATAGCTTCTCTAGCTGCTAGAGTCAATATATCAGTACATGAAACTGTAGATGGGCAAGCTTTCTCCACATTAGCTTTTATTGCATCAATGACTTCATATCCTCTGGCTGAATTTCGATTAGGAAATGCATTCTTCTCTCCTGTGAATGTACTCGTATCATCAAGCAGAATTGACCCGTCGCATCCCTACAAACATAGATCAGTAGAAAATTAGATTAACTGGCATTAGTGCTATGTTCTTAATATGCTGTTACACTAAGAAAGGGCATAGAAAAATTTCATGTGTATACATTGACAAAACAGTCATGGAAGTGCAGGCGCAAAAGAGAAGCAGGCATTCTGGTGTCATTAGAAATAGCAGACCAGACACCATTTCTAACGATTTTTATGAGGCTGGGACAAGTGGTATCGTAGTATTTGTAATCAAGCTGGCCATACACAAAGGAACTGAGAAACAAGAAGCAAATCAAAGGGTAAGTTAAAAACATATGGCTTTCCATGTTCATGATTGCAGATAAAGTAAACATTGCTCTATTTCGTTATAAAATCAGGAGTAAGCAGAAGGTGTTATTTATAAGCAAACACAAACTCATGCTCAGTACAGAGTAGAGAGGGGCAGAGCCACTAAGAATAAAGATGTCCCTTTCAGTTAAGTTTGGTACTAATCCATATGATTCTTTAAAAAATATCAGCTGCTCTTTACAAAGATAAAGTAGTATATGTGAGTGCATGATGAGGCATCCCTTTGAAACTGAGCAAACTGATAGAAATAAAATACTTCACAATTTGACTTCTCTACTTCTGCGAGGGAAATTGAATTCATAGATGTGTACACCATTTGTTTAGAATTTGGCATACCCCTTTAAGAAAACTATTCAATACCATCAAATCAAATAATGTACTTGACGAAAGACGCACCTCTATCGAGCGTACCGGTTGTTGTGCCCGCGGTAATAAACATTGGGCAGCCAAGTAATTGCTGAAAGCATCCACCCCAAGAGAAGATCATGTCAAGATGAGCTATATATTATTACGATAGGTGTCAAGTGGAAGTGCAATAATGTACGTGGCTGAGGTATTCTAATAAATCAGTTGACTTGAACCTTGTTCCTTCCTAAATTGATCAATTCAACTTGCCCTCTATTTCATTGTTTTGACAAAAAAAAAGAAAAGCTATGGCCTCTCTATCTTTCCAAAGGACAAAAATGCATAGGCCTTTGGTGCCCCTCAAGTCAAGAATTGAAACCTCACAATCACTAGCCAATATACTTTTTTTTCTAATCATGTCTTTCTTAATCGGTTCATGGTTTTATTATCTTTATCTCTTACTCAACGCTCCTGAACTCTGCGGCGAGTTCAGCCACCACCTCCGGGTCTGGGCTCTGCTCGTAGTTGGTACCGCCCCTGTTCACTTCAGCATGCAAGGAACACCTTCGGGAAGAATCAAAGTTTTTATCCTCTGCAAAGCTATCAATGCTTTATTCAAGATCTTTAGCAGTAACTAATGACTATATTGCCTTTTTGTACCAATTCAATTTTTTCAAAGTGATATATAAAAAGCATTAGAAGGTCTTATTAAACCATGCTCAGGGATTTTGATTAAGTTCATTCTAGTATTGATTTGATATAAACACTTGGTGCAGGTAAGTTTTTACCAACTTGAAGTACCAGAATGCAATCTTGTTATAAGTGCTCTATCTGAATGGACTTCTTCAATACATGTTTGGCTTGAAAAGGAAAGAAAGTAAAGATGGTGGAAGAACCTAAAAAGGAAAAACTGCTAAACGTGCAATAGATTATAAAACACCTGCATGTGCACATTAAGAAACATAGCAGATTTGCACTAAACTAGCTAGTGGAAACTAATATATGAGGAATGACGAGTGCCATCAATAAGGAGGTGTTAGTGCCCAAATTGAACAATCTATACTACTTGCAGACAGTCGAATTTTATAAAAATGGTATTTTCCTAGCTAGACTTCTGTCCAGATTCAATTGGTATCATCTTTTTTTAACTCAACTTGGATAATTCATGCTTAAGTTGGACTTGCATGACATGGCAATCACTATGAGAAATTAACAAGTATATTGTGTAAATTATTCAGATTCAGGGAACCCCTCTGGTTTTACAAAACTTCTTAAATTGTCTTATTAAACAAATGATTTGAGTATTAAAATCAGAGGTGGAGTGAGGATTTGAAAGTATGGATTTTGAATTCTAGTATTCGTAAGATACTGAGTTATAAATTCATGATTTATACCTATTAAATGAATTTTTAAGACAAATATAATATTTGAACCAAAGCTGGTGAACTCAGCCGAACCGCAGCCCCTACTCTGCCTCCTAATTGAAACTATACAAATCTGAATGTGATTTGAAACGTTAATTGATTTATCCTCTTCTATAACTTGGTCTGCACTTAGATAAAGCTAAGTACTATTAAAAAGGAGCAGCACTTTTTCAAATAGTGCAATTCTAGTCATCATCCGTGAACAATGAATTTGGACATTTGGTCCGTGCTATGTTAATCTAATCGTCGACTGGGAACAATTAATTAAAGGTCAAACTCATCAGTGTCCTCCTAAAGTTGAAACAAGGTTTCACTTAGACACATTAACTGTGCGATGTTCATTTTAGACAACTCATATAGGATCTTGATGAGTCATTTTGACATTTTTTTGACAATTAGCTAAAATTACACCGTGTATGTAACACACTCGCAAATAACATAATGGCTTAAGTCATCTGCAGCCACTCAAAATTGTCCGTATATTTCACTTGAACACTTCAACTAAGATTTGTACCTATTGAACACCTCTACGACTTCAGTTTGATACCTATTTGACATTTTTTTAGTAATCATCCCCAAATGTTAAGTGAGTGAGATACACTCACGGTGACATGGCATAATAACGAATTAAATTATGACATGTCATTTTGGTAAAAAATATTGCTCCATTAAAAAACAATGGGAAAGAAAAAAAGATATTTTAAAGTTAAAAAATAATTATTTCCCTTTACAACCCACCCACCCACCCACGAAACACTCTTCCCTTGTTGCCCATCAGAACCAATCCACCCGCCATTTCTTTTTCTTCTGCTTTTGTATGAACAATGGCAGAATATTGAGATTCAAAAGTAAACAAAAGAAAAACTTTAACAGTAACATTGTAAATCAACTAAGAAAGATTTAGATTAAAAAATAATTAAAAAAGAAATAAATTTTGAGAGTAAAATAATGTTTCATAGATCGGAACATTAATTGTAGAAATGGTGGTGTTGTTTAAATTGCAAAGTTGTAACTTTGCTTACTTCTATAACTCGACAAAGATTCAGTCCTAGATTAAAAGAAAAAAAGTGCGACCAAGCGATTCTAGATCTGAAGAAAAAAAGGGCTAGGCGGCGGCGTTAATGGCAGAGATGATGGTGATTGCTTAAATAAGGAGAAAGAAACGAATGTGCTGGCGGCGATAATGGCAAATCTGATCGATGGTTAAGGAATTGAAGTGGCTAGAAAAAAAATGAAAGAAGAAGAAAGGTGTATGATGGCGGCGACGATGGCATCCGCCGGAGAAAGTGGTGGTAACCAACGCAAGGAAGAAGAAAGAGATTTTTTTTAATTTAAAAAATGTTTGATTATATGTTTTCACGCGCTCACCAGCGATGAGTCACACTCAAAGTGCTAGGTAGGCAAAAAGTGCTCAAGTGGTATCAATTCAATATTTTATAGGTGTTCAATAGATACAAGTCTCAGTTAAGATATTTAATTAAAATATGCAGATAACTTTAAGGGATCGCAGATGACTTAAATCTAACATAATATAATGACTAATTAAGGAGAGACACGTGATATTTAAGTACAAAATAATACTTTAAAAATACATTATAAGGAAAAAGTAATTTTCAACCAAAAATAATAAATAAAAGAATTTATTTTCTAAAACTCCACCAAACTATCTCACACCAAGTCTTGGTTAAGGTGTTCAAGTAAAATATACATACAACTTTAAGGGGCTGCAGATGACTTAAGTCTAACATAATATAATGACTAATTAAGGAAAGACACGTGATATTTAAGTACAAAATAATACTTTAAAAATAGGAAAAAGTAATTTTCACCCAAAAATAATAAATAAAAGTATTTATTTTCTAAAACTCCACCAAACTATCCCACACCTTCTTCCTAATTCTTCCAAACTTTTCCCGCGCCTCCTCTTTACCTCTAATTTCTTCTTTTACTTTTTTTCGTTTTGGGAATTTTATTAAAATCAGTTTTTCATTTTTTTTTTTGTTGTAGATTTAATTTGTATGTTATTAATTTCATGCTTTTTAATTGTGTATCAATATTACAATGCCTTCAAAATGAATATATGTATATATGAACTTGGTTGGTGTGATAGATGTAATGGTGTGTAGCACTGAACTTGAAAGGCTGTAATAATAGTTGTAATTGTTGGATCTAAAGAATAAGAATGAGAGGATGACGATGGTTGTGGTGTTCTTCAGATCTGACAAAATTAAAAAATTAATTTGATTGTATTAATAGTGATGGTGGCAGTGGTAAATGGATGGTGTGTGGTGGAGGAAAGAATGAGGAAGAAGAATAGTTTTGGCCTTTTAAATATAATTTTTTTTGCCTGATAAGAGCCCCTTCACTCGCTAATTTTGAGTGCATTATACTCACCATGTCATGTCAGCTAAAAGTATCAAAATGACACCGAAATTCTATCTGAGGTGTCTGAAATGAACATCATCTAATAAAGTATCTAAGTGAAACTTTGTGTCAATTTTAGAAGGCTACCGATGGATTTGACCTTAATTAAATTACAGTCGTCTTGTCTCATATCTCATTATTTTAAAGAAGACTAAAATGCATTTTATCCATATCATCTTCGTTTGAAGTCAACGCAGAGCAAGATTTTTCATCAAACGTTTAAAATAGAAAGAAGTATACATAAAAGACGCCAAAAGAAGGTTCAATATCTACTTCTATTATATATATACGAAAACAAATATTTTTTTAACCACATATAAGTATTATAATTTTCCACGAGGAAAGTTTGAATGAATCCTCGACCTTACCTAACTCTGGTCATACAAGTCAACTACAGTACAATGTGATAGTCCACTGAGAAGCCCAAACACCAAATATACGTATTGGTGTGCCGGCACACGATTAAACGCATAGTTATTTATAATACTTTTTTATAAAAAAAAAGTTATTAGTGTTGTCCTTTGATTTGGACATGAATTTCCATTTTTTGGACACCAAACGTATTTCAAATTTAAAAGAGATTTGGAGCTGGTGTACTGAATAAAAGTTTAAAACCAAAACCATAAGACTATATTGCTGCCTTCTCGATGTTGTTGTTTCAATAAAAAGGTCCAGTGGTCACTTTGCCAGTTTGTTATAATGTGTTTTTGTACTATTATTTTTTTTCTGGATAATACTTTTTTGCAATCTGCTAGTTATTAATTTAGACGGAATAAAATAAGTCTATGTCATGTCCCTATAAGTCTTAAACATTTGTACATTCGTATACTTAATCCATGCTACATATATTGTCCACAACCCCAAGCCTCTTGCCTATAGTCCTATAATGTCACATATACTATGATACTCCTTTCACTTTCACTTGTTCGAAATGAATTTTACACTGTCTTTCAGAAATACTATATAAAGTCTATATTTTAGTACGATATTCGTATTGTCTTTCTTTTGATATATTCAAGTGGACAAGTAAAATTAAAATTTACTTTTAATATAATAAATAAGTAAAAATAAATTGAGAGAGTGTATTACTTCAAGGGTCAAGTTTCATAAGGTTACAATGAGATTAATTTATCTTTTTTCTCCAAGTACCACAAAAGTAATGAGTAAATATCTCAGATGATTACTCAACTTTAAATAGTTCACTCAAAAAGTCACTCAACTTTGAATTGTTTACTTAAAAAGTCACTCAATTTTGTTTTATAACTCAAAAGTCACTCAACTATTGATGTTTTACTTAGAAAGTCACCAAACTATTGATATTTCACTTAAAAATCACTCAATCAATTTAAATAATTTTTTCATTAAATTTTGTAAAGATACAAAAAAATAATTAAACTATTTTTTTTAAAAAAAATAATAAGATGTTTATTTTAATTATTTTATTGAATTTTGTTGAAACTTAGTTTTTGTTTTTACCTATTTATTTTATTTTTTTTAAAAAATAGTAAAAGACTGCTACTGAGTGCTTTTCTTATTACTTCTTAATTACTACTTCTTGCAGATTCCAACCTCCTATTTTTTTAGATAATTTTTTAACATTTTTAATTCCAGTCATACAATTACTAGAACGGAAAAGTTTTTTTTTTTTTTTGGGATCAATTGTTGTACGTTTTATCAGAAAAAATATAATTAAATAATTGAGGCGGATCAATAATATAATTAAAATAGATATCTTATTATTTCTTTAAAAAAAATAGTTTAAAATAAATTTTAATGAAATATTATTTTAATTGATTTGGTGAGTTTCTAGGTGAAATATCAATAGTTAGATAACTTTCTAAGAGAAACACCAATAGTTGAGTGACTTTTGAGTTTAAGTAACTTTCTAAGTGAACAACTCAAAGTTGAGTGAATTTTTAAGTAAACAACTCAAAATTGAGTGACCGTCTGAGATATTAACTTTATAAGTAATCCATGAACTTAAATCTCTTTAAAGAAAACATGCCTCAACATGAATATAATTTATTAGGAGCGGTTTTTTTGGTGGTATGCAAAATGTGACGGTCTCTCATATCATTGAAGACTACGATCTTAAAAGCGTGAACAACTAATAACGCCATGCAAACGTATTCTCCAGTGACGTTTTCGATAAAATCACCAACATAATCTTGCTATATTTTCAGGTTCGCACTTTCATAGCTGCCTTTTATCGTGAATTCGAATCAATCGAGTTGATACAGATGCCTAAATGATATTAATGAAAGAATATATTTGTATACCGCTCCACAAACTGTGAGAGGGAATGAAAGAATATATTTGTATAGGGCTCCACAAACGAACAACTTTAGGCTAAAATTCCAACGGAGGTACATATCAACATTACTAAGAGCTGTTTGGATTAGCTTAAAAGAAAAAAAAATAATAAAAAAAAATAAGAGTCAAACTGAAATGACTTTAGTTTTTGACTTATTTTAAGTCATTTTTTTTATCTTGTCATGCCCTTTCTAATATATTTTAAGTCATTTTAAAGTTATTTTTTATATTTACCAAACACTTTCAGAAGTAAAAAATTGACTGAAAAGTAAATTTGACTAACTCTAAATCTAAACCAACCTGACCATTCTTCAACTCTCAGGTTTCTGATTTCCTCCATTATTATCAATTGAGCCTCGCAACTGAAACTTTCACCACTCTACCGGTCCCAATACTATTTATCTTATCAGAAAAAAAGTGCTAAAAGAACCGATGCCTCGTTAAGGTCAGCTCAATGCACAAAAGTTCCTGCTATGCACGGGTCTTGAGAAGGGTTAGAACAAAAGAGTCTATTGATACAGAGTCTCAACATGCTTTTATGTAAGGTTTTTTCCCCTTCAACTATGGCTTCTTTGAATATCAAAATTGGTCATAAAGCAATATTTGGGGTTTTAGTTGAACACACTATCTTATGGAGCATAGCCATATAATTAATTGGAAAAAGACGATAATGAAGAAGATATTGACCATCTCAAATTCTCATTAGAACTTTAATTACAATATAAGATGGATAAATAACTTTGATCTAAATGAACTAATGCAGTGCAAAAGCGAAAGAACATAACTGGTTCATCTAACAAGTTCCCTTTTGGGAAAAATAAGACTACAGAGTAATTATATGATGTGTATCCCTAAGCACGCCAGAAATCATAGCAGCACAAGTAGTCCAACAAGCTATCAATACAGTCGTAAAAGCAAGAACAACTGCAGAAACACAACCAAAAGATCAAAGAGGTAAACCAAATGGGTCTCGTCTAATCAAAACAGTAAGAAAATACCAACAGAAATAGTCGGAGAAAACAGGGCAAATTGGCAACAAGGGAAACAAAATTACCACTGATCAGCTGTTTTGTCCTGCTCATCTTCAATTGGGGGATAACTTTTGCCGGAGATGTCCATGGTCTCTACCTGTGGTGGATCCATCTCTATTGTCTCTCTCTCTCAAGATGAAGGTTTTGGTTATGGGAATTTTGGATTATTGAAAGGAGATGGAGGGGCAAAAGATTGTTTGGTTGGATGAGTGCAAAATATTTACTGTATACTTATATAGAAAGAAGATCAAAGTCTTTCAATATTCTGATATTTACTTACATACTTTATTCTATCATTTTTTTTTATAATCTTTTTCATTGACGTTTCTCCTTATCTGTTGACCCAACTTTCCACCTCAGCTATAAGCAAGGTTCTAGTAAGTAGTTAAGTGTTCAATTTGTTAATGAATGAAGGGTTTCATCAATTCATTTTCTTTATTTTTGAGCTGAAAATAATAGAGAATATGGGCTGAAAAATATAGCCACTAAGTTGCAATATAAGCGACTATGAGATACAAGCAAAATCACTAGACATGATTGTGAAAAAAAAAACTTTGTGGAAGCCATATATAACTAACATTTTTACTATTAGACAAGAAGAAACTTTGCTTAATGGATCTACGCCAAATAACTTAGTTCCAAATAAAAATAAAAATGTGACAGTGAATTCTTATACTACATCAAACATGCATTGATAATATGTTATTAGCTAGCAGAGCTAATTATCTCACAATATATTGGAACTTTCTAATTCACCACCCTACAGTTCTTTCTGATCTCTCCATTTTGTCCTGTTAGCACACCTATGTTGATCAGCTTTACCATTGATGCGGCGAACTCCTTGGAGAAAAGAGACGGATTCCTGCTGTAGTTTGATACCAGTGCAGCAGTCGTATTGTCATTCATGAGTGCTTGATCTGACTCAAGAAGCCCTGAATTGTTCATTAGGTTCTTGAAATATACATTGTCAAACCTGTTAATTGTGACTGCATCCAGAGGAGCCAAGTTGGAATCTGAATCGCTCTGGTTAGGGCATACGCTTCGTAGACTGCCTAGCAATGATGAATCTAGTGTAGGATCAGGATTGCCTGATCCATCAAAATCAAATAGCCTTCGCTTGAACGCGAAACATTGAGCAAATCCAATGGTGTGGGCACCTGCATCAAATAATTGACTATACTGTTATAATGGATAAAGTACGTGAAATTAGCATGAGAGGGAAACCACAAGGCTCTTTTAGTAGGAATCAGTAACAAAAAGAAAAGTTGCATGTTGGTTTAGGTTCAGGTACCTGAAAGCACCACAACATCTTTTACATCAAGACCCTTAGAAACAAATTTCGCAGTAATGTTTACTAAGGGCTCGAAAGGTGATGGAAGCTGATCATTAGCTGCACTCTGACTTGCAGTAAGACTATCTCGACGTCCCAAGCACACTGACCAAAAGGGTCCTCTAGTCTGAAAACATTCGACAAAACAAGTTAGATCGATTACACGGTAGCCATATCAAACAACTTGATGAGAGGCAAAGTATATTATATAGATAAGGAATCTGAAAGCCCTTTGACAAGAAAAAAACTCTTACAAGATAAATAGCTTCTCTAGCTGCTAGAGTCAATATATCAGTACATGAAACTGTAGATGGACAAGCTTTCTCCACATTAGCTTTTATTGCATCAATGACTTCATATCCTCTGGCTGAATTTCGATTAGGAAATGCATTCTTCTCTCCTGTGAATGTACTCGTATCATCAAGCAGAATTGACCCGTCACATCCCTACAAAACATACATCGTTAAAAAATTAGATTAACTGGCATTAATGCTATGTTCTTAATTTGTTCTTACACTAAGAATGGACATAAAAAGATTTCATGTGTATACATTGACAAAACAGTCATGGAAGTGCAGGCGCAAAAGAGAAGCAGGCATTCTGGTGTCATTAGAAATAGCAGACCAGACACCATTTCTAACGATTTTTGTGAGGTTAGGACAAGTGGTATCGTAGTATTTGTAATCAAGCTGGCCATACACAAAGGAACTGAGAAACAAGAAGCAAAGCAAAGGGTAAGTTAAAAACATATGGCTTTTCATGTTCATGATTGCAGATGCAGTAAACATTGCTCTTTTTCGTTATAACATCAGGAGTAAGTAGTAGGTGTTATTTATAAGCAAACACAAACTCATGCTCAGTACAGAGTAGAGAGTGGCAGAGCCACTAAGAATAATGATGTCCCTTTCAGTTAAGTTTGGTACTAATATAATCCATATAATTCTTTTTAAAATATCAGCTTCTCTTTACAAAGATAAAGTAGTATATGTGAGTGCAGGATGAGGCATCCCTTTGAAAATGAGCAAACTGATAGAAATAAAATACTTCACAAGTTGACTACTTCTGCAAGGGAAATGTAATTCATAGATTTGTTTGGTAGTACGTGAGATTCCTACTTGCTCTAGTTGTTTAGAATTTTGGCATACCCTTTAAGAAAACTATTTAATACCATCAAATCATATGATGTACTTGATGAAAGACACACCTCTAGTGTACCAGTTATCGTGCCCACAGTAATAACGTTGGGTAGCCAAGTAATTGCTGAAAGCATCCACCCCAAGAGAAGGTCATGTTAAGCTGAGATGTCTATTATTACGATAGGTGTCAAGTGGAAGTGCAATATTGTATATATGCGGCTGAGGTATTCTAATAAATCGGTAGACTTGAACCTTGTTCCTTCAAAAACTGATCAATTCAACTCGATCACCCTCTATTTCATTGTTTTGACAACATAAAAAATAAAAAGATATGGCATATCTATCTGTCCAAAGGACAAAATACATAGGCCTTTGGTGCCACTCAAGTCAAAAATTGAAACCTCAGTCACTAGTCAATATGTTTTTTTTCTAATCATATCTTTCTTCGTTCATGGGTTTATTATCTTTATCTCTCCCTTAATGAATGAATGAATATATTGCCTTTTTGTACCAATTCAATTTTTTCAAAGTGATGGATAAAAAGCTTATTAAACCATGCTCAGGGATTTTGATTAAGTTCATTCTAGTATTGACTTGGTATAAACACTCAATGCAGGTAAGTTTTTACCAACTTTGAAGTACCAGAATGCAATCTTGTTATAAGTGCTCTATCCGAGTGGACTTCTTCAATACATGTTTGGCTTGGAAAGGAAAAAAAGTAAAGATGGTGGAAGAACCTAAAAAGGAAAAACTGCTAAACGTGCAATAGATTATAAAACAGCTGCATGCGCACATTAAGAAACATAGCAGCCTTGCACTAAACTAGCTAGTGGAAACTATATATGAGGAGTGACGAAGCCAGCAATAAGGAGGTGTTAGTGCCCAAATTGAACAATCTATACTACTTGCAGACAGTCCAATTTTATAAAAATGGTATTTTCCTAGCTAGACTTTTGTCCAGATTCAATTGGTGTCATCCTTTTTAACTCAACTTGGATAATTCATGCTTAAGTTGGACTTGCATGACATGGCAATCACTATGAGAAATTAGCAAGTATATTGTGTAAATTATTCAGATTCAGGGAACCCCTCTGGTTTTAACAATATATATAAGTATTGTACTTTACAACCGAGAAAAGTTCGGATGAACCCTCGACCTTACCTAACTCTGCCATACAAGTCAACTACAGACTACAATACAATGTGATAGTCCACTGCGAAGCCCAAACACCAAATATATTGGTGCGTATTGGTGTGCCGGCACACGACGCTGGTTTCTTTTAATACTCTTTTTAAAAAAATGTTATTAGTATTGTCCTCTGATTTGGACATGAATTTCCATTTTTTGACACCAAACGTATTTCAAATTGAAAACAGATTTGGGAGCTTCTGTTCTGAGTAAAAGTTTAAAACCAAAATCATAAGACTTTATTGCTGCCTGATCGATGTTGTTGTTTCAATAAAAAGGTCCAGTGGTCACTTTGCCAGTTTGTTATAATGTGTTTTTGTATTATTTTTTTTTTTCTGGGTAATACTTTTTTGCAATCTGCTAGTTATTAATTTAGACTGTATAAAATTTTATGCCTACGTCATGTCCCTATAAGTCTTAAAATATTTGTACATTCGTATACTTAATCCATGCTACATATATTATTCACAACCCCAAGCCTCTTGCCTATGGTCCTATAATGTGACATATTAATGATACTCCCTCACTTCACTTTCACTTGTTCAAAATGAATTTTACACGATCTTAAAGAAATAATACATAAAGTTCATATTTTATCATGATATCCGTATTGTCTTTCTTTTGATATGTTCAAGTGAACAAGTAAAATGAAAATTTAATTTTAATATAATAAATAAGTAAGAAATAAACTAAGGAAGTGTATTACTTCAAGGGTCCGGTTACAGTGAGATTAATCTTTGTTTTTTCTCCAAGTACGACATAAGTAATGCATGAACATGAATCTCTTTAAAGAGAACTGGATATATGTGCCTCAATATGAATTTTATTTATTAGGAGCGGTTTTTCTGGTGGCATGCAAAATGAGGCGGTCTCTCATATCAGTGGAGACTACGGTCTTAAAAGCGTGAACTAATAACGCCAGCATAAACAAACGTATTCTCCAGTGACGTTTTCGACAAAATCACCAATGTAATCTTGCTATATTTTCATAAGAGCCTTTTCTCGTGAATTCGAATCAATCGAGTTGATACGGATGACTAAATAATATTAATGAAAGAATATACTTTGTTTAGTCCAAAATGCCAATGGATGTACATATCAACATCACTAAGAGAATTCCTGACATTCTTCAACTCTCTGGTTTCTGATTTCCCCCATTATTATCAATTGAGCCTCGCAACTGAAACTTTTACCACTCTACTGGTCCCAACACTTCCTATCAGAAAAAGTGCTAAAAGAACTACGCCTCTTTAAGGTCAGCTCAATGCACAAAAGCTCCTGCTATCCGCAAGGATTGGAACAAAAGAGTCTATTGACTATTATACGCAGTCTCAACATGCTTTTATGTAAGATGTTTTTTACCCTTCAACCATGGCCTCTTTGAATATCAAAATTGGTCATAAAACAATATTTTGGTTTTAGTTGAACACACCATCTTATGGACCATAGCCATATAATTAATTGGAAAAGATGACAATGAAGAAGACATTGACCATCACAAATTCTCATTAGAGCTTTAATCAGTACAATATAAGATGGATAAATAACTTTGATCTAACCAAAAGTAAAAGAACATAATTGGTTCATCTAACAAGTTCCCGACTACAGAGTAGTTATATAATGTGCATCCCTAAGAACACCAGAAATCATAGCAGCACAAGTAGTCCAACAAGTTATCAGTACAGTCGTAAAAGCAAGAACAACTGCAGAAACACAACCAAAAGATCAAAGAGGTAAACCAAATGGGTCTCGTCTAATCAAAACAGTAAGAAAATACCAACAGAAATAGTCGGAGAAAACAGGGAAACAAAATTACCAATGGTCAACTATTTTGTCCTGCTCATCTTCAATTGGGGGATAACTTTTGCTGGAGATGTCCATGGTCTCTACCTGTGGTGGATCCATCTCTATTGTCTTTCTCTCTCACACAAGATGAAGGTTTTGTTTATGGGAATTTTGGATTATTGAAAGGAGATGGAGGGGCAAATAAAGGAAAGGGCATTGATTGGGGGACGTTTATTTGGTTGGATGAGGGCTAAATATATGGAAAGAAGATCAAAGTCTTTCAATTTTCTGTCTTTCAACTTATATGGAAATATTTACTTCACATACTTTATTCTATCATTTTTTTTATAATCTTTTTCATTGACGTTTCTCCCTTTTCTGTTGACCTAACTTTCCACCTCAGCTATAAAGCAAGGTTCTAGTAAGTGGCACAATAACTTGGGCTTATTTTGTGTCATTGTCACTATATAATGTTCAATTTGTTAATGAATAAAGGGTTTAATCAATTCATTTTCTTTATTTTTGAGCTGAAAATAATAGAGACCATGATGAAATTTTAACACACTGAAAAATATGGCCACTAAGTTGCAATATAAGCGACCATGAGATACAAGCAAAACCACTAGACATGATAGTGAAAAAGAAAAAAAAAAACAGAATACGAGATTCAGTAAAGAATTGTATAATTTGTCAAAGCATTTCATTTTCTTTTGATTGTTGTTGAATCTCCTGCTTTGGAAGTCATTACAGAAAATCTACTTCTAAACTCCAAGGTCAGCAGGAAAAAACTTCCCTGGATGATAATAAACCTATGTTCCTCTCGAGGTGTTAATATTGACAACAAGCCAGAGCACCTACTGGCTCCAACTTAGTTTTCGGTTTCAAGCTATCTACACAGCACAATTTTAGAGGTCTCCATTGTATTCACAAGTTCAGCTCTCGTTGAAAGAGAAACCAAAAAGAATGACTGCTACTTCCATCCCAAAATCAGTTGAGATTTTGTAGTTGCACCCAGTTTTGGCAATGACTTTACATTTGCAATAGTGCTATACACCGAGCAGGCTGGGGATTAAATGAGGACAGGACCATAGGGGATTTGAACGAGCGAAATGATGGGGCTCCAATATTAAGTTGGAATTTCAATGATGCACAGCTGGCCTGTCCCAATTGCACAGAAGAATAAATGTCCATCTCATGAATGTGTTCGCATAAGTAGTCCATTTGGAATCTAATTTTCCCTTCCATTGACAGTTTTTTTAAGAGCTACCTCTCTAGCGATAAACGCCCTTGGTCAAGATTGTATGTTGTCTGCTCTTTTTGAGAATTTAACTTTTCCTGTTAAAGTTATATTATTGCATTGAAAATCACAACTCACAAGCACAGAGAAAAGGAAGAAAAAGAGCTGAAGAGGAGAGGAGAGGAATTGATGGTACTTACTTTAACTCGTATCACACCAACTGGTTTGATGAAAGAAGGTACATCTGGCTGATGAGAGACTCTCATAAATCGATGCTCTAATAACATGCTGGCCGAGGGCCTCTCCGCTGGGTTCCTACAGAAACAACAGCGCAAGAAATCTTTCCCTTCAGGTGATAATGTTTCTGGTATTGGAGGCGTATCTTTTAGAACCTTGAACATGGCTGCAGCCTGCAAAAATGGATATGGTTAATGTGGTGTTGCTCTTTATAGTCGGTCTGACTAGTTGCTTTACAAAGTAAGCCTGCAAAAAGGGGATACACTAACATTCCAGTAATTCAAGTGTTGTAAGATTTAATGTCCGTTTAAGAGATAACATTTGTAAGATAAACAAAGTGTTGACTTCTGATTGAAGGAAACTCCAGGATGAAAGAAACTCTTGAACTCTCTGCTTTGGAGCAACGACACAATAGGAGGGGAAACTAGACAAGTTGCTTGACTTTGTTGGTTCTATGTAGAAACAGTAATGTATCTCTGCACTGATGTACTTATGTAATCACTGCACTACCTTTACTGCAGATCTTAATACAACAACAACATACCCAGTGAAATCCCACAAGTAAGGTCTGGGGAGGATAGAACAACGCAGACCTTACCTCGTAGAGGTAGAGAGGCTGCTTCCAAAAGACCATTGGCTCAAGTGCAACAAATCCCGGTAAAAGAAGGAGACAATGAAGAGAATATAGCAAATAACAAGGAAATGGTGCAAGAGTGTACCAGAAAGGAGTCAAAACAACAATAAATCACGTGATAGTCGAAACACCATAAACAACATACTAGACAATGCAAAATATACGGATCCATTCAATACGAAACACATCAACTTAAGTGTAGTGAAATAAAAAAATCTCCTACACACAATGCAAAATATAGTGGCATCAGTCTTATTTAGCATAATTACTACTACATGAAAATCTCCACCACACTCTAAGAGATAGGGTTGCAAGAAAAAGTATTCATAAAAAAGGGCCAGACTTGTTGAAGACCCCATGAATCTAAGGGAGCATATCAGCATGCAAAATAATCGCATCTCAATCAAGATTACATGTGAGCTAAGCATGAGGAAAAGAAAAATTATGTGTGAGCTAAGCATGAGGAAAAGAAAAATTATGTGTGAGCTAAGCATGAGCAAATCAAAGTCCTTACTGCTTCATATTCACTCCAAGGTGGTCTGCCGTTCAGCATTTCAATTACTGTACAACCCAAACTCCATATGTCAGTGGCAAAGGCGAGATCAGTGGTAGTATCTGTCTGCATAACTGACTGCAAGAGCTGCCAAGTAACAAAAGATATAAGCATGACTGAATGAGAGGTAAGACAACATAAGAAAGAAGTGAATGTTTCAAAGGAAGTACCTCAGGAGCCATCCAGTAAGGACTTCCCTTTAAGGAGAGATTAGCAGCTTGCCCATTGAGCTGCACAGAAGGAGTAAAGGTTCGAGATCAAATCTAAAACTAACAAAAGTCGGCCCACAACAGATTAAGTATCCTTGTTATGACTGTTAGAGTAGTCATTCTAAACATTATTTTTCCTGTTGGGCGTTATTAATCTTGTCATTGATACTGTAGTCAAAAGTAATAGGTTATGCTACATGTACAGGCTTCCAGGAAAAGGGTATCTCTTAACGACATGTTTACTTCCATATTTTGAGTTGAGAACTTACATGCTTAGCCATCCCAAAATCTGCAAGCTTTACGACCCCATAAGCATCAACAAGCAAATTAGCCCCTTTTATGTCCCTGTACATGTAAAAAATTCAAATTAGTTCTTCAGAAGGTTATAACCAACCCTCCATCATAATTGAAATCTCAGACTTTTACCTGTGAATGGTTTTTTTTGCTATGCAAGTAAGCCAATCCACAGAGAATATGGCGAGTAAAATTTCGTACTATGGATTCGGTAATTGTTTCACAATGATCACGGATGAATTTATTGATAGAACCAGGATGAACATATTCCAGATAAATGTAAAATCGGTCACCAACCTGCACAATCAAAGAAGTAAAGAATCTCATTGATGACAACATGCACGGATAAATCAAGTCCATAACTTAATTGGAGAATAAGAATTACTTACTATTTCGCTGCCGTAATACTGGACAATATTTGGGTGCTTGAGATGACTGAGAACATTAATTTCCTATACCAACATAAAAGTTGGAGACAATTAGAAGTTGAAACCATTTGACAACAAACATGTCTTCAAGTGCCCATGATAATGGTTTGGTGGTTGTTAATTTACTGTATTCACATTCAACATTTCATACTCAATGTGTTTGGTACTGCTGCTTTAAATGGTCAATATGATCCAGTTCATCAATCAAGATGCAAACTTTTCTACTACTTCTGTCCCAATTTATGTGGCACGTTTCGCTTTGTGAGATTCAAATTATGTAAACTCTGACTAACATTTTAAAATATATTTTTTCATCTTGCTGACTTGAGAAGAATTGCAACTTATAGTGTTTTTCATATATTTTTTTAATATCTAAACTTTAAAGAAACAAAGAAAATGAAGGAAATATAACCTGCTCTAATTGCCTTATGCTCTCTGCAGATTTTGGATCATCTGGTAATAATTCAACTTCTTTCATTGCACATAAAGCTCCAGTTTCTCTGGTTAAAATAAAACACTGGGCAACATTAGAAACTTAACGGTGTATAGAAAAGCGGAAACATATTCATATGCAATGAGATCTATTTGGAAATTATACCTGTTTGATGCGACATATACACTTCCAAATGTCCCACGCCCAATAAGTTTCCCCTTTTGCCATTGGCCTTTGATTGGTGTCAACTCTGCATTAGAGGGAACTGGTGGAATGGAAGTAGGGTGTGAAGGAGTGGCACCCAAAGGAGGAAGTGGTAGTGGATGGACATTTCCCTGCGCACTACTCTCACAGCGTGCTGTTGAGTTCTCATTTGGTAATAATTGATGCAAGGGCGATGCAGGTCCACTTGCGATCTTTCTACTCCTCTGTGGGCTTACTCTTGGACTGTGATGAGGAGAATTATCAACACTAAAAGCATTTTTCTCCGGGAGAACATGGTAAGAGAAACCTGGATACTGAAGTCTGTCCGATGGAGGCATCTCCGGGGCAGAACAAACTTGAAAAGCACCAGGGAATGCCATGTAATTATGATTTAAAAGATCCCCAGCTTTTAGTGGGCTGAGTCCAGGACTTGCATAAGGAGTTGTAGGAGCACTAATGGGTGCGCTGATCCTGATATCAGAAACTCTATCAGCAACATGAAGCTTTTGAGGTGTCTTCCTAGACAAGCGACTTCCCAAGTGCTCTTTTTTCTTCTTTCGAGCATCTTGGCTTGATAATCTGCTAAAATAAAATCAAAGAACACAAATACAGGTAAGAATCCAAGATTTAACAAGCTTGCTAGCTGAATGAGTAATACCATAACCATGCTAAAAGAAAAAAGGAATATTTTTTATGGCGAATCTCAATTGCGAAAAAATGTGGTAAAGCGTAGAATCAAAGGCTAAAATTTACCAGGAAAACCAAATATTAATGAAGTCTGAGTTGTATTCTTTTCAAGAAAAACAAATCATACATCCAATTCGGGAAATTCACATTAATTGGAAAGAAACAAGTTCATAAAAGATAACATACCTCCCATGGGATGCTACACCATCCTTACGGGTATCAACGTTGGAAGAATCCTCTCCAGTTCTATGATGCAAATGCGCTTCTGTGGGCGATGGCAATGGTACATTGGGTTCATTCGAAACCGCATCGGATTCGTGGCGAAGCACAAGATGCAGCTCCGGCAAAGGCAAAGGTTGCGGAGGCGGACGATCGGAGGAACATTTGGACGGAAAATTCTCGTTGGAACAGTGAGAACGCCAGTCATCACCGTCATTTTCCGTAAGATTTTGGAGTTTTTTTCGCGCGAGCGTGTCGACGCCTACGGGCGAAGAAAAAAGCCGATTTGATGGTGTAACGAATGCCTCCACCGGAGGCAAGGAGGCTATCGTCAGAGTATACTTTGGAAGAGGAACATGACGAGGAAGAGGAAGACGAACCGGAGGAAGATGAAAAGGCGCTCTGCCACCAACGCATTGCCTGTCGTAGTTTTGGTTACAAAATGCATGGTAGGTTTGAGGCCTGAAATAGATAATAATACTCTACAAAACCTGCGGTGAGGAGCATAGTTGAAAACAGAGGAACCTCGGAGAAGGGGAAAGAGGTGGGAAAACTCGCCGGCGTCGGGTTGGTCGGCGTCGGCGGGTTCCCGGAAAAAGTTGTAAAAAGGAGGAAAGGAATGGAGAGTTATAAGGAAAAATGATAGGAAAAAGACAAGAAAAATATCTTCATCGTGAGGTCAAAATAAACTCTCCCCCTTTCCCTCTTCGTCTTCTTCTTCTTCTACCTCCTTTTATTCTTTCATCTAGTACATTTCTGTTATTCCAACTTTTAATTAAACAAATAATTTAACAATAATTAAAATACAAAAATAGTATATTCTACTCCACCTATTTTCAATTTTCTTTGACGGTGAGCAAGACCAAAAAATTGGACCCACCTCCTTCATATATTTTTAACGAAAACGGGGTCAAAATATATTTAAACTATTCAAAATAGCTCATATTTATCCTTAAATTATATTTCAGTTCAAAATTATCCATTCCGTCAAACTATTAGGTCAAAAGTACCCTTCTTATTAACGGAAGTTGTTAAATGTGTGGATGTCACATTGCATGCCACATTGCATGTTAATACTAATTACTCTTTTTTTCCACTGCCACATAGACTAAATCCCTAAATTCTAATTACTCTTTTTTTCCCTGATTTCATTATTTTCCAAAAACGATTTCACCCCTTCTCCCTCATTGAAGTTTCGTTTTTGTCCAGATTTTGTGATGTTTATTTTCAGTTTTTACTTAATGTTTGGTAATGCATTTCTTCATTAGTTCTTTACTTAGTTTATGTCCAGCTTTTGTGAAATTTATTTTCTGTGAAGTTATTTTCAGTTTCTCTATTTCTTCATTAGTTCTTTACTTATTCCCAGCTATTGACCAACTCTGTTGTTTTTTAACAAACAACATGCTAGTGGGGGGTTTTGTATTTGGAGTAGTGTGTTTTGTGCTCAACATGTTTTGTATGAAGTTCAAATATTTGTTTTCACTGTTAATGTTCATCATTTTGCAAATTGGTTTATCAAGTTATGATTGTTGGTGTTCTATTGCTTAATGCTTTCTGGTTTGCTTAATGCTTTCTGGTTTGTGGTGATAAAGTTTACTTGTTCAATAATATACTTCAATGAGGGAGAAGGGGTGAAATTGCTTCTGGAAAATAATGAAATGAGGGGAAAAAAAGAGTAATTAGGATTTAGGAATTTAGTCTATGTGGTAGTAGAAAAAAATAGTAATTAGTATTGGCATGCAATGTGGTATCCACATGGCCTTTAACAACTTTTGTTAATAAGAAGGGTACTTTTGACCCAATAGTTTGACAGGAAAGGTAGTTTTGAGCCGAAATATAGTTTAAGGGTAAATATGAGCTATTTTGAATAGTTTAAGGGTATTTTTGACCCTTTTCCATATTTTTAATGATGATTTATTGGGTCTTCCTTTTTTTTCTTGAGAGTTTAGACTTATTTGTTCTTACCGATCTAACTCGAGACTTCTAATTAAGAACTTATTTAGTCATATAATATAAAATTATGATTTAAAATAATAATAAAAAATTATGAGATAAAGTTAAAATTTTATTTTGAGATGCAATTTAGACTTTTTATGTTGTATGTTTTCTCTTAAACATAATATCCCTAAAAGTTGTAAAACTATTAAATCTATTCCAATTCTTTAATCTTGCCAAGTAAATAAAAATTTATAAAATCGCATAATAACTATCACATAATCTTACCTTTAACGATGGAAAATTATACTTTTTGTTAATGTTGACTTGAATGAAATAGTAATAAATTTGGTTGGTAAATAAATTTGATAAAAAATAATGAATTTGGTGAATATAAATAGTAATGTAGGAATTAATTTGAAGTAATAATAATTTTTTTGTTGGTGAGAATAATTGTTATATGAGAAATAAATGATTTTAAAAGGAAATGATATGAATGATAAATTTTTTTACATGTGAAATAAATGGTTAGTAAATATAAATGTGGATTCTTTTTTTACAAAATATAAACTTGTGGACTGTGGTACAATTTTGTATTTGAAAAATTCTAAATCATGATTTGAAATTTACAAATCATGCTTTTTGGAGAATTTTTGAGATTTCATCTCATGATATGAAATTATGAGATGAAATCAACGTAAAATTGCATGTCTAAATGTTGATTTCATCTCATGATTTCGTATTACGATATGAAATTGCATGTCCAAATGCCTACTAAAGATGGAGTACTTGTCGATGCACCTCTTGAATTTGTGACTTCTAATTAAAAATGGAGTAATTTCATTACTGCACCACAATTCATGTTGGTGAATTTAGACATATACTTGTGTAGTATTTTATTTATTTAACCATAATTTGTGTGTTCAAAAACAAGTTATTTCTATTTTATTTTGATATGCCAGCTTGTAGGGGTGGAGTTACATTGTTAGTAGAGTGTTCAATTGGATATCTTTCGTCAAAAAATTATATTATTTACATAGCTCAAACCTCGTTTTAATGAAATATTTTCTTTGAGTTGAACACCCTTGATAAATCACGTTGTTGTTATGAGTTGTGGTTGTGAGTTAGAATTTCATTTTCGGATTTTTCATCCGCGTATTACTTTTTCGAACTAAAAAAAAAAAGGAAGTTAAGTCTACTTTTATCTTTATCAAATAAGGGAACATTTTTAACTCTTCTTTTCTAATCAAAATATCTATGAATTTCTTAATAAATAAAATTATGTAAAAAAAAATAATCAATTTTTATAATATATTTTTGCCATCATAAGTTTTATAAAACCGAATTGATAATGATTTTTAAAAGTGTCCTATATATAATAAAAAGTATTTCATATAATACTATATTTTTTTTAAAAAAAATAATGGAAAAAATTGTGATGATATATTTTGATCAGATGTTTATAGTATTTGTTGACTTCTTAGGTTAGTTTTAAGGGAAAGGGTTTGATATATCCTTCAACTTTGCCATTTGGAGCTGATATGCCCTCGTTATGAAAGTGGCTCATATATATCCTTACCGTTATACAAACGGTTCACATATACCCCTATCGTTACAAAATGAGCTCACATATACCCTTCATTTAATGGAAGTGACAAAATTAGTTTTAAATTTATATTTTTTACTTTTGATTTTTTTAAAAATCATTAGGGTTATATATGATTTTTCTAGCAAATTTCAAGGTATATTTTAAATGATATCCCTATTATAAATTTTTTTAAATGATTTAGCTAAATATTGCGTAGGTGAGCTTAATTTTTTTGTGAACTCATTCATTGATTATTTTTATCGACTTTTTTAAAATTTGGACATCCTCAATAAAATTTCTAACTACGCCACTGTCAGCTTGCTCTTACGAAGGTATCAAATTCAAAATCTCCAGATTAAGAGAGGGTGAAAATATTATTCTTATTTTTCTATCGATTGACTTTTTTATTTAAAATGTTGAATATATTCAAAGTAGTAAAGTAGTAAAATATTTTATAATAAAAGAAGGATAATATTTTGTTTTATGATTGATGTAATCGTTTGAGCAGAAATGGAAGAAATAGACCCACTCCCTAAATTTTTGCAATAAATGAAAATTTCCATGTTATCTATATTTGTTATTGACATCATTAGTTAGGGAATTGCATTAGAAAACGTGTAATACACTTATAAACACCTTTCTATTTTGGTATTTTAAATAATTCTAGTCGCAATTATACATTCTCATATGAAAACACGTAGTATTATGTATACTGTTACACTTCATTTCTTGTCAATTATACATTCTCATATGAAAACACGTAGTATTATGTATACTCTGACACTTCATTTCTTGTTTTTTCCTGTTACAAGAATTCAAAGTTTCAATATGTTTACGTTATTCTAACAAAAAAAGATATTCCAGTAAGTATACTGAAATATCATAAAAAAAAATTTAATTTAAATTATCAATTTTTTGAATCAAATTCTATTACTGAAAATTAACAATGTCTCTCAAGATTAAATAACTTATAAAAAGGTTATTAACAATTTTATACCTCAAAGCTAAAATAAAATATTTACAAGAATATATCTAATGTTTATTTTTAAAAATAAAACTCATATTAAAATTTAATTTTAAACCATCAATTTTATTGAAAAAAAAAACTTTTTTGAAAAAATAACAACCAAGAAGAAGAAATAACGTAACGTATCATTTCATAGGAAAAGAACAATCAAGAACAAGAAAAAATGTGTTACCCATTTTGTTTCTTCATAAAAAAAGAAGAAGAAATAACGTGTTTCCCAATTTATTTATTTATTTGCTGGAAAAGGTAATGAACGTGTTTTTCATTTTCACTGATGTAAAGTAATTCGACAATCAATTTCAATATGATGAGTAGATTGCAATATTGAAAAGGACAACACCTTGTAAGGAGCAACGACTTGGAGGTATATCAATGTCAACATGTATAATAGAAATAAATTTTATGGTATATTTTTGGTATGAAGTAAAATGTAATACTAGAAAATATTTTTCAAATATATTTTTGATGTTTAGTAAGTACATATCTTGTAATTTGATTTTTTTTTAATTATTGTATTATTTAATTGAGGGTCAATCGAAAATAATTTTCCTATTTCTAGATCAGATTTCCATACATAATACAATGTATCCTTCTAGACCACACTTTTCACTTCAAGATAAAGATAATACATTCTATCCTACTAGGCCTCACTTTGCACTCCAAGATAAGGAATTAAGGATAAGATCTTGCATACATAATACGTTATGTCCTCTGAGACCTCACTCTGTTCTTCAAAACAAGGATATGCTTTTGCATACATTCTACGCCCACTTTGCACTAAATATATTGTTATTATTATATATACCAAGACATTTATATATAAAAGTAAAAAAACCACGAGGGTGAAGGCGAGGGCGGAGCTACATGAAGCCTTGTTCATTTAAACCCCTTCATCGAAAAATTATATTGTATATATAAGATTATATATAAAATTGATTTATTGATTTACGTGTATATACTGAAATAACTTAATGATAAACCCCTATAGCAAAAGCCAAAAGGCTTGGTTCAAGAGGTAAAGTGAGTCCATGATTTGGCCTGATCTCCTTGGCTTTCGCGATTTCGAATCCGGGTGCTTATTCTTGTTCATTGCCTCAGTTTGATTTGTATCCATATTCAATAGGGCAATAAAAAAAAGAAACCTAATTTTTTTAACTTTCTATATTTTATTGTATGTGTCAACGAGTTGAATTTTATCTAGTTACTTATATTTGATCCGACCTTCTTGTATATGAATACTATTAACATGCATACTTATCTTTTTGAGCCCCTCGATGGAAATCCTTGAAAAATCTGCCCCAATTTTTTTTTTTTGATAACCGAGAAATATGTATGTGACTCACCCTTTGAACCAATCACAGCCTTCTATATTCGGTGGATAATGGGTCAGCCCCTTTACCCTTAAATATTGGGTTTCGCTTTGCATGGTGTGGGGCTTGAACCTGCGACCTAAGCCATAAATCCTCCACCTCTTGTCACTCGAGCTAGGCCTTGGGGCAATTCTTCCCCTATTAAAAACAATATTATCCTCTATATAAAGCAAATCCTTTTTTAATAATAATAATTAAAGAGAAAAGACATAAAGTCACCACTAAAGTAGTCTCGTATTTGCATAAAGACACCTTAACTTTGGAAGTGTCATATCACCCCGCATAACTATTTAATATCTTTGTAAATGGGTCATTTTTGACCCATTTCCTCGTCTGGATTGTTACCACGCACATGAGACGTGTGAGGCAGTGTTTTCACTGCCATTAACCAGCTATAAAGTGCCACGTGTCAGTTTTTATTTCTTTACTATTAATTATTTAATTAATTTACATCATCTTTCCCAAACTTAAAGAGAAAAGAGCCGTTGGTAGCCCTAAAATCGATGTCAACTTTTTTTCCAAAGCAAGCTCAACGTTGCTGCTCTCTCTTTGATGAATTCATTCTTTTCCATTATCTTCTTCACCCAAATTCAAAAATCCAATTAGCTTTTCTTCATCTTCTTCAACTTAGAAGATTCATTTACTTCATCCATTTTTATCACTTTTTTTCTAATCTCTTGCTTTTCTTTGTTTCTTTTTCTTCTTTTATCCTCTTTTTTTTTTTTTACAAAAAAAAACACAAATGTAAACTTCATTATTCGATTGATTAGAGCATACCATGAAACTTCATTTTTATTCTTATTTTTATCTGAATATAGTACTCCATAACCTTGCTTTAGTAACTTGAGAGTTGAATTAATTTTTTTTAGTGATGATTTAGTGGCGGAGATAGTGTTGTAACAAAGAAGCATCGTGAAGGCTACGTTGAAGGTGACAATGGCTGCTACTTTTGGAGGATTTACAACAAAGAACAAAGGATATGAGTAATGAAGGTTGAAGAAGAAAGAGGGAAAAAAATGAAAATAAAGTTAATAAAAATAGAAAAAATGAAAATGAAACTAAAAATTAAAAGAATTTAATATGTGACAAACAACAATTGGTGCGTGATTGCACTTCTTTTCTTGCAATTGAGGTTGGGTGAAAAGTGAGATAATTATAACACTCTTAAATTGTTCAATGGGGAAATAGAACACCCACAAAGTTAAGGCGTCTTTTTGAAAATTTGAGACAACTTCAATGGTAACTTTATGTCTTTTCTCATAATTAAAAAAAAAAAACCTTTATGTCTATGCATCAAAGTACTTTTTTTATTTTTTTGACAGCTATGTATCAAAGCTTGTTAGTTGTCACTAGCCAGGTCTTTCGGTGGTTACATGTACCGAAATTGACTATACTTAGAACAAGTCATACAACATTATCAAATTTTAATATAGTCTAACAATAAAAATATCCTCCAGCGCCATTCCTACTTTAAAATAAATTGCTTTCATGACGCAGCCACAGGTGACCCAAGCTCAGCCATTGTGTGCATTCCTAAAAAACGTAAAAAGACTGCAGTTGCATTTTCCATTTACTCATTAATGCACAAGTTCATTATTCTAGAACAAGTCCCAAAATAGCAATTTTACTACGACAGTATAGTAAAAGCTTCTAATGTCTTTTGACCGTGTCCATATACACCACTACGAAACCAGGTCAAATTAGAACAGACAATGTTCAACTAATGGACTTCAGATGCATCTTGCCAGTTGAAAAATAGCATCGACAAAATTAGCTATCAACTGGTGTTGCCTTAACCTTACAAACAGGGATGGCCTCATTCTTGCTTAAGAGCTTCCAAGCTGGATGAACATCGATATCATGCAGGGACACTTTGTCTTCAACATCTAGCTGACTTATGTCCACCTCAATTTTTTGAGGTATATTCTCGGCTGGGCACAAGAACTTTAGGGAAGGTCTAATCTTGTTTAGATAACCACCTGCTTACATATAAAAAGCTATAAATCATTTTCACTAAATATTTTTAAACAAATATTTGCATGTTGGATATTCTCATGGAAGAATTTAGCAAAGGTAACACAACACTGTTTCCAAGCATATGAATGAGCAGTAGTGTCATTACTCCAAGCCAATCTATGCATTAAAGTTTTCTTTCCATTAACATTTCTAACACTTGACAAGACAAGATAGGAGTAACAAATAAGCACGCCAAGGAAACTTGAAAATAATGCTACCAACGATTTCTGATAAAAAAATTGCCCTTAGTTTGAGGTGTCCTGACAACAAGTGGAAGGCGTTACTTCACGTAATTTGAACAGAATTAATCCCATTAAACAAGATAATCCTTCCGTGTGCTGATACTAGAAGGCATTTTTTTCTGAAGCATACACAAAAGGGCTTTTGTGACCAATCATGGTTTAAACTTTAAACCAAATTTAGATTATCATGGGGTTCCATTAGAAGAAGTATCAGACTTCACAGCATCTTAAGTGAACTACTTGAAATATTAGTTCCTCTTATTATGTTCTAAGGATACAAAAACAGGAGCTTACTAGTGCTGGAACTGGATCAGAATAGACAAAGACAGAAAACTGTTAATTTTGTAGAGCCTAGACCATCTTCTTCTTTCAAAATCTAAGTTTATTGTTTCAAAATGTTTAATGCAGTTAAAATCGCAATATAAAATGAAAGTTCCCTGAACTAATTTGACATGCAAAAATAGTAGACTGGAAGCTAGGACAGACATAGGCCAATATAAATCCTTCAATCACCATCCACTAAAAGCATATATCTAAGAAAGCACGAAGGGGCATTAGCCTAGGTTCAAGATGAAATTCTCACTAAAAAGTTCTTGAGAGGGAGATCTCCATTGAAAGCTGTATTTTATCACCGAAAGGTACTTGGTAATTCAATATATGAATAGTCATTCTCTCACAAATTCTTTAAGTTTCAGATAATGCTAGAAATGAATTTGCAAATTGAGCCGGTAAGTTGATACATTCACTGAATCCAAGGATACCAAGTCTACGATGATTTGTAAACAGAATTAGGGTCGTTTGTGTGAGGAATATGGTATAATAATTCTAGAGATAAAATGCAGGACTATTTTAACCTGTGTTTGGTTGGAGGTATTAGGCAGTCATGGGAGTATTCATTCCACCATTTATACCTTAGTGATGGGATAAGTTATCACATACACATTGTGGAACAACTTATCCCGAGATAACTTGTTCCTAACCAAAAGACCCCTTACAGTATAGGTTAAAATATCTTATTTCTTAGCTTGCAGCTAACTGGTGTTAGCAAATGTATGTTCCTAGAGTATTTGTCCTTCCATAATATAAAGGTGAGTATAATAGCTACGGCTGGGAAGGGATTCTCTTGAATACCGGACCACATAAAATTTTGATATGTGGAGTTCATCTCACTATGCAGCTTCAATCAGTTTCCAGAAAGTAAGATAGTGTTGAAAGGATAATCCAGAAAACTGGATAAAGCAAGTAGTACTTCTTTCCAGATGCCATGCAAATGTAGACTAAACAACTCTGGGAATTTTAGCAATAAAATGTATTCTCCTTGAGTACCCTTCAAGACAGCATATATACCATGATGTTGCAGAGTAATTAAATTCCAAAGTTTACATGAGTATTCTCTGTGCGGTAATATCAGTTCACAAGGGTATTAAAAAAGAAAATAGAGAACTTCCTCTCTTTCAAATGATCTTCGTTGGTCAGAAAAGGACATAGGAATTTCAAGTATTTGGACTTTCTGGCATTGAAAGTTCAAATCAGCCTACATGGTGTTTCTGACAATAGTTTCACATCAAAGGTAGGCATGGTTATAATTTATAGTCACTAGTCATATTTCTGTGTTTAATTACAGAACCACAACTAATTAACAGAAATCACTCAAAAAAATTGTAATTTCACACATTCAAGAGGAAACTCAACCAGCAATGGAAAAGATTACAAGTAATAAAATGCATAGAATGTAATGTGAGCAGTACATCTCCCAGGTCGGTCTAGGCTGAAGCTATTGTATTTTCATGGTAAATTACATCTCTTATTATGGAAAGACAAAAAGCAGAAGAAAGTACCTTTCTTGAGACCAGGGCACTCGTGCTCCCCTTTGAACACAACCGGCACGTCAACCCTTAATTTTGTTCCATCTTCTGCCCATACAAAGACCAAATTCAATATCTTACCAGTCTCTTCATCCTTATGAATCTATACAAATAACAGCAAGAAAACATGAGTTTAAACTAAATACAATTCCGATGACACTTGATCCATTTGCAATTGTCAAAAATGTTGGATATAGTTCTAATTTATACAACTTTCTAACTCGAATTCATTAATCTATTAAAATGTAAACCTTCAACATACTTTTCTTCTATTGAACAAATTCTTCAAACATTCTATAACATTTCGTGTAACTAGTATCTTATGCTCTGTATACTGACAAATACAGTCATTTTAAATAGAACGGAGGGAGTAACACTAGAACAATAACAGGATACACAAGAAGAAGGATCACTTGCCTTAATGGGCAGT
This sequence comes from Solanum verrucosum, assembly GCF_900185275.1. Classification (NCBI taxonomy): domain Eukaryota; kingdom Viridiplantae; phylum Streptophyta; class Magnoliopsida; order Solanales; family Solanaceae; genus Solanum; species Solanum verrucosum. Next base: position 160,573 of record NW_026020569.1, read on the forward strand.
ACTTTTCCAGATTCCAGTAAAGTTGACGAGCCCGAACCAGCTCTAATCTGAAGAGGGAAGGTTGTCGAACAAAAGAAAGGGAGATCAACCGAATCAATGATCGTTTTAATCTGCTTCCTTTCAGTTGTAAGGAGGAACTTTCGAGAAACAGAACTTGAGGCGACAATGGAAGTTGGATCTTCAGGTTTTGACTGGACGTAGTTCTGTGAGAAAACAACGGCAGGAATACGACCTTGGGCTCGGTCCCTACTGGAAACTCTTCTTCCGCTTACCTCCCTAGGGATCGCTTGAATTGTAAAATACGATCTCCTGCTAGTTACCTCCGTCGACCTTAGACCTCCGGCGGTGGTTGCCACCGCACGCCACCATTTCGACATTCCTGTGAAAGCGTCGAGTGTTGGAGAAATGGGTAAGCTCCCTTAGGAAAATTCGGGTTTAGGGTTCTACCGCATACCATTTGGAGGGTTTAAGCTTTCTGGGCTTTTTTATGGGCTTAATTTTAGCCCATTCGATTTGGGTTTACTGAATACACAGGTCACAGGGAAACCCAAGAGTTGCGCCTTGCTGATGCACTAGATGGATGAAACATAATTAGCTCAGGTTTGGAAATGGGATCATTTGCACTTTTGGCCTTACTTTAATTTATGTCTACAAAAATAAATAACATTTTTGTGGTACATAAATTTATATTTTATATATATCATAATATCTTATAAATAATGTTCAGGCATACTTATTGTTTCTAAAAAACTTATGTCTCACTAGCCATAATTTATGGCTAAATGACGTGAATTAAAGAATAACAGACAGCTCATGAAAGAACATAAACTAAAGACCATCTGACTTGATAAAAATTTCCTTACTTATAAAAAATTGTATTTATTAGTTCAACTTTTACTTGTATCAATAATAACATCCATCATTAGTTTATGATAATTCAAACCTTTGTATTGGAATCAGGGGAGGAGCTACTCAGAAGGGGTTCGACCGAACCCACTAATTTTTTCGTACACTTTATATTTGTATAAAAGTATGAAACAAAATATATTTTATTTTCTGCGAACTCACAAGCACAATGAAATGATTGGTCTAGTGATATCTGCGCACTCAGTAAAATCGTTCGGCATCCATTGGTTGTGAGTTCGAAACTCAGTATCCACAGCTTATTTTTGGGATAATTTCATACGTAAGTGGGTTAATATAAAAAAAATATGTAAATGTAAAAAATAGGAAAAAAGTATTTGTGTTGTACTCTAATACAACATCTTACTATTTGATTTCTAGTTTAACCCAAATTCTTTTTTCTTTTCAAAAGTTAGGGTTCTAACTTTTATTGTTGATTTAATTGTTACCGTCCGAAATCTGGCCTCCGGTATGTATTTTTGTCTCTCCCTTTTCATTTTTTCTTAGTTGTTTGCTTTTACATGGTATTATCTATTCAAAACTTGAGTTTTAATCTTTGATTCTAGGGTTATCCCACATATTGATAATTTATTATATTAAAATGATTGTTGTTTGCTTTTCAAAATTTTAACTTTTGGTGGCAGACGGTTAGTAATGTTTCAAGGTGATAGTGAAACTAGTAAAATTTTAGGTGCCAAAATATTAATAGTGAATTTAATAATTTTAACCTCACTTTAAACAATATTGAAGATTATAGTAAAAAGGGAAAAGGGTCAAAAATGCTCTTAAACTATGTGAAAGGAATAAAAATGTCCTCCGTTTATAATTTGGCCAAAAATGCCCTTACCGTCAATACTTTGGTTCAAAAATTCCCTTAAACTATGCGAAAGGATCAAAAATGCCCTCCGTTTGTAGTTTGGTCCAAAAATTCTCTTGCCGTCAATACATTGGTAAAAAAGTACCCTTATTGTTATTTAATGGGTCAAAAATGCTCATTTTCCAAATAAATATATAATTATTTTCTTTTGGGAAAAAAGACATATACCCCCGAACTATCGTAAATGGTATGTAGATACTCTTCATCATACTTTTGGGACATTTGTGTCCCTACCATCCAAAAACTAGAGCATATATACCTTTTAAACTAACGAACATAAACGTGTCATAATCTTATCCACCGACCCGACATTTATTAAATATTGGATCGACGGATAAGATTGTGTCACTTGTCCCTATTTAGTCTTCTGTTAGAGTGAAGGCATATATGCTCTAGTTTTTGGACGGCAAGAGCGTCAATGTCTCAAAAGTATGACGGATGGTATTTGCATACAATTTACGATAGTTCGGGGGTATATTTGTCATTTTTCTCTTTTTTTTAACACATTCTTTTTCTAATAATGTTTTTTTAAATTAGCAAATGTTTATCTTACTTCAATTCAAAAAAAAAATGAAAATATTTCTTATTTTATTATATCATTATTTTTTATCGTTATATAAATATAAATTAATGATGGATATACTATAATCTTATATATATGACATATAATATTTGTTGAAAGGGTACATGAATAGTGTTCTTTAATAATATTTTAATTAAGAAGAAGATGTGTTTAAAAAGAAAAAAATAATATATTTATTCGGAGAAGGACATTTTGACCCATTTTGTAACTATATATAGGGGCATTTCTGGACCAAAGTATCGACTACAAGGGCATTTTTTGAACCAAAGTATTGACGGTAAGAACATTTCTGATCCAAACTATAAACGGATGACATTTTTTTCCCTTCACATAGTTTAAGGGCATTTTTGACCCTTTTCTCTAGTAAAAATGTTCAAAATTTGATGGTTGTTACTTTAAAATCTGATTGGGATTCCAAATTCTATGATCAAACATCTACTGAGAAAAATAAAAAATAAATAAAAATATATATATATATAAAGGGATCAAGCAAATTAAACACAAACACACAGACAAAAAAAAAAAGGTATGGACATGACGAGGCAGATAGAACGGTTTAATCGTATTTACATACATTCACTGCGATATACTATCTCCATTTTAATTTATTTGATATATTATTATTTTTAATCCATTTAAAACATAATGATTATTTTTCATTTTAGTAACTTTTTAAATTTAACTTTATGCATTACGTATTTAAAATCACAAAATTAAAGAACATAGTAATTCAAAAATTAAATTTATATTTTAAAAATGGGTGCTAGCCAAAATAGGTCTGAAAATTAGAGGAAGTATATATTTTAGATTGATAGACGTTTCGAATGAAACTTCACATCAACGTAGCTAATAGGCTTCGTTTGATCTGTCACTCGTAGCATTTCTCATTTTCGTTGCCAAACTGCTTCAAAAGCATCTGCATGCATTAACCTTTTATCCCGCAAATTAATGGGGATTTTATGGGATATTTGCCCGCATATTAACGTAACAATGCCAACTTTTTGTTACAGTCAAGGAAATATTTATTATTTCTTAAAAATTGTGTCAAGTCAATAATAAATAACTATTGTTAGACAGAGCGAGTATATGCACGGACAAGGAAACATCAACTAAGAGGTATTTTCGATGTCCCATTTAAGTATCTTAGTTGATGTTTTTTTATCTGTCTCAAAAAGAGGTAATCTTTTTATATCTAGTTAATTTTTCAATTTCGATATTTTACATAACAAAATTACGATCACAAAATATAAAAAATTACATATATTTTCAAATTAAAATCATAAAAATTTAAAAGTTTTCCTAAAAGGAGGTGGGAACTAAATTTTTGGGCTGGTTCGACAGAATTTCTTTTATCTTTATAATTACAAAGCAAAAAACAGTTTTGCACCCTCACGTTATCATAGTCAAAAGTGAAAACTCTTGAAGAAAAGGGCACTTTATCTTACACCGAAGCAGCTCAAAGTCAAAATTGATGCATTTATTAAATTTGAAGGGATAGAAAGCATGAACCATTAATGAAGTGTATGATATACTATAAGAAATAAATTAAACGTAATACGTTTATGTCATTTATCTCAAAAGCAAATCAAAGAGACTTTGTTGTCCTTTTTTTGGCAAGACCTTTATTATTAGAGTTGGAGCCAGAATTTGAAGTTTATATATTTGAAAATCTAATTAATCTAAATTATTGAATTTTAAATTAATAATATGTACATATCTAATAAATTTCTTACTATAAATTTAGAATTTGAATCAAAATTACTAAGTTCGCTTTTCACAACCGTTCACCTTTCTTGTTGTTGGTGAAATGGTTATAATAATTTGGGGTTTTCATCTTCTCCCATTAATTTCATGTGTACGTACATGCCTGGGATAGTAATGCGGCGGATGCGGGGTGGGCTGGTTTAAAGATATGTAGGACGGAGCGGGATTAAGGTTGTGTGGGAAGTGTGGGATGCGATCGGATTGAAGTGATTTTTTAAAATTAATGCGGGGCGGGTAGATTGCGGGTATATGTGATTTTACGTGTGTTTTAACTTAATTTTAATTTTTTATATGTTATAAGAGTAATAGAGCATCATTTATTACTACGATTTCCGACATTTAACTTCAAAAGAAAGAAGACGATTTATCATAATTTCTTTAAAGCTACTAAAATATTCAAGATAGTAAATGAAAATGGTTCAATAAAAATAATTTAAAAAATAAATTTATAAGTCACTATCCTATTAAATTAATACAACTTAATGAAAAAAATGAATTCACTTTTATAAATTTTATTTTTAATATCAAACTTAATCAGAAAAAAATATTTAAAAAATTATGCGAGGCGAGTTCATGCAGAACAAGTCTATGTAGGGCGGGATAGATCGGGCTGAAATTGAAAAAAATAATTAAGTGCCGCGAGACGGGACGACTTAAAAATTTTACGAGTTAAGCTCAACGTGCCCGTCCACACCCTGCACCTCCCAATTGCCATCCCTACCTGGAGACAACAGTAATAAGGAAAAGATGGAGTAGTATCAATTCGTACATGAAATTTTAACCGATGATAAAAATGATTCAAGTATTCTGAACGAACCTGCACATTCATTCATTCACTGCCATATCGTGTAGATTATATATATTGATTGATATTATGAAGGAAACTTCACATCAACTATCCGTATATTTATATGTTGAATCTGTTTATCTCTCGTCTCTATCTGTCCCCCATACATATAGCAGCTAGCTAGATATAGCTTCTCGTTTTCGTTGTCAACTGCCCTAACCCCGCTAGCAGCTATATGAATTTAATATTGATGTGATAGAGTATGTTTGCCCTCACATTTATGTAACACTATATACACAGACTTTTACTTTTTCTGGATCGCCCTAACACTGTTACATACTTATAGTAACCAAATACTGTATAATCCTTCTAGTAATGCAGGGGGTTTGTCTTTCGTAGATATAGTTGATCTCCTTGTTGCCATTAATGCAAGGGAGAAAAAAATCGAGAAGGAAAATATTTTATTTATAAATACAAAAATTATTTTCATTAAAGAGTATCGAAAAATAAAAATATAGTGGTGGAGTTTGCATTTAAAATATCATGATAAATTTTGAACGTCTAAATAGCTAGGTCAACCTCTATTCTTGTGTTTAAGCTTTAAAATATATCTCTATATATATACTATTACCTTAAATATTATATGGTGAGTTGGTGACGATGGGTTTAGGTAAATACACAGGCAACCTGGCAGAAGACTATAGAATATGTGGCGAAGCATTTCTTCTTCCTTTTTTTTTCCCTATCCGCAACAACAAAAATAACTTTTAGTGACAATAAATATAAACATTAACAAAAAGTACTAATTTTTTTATCGATATTAGTTAATTGTCATTTGATCTAATGTCGCTATAAGCTTTAGGGATATTTACAAAGAGTGTTAATTGCTGCTAAAACTACGTATTTAGCTGCAATTGAGTTATTATCGTTAATTAATTACCGTTAAAGATCATTTTTGGTATAGTAATTCGGTGTTTGGAGCCTGCATTGAAGCCCCGATTAAATTAGGATCGGGCACGGCAGGCCCATTCGGGCGTGATACTCCCAACAAGATTTTCATATTTTCCGTACCCAAGACTAGGGGAGTCAAAAGTGAGCCCAACTATAGATAATCCGCTCAACCCACCCATAATTATTGGGCTCAAGTTGGGTTCATTGTCAGTCTTAACCTATTTTAAGAGAATTCTCAATTGATCCAAATTTAATCTCCAATTTCAATTCATTTTAAGACTCTTTATTTGCATTAATTTAATGTATGTTTCTATATTGAAGGTATGAATTACCATCTATTTTATATCTTTTATGTTTATCCATTTGTAACTTTTTTTAAAAAAAAAATCTTGAGTTGAAATTCAAATTGTGATTATAAAACTTAAATAACAATATATTAAAATTATTGAGATTAAGGGGATCAAATTGACAAGTCAAAACCCAACACATTTTTGGAGAGAAACATATGACATACCCGTGCGATTAGAATAGAATTTTTCATTTCAACTCATTTTAATATCTTCAATCTCAACCCAATTCATCCATTTGGCACCTGCGCGCCCAGGACTTTAACTTAAGACCTCTTAAAATCAGTCTCACTACTATGCCACAACCCACGTTGATGGTGCCAAAGAATTTAAAAAAGGCAAGACAAAATTAGAAATTATAAAAGTCTTTCATAAATAGATGCAACAAGTTTTACTTTTATATGGTTAGATCAGTAGATTTTTTCTTCTAATTTAATATGAGAACTACAAGTGTTAGAATCTTTAAAATGAAATCTTTTTGGTAGAAGTACTATTTACCCCTTAATTAGTAGGTTTAATCTCAAATCTGAATATATTAATTGGAGTACTGTACTGTACTCTTAATACAGAATGATTAAAATAAAAAAGGAAAAAAAAAAATATTTTTTTCTCCAACACATGGGTATGTGTTCTCTCCAACCAAAGGACCAACTATACCACCAACACTGAAAATTATTTTGAGAAGAAAAATGAATAAAAAGGAAACTAATTAAGTTGATTTTCCAAATAGAAACATGTCAATTACTAGATAATTTCTTTAAGGTCCCAACTCCCAAACTACATATACCCTTTTTTGGGATGAGAATGATATCTGTAGGATAAATACGTGTGCATGAAAAAATAAAGGAAGAAAGAATTGTACCCTGTAACTGCTACTGCAAAAGGACAAAAGAGGAGCATGTATTTAGTGGAATAGAGAAACTTCAGCACGCAATTGCTCACCAACACACTGCCACCGCGCGCCTATTCTTTAAATTTTGCCTCGTTCTCAGTGACCATTTAATGAACTACTCAATTACTTAAACGAGTGTTTGGGATTGATTTAAAGGTCGATTAAATTTATTTTTAAGTCAATTCTTGACTTTTGAATATATTTGGCAAATATAAAAAAATAATTTAAAATAAGTTATGAACTGAATGGCATAAAATAAATCAAAATTTAAAAGTAGATTTCTCTACTTTTTATTTTTTTACTTAAAAGTCATTTCAGTTTGACTTTTTTATTTTTGACTTAAAAACTATTTTTTGTAAGCCAATTCAAATGGGCTCTTATAACCCGTTCGAATTGACTTTAACAAAATAGCTTTTAAGTCTAAAATAAAAAATCAAATCTAAATAATTTTTAAGTCAAAAAATGAAATGTACGGAGAAATTTTCTTTTTGACTTATTTTATGTTATTATTGAATTATTTTAAGTTATTTTTTATATTTATCAAACACTTCTAAAAATAAAAAACTGACTAAAAAATAAACTTGATCAACTTTTAAATCAATTTAAACACATTTTTAATATAAAGTGTTTGAATGAAATAGTTTAAAGTGACTTATAAGTCAAAAGCTAAACGTCATAAGCCGAGACATTCAACTTTTGACTTTTTTGATATTTTTTCGACCTTGAGTTATCCAAACGCTTTTGAAAAAATAAGGTTTAAAATTCAAAAACCACTAAAATTTAGTGTTTAAAAAAAGAATCAGATAATCTAAAGGATACGATTTTTGTACGTTCTCTAGTCCACAATAAGCAATTCTTTAAACCTTTAACTTATGGTTTCACATAAATATTCTAAGAAAATGCAATGCTTATGTACACTAATCTACCTATGGCTATAACTAGATTAGTGTAATTCGGTCAAATGATTCTTTTAATAAATGTAATACTCATTCTCTCATAAATTATTACAGTTCATACCTCAATTCATTAATGTTGATACTTTTTGCTGATACTAAATAGTATCATATATCATATCGATATTATTAAGGCAAATAATTTTCGCTTAACTGATACTAAATCAGTATCATATACTGTAAATCTGTAATTGTATCATTAAGGCTGATAATTTTACTTAACTGATACTAAATCAATATATAAATATTAATTAATAAGAATAGTATGATAAAATAATTATGTTAATTTTTTTTAATAAATGCGTCAAGTCTAAATATAACAAGTACTCACTCCGTTCCTATATATATCTCATCCTTAATAAAAATAGAGCTTTTTTAATACTTGTCATTTTTTAATATCATTATATAAATAATAGGAAAAAGGATCTGAAAATACTCCAATTTTGACCGAAATTGTTGTTACAATACCAAACTTTATAGAGGACCTTTTACCCTTGCACTATTTAATAGTGTATTTTAAAGGTATATATGTGCCCACGTGGACACATTACTATTTAAAATGATGCAATGTTTATGATGTCCACGTAGACACATATATACCTTTAAAATACACTATTAAATAGTATGGGGGAGGTTAAATGTCCATTCCAAAGTTTGGTATTGTAACAACAATTTCGATCAAAGTTGAAGTATTTTTCAGACCCTTTTTCCTAAATAATACTTTTTTTCATATTTACCTTTGAGAGTTATTAGCCCTGAAAGTATCATTTTTTTAATCTATTTTTTTTAGTCCTTGGACCATTTTATTGATCAAATATCTAACCAAACAAAACACGGACAAACATAGAAAAAGTAAATGATTAAGAACATGTTTGACATTACTGTTAAAATTGCTTATTTATAGAAATACTACTTTAAAATAAATTTTCAAAAAAGTGCTTTTGAAAAATAAAACAATTTGTGTTTGGTTATTTATTTGAAAAGTGTTTTTCATACGCAAATTGTGTTTGACTGGTCTTTTCTAAAAAGTGCTTTTGAAAGTTAAATTACGAAAATGACAAGTATCAATGTACTTTTAATATTAAGATTATTATAGAGAGAAACTATTTTAAACATCAATTATAAAAATGTTAATCAAACTTTTATTATTAAATTAAAATGTACATATTCAAATTTTAAATCAATTATACATTATTTAGGAAGGGCTGAATTTTTTTTTAATCTTGTAAAAATGTTGTTATTTTTTTTCTAATTCTGCAAATAATACGTATAATAATATATAAAATGTCAAATAATAATATGTAGACGTAAAATAAAATATAAAATTTATTATATAAAAATATAAAAAATAAATAAATGAAATTTAACCAAATTTATGAGATATGGTAATTTATTAATAAGAGATATATTGGTAAATATGTATATTTGGAAGAGATTTTTTAGTCTTGAAAAAATAAGTTTATGTTTCTGCTTTTGTAAAGAAGCAAAAAAATTTAGCTTATTTCCAAAAAAAAAAACTGTTTTTACTTCCATTTAAAACCAATTTTACAAGTTTGCCAAACAATTATTTTTTCAAAAAATATATATATTTTCTTCAAAATAAGTGTTTTTGGCTGCCCAACAGCAATGTCAAACATGCTCTAAATCATGTTCATTGGTCAGTTTAATTATTCAAAATAAACTATTTATGTTCATTTATTTAAAATTTGATTTCAACAGAAGCTAAAAAATGTACAAATAATTAATTTCTTAAGAGGCGTAAAATCTAAAATTATGATTTATGAGATATAAGTAGTATCAATTGATCAATTTCCAAGGATTGATGGCTCGTTGCCTCGTGCACCCACTCACAAGTCAATCCTTTAACTCATTGACGTAATTGATGCAAAAACCAAAAGGTAACAACGGCACCTCAAAGTTGTTTTTCCTTTTTTAACCTTGATGACATTTTGATCGATATTTTAATCATTAATCAATCAATTTGATCGATTCCCCACTGTATTTAATTTTAATAATGTACACATGAGCTTTATCTATTTCTGTGCAAGTAAGTTTTACTTATTGGAAAATTTTCTTAATACTAAATTGTAAAAACTAGCTAGTTGAGTTTGATATGCAATTGATTAATTATAGTTCTTCATTTTTTCAAATAATTTGAAGGACTAAAACTAAATAAAACAATTTATAAAGGATTAAGGAATTCAATAGCAAATAAATTTTGGCTCCACTTTTGAATTTCAAACCCAAGAATATGGATTCTTGATATAATCCAAACTGATATGCTTAGGATCATTTAAATGGTAAATATCTAGATAAAATATGTTAATTTCACAATTATTAGAACTCTATCTCCAATAACTGTTTATTTTATTTCAATAGTATTATTAAGATTTTTCCTCAATCAAATATTCATATCATAAAAAATGTCCCTTTTTATATTCTTGTGATTTTATGTACTTGACACTTTTATGAAATAACATCGAAAAATGTAATCTAACGCTATAAATAATGTGTAAATTCTCATATGATCATCCCATAATTAACTATACTATTTTGAAAGACTTTATAATATCTATGTATAATTCCATCATAAAGTAATATCGCATTATAATTTTTTTATGAAGTATTATATGATTTATATTGAAGTACGTAACACAATAAATAATGTGTCAAACCTAATAAAAGTGCATATTGTTTTCTTAAAATCTTAACTCAAAAACTTAAATAGAATATACTGCTAGTATTAACTCTTTGATGGATAATTTGGTTTGTTTTAATTTAACAAAGATCATTCAACTAACGGTTTTTATCTTAAAAAGTTAATAAATTAGTGATAATCATTTCAGAAAAATCTCTCAGTTTTATTTTGTAATAGAAACAATAGTCAATTATTATTATTTCACCTAAAAGGTTACTTAATTTTTACTATTCACATATAAAATCACTCAACCTATTTAAGCTATATTTCCAATAGATATTGATTTTATTTCTTCCTCGTTGATCATTTTTCTTTTCGCTTGAACTTTGTCATTTTTTTTCCATTTAATATATCTATAATAATTTTTTTTACTAATTAATTGGGAAGGTCCTATCTACAGTGGTCATTTAAATTTTAAAATACTAAAAATCTATTTATTTCAATTCAATCATTAAATTGACCCGTCTTTTTGTTTTATCGGAATGAATTATTTTATTTTTTAAAAATAAAATTTGGCATAATTCTTTTCTTACTATTTAAAAAAATTAATATTTTTTTAATTGAAATAATAACCATTATTTGAGTGATTTTCATATACCAAAAACTTTTAGTCAGCGTTTGAAAAAATTAACTCCAAAAGAAATCCTATTACAGATTTGAGAAATTAAACATAGTAATTAAATGAGATGGCAGTATTGTGAATGTATGAAACTAAGAGCCGTATTTCAAAGCACATCCCTCATGAAAGGGGTAATTTGGGAAAGGCAATAAATTTGCGCAGGGACAAATAGGTGACTCAGAGTCCAATTTATTCATTGCTCAGGAAACTAGCGCAGGGACAAATAGGTAACTCAATATAAATACAAAATTCTAATCAGACGGTCAATACAGCATATGATATCCCATCGACGGTCCTGAATAGACAAGATGCCGTGTAGGGGTTTCTCCTTCCTTATTTAACCCTAGTAATTGGATTTATTTACAAACTCGACCATTCTTGGAAATCCTTCGCTTTATAATCACTTCTATTTCATCAAATTTGTTTTTCCTTTTCATTTTGACTCCTCCCTCTCTATGCCGCCTCTCTCTCTCTCTCTCATTCTTATATCGATGATGAAACTATAAAAAAAAAATAGCTGCGTTTTCTTATTTCTTGATCTTTCTTGTGCTTTTGAATTCCAACCCTAGACAGGTTCAGTCCTTCATTCATTTTTTTCGTGTGATTTTATAGGGTTAAATAATGTTGATTTTTTCGATTATAAAATTAAATTCAGCAACATTCTTTATTCACTCCATTTTTTTGTTACTTTGCAGATGGAATGAGTTTGAAGTCTTGAAGAGAAGTAGAGAGAGAGAAGGTTAAAGAGTGATCTGAATAGGGTTTGTAACGTTAGAAAGGTGAATGAATTTTCTGATTTCATGTTTTGTTTGTATTCTTAATTTTTATTTTATGGTTTTTAATTTTTACTCTTTTGAACTAGTTTTTGATTTGTGATTTTGTGTTGATATGTTTCTTCATTGTTTGATAAGGAAGGATCTTAGAGTTTGGATTTTCTGAGAGGAACCAGTACTATTAGTATGTGATTTTAATATAGAACAAGTCCTTGATTTGATACAACCCAGAGAGATATCACTGATCTAGATTAGATCCGTAAAACGAAAGATTTCTTGCATTCCAAGTTTATCAAGTCAGAGAGAGAAAAGAGAAAGTAGGGTGAAATTTTGTTTTCATTCAAGTCTCCTTCGGAAACTTGGCATCTTTCTTCGTCACTGCAAGTTTATCCTGCTCGTACTTGATTCTTTCCGTTTTCTCCTTCTTTTGTTTATTGTTTTTATTGACAATGAGCCCAAGTTTTTTCAGAAACGGTCTGTCTAATTTACCTACTAACTTTGTGGTAGGGTTTTTTTTTTTTTGAAAAAATTGGTTCAAATACTTGGATATGATTCTAAATCACCCTACAGTTGCTAATTTACACTTTCTGACTTCCTTTAATTAAAGTCCTACTGTAGATATGATTTAATTATTTTACCACGTATGCTTCGATTTGCTAAGCCATTAATGGCTTACTGTTTCTTTAATATCGGTAAATGAAACTTCGTTGAATGCCATAAATCCTTTGTTTATTTTTATCTGTGTATAATCATTTCTGATTAATTTATGCTCCATTTGTGTCTAAATATATTTAGAATGCGAACACCTAGATATTCTGTTCCATTTATTAAGTATATTCATTCTTTGACATCGCTTGTGTGTTTTGTGGGGTTGATGTGTACGATTTTTAGGAACAGAAGGATGTCATCGACCAATTCTCCATGCGCAGCTTGCAAATTCCTACGCAGAAAATGCACCCAAGAGTGTGTCTTCGCACCCTATTTTCCGCCAGATCAGCCATTGAAATTTTCCAATGTCCACAAAGTGTTCGGTGCCAGCAACGTGGCGAAACTACTCAACGAACTCAATGCTGCTCAACGGGAAGATGCAGTGAATTCCCTTGCCTATGAGGCTGAGTATCGGCTTCGAGATCCTGTCTATGGGTGTGTTGGCCTTATTTCATTACTTCAACAGAAGCTCAGGCAAGTTCAGGATGATCTGTTGAACGCTAAAAAGGAACTGTCTACCTACATTGGTCCATCAGCAATGATACCCATTATTAATCTTCAACCTCCGGGGTTTTTTTCAACCGCAGCAACATATGAATGCGCCGTCTTCTAGTACCATGATGCCTTTCAATATGAACCCAATGTCAGGAATGTCAACAGTGGTCCCACATAGTGGTCAATTGATGATTCGTGACCCACAGCAGCAACAGCAACTGCTGCAGCAGCCAATTCAAGTTCAACAATTTATAACAGCATTGGCTGCAAAGGAACAAAGGGACCAACAGGAGATGCTAAAATTTTATGAGCAGCAAGAACAACAAGCTTCTCAACAAGAAGATGTTGTAAGATTTAACGGTGGGTTCGACTCTACGGGCTCGGTAACAGCTACTGGATTTCATCAGATGAGTTCATCCGTACCACCTTCGTTGGTTTTGGCCGGTACCTATGAAAATCCTTATAATCTGGTTCCGCCTCATCAGCAGTCCCAACCGGAGCATCCTCTTTCTTATCAACAACAGGTTCATCTTCAGTCTCAACAACAGCTGCAGCCCCCACAGCCACCAGAGACCCCGAGGCAGCAACAGAGAGCCAACAGCGAAGAGGAGGGTAGGGGTTCCGGTGGTCCTTCAAGTTGATGTCTTCAGTTCCATGCCTATTATTTTCTACATTTTTGATCTTGGTAAGTTTTTGTTTCATTAAATGCTTTGCATTTATATATACTAAAAAGTTTTCACTCCTTCACTGGCCTTAAATATGCGTTTTGTTTACTAGGTCCTGCATTCTCTGTTTGTATCGCGTTATCTGCTAACAAACTCTTGAGTTCAATTTCTTATAAAAAAATTCTTCGCAGATTAAGCTACTTGCACTTAGTAATATATTGGCAGCAAAGAAAATACCTTGACTAACTCTTGTTTATGTATGTGTTGTTAACTGCAGCAAGTTGATGGGGGGTATACAAGCGTATAAAGAGACATCGGACAGATGAAGGAGAGATTATGATATGTACAAGAGATAGTCGGAGAGAGGATTGAATATTTTCAACATGAACATTAATTAAACTTCTTAGGTATAAGGTCTTTCTTAGATTTGTTTTCTATTGATCAAGACCCTGTTGGAGTTTTGATGGTACATTTTCTCAAAATGTAGGAGCAGCATTAATTTCATATAAAAACAGTGTTGTCTTTCTTTACCCGTCGATGCTTACTTTGTCTGGCTAGCTTACTACATATAGAGTGAATACATGCAGTTTATATATATTATGTATGTGAAAATGTGTTCCTTAATATACTCATGAATGATTTTCACACTGTCAACTGTACATGTTAAGTTAATAGTATAAATAATGCAGTCGACGTAGAGGCTCAAATACATTTATCTTTATTCTAGATAAATGATCAACAGGAAGAATGATAGTAGCATTATATATATATACTATGATGTATCAGCGCTAAGTCATTCAATAGATCCAGATGCACCACGGGATCTTAGATCGTTGACCATGATTTCTTTATATCTTTACTACTGTATTATTGAAATTTAATACTATTTCTCTTATAGTTTTTAGAGCTTCCGTGGAATATACAAGTATTATGGAATATTTTTATAACTTCAATCACAGTTGGGCTCATAGATTTCATGAAATGGCTTTGATGGCCATGTGCTATTTGACTTATAATACATGGATACTAGTATTTAAACAAGTGGGATACTTGGCTAACATTGAGAAGTGGAATCTCATCTCTAGAAAAATATAGTTATAGAAATTCCACATGCACATGGCCACAGTTTCAGACTTAGAAGAAAAAGGTGCTAGCTAGGTACCTACCTGTCATGTACTATTAGGTGATATGAGATTTTATAGGTGATGTTTATGGTTTGAGGGAGATTTTCCAAGTTACCTATTTGGCCACCTAACCAACCCCTTGGGGAACTGAGCAAACTTTTGTTTTGAATAATGACATATGATGTTGATATTGATTAACTCTTAATTAGTAGACAACCAAACGAAGAACTTTCTTAGTATTTGACATGCTGTGATTTTCTTGAAAGAGATGGGCTGTCTTCAATAATGCAAACACTACATGACTGTCGCCAGGTCGCTTCATAACGAGCACAATATATATCGTGTTTAATTACCATTTGAAACCTTGAAGAGATTGTGATCAGTGATAAATCAAAGAAAACTAAGTATATTCTATGATTATTCAGTTATTTATTTTGACAAAATACTTATGAGGAAATTCTCAAACCACCCTCTCTCTCATAGGACAAAGAAAACTTACTCATGTGTTTATTAGTAAATCTTTCATGTGAATAGCAAACCTGCTTCAAAGACACTCCCGTTACATTAAAGCCCACTAGACACTAGTAAACATGAATGCATAGATGCAAGCAAGATACCTATTCCCTACCATTTAGTCTAAGGTCAAACATGGCTGCTACGTACCCTCCTCTTGAAAAAGGTTTGGTACTTGGCATATTTGTCACAGCACGTCCAAATATTTCCTTATGTTGCAATTAATCGTCGTATATAGTTGTAAGTGTTTAGTTTTCGAGAATGTGACATCAGCTTGGCGAAAGTAACAAATTGAATTTGATAATTTTGTTGTTACTCTTTTAGTCTTAGCAATGAAAATGATAGCTTGTCTTCATTACAACAGTGATTGACTATCCCTATAACATTTAATTTGCATTCTAAAGATGGAAAAGCTGTATCTTAAATTATTAGGAAAAGTTAAAAAGAAGTGCAATCGGAAAAAGCAATTGTAATGACAATAGGTGGGCGGCAGTGTGTATTATATTATTATTAGTAGAACTAGTCATCATGCATTACAATTTGAAATAAAAATAAAATCTTCCATCAAATGAATATTTGCTTGTTGGCGTGCCAACTTTGAATTATTTCATGTTTCCCCTCTTCTTTTTTATTTTCAACCTCTAGCTACAGTTTCAAACCCCTATTGAAATTGCGGCTCTAGGAAAATATGATACTTTCTCTAAGTACGAAGCGCTAGCTTCTTCTTTTTATTGGTATCTCCTAATATTATCTTGGTCTCGTTATAAATTAGCATATGGAATTTTGTTAGGCCTAAAATCCATTTCTTTATCGTTACTTGTCTATCTCAAACAGAACCAAGCTTAATAACAGGACAAAACTTTTCTGTATATTAAAAACTAAAAAAATGATATATGTTACATGAACTGATCCCAAAGTATGATTCGACCAGCAGGACTTTGGTGGGTTGAACTAAGTGCACATTGACAAGTCATTCGGGCTTTAGCCCATCTAAAACCTTGGGCTAGTTTGAGCTACATATGTAACCCAGTTAAACCCATAAGCAAACTCATCCACATAGAGAAAAATAAGTGTTTTTTTTTTTCGGATTTGGTTTGTTTATATAGCAACAAGTAAGATTTATCAAGTGGTTGAGCATCTCCATTATTAATCAGTAGGCTGATGGTTAGAGTTATGTTGAAGGTTAAGTGAGAACACTATTGATCCTCCTGATGGAGAAAAGTTAATATATATAGCCTTTAGAAACAAAAGTAAAGCTTTATTAATTTGTTCTATTTATTAATGAATCGTCAAATGACTAAACAAACAAATGAAAATTAACTTGTGTTAGTCATGCTGGCTTATGACCCATTGGTCAGCTCAACTTGATTCTCTCCCGCTTTTTCAACCAAGCAAACATTGAGAAGGTTATAAGTCAATCTATGTACTAACTGATTGGACCCATTTTAATTATCACACATATAACTCAAATCGATCATTTGACACCCGTAACTCGTAAGTGCAGTGATATGACAAAAAGGGGAAATAGTAAACTTATTCACTCTCTAATGGAACAAACCAATAGCCCCCTTGAGAAAAAATGTTCTACCAAAAGCCTCCGGTTTGAAGTGTTCTCAAGTTCTATCAACACAATTTGGATATGTGGCTAAACTGGCGCTTCAGCAGGCACAAGGAATGGAAGTGTAATTGTACAACAACATATCCATGTAATCCTACAAGCGGGATCTGGGAAGGGTGGTGTATATGCAACCTTGAAGGTAGAGAGATGCTCGGCTTAAATGAAGCATATCAAAATCAAGAAAAGGAAAATACAATATAAAAAAAGCATTTCCAAGAGTAGATAAATATTCAATATAGTTTGTAAAATTGATATTCCCTCTCTAGTTTCAACCAGCTGTATTAGTATCAGACTATATATCCAAATCATTAGTCCTACTCGCAATGTATTGTAAATCAACGATGTCAAAGTTAATTAAATCTGATTTCACAAACAAACATGTTAAAATCAGCAGAGTCCCTATTTCCTATTTTTCAGAAAGAACTCATCGGTACTTCTCTCATAAGTTATTTGTTATGTTTTGTTTCTGTCCTATTTCTGTAGCTGCAAAATTAATGGCTACTTGATCTTATAGTTGACCCTTCAATGCTCTTTTGAAGCTGTCCATTCCAATTATAGCTTTCAGATTTATTATCCTCTTCTTCATTGATAGACACCCCTTTGGCTGAACCCGAACCAGTAAAATGAAGAGGCCCTTCAGGAGAACCAGATTGTGTACCATTATTCTTTGAAGACTCTCCAATTTCATCCATAGTAGACCATGAACAACCTGATGCTGGGACTCGTCGCACATGAAGTCTATATTTCTGCATATCACAAAATAAATATTTTGATCAACACTTGAAGAAAATGTACGACAAACACTCATTATATTGAAAGAGGTTCAAATGAATCCGTAAAAACAACTTTTAATGTAGATTCATTCACTAGCTCACTGTAAAAGATAGCATATTAAAATTTCTGGCTCTGTCACTGGATGTTATAATAATTTCTAACACAAGTGTCATGGGAACAAAATATGAGCCTCTTATTTGTTGAAAGAGCGTAATTGGATATATACCTGTAAATGGCTTTTCACTTCGTCATTGGTCAGGCCATCCACTTGCATGATATCTCTGATCTGTTTTGGTGTAGCCACTGCAGGATAATATTTCAAAATTATTGTTAATGTTTTGTTGGATAATAAAAAGTATAGTGTGACATATATAATAATCCTAGTACAAGAAGAAAGAAATGATAATGAAATAATAGCATGTTGGTGATGTTATATTAAAGATTGATAACAATATTTTAACCATAGGTTGCGGCGACTAATACTAGTAAAAAATAAAGACTTTTGTGAGTCATTGTTTTCTCTTATGATCAGAATTAAGTGATATACAAAAGTCTTTTCATTAAACGATACCCTCCACCCCACCCGACCCCCTCATGAAAACAATGAATTGATATGGATCTAACTTTCATATCATGATAAAGAATAGAAGACCTTTGTATTCTTAAACGAATGATGTGAGACTCCAACAATAGTACTACTATTTTTTAATCAAATATTTTCAGTAGTTCAACAAGACTAAATATTAAAAAAATGATTTTTAAAGAAAGGCATTTGCTATCATAGTAATCTCACTTTACGAATAAATTTAGACGCAAAATCAAGACTAATAGTATATATCAAGACATTGCTTTCACTTAACAGATTAGTTTGTTTTATATGTGAAATAAGGATGATAAATTCATTTTAATCTATACTAAAATAGAGGGTATCCCATATAAAAGATGTGATAAAATAGTTCCAAATATTCCAATTGCTTATCCCATGCCGCACAATAAACAACCGTTCGATATATATATATTTATATCGATGGTGGTGAAAGATAATTGATATTCCATAAAATAATCAAATGTGAACGCAAATTAATCGAACACCGACAATTACCTTGTGCACCTCCAAGTTGATGAAGAGCATCAACAAATCTACGATGCAATTCTGGAGACCAACAACGCCTCTGTTTCCTCTGTTGTGATTTGTCCTGTGAAAAAACACCACATCCATTTGAATTTGATGGGCCGTTTTCTCTTTTCACACTCACATCAATTGGCTTTTGACCCTTTTCTCCTTCACCCACTGTCACTGCCATTGACAGAGATAAATCCTTCACTGCCAAACCACTTTTTCCTTCCTTCAAAGCTTGTCCTTGAAATGGCAAAAATGCCCCTCTATCACTCTTCAATTTACATGCTCCTAACTGGTACTGCTTCTCCCTGGCTTTCTCCTCTACACCACTCTGATTAATCAACAATTGTATAAAAAAATGTCAAAACGATTTTACGAAGAAAAAATAAAATCTTAGAAAAGAAAAAAAAAAAAGGGAAAAACTTACCGATTTTAAGTTTTCAAGATTAAAGTTTTCGTACTGAACTGGAGTGCTCCATAGCTGAGCAGAGCTCATCCAGTTTTTCTTATCACTTAAATCATTTGACTTTTTTACCCTTCCACTTTCATCAGAATTACCCTTCTTCAGTGGGATGAATTCCTCCATCACAGGACTTATATCTTTCTCCTTATACAGCAAAGCTTCTGCCTTTAATCTCTCAATAGCTGCCACAAGAAAAATTAAATAACCCGTAAAAAATGCAGAAGATTGAAAAAGCAGAGAAATAATTCAAAAGAAAAAAAAAAACTGACCATCTTTGAGAAGAAGCATACACATGGGCAATTCACGTTTAAAAGCTTCGGTTTTTCTGAGTTCTTCTTCTAAAGGAACAAGAAACTGATTGAGCTTTGTTAATTTCTTGGAGATGTCATCCATGGCAGAAACTTCAGTTAAAACATCTGAAATTAACTTGGGCACATAAACAAAATTCAAATCAATGTTCATTTCTTTAGAATTTGAACCCATAATTTTAACTTTTTTTCTGCAAATATATTTAATTGTTCTATTACTTTCTCACATTGCCTAGATAGAATGAATAAAGGAAAGGTTGAAGAAGTCTTATATTTATAGCACATTTACACTTTTCAACGAAAACGAGGGTAAAAGTGGAAAGTTTGGATTCTAAAAGCTTCAAGAGATTCGATATTGTTTCACATTCGGGTTGTCGCATATTTGAGTTAACTCGGAAACACGGTTAGTCATATAATGAAGGAACCTTTTGACTCTTAATGAGAAGAAATTGAATTTAATTAATTTACCTTTTTTTTATAGGGATGTATCCATTTTTTAGAGGCAAATTATAATTTATACTAGTACCTACATAGTATAGTTTTTTACAACAACATATTCAATAAAATTTGGAAAAATTACTGAAATATACGTCTTATATTTCCCTTATTTCTAATATTCCCTTCTATTTCTAAAAATCTCTAAAATCCCTTATTTCTCTCCTAATTCGAAATTATTTTATAATTTATCGGAGCTAGTTTTTAATGTATCCGAACTACATATTACGTATCCGGTTTGTTTTACTTTTTCAAAGATTAATGTAATTAGAAACTAAATAGGGATAGATTGTAATTTCATATTAAAACTATGTGATTCCTAAAATTTCATATGTGAAATCTTAGGAGGTCGTATAATTTTTTTAAATATCTAAATATTAATTATTTTTTTCTCTTGAAAAGTAGTATATTTCCTTTGTTTCAATTTTTTAAATTTAATTCTAGCTTGAACAAAATTCAAGAAAAAAAATTAAAAATTAAATATTGTGATTTTTAAATAAAAAATATGTAAAATATATTAACATGTCGTTTAATTTTTATGATCTTAAACATTTTACGTATAAAATAAAAATAAAATAAAAAAATTATCAATTTATATTTTTAAAATAATATAATAAATTGAAACAAAGAAACATAAATTAGACAGGTCAAAGTAAAAAGTGTTTATTTATTTATTGTATTTTTACTTTTCAAAGATTCTGCGTCTTGAGCGGTCGGCTACATTTGTTGACTTAAATTCCATTTTTCTTGAAATAAGAATGGGATGGAATATTTAGTTGTTTAGACTAAATTGCCCTTGCTATATGACTTTTCTAACATGTTAATTAAAAGAGATTAAACTAATCTGATTCTCTGTTTTTGGAGGTTCACTTTCAACTAATGCCTTAAATGCTAAATCAGTTTCAAAAAAAGGTTCACAAAATATAGCCAAAAACAGAACAGTTTTGGATTCTACTTCCACTCCATTAATTTTCTTCTTTTGGGACTTTAAACCTCTATTCTTTGTACGCCATGTTTGGTCTCTCTTTGAAATATTAAAATTATTATAATATCTTATTAGCCTTATATTGACGTCTCAATTGAAAATATATTCTTGATTTCTCACTCCACACCTTTATTGTACCAAATGGACAAAAAGTTGAATACTTAGGCGCTCGATTTACATATAAAATTATAATTTTAAGATTAATTATATTTACGTTCAAATAAAATATAAATTAGATTTCAAACTTAATTCAAAAATCCTATTTTACTTTGTAAAAGTCAAAGTCATGGAAAGTCTTTGATATTTCATTTACTAGTCATGAATTATTTTTTTTTTAATATGGCATGAATTAATTAATATTAGTGAGAATATTAACCAAAATAATAAAAAAAAGAAGTTAATAGTATCCACCTTTCAAAAAATGGCACCGATAACATGCTTATCTCTGCTTCATAGAACAGCCTAACTCTTTAGATTTAAAGGTCTGCAAATAGTAATTGAAATCCAAATTTATTTTTTAAACATATGTTTGAGTACTCGGCTCCCCTCCATTTAATAAAATGAATCTGAACCATTAAATAAGCTAGCGTTTGGCCATAGATTTTCAAATATTCTCGGCAAATATTATTTGGATGAAAATTTGGGTGAAATTTCATCATGTGTTTGGCCATAGTATTTGGGAAACATATTTCACTTTTTAGAAAAATATGATTTATATCCATAGGTTTTAAAAAATATCAAAACTAATCATAAGTTTGTATTACTAGTCAATTGGATCATCGTAGCAACAAATGACAAGTAGTATAATGACATTGGAGCAATGTGATAGTTTGGAGTGACTGCAACAAACATCATTCCATACATCGTGAAGTAGACAAAACACATGACTTTGTTACCCTGAGCCGATTGTTCATCATTTTCATCAACAACCATATCATCACTTTCATATTCACTTAATATTTCAATACTACTTTGGTGTTCACATAAAATATTATGTAATACAACGCAAACAACTAATATAGATGGTGCTTTTGTAAATGATAAAAGTTTGATGTAAAATTTCAATTTTTAATAGATCCAAATAATGAGATTTGGCCCAAATACTAGAAAAAACTAGTATTTGAATATTTGGAATATTTGTCAAATAATGACAAATTATATGGACAAATATTATTTGCCAAATTTCTCCCCAAATAATACTTGAGAAACAGGCGATAAAGACACACATGTCAATCAATCAAAGCCACACTGGACCAAATGGAGGAGGGATGGACTACTGGAGGGGAGCCGATTCCATTACCTATGTTTGAATGTACAACACAAAATTAGAAGAGTGAATACTGTCAATTACTAATTAATTAGTCTATAAATAGTACGGTTAACCAAAAAAGAAATGTTTCATTTCATTCGTATAACTTGTATTTTGTTTTTTTCTTTTCAATATGCCAACTATTTTTTAAATATATATGAGAAGATATATTAACTATTTTTTTTTAAAAAAAACTGGCAAAATGTGAAATGAAACCAAACAATGTGACAACATGCTAATCTCAGCTTCATATAGACAAAAAAAAAAAACAGTCAACTCTTTAGATTTATTGGTCTTCAAATAGTAATTATGCAATCCATTTTTTCTTAAATAATACACTATTAGCATTGTATATACCTCCTTCATTTCATTTACTTCCTTCGTTTTTTTTTTTCTGTTGTATTTTTTGAGAGTCAATTTGATTAATTTTTAAAGCTATATTAGATTAAACTAACTCGATGTTTTAAAATAAAATTTCAAATATTTCAAATTATACGAAAAACACTATACATTACAATTTTCTTTTATATCAATATAATTTAAAACAAATATCGTTTGACAAAAAAAAAGCTATAAAAAGGAGTATTTTTTTAATACTGCTCCTTATTAAATGAGATCAATCTAGGATAGGTTAAATGATATATGTATGATGGCCAAAAGACCCATTATTTTCCTTCTTGTGGTTTATTCACTTACTAGAACTAGAATGTCTCTACCTCATTCATTACTTGTCTTATTTCTTTGATACGTGATCTGTTTAATATTTATGAGAACCATTAATTGTTTTAAAACAATTTGTGCAAATGAAAAATAAATAAATGAGCCAAATATGGTAAGTATTATCCTCCCTTCAAAAAATTATACCCCCTCCGTCCTTGACACTTTTCAGATATCGAGATTTAAATAAATTTATCTTTGATTTTGACCGTAAATTTTTCAATAAAAGAGCAGTATATGTCATATTTTAACTCACAAATTGTTAAAAGTTTTTTATTCTTTGTTAAACTCAATAACCAATCAAATAATAAGGGAATAAAAAGATTTCTTTTCCAAAACATGATAAATAAATAAGGGGTCACAGTGTGGGCGTGTTATTCGACCTTTGTGGATCTTCAAAGTACAAGAATCTCTAACGACAATTTTGAATTAAAAAAAAAAAAGGGTAAATAATTAATGAACCTATTGATATTAACAGAAGCAATATATTGTGAGGTGGTACGGTCCAATAAGGTTCCAAGAGAATCATTTTACTCTGTTTATTCCGTTACAAAAAAGAATCGTCTCTTCCACAATTTCTGCTATATTATTCTTTTTACAATAAAGTATAGTACTACTGTTATTATTCCAAACCTGAGGATCCAAAAATCCCCATGGGACCACAAAAAATATGGTCTTTTTATTTCCTCCGTCACGATATACGTGACATTATTTATTTTAACGTAAATTTTGAAACGACTTTTCTGAATTTATGATTAGAAATATGTTTTTAGACATTTGTGTGGCTATATACTATTTAATGATAAAATGGAATTTTAAAATTCAATTATTTATAATTATAAAAAGTATTTTTTAAAAAATTTATGATTTAATTATTATTTTTTAGATATTTGTGTGACTAAACATTATTTAATGAAAAAAAAAATTAAATTTAATTATTTCTAATTTAATATTTCTTTAAGATGAATTAAGAAGAAAATAGTATCAAATAAATTAGGACAATTTTTTTAAAAAATTAATTGCTTTAGTATCATGGATGGTGACACCTCAAAAAACTTGGTGAATTGATTTAGTGGATAATTCCTTCTTTTGATAAAAAAAATGTTTGTGTTATTATCATTGATTTTGACATGACTATATTAATCTTCACATTTACACATTCTTTTTCAAAATAATTACGTCAGATAATACAATTTGCATTTTTACTTGTAGAAGGTCCAATATTTATTTATATAGAATCGATAATTTTTGCATAATTAGTACTTAGTAGGAAGAAGATATCTTTTGAACAATGTCAAGACAATAATGTTACTATTATTTTATTTTACTCATACCATTATAAAATTATTCGATCATTAGGCTGCAATATGATGTAGCTAAATTTTCAATTGGCCTTTCCCTTCATACGTGTCAATAAATAAATTAGTAATAATAAATTTGATTTTGTATTTTGGTCTAATCCAAAATTTATTTTGGAGATAAGGATGATACCTTTTTTTTTTTTTTTTTGATGGTTCTGGTGAATGGACAGTGACTCTGAATTAAATTATACGGCCACCTTAAAATATAAAAATATAAAAATATTTCTCCTATGTATTCTCATTATATATATTCTATAGTTTTCTTCTTCTTCTTCTTCTTTTTGTTTTTGTTTTTTTGTGTGTGGAAACGATAAGAGTTTTGATTCACTTGATCAGCCCTACATCAAAATTCGATGAAGGAATCTTTCTCATTGTCTAAATAAATTTAAAAATTTAAGGTGACTTTTTGTTACAACAAAGTGCAAATTGGGAATTAGTTCAATTCCTACTTGTCATGATTGCATTCAACACCTCTTTTCAATGTGATATTCCTCCGACCACATTTACTTTTACTTATTTGCCAGTATTTTAAGTTAAAAATAAATATTTATTTTTACTTATTAATTTTACAAAATCATCACTTTATTTATAATTTATCTTTACTATTAATAGTAGCTATTTCTCAATATATTTTCTAAAATATTTAATTATTATATTTAAATATTAATATAATAAAATAATAATTTTATGTATTACTTTTTAAAGAATGTGTCAAGTCAATACTGAAAGAGTAAAAATGATCGGGAGAGTATTTAATTTATACACATTACATATTTTTGTATCAATGATGATATTGATGACGGTAGATATAGTTTTATCAAAATCATTTCAAAATGGGCTCTCCTTCATCAATCTCGCGAGATTTTGCAAAGTCGAAATACTTACCATACAACTAAAAGTTATTTGGCTAAACTTTTAGCGGAAAATAAATAATTTTGAATAGTAATAAGAGTTATTTTCAAGCTGATTTTTTTTTTTTTTCTAGAAACACTTTAGAAAGTTTAATCAACACAAATTGATATTCTAATATTGATAAATATATCTTTTAGATTAATTAGAAAACACAAATTAAAAAGCCACTTTTCAAATAATATATTCTGAAAGTTTAATCGAACAAGCTAGTTATATTATTATTCACATTTTGGTTGATATATATGTGCCCATGACTTAAATTTCTTTTGAACTTGTCACACACACACGCTCCTCTACCTTTTGACTAGTTGGGCAACAGGTGCAAAGAATAAAAACAATGGGTTATGGTCCACAAGTTGTGAAGATCTTAATTCTTAACGTTCAGACTTCAGATGGAAATTTATATATTTTGGATCAAATTGACTGGCAGATAATTAGCATCTAATTTTCACCTGAATTTAAAGCTTTAAAAATTGTAAAAAAGAAAAATAAAAGAATCTAGGCATCAATTTAAAACTTTAAATAGCCATGTAGAGTAGTCCAAGACTATAGATAAATTCTTCTGAAAATCATTATACATCCAATAATATTATGACAATACTCATCAACAGGAGTTATGGTGGGATGGTTTAGTATCCCTCCACTTCTAACTAGAAGTTTTGTATTCGAGTCGTAAGAATGAAAAAATTCCTTTTAGGCATCACCCCAAAAAATGAACGCTGCAATGCGTATGATGGATGATATTATAACCAAAATTCTAAACACCCTTAGAGTTGTTTCATCCGCTCCAACTAGTTAAGTACCGACTTATGTTAAGTATGGACATCAATATGTATAATTAGTTTTCAATTATACACATCTGTAGAAAATTCTGCAAGACTTGATCTACGCAAGATAAAGTGGACACAATTTTAAAAAATAAGATATAATCGACAATATGGGAACACATGGTTTGAAGTCAAATATGAAAAGTACGTTATTAATAATTTCATAATTGACAAATTGCAAAATTAGGATAAAGTTATTTTTATGGGAGTCAAAGAGACAAAGAATAGTTGAGTATTATATCTTGCACAAGTTTAGGATAAACAAGCAAATTTATCATTAAAACAGAACTTTTTGGCTTTTTGAGAAGACTAAGTGGACGATTTTATCTTTAGAGTTGTAATGGTTGAATTTGATTCATTGATGTAAAGTATGAGAATCAAGCTGATTCAGAGCCAACTAGCTATTAATTTTATACTACATAGTTTTATTCTCCTTTCTCACTCAAATAAAAAAAAAGATGAAGAAGAATAGTTCTGATTCTCTATAGTTGTTATACTCATGTGATGATTATGAGGACTCCCATTTTGATGGAATCTTCAAAGACATTTTTTCTAAAATGACAGCTATTGAAATAGTATATAAAAATCATTACTAAGATATATTTAACTTATATATACGAACGATGAGAAATTTACAATGCTTGGAGCATGATGTCCGATCATGAGAGTATCAATTAAATGTCTGGTGCCACCTTGCTCCGACATGAGCTATGCAACAATAAGATCTTGTAATAATATTTTTTATGTAATAAACTTAAAGTTGAGCGGCGACTAGTTACTAGGGGTGTGCACTATTTGGATTAAACTAAAAAACCAAACCAAATCAAACCGAATTCTAATTTGGATTTTTGGTTTGGTTTTGGATTCATAATTTACTTTGTTTGGTTTTTTGGTTTGGTTTCGGATTTTGAAAATGAAAACCGAAAAACCGAATTATATTATATATATATATATATATATATATATATATATATATATATATATATATATATATATGTTTAGAATTAAGTTGGAGTTAATCACTTTTGTCCCTTTTTAGTTATTTTCATTATGATTTAGTTTATTTTTTTATGTTTGGACATCTATAATTGATATACTTTTAAGTATTGTGTTTTACATTTTACTCGTGATTTATATTAAAAAGTATATTTAAGAAATTCAATATATATATATATAAAATTTCTTTTAAATTGCAAATATAACTTTGTTATGTTTCTAATTATTGACATAACCGATAAACCAAACCGAAAAAACCCAAACCAAAAAGGGAAAAACCAAACCAAACCAAATTTAATTTGGTTCGGATTGGATTACACTTCTTCAAAACCAAAAATCAAAAATCCAAACCGAATAGTATAAAACCAAACCAAAAAACCGAATGCACACCCCTACTAGTTACACGAAAAAAAAAAGGTTTAAAAGTAGTATGCAAAATATAGGGCAAACATTATGTTCTTATCTATTTGTTTTTTTCTGGAAATGAAATGGATGGTTCAGCTTGCAGATGACACCACATTAAACATTAATTCTCTTATGATAATATATTCTCTATCTCAACCAATCAATGGACGGTTCATAATTTCATCGAGCTGTTTTATAAGGATTCCTAATATTATGCACATATTCGTACGTCCAATTTTTCTTAAAAAAAGATTGATATAAAACAAAAGGTCCATTGCGCTAATCGAAATTATTATATTATGCTTTTCATTATCTATTCGTATATTTATCATCAACATAATTTTGGAATTGTCTTTTCTACTAATGATGAAAATAAAATAAAAATGAGGACTTAGATTTTATCACTCAACTTTATATAGTAGTAGTTATTTTAAAATTATCCTTAAATCGGAACTTGGAAGTTAAAAACAATGAGACTTTATTTCTATTGACTTAGATAATAGGGATAAGGGTTTGAAAATATCTCAACTTTGGTCGGATTTGTTGTTGCGATACTAAACTTTCATGAAGACCTATTATCTCCCTAGACTATTTAATACCGTATTTTAAACATATATATTTGTCCACGTGAACATAAAAAATAATGCAAAATTATAAATAGTAATGTGTCCACGTGGGCGCATATATAGCTTTAAAATACACTATTAAATAGTTCAGGGGGTAAAAAATACGGTATTAAATAGTCTAGGGAGGTAATAAGTCCTTATGAAAGTTTAGTATCGCAACAACAAATCCGACCAAAGTTGAGATATTTTTCAGACCCTTATCCCTAGATAATATTTTATGGAGGCCGGTAATTCAATTACGATAGTACAGTGCAATTTAACCCATATTTCATTAAGTAAATCTATCTACAGCCTGTTTTGAAACCAGAACCACATAGGAAAAGAGGACCCAAAATAAAAGAAAATAAAAAGAGAAGAATAAACTCACTTCTTTCTTCGAGCACTATTTAGTTGGAAGAGTGTTTTTTTTAGTTATCAAAGAAAAACAAAGTCCGCTATTAGTGTGCAGTTTATTTTATTAATAGTCGCTTCCTATTAGTAATATTATTCAAATATGTATCAAAGAAAGAAAAAGGAGTAATTTCGCGAGGAACTTTCTTATCGAGCTTATTAAATGAATTTTTTTGGATACAAATATAGGGTTGAAAGTCAAAGTTATAAATGATTTTGCCAAACACGTAGTTAGCACTCATGTGGCTTCGCCACTTGCTCACACAATTGTTTAAGATAACTTTAGATTAAGTTGATCACACGCTTTATAAGATGGGATTGAACAAACTCAATAATTTTTTTTTGAAAATCTTGTATTTGTATTATAAAATTAAATAAATATGTACGAATATTAACTTATGACCGCTAATAAAATTAATTGATGACCCAATGTTTCCACACTAGAGTTATAGATTCAAACCTCACAATTTGAACATCAAAGCAGAAAAAGATTCTAAGTACAATTCTCAATGTCATCTGAATAAAACAAAAAATATTTTCAAGTATTTGACTTAGAAAAATTAAGTTCACACATAAGAGGGAGTGTGTAATGAAGCTAAGAACATCTAAGTTTTGAATATAAATCTAACACTTGGATGGAATCTGAACTGGAGATGCTAGGTCAAGATTTACGAATTTGGTTTGTCGAAACGTGGTTTTGGCAAATATGACATCCTTCAAGCACTCCAACTCATAATTAGTGGGCTTCGACGAAGAATGTTATCCAAAAATATTATTTACTGTACATCCAAATTCCACATTATTCATTTTCAACATCAAATTACATGACAGACCAAACTAAGTTCCTCTATTTACTCGAAATAGTGATAGTTTTAAAAAAATTACAATACATAGCAAAAATTTGAGTTTAGTAATGCAAATACTCTCAATACTGCGTATCTCCTCATTTCACGCCTAAAATCAGGCCGGTGGCAATCAGATTTTTTCACTCAGATAAGGCTCATACATTTGGCAATGATTCTGATTCTTGTTATTTTTATCAAAAGGCATCAAACACCCAATTGTGAGATAGTTGAAGAACGGTACCATACACCATTTACCCAATTTGGGATTTTGTTCTCTGTTTTTTTCTCAACTTTTGGGGTAAATGCCCCCACGTGTTTCCAACTATGTATCTTCACTGTGGTTCACTCTTTTTTCACACCCTTTTGTCAAAATTGGACACTTCCATTACGGGAATTATGATTCTCATATTCTTGTTTCTTTCTTGTGAACGTTACTTTGCAACTTGGCCTTTCTATCATATGCACCATTCCTTTAATCTCTACTTCACTTTCTTTTCAAACAACTCTGCCACACTACACTATTCCAACGGTGATCGAAATTCTCTTCATTTTTTTAAAAATAAAATAAGTAATAACAAGACACTTAGGGTCGTTTGGTGTGAAGTATAATACCAAATAGTCATGGGATTAAATTATAGTACTACTTAATTTGTTGTTTGGTTGGCAAGTCCGGGATAACTTATCCCGGGATTAATAATTAGTACCGGGATAAGTTATCCTTTCCCTTGGGTGGTATAGTAATCCCGGAATAAAATAAGTAAATGACAAAAATGTCTCTTTCAACCCTTTTTATACATCACTTTTTACATTTATGAAGGACATTTTTGTAAAAAAATAAATTGTTCTTAAAATTTATTACTTTGAATACAACAAACCAAACACTCAATAAAAAATAATCTCATCATAACTTATCCCATCATAACTAATCCCATCATAATTTATCCTATCATAATTAATCCCATCATAACTTGAATTCAAACCAAACGACCCCTATAGGGATCGTTTGGCACAAAGATTAATAACGCATGGACTAATAACACATGGATTGGTAATGCAGAGATTAGTAGTGCAAGGATTAATATTTATTTTTATCAAGTGTTTGACTCATTGTTTCTCACTTCATTTTGTGTTTGAATTAAAACTCTATAAAAAGTTTCTTTCCAAGTATACCCTTGAATTATTATGTGATTGGGTCAATGTAGATAGTTGCCAGACAATATTATTTTTTATGGCCTTCTAATTAACTAGCTATGAGAAGAACAATTTTGTTGTCATGTTTGCTATTTTTTCACTTGAATTATTTGAGGATAAATAATTGTCATCTTAATAAATTGATCACTCACAAAATGTCATTTTTTAAATTTAAAAAACATAAATCATCTACTTTTAAAATCTAAAAGACGGTCAACAATGGTAAAATGGAATAAACCATCTACCTTTACACATAAAAATTGCAAGTTGTAATTTTAATATGTACATAATTTTTAAAATTGTTCAAAATACAAATAATTAGAAAACCACGCAAATATATATATATATATATATATAACAAACGTCATATACAAATAAACAACTCACATTTCAAATTTGTATTAATTTATATAGAATTTATTTAGTAACAAACAACTCTCTCTAAATAATTTGTAAGCTAATTTATTTAAATAAATTTACTAGTACAAATATAAATCATAAAATCAAGAAAATAAACAAAATAACTATTTGAGGGATATTTTTGTCTTAACATAGACTTATCCCATGGTATTATATCGTATGTATTACTAATACCTCCAAATGAAAGGTATTAGTAATGGCCTAACCCATCACTGGTCCCTTAAAGTTGACATCAACTTTCACTTGGACACCCTAACCAGACTTTGTTCATTTAAAACACCTCATGTCAAACCTCATTGTGTCATTTTGACACTTTTTATATTTTCAAAACCACCTTTGAAGTGCGTACATCCAGACGCCTCTTACGTGAAAAAATAAACGAATTGGTATGTGACACGTGGAAATTTTATTTTATGTTTTAAAAACTCAATTTTACTTTCTTTTTTCTTTCTTCTAGATCCCAAACCCCATTCCCCCACCTCTTTTCTTCTTCTTCTTGTGCCTCCTTCCCCTTTTCATATGTTATTCTCCATCAAAAAGGCAAGAATATAGGTTAGTTCACAAAGTAAAATATGTTAGGAGAATAAAGGAAATCATACCAAATCAAAAAGTTTTTATATGTCATTTAAAAGAAGATGATTTCTTGTGCTACTGCGATTGAGATTTACAATGAAGGATATGTAGAATAAATTTCTTTTTTTTCATTGGAGGTTGTTCTTTATTTCTTTTTTATCCCTTGAAATCAATTTAATTACGTAATTTCAATGGAGAAGGTAAGAATGTAAATCAGTTTTTCCATTTGAAAGAAGTTGATTTCTTTTTTGTTCCCTTGAAATCGATTTTGTTTTTGAATATGAATCAAAATGCAAATTCGATTTTCAAAGAAGATGGAAGAATCAAAGAGTGTAACCTAGTAAAGTATTGTAGATTTTTTTAAAAAAAAGTTGTGTGGTGATGGAGGATGGTAGAAGGTGGAGAAGATGGAAGGGAGAAAGCAAGGAAGAAGAAAATATTTACAAAAAAAAGTCTCTGACGCACTCAAAATTCGTGTAGCACACGTACTATGTATAGTCAGCAAAAAGTGTCAAAATGACACAACGAGACGCGACATGAGATGTCTAAAATGAATAAAACTTAGTTAAAGTGTTTAAGTGAAAATTTGTGCCAACTTTAGGGGCCACTGATGGGTTAGACCTATTAGTAATACATCATACAATACCAAGTAGGAGGTATAACTAATCCATGGATTAGTTATACACAGGCCCAAATTCCTATCAAATATAGTACTAAATAATACCTTACATAATACATGAACTATTTCTTCTAATGCAGCCTACCAAACGACCCCTTAAGTGTAAATCAGGACTGAAACGGTTGGACAAAATGAAGATTGTTTCTCATATGATAAGACACGGTACAAGTCGGGGCTTAGACTTTTTCAACAGCATTCAAAGTAACTCTAAACAATATGCAAAACGAAGGATAACTAAAGAAGTATCTATCTAGCTTAAACTTAAAGCTCAATCCAAAATTTCAAATCCGTTGAGGTTTGATGCACAACCAATTCATTGTTCTGCCTTTATAAAATGTGTAGTAATTAAGTAGTTATGGTACAACGATTCTCGTGAAGCTGGGAAAGTGAAACTGTTCTTTCAACTTCTCATCGCATTTATCCTCTCATCAAATGGATCCTCTTCAAGGTAAATAAATTAGAAAACAGTGAGTCAATCAGAGCAGAGCAGAAATTCCAAAAATAGAAACTGATGATGCAACACACAACTAAACATGGCAATGAACCCTTGCACAAATAGCAAAGTCCACTCTATAACAACAACAACAACATACTCAGCGTAGTCCCACAAATGTCCAATATATAATTCGTCTTAAAAACAATAGGCGTTAATAGATGTCAATGTCATTCAGCTGTACAGAGAGCGAATGTGCTTATCTTCAGTTCCTTGTTTGGCCTAGCTGGATATAACCTAGTTGAAGGGTCTGATTAGAGCTTATGCTTCTTTCAACTTATCTAGGGCACAAGCACAAGAAAATGATTACTATTTCATCATTTAACCGGCCGGATATATAGCTATCACTCTATCCAGGAAAACTCCAGTCCGAAACAACACATTTTTCCTCCTTGGAAAGAATAACATGCTCTGTACCTGATACACCAGCTGGACGACCAACATAGCTTCTCGTAGAATCAACAGCTAATGCGAGCCACACATTAGCAAAGTACCTAAGCAACTATTGGTTTGACTACACTGAATGCTACTGCAGGATTTTGAAAATGATTTATTCCCAGTAAGTTTGAACTGCTTTTCACAAGGATTACTACAGGAGGATGATAAGAACAACTAAATGTGGGGGAGTAGAAGCAATCATGCCTGTACTTTAGCTTCACGCGCGTTTGGTTGTAGACTTGTGTAATAAGAAGAAGTTAATTAGCAGGAGCTGAAGTAAAGAGTAATTTCCCTTGTTGGTTAGGAAGGACGACAAAAGTAACAAAAAATGACTATATATCATCAAGTTATTTTGCTTAATGCATTCCCAAATTCTCTAAATAAAGCCGGACTATATATGGCAATTCAGTCCTACTGTACCAATAAATTTCACAAGATCATCATCAGAGAGCTGGAAGGGAACAATAATTCCTGAATTATGCTGCTTTTCCTTTCTCTTGGGTACTTCATCTGAATCTATATAGCGAGTAAAGGCAGATTTAAGAAATGTAGCTAACGCTGTTGACAAATAATTCTAGGAACATACACAACAACCCTTTACAATTTGAAATAAAGCAGCTGCAAGAATAAACACTATCACCGATCGGATCGATATCTAGAGATTAAGCAAGTTCTTAGCATTTTGGCGAGGCTATAAACAAATTAAAGCTGCTGCGTTAACAGACATAACATTGTCCAAGTACCTTCATCCTCCTCCTGCTTCCGCCACTTTTCAGAAAAGCTGTTATTTTGTAAATCATTCGTAACTGGACAAGTTTCACAAAGAATCGCTTTTTTTGCCCGACAAATCATCAATTATTCAAAAATCCTCCTCGCGTTTCCAAATTTGGGCTTGCTGAGGAAAGAACTCGGCCAGACTTGATTGCTCCATCTTTCCAACGCAAGTCAAAGAAGCTCACTCGCTAAAATAGTGCATTAAAATTATTTTTACCTATCATTTTTTTCAGATTTATATAATACTAAAGAGTCTACGATAAAAGGATATTTTAATTAACTATGTAGACAGAAACAAATGTGGGATAAATACACCTGCCAAAAGATCGATAAGCCTCTTGTCCACACACAATAGCTTTGCTATTTTACCAATATTGTCGAACGTAACAAACTTATATGTTATAGTAATATATATAGAAAATAGTAGATGAAGCTACTGAAAAAATACACAACTTCAAAGCTTGACTAATATTTAGACAGAGTTCTAGGTGACCTAACCTTTCTGCTATGACTCACCATTGCTCTTCCTAATTTTCAATTGTTCACATTGGATTTGGAAAATGAAAAATCAATCAAAAGCTATTATATCTTGAAAACTAAAAGTTGTTATTTGAAGTCATCCACACTAACAATAAAATGATTTCACTTTCACACGTCTAATCGATAATTCATGGCGCTGAGGAGGTAATAATCAAGAAAAGAATTCACATATATCAGCAATCTCAACGTCAACAAAACAAAAAATAATAATTTCTCATTCGATAAACAAGTCTGATCCAAGGTTTCTCAGGAGAATTTTAAAAACTTAAATTTATTTTGATATTTAAATAATTTAAATTCACGTTAAAAAATTTCACTCATGACATACAGTAATTTCTAACAATAACATCAACAAATGTAGAGACTGAGCATAATATGCCTCTTTAACTCAAAACGAAGGTCACCTCAAAATGCACCATAATATGCATTTAGTTGTCATATAAAACCATACTTGAAACAAATTTTGAATATTGTTTGCATGTTGTGATTCATTTGATTTCCTCTAATCACCCTCAAGCACAATTGATCCAAGCTTGCAGGAATCTTGATGCTAGTGACGATATCGATCGTGACCTTAATACGGAGCTGAAACTGCTAACTAGGATGAATGGGCCAACTACTAACTAAATGCCCTCAAATTCGTGTACGAAACCGTGCTGGTACAATACCATTGAAGAGGGAAATCCCGGTATGACTTGCCTAGCTAGTGTTTCCTAGCTGACTATACTAAATGAATTTCCGTTGTCCATCCCCAATCTTACGTAGGAAGAGTCGAAATTTTTATTAAGAAAACTTTAAATATTAAAAAAACAAAGTAAAAAAAGATTCAACATATATCATATATACATAAAAAACAAATACTCAATAATAATCAAATATAAATAATATAATACTTCATAATAGAAAATTTTCAAACCCCCTCAGCCCTTACTAGCTCTATCCCGATCCCTATTACACAAAACTGACCAACAGAAAGCGCAAAAATTAATATAAAAAGAAAAAAGAGATAAAAGAAAGAGACAAAAGTGGGGTAAATACAAGGAACATCTATTCAGTTGCTATCGCAACTAGCAAATAAAAACAATTTTTAATGGATAGGATTTCCTCAAACGACGTCGTTCCCAGCGTCCATCTTATCAAAACGACGGCGTTCTATTCTTCTCTTACCAACTTCTCATTACTTTCTTCTTCATCAATCCATTTCAACTGTTGCAGAGAGAGAGAAAGAGATTATAAATAATTAAATAAACAGAAGATATTTTCATTACTTTGCCGACCATACATAAAAAATATCTTTCCCCAAAAACTTCATTACCGGAAAAAGGTCAAAAAGTACGAAAAAACCACCGCCTTTCTCCTCCATTCCTTCACATATACCTTCTTATCTGAGGCTAAAATTGACTTATCACTCCTC
Source organism: Solanum verrucosum (assembly GCF_900185275.1). Taxonomy (NCBI): domain Eukaryota; kingdom Viridiplantae; phylum Streptophyta; class Magnoliopsida; order Solanales; family Solanaceae; genus Solanum; species Solanum verrucosum. Next base: position 196,898 of record NW_026020569.1, read on the forward strand.
GGTTCTCTGTGTTGGTTGGTCAACCCGTAATCTTCAGCTCCGATCACCAGTTCCGGTAACTGGTAGCCATTTGTGAGAAAGCTCTGGGATGTGAATCGAGCTTAGTTTGAGTTGAATCCGAGGTAGCAAACGAAATGGATCGAGGTCCGGGACCGTGTATGGATATGCCGATCATGCACGATAGTGACCGGTACGATTTTGTCAGAGATATCGGGTCGGGTAACTTTGGCGTTGCGAGGTTGATGACAGATAAGCAGACTAAAGAGCTAGTTGCTGTCAAGTATATCGAAAGAGGCGATAAGGTTAGGTCCCTCTGTAAAATTTGGATTTATAGAAATAATTTTATCTGCTCTTGGTAAGATATTTTTGTGCAATCAATGTTTCTGGTGTAAATTTGGGTTGTATTCTTTCTTTGCAAACCTTGCCTAGATAATCAGATTAATGCAAGTTTGGTCGGTTCGTTTTATATAGGAAGTTCTAAATTATAGTATACTTTAGTGCAGATGAACATTGAGAATAGTGGTACTCTGCACTTGTAATCTTAGATCTGCCTTTAATAAATTGTGAATGTTAAATGAGGTCGTTCATTGGTGGGAGTTTCCGGAACTACTTTTTAGCAGATTTATTTATAGCAGGATAGTTGTGACAAATTCGTTGAACTCTTTAACAGAGTAAGAACATTGATCATTTACTGCTGTTTCGGGTAGCTATCAAATTGGTTATCTAAAAGAGGCTGATTTAGCTTCAACTTTGTATTCTGGTAGGTGTAGTAACATGTACCACTTGGTAATTTTTTGTACACTGGGTGCTAATCAATTTACTGCTCTAACTGTCTGGGAAAGGTTCTGCTTTGAGAAATCTTCTGTCTGGTTTGTCAAGAAAAGTACACCTGGACTTAACTCAATTCCAGAAGCTATAACTCAAGAGGTGAAAATTGTGCAAGATGATACAAAGAGACTACAACTCATACCACAATAAATACTAGGTGATTTCTTCCTATTTGTCCAAGTTCTGATAGACAGAGTTACCCAATACATGTGTTTGTGTGAGGTCGCAGGTACCTTGTGGAATTAGTCGAGGTGCACGCAAGTTGGCATGACATCTGTTATAGAAAAAAAGAGACTACAACTCATACCCCTCAAGTTCTCAACAACTGTGAGACTTTATGACACTGATCCCCACGCCTAGGACTAAATAACTGGAGCGCAAGTAATGTAAATGTCAGTCCAGCATTGAATATCAAACATCATAGATGAGTCTGGCTCTGGTTCCATGTTCAAAAATTGGACTTAACTCAACAAGAGAAGTTAGTGCAAGAGATGAGGATAGAACAAAACCATATAGAGAGACTGTAACTCACACCCACAAATGGTTGGGCCTCTAATATGGTTTGAGCATATTTAGACAATAAGTGCGTATGGAACCCTCATACTCATATTTGTGAATATATTAGACATTCCCATATGTAGATAATCTGAGGAATGGACAGTATTACAGTAAAGTTATTGCAGTAAAATAAGTTATTCCAGTGGATTTTTAGATGCAAAATGTATTAACTGTAATTGTGGCGTATGGTCTTCCAGGCTGTATTCATGCATTTCTATTTAGGTATTACTGGTTAACTGTAATCATGTGCCTACAGCCATGTTTTGCCTTAAGTTACTTATGCTTTAACATGTTTATATTCTTTCTTGACCTGCAGTTACTATAATATGTGTTTCTACAACCAAAAAGATCTATTTGATATTTCTAATCATATGTTTTGCTCTTTATGCAAAATAATTGCAACAAAATAACAATAATGAAATAAATAAACAAATAAAACTATAAGTATTGATGAAACTTTGTATTGGATTGTACTCCAATGCTTAAATGTGACATGGTCTACTACTTGCAATTGTATACCTTTTAATGGAGCAATTGCTAGTCTCTCCCTTCGACACATTAGATGAAAGGATCAATTCAACAGTATGATGACAAGTTAGTTGTGGATATTATATCAGCTCCATATAACACTGCTCATTTCTTCTCCCATCTTCTGGCTTGCAGATAGATGAAAACGTTCAGCGGGAGATAATCAATCACAGGTCCCTGAGGCATCCTAACATAATTAGGTTCAAAGAGGTTTGCTATTGACTACCCCTTTAGATCCTAGATAGGTGGTTATACATGTATGACTGGTTTTTGCTTGAAATTTTACTCTAGGTGATTCTGACGCCAACTCATCTTGCTATTGTGATGGAGTATGCATCTGGTGGGGAGCTTTTTGAGAGAATTTCTAATGCAGGGCGCTTCAATGAGGATGAGGTATTTCATCTGCTAATATTATAAGACACTGTGGTTACAGCTGTGCGAGATTTATGAGGTTACATAATCTCTTCCTGCACAGGCTCGCTTCTTCTTCCAGCAACTTATATCTGGTGTCAGCTACTGTCACTCCATGGTAAGGACTTCCCTGAAATATTTTCTCAGTTTATTAAATGTGGAGATCTTGGAAATTTATTCAGCATGTTTGTGTTCTATTTCTTCTTGAAGCAAGTATGTCATCGGGACTTGAAGCTGGAAAATACATTGCTTGATGGAAGCCCTGCTCCTCGGCTAAAAATTTGTGATTTTGGGTATTCCAAGGTAATTGGTCCACCCCATCATTAGCCACTGACAGGACCATCTAGGTGGTCTGAATTCTATACAAAGATACATATACAACTGTATACATGTATTCCCCGGTTTCTTAATCATGACTTGCACTTTTTGCAGTCTGCTCTGCTGCATTCACAGCCAAAATCAACTGTGGGAACTCCTGCTTATATTGCACCAGAAGTTCTGTTGAGGAAAGAATATGATGGCAAGGTAAATTGGTTTAATGCGTCAGTACTGTTACTTCATGTAACAAAGTATTAACAGCAAGTACCAATAATTTTTGTTGTGGAATCGTCTTTTCTGATGCATATGAATCCTTCTTGCACTTCTGAATTGGGCTTTTATTTGACTGACATTTACTTGTTGTCTTGTCTGGAATGTCCAGCTGAGTATGCTTCTTGTCCGCCAAAAGAGGGCAGATGGTTTTCGTGATGAACAGAGGCATAAGTGGATTCAGTAGATTACTTTACTTGACCCCCCTTCCATTAGTGTGCTCCAAAAAGGAGGAGCAAATAGGATAGGAGTGTGCACAGGTTCGCCATTGGACTCTTGCCCACCAAAAAAAGAAAAGAAAAGAAGAATGAATAGATTATGAAATTTAAGCCATCTTAAAGGTGCCTAAGGGAGCTTATAAAACTACATATCTGGGTGACTGAAATATAAAGAAAGCTGAAACTAATTAAAGGAGCATTTGTGGCCCATTTCGCTTGAGGCCGCATTATGTTGGGGTAAGCAATCTTGTATTTCCAGCTGTCTAGGTTCATATCCTTTTTGGGGTTTTGACCTCATCTCCACACAATAGCTAGTCCAGTCCTGTTATTTGTAGTTATGCTATATACGTAAAGCGAGGTTCAAGAAGTTGGGAGATTCTGTTCAGAAAAATGAATCACAGTTATAAATTCAGAAACAAAACCTTGCTATTTCTGAACCTAAGTTCCAAGGGACGAGAGTCTGTTAGCGCTGGCCATTTGGACAACCACTAATGTTGGTTCCTCTTAACCAGCCTTGTCAAAATGTAACATAAAAATTAGACCTTGTGTGTGTTTATATAGTGAAGGGATGCTGCGTTTCTGATGGAGGAGAAGTGGAAGGACGAACACTTCTATTGCAGAGAAGTCACAAAACAAAGTAATGTAACTAGAATCTACCTCAACTTTCTCTGTAACTAGCTTATGTAGGTTTGTGATGGCTTAAATAGTAAAGGATATTTCTGTTGACGGATTTAAGGTATCTGGTGGGTTTTACTTTATAAAGCAAGTTACAAGGGAATTTGTTTATATTCTAGTTATGAAATTTTGTTTTGTGACTTCTGGCTATAAAAGATTAGTTTGGTTACCATCCATGAATTTTACCCTCAACCATGGCCTTGTAACATATGAAGTCAAGTCTTTTTTCTTTCGAGGATGTTAACACCTCATTCTAAGTACATCTTTAATTTGTATTTTGATGTGTTGAGTACTTGCTGTTTATCAATTATGGTTACTTACTTTCGCACTTTACAGGAGAATATCACTGATTGTTTTTATTTCAGATTGCAGATGTCTGGTCGTGTGGAGTGACATTGTATGTCATGTTAATGGGTGCTTACCCTTTTGAGGATCCTGATGAACCAAAAGATTTTCGGAAGACGATCAATGTACATCTTTATCATTGTCATGATTTTGTTCCAATTTCTTGTGGATTTTTTATTACAATAAAATTTAATCTACTTTTTTGCTACACAGAGAATCCTGAGCGTGCAGTATTCTGTTCCTGAGAACATTCAGATATCTGAGGAATGTCGCCACTTAATCTCACGGATCTTTGTTGGAGATCCGGCACAGGTTAGTGAGGTTTTAAGAGTAATCAGTACACAGAAGTGAGTAGATGGAGTTTTGGAATGTTTCTATTGTGATTGCTTTTGGACTTCAATTATGATCTGAACCAATCTTGCCTATTGTTGTAGTTGCTGACCACCATCCAATTACATTGTATTTAAGGCATCTCTTTAAATATGATATTCCAAGTTCCTTCTTATACAGACCTGTTTGACTGGCAGGAGGTTGAAGAATGTAATTTGACTAGTGTATTGTACTTGTAATAGTAGGAAATACATACACTAGTTATAGGAACTTAAACTGGGAAGAAGAGAACAATAGCCAGAATTTTATAGTTTCTTTAGGTGTGAAAAACATTTTGAGATATTTGCAAAAAGGGTGTTACATAGTAGTCTTGAAGATAATATAGATTGTAGTTGTCACTTATGCTTAAGTTATCTTCCTTTGCACATGGCACAGAGGATCACAATGCCTGAAATCAGAAATCATGTATGGTTTTTAAAGAATCTTCCAGCGGACTTAATAGACGATAAGATGATTAGTGACCAGTTTGAAGAACCCGAGCAACCAATGCAGAGCATTGATACGATCATGCAAATAATCTCGGAGGCAACAGTACCACCAATTGGCTTGTATAACTTGGAAATGATGGACGATGACATGGACGACTTGGATTCAGAGCCTGATCTTGATATTGATAGCAGCGGGGAGATCATATATGCAATGTGAGTGCATGCCATGCTTGTGAAAAGGAAGTTGTATCTGCAATCTTACGAGAACATTTGTGGACTTGTTGGTGTGCAAAGCTTAAGAGATTGTTGAATGCTTAGTAACAAGAACATGGGGGTATTTACAATGTTTGTAATTAGTCAAGTTCTTATCCTGGAAGGGGCTTTTAGTCTACCCATGAATTATTTCTTCTATCAGCATAGGAGGAATTGGCTGAAAAAGTAATGGAGTTTCCATACTTGAGTTCATTATCTTTTTATAATGTCATACAGTGTTGTTATGTTGTAATTCTTGTACTTTCCTTATATGCATTTGTGTCAAACAAATCATGTGCTCTTTCTGGTTTTTGTAAGTTAAGATGCTTATAGTATTAGGGCTTGTGTAGGACTATGTTTGTTAGCACAAAATTTCCTCTGTATAGTTCTTAACTAATCCTTCTGGTTGATTTTATATTTCCTTAGTAGTAAAGTGCGTTTTCCCTATAATGGTCAAGTGACATCGCAAGTCTTAAGGCAGCTTTTATCGTAAGGTTGTACCATGAGGTGTGTTGGTAGAAGAAATTATTGGAGGAGCAGAAAGAACCAGCACTTGATCTTTCTCCTGAAGCAGCTTCAATTTCTGTTTCAATTCATGAAGTGGGACTTCAAATCCAACCATAGAATCAGAAACTTGAGGCATACTAGAACCATTCATCCACCCTGAAGAACCACTAGAATTTGTAAATACAATACTACTCCCGGATCTCCTCCAGTATGTTGCGATTTTCAATAACATTAACCCGAGTCGATTTACTATCCCTAAGCAGCTGAAATATACCGTCTACCTGGCAGACCTTCATTAGTGAATTTTCCAACTTTCCTGGAGTAATTCCACTTCAAAGGGTCGTAGCTTTTAATCTTGGAACACTTGAGGACTAGGTCTTCACCTTTCATCAACCGCTTCTTAAACATGTCTATTTCTTCATTTCGGCCGTCTAGGGCCTTGCTTAGCCTCCAATGTCATCGAATACTGGTTTGATGTTAATTAATGTCTGCTTCAAGCTGAGGAATTTTGAACGGAAAGTGGCGTTGTTTATGCCAACATTAATAACTGCTTTGAGGAGTTGGTCGAAGACTAGACCCAAAGCAGCTCCTCCCAAGAGGGCTGCTGCCATTGCTACGTAACACTGCAAAATGGATTATTTTGGGGAAAGTCTTGGTGAAGTATAGCAGTAGGTCGTCTTCTAGATATTAAGGCATAGATTGGTGAGAAAGATTTTGGAAAAGAGATAGCAATTGGTCGGAAGTTTCCAACTCAATTGGTCCAGTAAAAATCTTCCTTCTTTTTCCATTTGCGCTCCCTTGAGTTTCTTTGATGTGTACATGATACTCCTCTATTTCCATTTAGCTATTTTTACTTTTTAATTTTTTCTTAAAAAATACTCCCTTTGTTTGAAAAAAATTGGCCTAGTTTGACTTGGAACGGAGTTTAAGAAAAGAAAGAAAACTTTTTAATCTTGTGGTTTAAAATTAAAATAATGTCAAATGTACCAAAATACCCTTAAATCTTGTGGTTTTAAATATGTCACGTCGAAAGTTGAAGTTAAAGTGTTGCCAAAAAAGGAAAGACGTCATTCTTTTTTAAACAGACTAAAAAGGAAACTAGGTCATTCTTTTTGAAACGGAGGGAGTATCTATTTTTATATTTAGTAAATTGAAAAGAGAAATAGTGAGTCACATAATGGAAGTGATGAAATAAGTCATTGATGTATTTGATTTAAAAAAATATAGATAAATAACTTATCTGTAAAAATAATTAAAATGTCTTTGAAATTATTCATATATATAAAAAAAGTTATTACCCAACATTTTTAACAGTATAAAACCAACTCAAAACACAAATAATAGCATTCACCTAAGTCAAAACTCAAGTTAGTTTGTGTTATCATTCAATTTAGCATACAAAAAGATTAGAAAAAATTATGACCTGATCCAAGTTTGCCTATTGTTGTAGTTGCCGACCACCATCCAATTACATTGTATTTAAGGCATCTCTTTAAACATGTTGTCCCAAGTTCCTTCTTATACAGACGTGTTTGACTGGCATGAAGTTGAAGAATATAATTTGACTAGTGCATTATACTTGTAATAGAAGGAAATACATACACTAGTTATAGGAACTTAAACTGGGAAGAAGAGAACAATAGCCAAACATTTTGAGATATTGCAAAAAGGGTGCTACATATAGTCTTTGAAGATAATATAGATTGTAGTTGTCACTTATGCTTAAGTCATCTTCCCTTGCACATGGCACAGAGGATCACAATGCCTGAAATCAGAAATCATGTATGGTTTTTGAAGAATCTTCCGGCGGACTTAATAGATGATAAGATGATTAGTGACCAGTTTGAAGAACCCGATCAGCCAATGCAGAGCATAGATACAATCATGCAAATAATCTCAGAGGCAACAGTACCACCAATTGGCTTGCATAACTTGGAAATGATGGACGATGACATGGATGGCTTGGATTCAGAGCCTGATCTTGATATTGATAGCAGTGGGGAGATCATATATGCAATGCGAGTGCATGCCATGCTTGTGAAAAGGAAGTTGTATGTGCAATCTTACGAGACTGGACTTGTTGGTGTGCAAGGCTTAGAGATTGTTGAATGCTCAGTAACAAGAACATGGGGGTATTTACAATGTTTGTAATTAGTCAAGTTCTTATCCTGGAAGGGGCTTTTAGTCCACCCATGAATTATTTCTTCTATCAGCATAGGAGGAATTGGCTGAAAAAGTAATGGAGTTTCCATACTTGAGTTCATAATCTTTTTATAATGTCATACAGTGTTGTTATGTTGTAATTCTTGTAATTTCCTTATATGCATTTGTGTCAAACAAATCATGTGCTCTTTCTGGTTTTTGTAAGTTAAGATGCTTTTAGTGTTAGGGCTTGTGTATGACTATGTTTGTTAGCACAAAATTTCCTCCGTATAGTTCTAACTAATCCTTCGTTGATTTTATATTTCCTTAGTAGTAATGTGCATTTTCCCTATAATGGTCAAGTGACATCGAAAGTCTTAAGACAGCTTTTATCGTAAGGTTGTACCATGAGGTGTGTTGGTACAAGAAATTATTGGAGGTAATGATCCTCGAGGAGCACAACAGCAAAAAGCCTCAATTCAAAACTAAGTTTGGGTTGATTAATAGAATTCTCACTTCATTTAAGTCAGACTCAGTTCAAGAAATTTATGTTGCATTTCTCTTGGAAAACAATCTATAACTACACAATCAAATACAGCGAGAAATCAGCCCCATGGAAGGTTCTTTGCTAATGAATTCGATCTTCCTTTCAACTAAGAAGCATATGTTTTACATGCATAAATAAGAATACATCAGGGTCCAAAGCCCTATCCAAATTCAATAAAAATCAATATATAGGTTCCTTTTGAGCCCTACTAATGTATTGTATAGTATTATATTGTATCATATCCATAATTTAAATGAACCTATAAGAAAAGTAGAATAAGAGGTAGAACAATTATGAAGAGGTAGGGTAAGGATAAAAAAAATGGAATTATTAAATAATAAGTAAAGACAAAATGAGAAAAGAATATTAAGCTAATGACGCAATCACACCAATTGATATTTTCATTATTGCCTAACAATGGATTAAATAATACAATACGATATAATATAATTTATAAGTAATATAATCAAAACAAGCATTATATTTAAACTAAAAATACAACACAACATAATGAATAACAACCATCCAAACAAGGTGTAAAGTTTAAACTTACATCAGTCTGTTTGTGCTACTAGCTTTTCCGCATTCCAACTCTAGTGACAGCTCCTAATAACCAATATTGAGCTGCATCTTTCCAAATTCACTGGAAACAGTGTTAGATGAAATTATTATAACCTTCACCTTTGGCTACTCTCACCTCGTTTTGTTCTAGTCCGGAAGTCGCCTCAAGTAACATTCATCACTTGGCACTGTTGATCAAGTTATTCCAGTGTTTACTTTGCACTATCCACCCAATTTCAAGTTATTCCAGTGTTTGCTTTGCACTATCCACCCATATTCAAGTTCCACCAAAGTGAGTGCTCCAGCAGCATCTCAGATAAATTATGATCTATGCAGCAAATTCAAATTGACATGTTCCTCCATCACAGTGATTCTCAGATTCTTCAGATGTTCCTTAACGGAATCCCATTTATAGGATGTTTCTTCATCACATACAACATCTTCCAACTTTACTAGTTTTTGCAGAGAATCGGGCAGCTCATCAATACCCAGGGAACTTCCCATGCAAAGAGTCTGTAAAGAACAGAGTTGATCCATTTCCAATGGCAAGTTATCCATAGCCACACAATCATATACATCAAGAAATTTTAATTTATTAAGTTTTACTATAGACTTTGGCAACTCAGCCAATTTTGTGCAAGAATGAAGCCTTAGTACTTCCAAATTTGTCAACCTCCCAACCTCTTCTGGAAGGGCAACCAGTTCGTGACAATAACAGATGCTGAGCCTTTTAAGATCAACAAGATCACATGTTTCAGTTGGCACTTTTGTTAAATCGCTGCAGTACTCGATATTCATCTCAACGAGTTTTGGCCACATGTAAGGCATCTTGGCAGCAGAGTTCTCAAATGCCTCCCCAATTTCACACATGTTCAGGGAGATTTTGCGCAAATTTGGTAGCTGCAGATTGGCTGTGAAAATGGATGTAACAGAGATGCGTTCCAGGTTGATTCTCTTAAGATTCAGCAGAGAACAAAGCTGAAAGTTATTCAAATTGGCTGGGAAGAAACCATTGTTTGTCACAACCAGTGTTTTCAATTGGCTCATCTGCTTTATAAAAGGGGGTAAGTTGTAGGTCCTTGTTTCAAAGTTCAACACAAGTACTTCAACTTTAGGAAATCGCACATCATCCCAGTTAGAGGAGAAATCTTCATCTGCAATTCGGATTCATGATGTGGTAATTAAATTGCAGAGACAAGATGAAGCAAATTTACAGAAGACATCTCAATATTTGACCGAAAAGGAGGAGAAGGGATGGATAACAAACCTGTGACAATAGACAAAACCTCCGCTTGAAGTGGTTGAAGTCTTTGTTCAAACCACCAAGGAAAGTCATTCCCCTTGATGTTGATATATATTCTCATTCTCTCTTCTACCGGCTTCTCATCACACTGGTGGATGACCAGTTCTCTCAGCATATCATGCTGCTGTATGTAATGCAAGTTATGTAAGCCAAGAACTACTCGTGCATCCTGTCTGTGAATCAGCATGAACTAAGTTTAAATCAGATATTCGAGAAGGAATCTATTCAAGGATATCTGCTAAATTGATAAGTTCAACGATCCGAGACACAGAAGAAGTTGAGTATACACCAAAAAGGTGGAACCAGGATAAAATGACGCCAGCCACTGTAATGTTCTACTGGTGGAACTCTATGAGTTACTATTATTCTTATCTCATGAAATTTACTGTAATAATTTTCTCCAAAATAATTTAGAAGGTGGAAAAGAATTTTCATGGCTTCAGCACATTATATATTGATGCACACAAACAGATAGTCAGCAAATGTGTACATGTGACCGTCTAACTCTGTTGCTTCTTTGTTTCTCCCGGCTCAACATTTTTCGAGTTTGGTTCCACGTAATATGAAGTAGCAAACACAACACAGTTGCAAGACGAAATTGAAGCCAGTTATACCTTGCAAGGGCGAGATTAACCAGGTTTTGTGAAGAAAGTTCAAGGAAGATGGCCATTGCAGTGATGCCGTCTTCATCTAGATTGTATCGTTCCACCCACATATCCAAAAGAGTAGCAGGATGAATTCTATGATCTTCAGGAAATGATCCTAAATCAAGGTAGCAGTCTCTTAATGTAGTTGTTTCTCTGCTGTAAAGAGCTTTTTCATCCAAGGCATCAATGCTGGCTTGCAAAGAACGAAGCAGATCATTCTCAGTAGGGAAGAGAATTTGCCTTTTAGACTGCATCATTACTCTGTCAAACCATGTCACCTCAGACTTGCCACACAATGAACGGCCTACAACTCTAAGAGCCAGTGGAAAACCACCACAACTTCTCACCACCTGCCATTGCATGCCATCATTTAGATCCACAAAGCAGAGAAATTTATAAAATTATATGAATTTGGGAACTGTATTATTTTAGCAAAGATGCATTTTCACTCTCTAACGTTTCTAGGACATGCACAATAGAGTCTTACATATACATTTCACATGTATTCATAACTAAAGAATTAGTCAAAAGACCTTTGTAAACGAAGATAGCCTTTTACCTTATGAACAAGATCAAGTCGCACATCAGGGCTGCCATCTTTAAAAGCTGAAATGCAGAAGAGATCCTTTGCATCCTCCTCGCTCAAAAGATTTAATTTATATGTATCAAATTTTGGGAACACAGATCTCGAAGTGACCAAAATCTTAAAATCAGGTATCTGTAATTTAAGATGATCGATGACGAACTCTGATTCAGACCAAACATCATCCAGCACCAGTAATATTGGTTGAGGAGTAATTCTCCCAAGGAAGTTATTGAGTTGGCAGATTGCATCATGCTCAGTAGCAAACTCTGGGACCCTGTAGCCTTTCTTCTCAAAGATTTCCCCAACAATGCGTTTGATGTTTGGTGTTTTGGTAACAGTGACAAAAAAGATGTTGTCGCTGTATGTGGCTATAAAGAGACAATTAGATCAAATATGCTGAAAATCAGCAAGAAGCTTAATATAACATAAGAACATGATACAGCATTAATATCAATTAGTCTTGCCATAATTTCAATAATCTGCATAGCCAATAAGTGGAATCGCAAAAAGAGAATATACTATATTTCTCCTTTTATGGGGTCAGCAAGCTAGTCTTTAAGTATGAAGGGCTTTCTTCTACACACATCAGAAGCAACCCAGAACACAATCTATGTTTTCGTTGCCTAACAAGAAAACACAACCTTATGTTCGTGTGAAGTATTTTTGGTTCCTATCATCCTATGCAATCATAAGACTAAAACACATACATCAAAATTCAACTGATAAACAGACATAGTAAGAATCGATAAAGTCAAAAGGAAATTAATCCAGGCAGCGTTTAAGTTCATGTGATTCGAAGACAAACAAGAGAATTAGCTAACTGAAGTTACAAAGACATGCTTCTTACAAACTAGAAAGGACTAATTTAACAGCAATAACAGCGTAAGTTACTAACATTTAACATGGCAAACAATAAATAAACATTACCTTTGATATCATCCTCTTGACAAAGCTTTGCTGCCAAAGTAGTTTTTCCACAGCCAGGAGGAGCAGAAAGAACCAGCACTTTATCTTTCTCCTGAAGCAGCTTCAATTTCTGTTTCAATTCATGAAGTGGGACTTCAAATCCAACCATAGAATCAGAAACTTGAGGCACATCAGACAATCCTGAAAACCCAAAACTAGAACCATTCATCCACCCAGAAGAACCACTAGAATTTGTAAATCCAATACTACTCCCGGATCTCGTCAATGAAACATTCCTCACCATCGAGTGAATCTCCTCCAATATCTTGCCATTTTCGTTAACCTTAACCAGAATCTGTTTAGTATCCCTAACCACCTGAATTAAACCATGTATCTGGCAGAACTTCACTAGTGAATAATCCAACTTCGTCAGTTTCCTGGAGTAACTCCACCTCTTCAAAGGGTCGCAGCGTTTAATCTTGGAACACTTGAGGACTAGCTCTTCACCTTTCATCAACTGCTTCTTAAACATGTCTATTTCTTCATCTCGGCCGTCTAGGACCTTGCTTAGCCTCTCAATGTCATCGAATACTGGTTTGATGCAGTTTAATGTCTCTTTCAAGCTGAGGAATTTGGAACGGAAAGTAAGGATGTGTATACCAACATCAATAACTGATTTGAGGAGTAGGTCGAAGACTGGACCCAAAGCAGCTCCTCCCAAGAGAGCTGCTGCCATTGCTACGTAACACTGCAAAATGGATTATTTTGGGGAAAGTCTTGGTGAGGCGAGTGAAGTATTGCAGTAGGTCGTCTTGTAGATATTATGGCATTCATTGGTGAGAATGATTTTGGAAAAGAGATGGCAATTGGTCGGAAGTTTCCGACTCAATTGACTTTTGAGGTCGTCGGGTACAAATCTTCCTTCTTTTTCCATTTGCTCCCTTGAGTTTCTTCGATGGGTACATGATACTCCATCCATTTCAATTTAGCTATTTTTACTTTACTTCTTAAATTTTTTCAAAAAAAATATTTATTTTTATATTTAGTAAATTGAAAAGAAAAAAATAAGTCAGTAAATTGAAGGTGATGAAATAATTAATAACCTCAGAATTGGAGTATAAGAATTTGTACCAAACCACTTAATTTTTTTCCTAAAGCATAAGGGACCAAAAGCAATTTAAACCAATATAGAAAGTGATTTGACACGTTATTTAACACTCCCTCTATTCTATGTTAAGTAAATTGACGTGACAATACAACCCTATTAAGAAAATTATTCAAAACATAATTTACATCATATTTTTTTGCTAATGTCCTTTTGTTAAATTATTATTATTATAAATATAAGTGATAAATAATGTAATTTATCTCCTAAAACATATAAAACTTAATTAATAAAAAATGGCAAATATGAAACTTATTTTGAACAATAATAAAAATATCAAAAATTCACGGAAAAATTAAGACTTGATATCCAATTAGATTAACTCTAATGATTGGCAACAATGCGGAAGAGCTACCATTGCGTCACGGATCCACCATGTAGACAATTGTTAATTATTACACTTACAACAAAGTGGAGGATTATACTGGTGTAGTATCAAATTTACTTGTGCAAATTCTACTACGTATATTAGAGGAGTGGATACAATTTGAGGTATCAGCATGTCTGCTTGTGATTTTTTTTATTAGCTGAGGGTATTGTGGTAAATTCAACCTGTTGTCCCACCTTCTGCTTACTCCTCGTGGTTGTGTGTCCTTGGGTTTATTGTGTGGGACTCCATGTCTGCTTTCCACGAATCTTCGTCTATTGAAAAGGAAAAAGGCGGAGCTATTTCTCTTCAATCTTTTCAATTACTCTTCAATTTCAAGGTAATTTTTTCTTCTTTCCCTGCCTTCCTATTCATTTTTTTTAGATCTGATTTCTTGTGATAAGTTTTTTTCCCTTCACATTCGGTTCTCTTCAGAGCTTCATCGCATTTGGCTGAGCCGATTTATAAAGCTTTGGTTTTAGATTTAGTTTTATGGGGTGATGAAGTTTGAATTTGAGAAGACGCAATAAAAAATAAAACGAACTAAACTTCAATGTTGAGACACAACCCCCAACTAATTAGAGTTCTGCCAGTTAAGTGTTTTCCTAAAAATAATAAATAGGTAGATTGTTAAGTAGAAATTGTCATCAGTTACCAAAGCGGTGGTCCACATAGTAACCTTTGTATTTAACGATATCTATTCAAAGACTAATATTAGGATTAAATTAGAATACATTTTGTTAAGCCACCACAACTTGGCTATTTATATATGTAAAGGGAAGGAAAAGACACATTTTGCTTTTGATTAGCCATAGTTTTGAGGAGGTTGTATGAACATATAGGGAAAAGAATTACCGTTGTGCCTTTTAGGCAAGCTTCGTGTGATGAGTTTTGTACCTGAAACTTCCAGGTAAAAGATTAACAATTCAACTAATTCCATAAGCATTCATTGGAAGATTTGATAGTATAGATCATTTACAATTGCTAATTTAGTGATATAACAAGAAATTAATAACAAAAGAGATTTGTAAATAAGATATGAACTACCCCCGAGTTATGGGGGAAATTCGGATGCTAAGCTTGCCCTGTCTACCGTATCGTCGGGATGGTACCTCGTTTCCTTATTCATCGTCAACCATTGCTTGATGTCTGCCTCTGCAATCAAGCGTTCCGCTGCAACCCACAGACACAAGTATGTGATAAACATGTGCATCGAGGTTGGAGCATATAGGCTGGCTCACACTTGGTGTCCTTCAGAACGAACATTTAAATTTGTATTCCTGCAGTCCAATGTTGTTAGTGTCATTTTCCTATATGTATTGCTTCATTATTGATGCTCTTCTTATTTTAACGTAATTCCAATGAGAAGTAGTATTTGTTTTGCTTAAAGAGGCTGAAGTGTCCATTCCTTCCATGATCAAGTGATTTTAACTACTACCAGGCATCCTCCCACTTTCATCCATCTTTATTACGTTATGTTTCCATCACAATCAAAATGCATCAGTATAATCCTTGCACTAACAAAATTCTATTTGAATCTATCTAATTCTCAGCTCATCGATCAGTTTAATGCATATGCACCTATAAAAGGAATAAGTGTGTTTTATGTTCGCATAGTTTGATTGTTATATTAATTCCTCCTGTTCACATAAAAGACATTTTTGTTACACTTGAAAATTATGACTTACCTGGCTAAAATTTTGGATTCATATCGATGGGCACTTGATTGAGTAATTTCCAAGTTTGTTTTTTCTTTTACAAAATTAGAAGTGGCTAAATAGATGGTTCATCTGTATATGTATGATGCCACCTAATTACACTCCTCTCTTTTCTAAAAGAGAGTAGATTATACATGTTAAGATCTGTTGTATTTATTTAATTCCACTCTTAGTAATTGTGATGACATTTTCTCTGTGTAGCATACCAAAAATGAAGAGGCATAACACTTGAAGAGGCTTTCCAGAAGAGGCCCTACTACTAAAGTAATTCCGCATGACAAGTTTCCGTTTCATTGTTAGAATGAATTTTTTTCCAGTTTAGAGAATATTAGTTCATTCACAGATGTATACGTGGTTATAGTGTCATTGTGTTATTTGGCAACTCTTCCTCTCTATGAGGGGAAAACTCAAATAACCATATTGGTTCCTTCAGAGATGTATAATTAATAACATTCAAGTAGCATGAGGTGGTTATAGTGTCACAATTATGTTATTGGCAAAATTGATGTATTTAAGCTATCATACATTTTTTAAGGAATTGTATCTTATTGACATAATTAATCATGTTTGCTGTAAATATGTTGAGATCTTTTTGTTTGAGATTTCATTCTCAATGTATGATTAGTTAACATTAGTTGAAGGAAAAGTTTCTTCGTTCAAAAGTAACTGCCATTCTAAACAAGTATAAATAAGAACTGTGTCGCAAAGCTCGGAGGATATCAGTACGATCCTCTATTACTTGTCAACACATGCTTATTTGATATGTTTTAGTAATAAACATCTTATCTGGAATCAACTTTCCCCTTTAAAAGCCAATCTTATCACTTGGAAAGTGAAATTGCACTCTCTACTTAGTTTAGTGACTTAATTTATGCAAATAACACTTAATGCAACAGCCAAAAATCATTTGGAAACACGCTTGTCACAGAAGTATTACGGGCCAATATTATCTAGTCTAGTTACAAGCGTAAGCAGACGAGAACTCCAATCCTATATGGTGATCATTTGTAAAAACCTTGAAATCAATTTATTATTACTAATAATAACCAAGTAAAAATATACTAATATATACCGACTACTCGTTTTTTTTCTTCTTCTGCTGCAGCTTGCTCTTCATTTTCTTCACCCTCTCGGCAATGGTGCGGTAATACATGTGACATCTCTCCGTCACCGCGCTGTTATATATGTGGCATCGGACCCTTACTCGCTGCCCCAAGTCCTTAATCCTGTCTTCATATTTCACATATACAACTGGTACAGTCAGCCCCACCACAATCCCTGCATTACCAGATATACTCCTTAAACCCACACACTTATATAGTACTAAAACATAAGTAGGTAAATTAGTAGACTGAGTTAATCATCATCATATAAGTAGTGTAGTAATTACCAATGTAGAGAAGCGTAAGTAAATCAAAGTAACTTGCCACAACCGAAAGCAATTCCAAAGAAGCTAGAGTCCCCGCAAAGACGAACCACTCTCTCTTGGTACTCACGCTAAACAGAAACCTCAGGCTATTCTCAACCGATTCACGAAATTTGGTTCCTGCTTCCACAACTGATTCATCGCTTATGTACATCCTTGACATGTCTAGGGGATCTCTGCAAAAATGTATCACCACATTATTAGCTGATTCTCATGTTCATATATATATAAGAGGCGAAAACACTCTTCTCTATTGGTATCATTCAAATGGTAAGATAGGCCTGATTGAAGGATAAAAGTGAAATAAAAATAATGACACTCTTTAGGAATATCAACATAGCGCTAAGAGCCTGATGCGTTAGTTTCACAATGACCAATAATACTGAAATAGAGCAGTACTATTTTTGATTTTTTGTCACTTCATCACTTTATAATAACTGCACTTCACCCCTGAACAATTGACTTTACTTATGTTTTACCTATATATGTGTTTAGAGTGGGTACTGAGGCTTAGTCATTTTATTGTTACCAAAGAGTAGTAGTATTGCAGTTTTATTTATTTATCATAGCGAAAAAAGTTTAACTTACTACTAAATCCCACATAACATAAAGCATTTATGTTAAAAAGAGAAAATAAAGAAATCTTAGCTGCTTAAGCGGTAGCTTACTTTCCCAAGAGCATATGTATGTTACCCCATAAAAAGGTGAAAGCGATCACGAACATGGCGATCCATGAAAACAGCGTTATAAAGGTTAATCCATAGACTTCAAGTGCCAGCCATATCGCTGTAGCTGCTAATAGTGCAACAACACTATAACTCTTCCTCTTCCATAAAATTACATCTCTGATTATATCTGAAAATATATATAACATTCATCTTAATTAGCGACTTCCGAGGTGGAAAAAAAGAAGAAGGTGAAGGACAGAGGGCTAGGTAGGCTTTAGCATATGTTTTTGGCCAAAACATAAATATGTTGCGCGAAAAATTCATTAATTATATACAAAAATTAAATTCAGAGCCAAATTACTAACCAAGAATATGATGCAGAAATTGTAGTTAATATAATTCCTGGATTCTCAAATATTATATAAAATGCTAGTGTTATCATCTTCAACATGTAAGACACTGGAATAAAGCTTTAACAAAAAGAGATTTAGTTGAAATCAGATTAAAATAACCTGAAATTACACAGGAAATATGAAGTGATGGACTATAAACCTGTACTAGTTTTGCCAACATCAGGTGTTGGAGAGGCTGTTGAAGTCTGCAGGTTGGACTCTGCAAAGAAACCAAAAAAATACGTAGTACTGTATTAGAGAAAAAGGCACAATTCAAGCGATCGAATTATATTAACCTGAATGGTTTTCAAGTTGAGGAGTTGGTGAAGGTGGGGGAGAATCTGTTGAAGTAGTAGTACTCTGCATATTGAAGGCTGGAATTGTTAAGAGGAATTGGACAAATGTGAAGGTCAATTTTTAAAGAGTCAGGCAGGCATTCGAGATAAACACATAACAACAGATGTGAAGGAAACGTGGAGGGCATGCAGGGATTGTTATCTCAATGGGCTGCTTCTAAGTAAATGTCGTAAGAATGGCCTGGCTAGCTATATTGAGGAAATGTTATCGAGAAAAAAAAAACCAAGATAACTGAAAAATGGATACTACCTTTAGTCCATAATAACTGATATAGTTACGACTTTTTTTCTTATTTTTAAGAGATAATTAATAAAGTAATAGTGAAAAATATTTTTTTTAATTTTGTCCTTAAATATTTTTCTTAAAAAATGCGTCCTACTCCAATAATTTACGCTTAATTTGAATGAAGGGAGTAATTTTTAGTGTGGAGTTAAAATGACTCAGTCATGACATGTTTGAATATATGATTATTCTTCAATTACAAACCTTAAAACTGGCTATTCGTGAACTTTCCCCATATATGTCATGCAAGGATATTTTGGGCCTGATAAAAGCCCCAGTCCGTAGCACAAATGGTTTTCCAACTCCTAGAGGCCTGTACACATCCCAAAGCTACGTCAAGACTCGAGATGTTTTGAAAATATAATTACGTGTGTTTGCTAGAGTTTTTTGGAATAATATTCTTAACAAAAACAGCTAAGAGTTCTTTTTTAAAGTCCGCTGATATTCTTTTCGTCCCATATTAGTTGATCATTTGCTTATATCAAGAAATCATAAATAAAAAGATAATTTATTAATTTATCCCTTAAAAAGCTTCTTGGAAATTTTACAAACAAACGTGGGCATTTTCAAAAAAAAAAATTAAAAAATTGCAAGGGTAATATAGAAAAAATTTATTAATGCTTTCTTGATTTAGTAAAATAAACAAATAATATAAAACAACTATTTTTAGTAAGATGTAGCAAAGAATGTGAAGGCAAAAGAATTTCTTGCACCCAAGTGGTACAATGCAAAATTCCACAAAACTCCAAGTGGAACTTTTTTTCCAAGTGGTACATTGCAAAATTCCACAACCTCAAGTGGAAATCCAAGAAAACGTCGATGACTTTGTCAATGGTATGCCCACATGATGGCCCTTCCAATTGCAACTTAAAACAAATAGTGAGTATCCAACTTGCTTTGATCGTACTTATTAATTTCCTTTAATTTGTTCTTTGGGACTCAAAAAATAGCAAGTAACTTTGATGTAAAGGAGCAATAAAATTGAAAAATGTCATTTATTATCTCTCATTTGTACGCTAAACCTTTTATAATTCGATACTTTAATGCGTAAAGGAAACGAAGACGTGTATTATATCCACATACCTAATAATGAAGAATTACATCAATTTGTTAGTACATGAAATGAAAATTAACCTGACATTAAAAAAGTTATTATAAATAAATTATAATAAAAATGTAAGGGGTAATATTATACATTATAGAAAATATCAATGTTATGAGATAAAATTTAAGAGGAGATCTCTGATTATTATCCCTTAAAACAAAATCAAAGAGAATAATCCTCAACTTAAAACATTATACTATAAGGAAAAGGAAAAGGCACGTCTTCCTTCCTTTTTACCGTGATTTTTTTGTTTTTTTTTCCTCCTTTGTTTTTGCTCCATTTTATTTGTTATATATTTGAATTTATGTCACCCTTATCAATTTTATTTTGTATTATATTATTTATATTAAGAATAAAATATGAAGAAAATATTAAAAATAATAATAATTTATTTTTTAAAATAATGAACAAGTGCTTACTCTAATTTCTCTCTTTCCACTTTATTTTTCTACCTCTCTTTTCCCTTTTTTATTTTAAATTATTTTTTCGAAAAAGGTATTTGGGGTGCCCCCTAAATTGGAAGCATGGCGGTGGGAAAAACCTTTTCCGTGTGGCACCCAACTCCTATACAAATCACATGGCTCCCCATCATTCACTACCAAATAATCCTTTTCCAAATTAACTATCCAATTAGGAATAATATTCATTTTAATATTATACTAATTAATCATGATTTTTTTGCTAACCACCATAGTTAATTAATTTCTTTATCTAATTCCTTGTTATAAAAGATTCCGTGAACTCGATAGCTGTTTATTATTGCAAATGATTGTCATTTGCCAGTAATGATGTTGAGTTAAAAGCTAAGCATTAAGATCAGTGATTGAAGCTCTAAATTAATACCACGCCACGGAAACTTCTCCATTTATATAATGTCTTTGACTTTAATTTCTGTCTATTATAATGCTGAAAAATGCAACTGTTGTGTTTATGATATGTGATGATAATACAAGAAAGGAAAGATGTTAAAAGAACTAATTATAGTAAAACAATCTATATAGAAGTTCTTGTTAATTGATTACACCAACATTTGTTAATTACCGAGCATAATTTCAATTTTCTATTTGTCGTATGATCATTTATTCTATCAACAAATGAGAACTTCGAATTCATATTGTTATATTTCTCGTGAGAGCGAGAAAATAAGTCACTAGCCCATGAAATTATAATCTACCTAATTCATCCAAGAGTGTCTGATTACTAACTTGCTAGCTTATTTATTAACTTGGCTCATTTCAATCCAACAAATTTTGAATTGGTATCAGCTAACTCAAAATGATCTATGAGAAATATTGTTAAAATGTCTTTAAATAGTTTTTTTTAATTTTTTTTTATGTACTATTTATAATCATGATAAAAAAATTTATTAAATATAAATAAATAAATAAAACAATTAAAAATTAATAATAATTGGACAAAGATTTTGATATGTTTTTAAGCTCATTTCAACTTAACTCATTTTGATCCGCTCAAATCCAGTCTTTCCCACTAATTTGGCACTTATAGGCTATATCTATCATATGCAATTGTTAGTAGTATAATAAATATTTCTAATCCCAATTTAGGCTCTCTCTTTAAAATAATGCTTCTTGCGTTTAAATAGAAATGGGTTCAATTAATTAATTATTTATTTATTTAAAGAAGTTGACAATTGTTCAAATAAAAATGGAACCTATATTTAGATTCCATAATAAGATAATGAAAATAATGGTTAGACTAGACAATTATTTATTTTTCAATTTTAAGTGGACATTTTTAAATACTAAATTAGAAAGTACCAGGATACTCGACAGATAGAAACTGTAGTACGTAGTATTTTACTTGGATCATAATCCTTAGACAGTTCATTATTTTACTAGTAATATGGGAGGACATTAATTGCTTTGACTTTACTAATCTGCCAAGAGGCAGGAGTCCCTTTGAAATCATTGTAGATTCAACAATTATTTATTACTTATAAAATTTACTGTCTAAATACTATGTTAAAAAATAAATCTTTTTTCGAGAACTATATTGTTAAATAAAATGGTAAGATGTTTATTTTTTTGAAAGTAGTGAAAATTTACAACAGTAAGATGTATGTTGGCAGATTTTTAAATTTAGTGTGAATTTAGAGAAGCAGAAATTTATTAATTAGAAGAAAGATTATATATAAAAAAAAAGAGATATGAAAAAGGAAAAAGAGATGAAGCTATTTGGATTCTCAATTCTGATTTCTGACCATGCAATATACATGTGAAAGCTGACATCGATTCTCTTCGAAATAACAACTGACTATACATTTTTAAAATTTTTAAATATTCAGACGCACTAAAGGAAGAACGACAAAAAAAAAATAGTAATAAAAGAATATTTTCTTTTAAAAATAAAAATAAAAATGGCCGCTGTAAATTAATAGCAAGTTGGATTGGTTTTAAATATTTTCATATGGCTCACGTCCTTGTATTCAAATCTCACAACAATAAAACAGTACCAATTAAACTCAACCTCTAGCTACTATCTTTATTTATGTACTTCACATATTAAAAGGCAATAAAAAGAAGTAGATGCATTTATATTTAAATTTTATACATACATGACTAACGAAATAAAAATATTTTAATATGATTAGGTAGCTTATAAAATAGTTTCCGATGAATCTTAGCCATTAATTATATGTATATCTCCAAGATAAACATTAATTGGTAAAAATGATACTAAGAAATACGTAAATCACTACGATAGTCTTAATTAGTAAAATGATGCTCCTAATTACTAGCTAGTATCACACAGTCAAAAGTAAAAAAGGTAAAACTAACCACCAAATAGTAGTTTACAACCCTTTTTTTTCCTCATACCCAAATCTGCGACTAATCCGAATTTGCGTCGAGAAGACCTAAAACGCTCTCTATCAAAAATAAATTTGTACCCAGGATACTCAAAATTGAAGTCTCTGAATGGAGTACTTATCATTCTACCGTAACATTATTGATAATTTACAACTAACTATATGAGCTTATCATTGTTAAGTGAAAAAATTGAGGTGAGAATATATAGAAATTAACCGCGATAAAGATGAAAAAAAGAGGTGAGAAAGCATAGAAATTTTAAACATTTTCTAAAAAATGATTGAGTCGGTCTAATATTTGACCGGATGGCCGGCGAGATTTATGGGGGATTTAACTTTCAACTTTTTTTTTTTTTTTTGCCATTTTTACAATTTTTCCAGTCTTCTTTACAACTAGCGAAAAAAAAGAGTGAATCCAAAGTAAAAGAAAGATGGTAATTATTATTTAGCAATAATAACGCGGAATCGCGTGAAGTGCGCCGAATATGAAAGTTGGCATCAACTATATAGGCACACCCAGTGGAGCTCTTTTTTGGCAACTTCCTCAAATACTATTTATGTCTAATCCTCACTAGATCTATCATACATTTCCTCATTCATTCATTCATTCTTTCTATTTTTACAACTATTCTTTAAGCATTGCTCCAATGGGGAATGTTGCACTTTTTCATTTGATTTGTGGAATCTTCATTTTTTGGAGTGTCTCTCTGGTGAAAGCAGAGGATACTTATAAATATTTCACATGGACTGCTACTTATGGAACTGTTTCTCCTCTTGGTGTTCCTCAACAGGTTGTTATTTTTTTTTAATTCGTATTTTTGTACTGCTAGCTGCAGGTATTGTTGATTTGAATTTCTGATGAGTTTGAACTTATAGGTGATCCTCATTAATGGTCAATTTCCTGGTCCAAGACTCGACCTCGTCACAAATGACAATGTAATCCTCAATCTGATTAATAAGTTGGATGAGCCTCTTCTGTTGACATGGTGAGTATTTTTTCAAATCTGTTCCCGATATGTATGCTTATATAATGCTGATCATTGCTTGAATTTGGTCTAGACATTATCTCATAAATCTTATAGACAATCAATTCAGGTAAGTAATGACATTCAAAAAGAGTAGTATTTTGTTGACATTTTTGAGCGGTATCCTCTTATAATAGTTAGCAGTATTAATAATTTACACTGTGCTGAGGAAAGAAAAGGACAGTTTCGAAAAAAAGATTTCTATATACTGCTTTTTACTATCTCATTTACACTGTGGGAATCAACATAGGGCTGATTGAACTATCGGATAAAGAAGTAGATTTTCTGTTGCTTTTTTTGTCATAGAAATATTGGGGAAGAGTTAGAACTGTAGACTTACATGTCTTTCCTGTTTAGGAATGGAATCAAACAAAGAAAGAATTCTTGGCAAGATGGAGTTTTGGGAACAAATTGTCCCATTCCTATAAATTCAAATTACACTTACAAGTTCCAAACAAAAGACCAGATTGGAAGTTACACATACTTCCCTTCAACTCAATTACATAGAGCTGTTGGAGGTTTCGGAGCACTTAACGTGTATGCGAGATCTGTGATCTCAGTTCCATATGCTAAACCTGCTGGAGATTTCAGTTTACTTATTGGTGATTGGTACAAGAGCAGCCATAAGGTGAGCCTCATGCCTGACTGTTATAGAAAAGTCTGACCATGGAAGAGTTTGTTGTTCAATTTTGTGATGTTCTCAATATTCTGTTTGGTACTTGCAGGTATTGAGGCAAATATTGGACTCAGGGAGGTCTCTTCCTTATCCAAATGGCCTCCTAATAAATGGACAGAAGCAGTCTACCTTCAGTGGTGATCAAGGTCATTCTCAACATTTATCGAAATAATCTGATATGGTCTTTGATTTACTGAATTGAAACTAATCCTCAAACAGAACAACTCATTAACACCGCCTATCTTTTCATCTTCAGGAAAGACATATATGTTCAGAATTTCAAATGTAGGCTTGAAAAATTCCATTAACTTCAGAATTCAGGGCCATAAGATGAGGGTTGTCGAGGTTGAAGGATCCCACGTCTTGCAGAACTTCTATGATTCTCTTGATGTCCATGTTGGTCAATCTATGTCTGTCCTTGTCACGTTAGATCAGCCTCCAAAGGACTACTACATTGTTGCTTCTACAAGGTTCTCCAGGATAAGTTTTACCGCCACTTCAGTTCTCCACTACACTAATTCTCAGACGCCCGTTTCTGGACCGATGCCACCTGCTCCAGCTGGCCAAATGCATTGGTCTATGTTGCAAGCCAGAACATTTAGGTACCTTTTTTATCCACAAGAAGTCTCATGTGTACTCACTGCTTTCTTGCACTACTACATTATTGAACTACACCTTCAGATATTTTTAGATTTCATGAATAGTTGATACTTGATAACTAGAATTGTTTATAGTTTTCCATGGCCTAATTGTCTTTTTGTCTGAATTGAAGGTGGAATCTGACATCAAATGCAGCTAGGCCAAATCCTCAGGGTTCATTCCATTATGGAAAAATTACAATATCAAGGACTTTTATTATGGCTAATTCAGCATCTCTTATCAATGGAAAGCTGAGATATGCTGTCAATAGTGTCTCTTATGTTAATCCTGATACTCCACTAAAGCTTGCTGATCACTTCAACATCCCCGGAGTGTTCAACTTGAACTCCATTCAAGCTTATCCCTCTGGTGGTTCGCCTTACTTAGGCACAGCTGTATTTCCAACTTCTCACCATGATTTCATCGAAATTGTTTTCCAAAACGATGAGGCTGCCATGCAATCTTGGCATCTTGATGGCTATGATTTCTGGGTTGTAGGGTATGTCATAACACTTCAAACATTTCCATTTCTCCTTGTTATATAACAGGGGAAATTCGTTCTAATTCTTACCTATTGCTATTAATCTGCAGTTTCGGATCTGGCAAATGGACACAAGCAAGTAGAAATAAGTACAATCTTGTTGATGCTCTGACTAGACATACTACACAGGTAAATGCAACAATTTAACCAATGCACCAACTGTGTTAAAAACGAATTTGCACAATTGTGTGATTTATAAGGTCATTGATTGGAAATATGGTACACAGTTACACATGGTAACTAACATACTATAACATGTTAAACTACACTGATCATGTAGAAACATCTTTACACTAATGTGTATATACTTAAAATGATTATCATTCTAAGCGCGATGTAAAATGGTTCTTGCAGGTATATCCCAAATCTTGGACTGCCATATTGGTGTCCTTGGACAACCAAGGAATGTGGAATTTGAGATCAGCTATGTGGGATAGGCAATATCTTGGACAACAAGTGTACCTCAGAGTGTACGACCCAACCCCAAGTCTAGCTAATGAATATGACATACCAACTAATGCTCTTCTTTGTGGCAAAGCTGCTGGTAGACATACTTAATTTGATGAGTCTTATACACAGGCTTTTGTTTTTACTGGTCATGAGAGGTTGACTAGGAGAGATTGCGGCAAAAGATAACACTTTGCCGCTTATGTTGTAATCACATACCTTTGTATTTTAATTTTTTTTAGTTGTTGGCTACACTAGTTTTTGAAATGCAGCTAATATGAAGTTAATAGTAAGATAAATTTCTATGCAAAGTTCTAACGAGCAAACAATTGTGTTCAAAGTTATTGCGCATACTTGGAACCTTTCTGTTACCTTTATCCTTACTAAGCCTTCCATCTTAAGAACGATCTAAGTTATATATACAATCAATGTAAGAAATTTTCTTACATTATGCATTACGCGCTATATTAGGTAAAGGTGACACGATGGGGTAGATGTGGCATTGGTTGATCTATTAAAATTAGCTAATAATAATTTGGGAAAATTATGCATAACAAACATTTAGCCTATATTAGATACTCTAGCTACATTCGCTTGATTTGTATAAATCTTGTATAATTCAGTTTCTAATTGTATAAACCCAGAATTTTGTATATGCTTACCCTAGCTATTTGTAAATTTATGAAAAATTCATAATAAATTACTTTGTTTGTATATTGGCAAGCGAAATATACAAACGGAGTTCTGAAAAATTCCTAAATGTAAAAATACAGAATTTGTATACACTTAACCTATTTGTATATTCGCAAGCAATAAAGAAATATACAAACCACAATTTTCATAGCAAACAAAACTTTATGTATGGAGCACAATTACCGAAACTATAGCTATAGAGCCTTATTATGTCTCTTATGTTTGGTATTTCTAGCCCGAGTACAGTAGACTAAATTGGTAAGAGAAAATTGTATATAATAGCAAACTATTAATTCAAATTAAATGCTACAAATATAGTTTGATTTAATTGTACCCCATAGCAAACTATTGCTATTTAACCTCTCTCCTGGTGAATCTCGCTCACCACTCTCGTTCTCTCCCTCGCCTCTCTTGTTTTTTATACAAACGCAAGTGTATAAAGTGCGTTTGTGTTTGTATAAAGCGAGAGAAAATTGTATATATACATATATTTTCGTTCCCCTCTCTCCCCTCTCCTAGATCTTGCTCGCCACTCTCCCAGATCTCGCTCTCTCACTCGCCTCTCTCACTTTATACAAAAACCGCATAAAATGCGTTTGTGTTTGTATAAAGCGAGAGAAAATTGTATATATACATATATTTTCGTTCCCCTCTCTCCCCTCTCTCCCCTCTCCTAGATCTCACTCGCCACTCTCCTAGATCTCGCTCTCTCACTTCCCTCTCTCACTTTATACAAAAACGCAAATGTATAAAATGCGTGAAAATTGTATATATACATATATTTTCGTTCTCCTCTCTCCCCTCTCCCAGATCTCACTCGCCACTCTCCCAGATCTCGCTCGCTCACTCGCCTCTCTCATTTTATACAATTGATCTTTTTGTATATGTATACCAAAGCAGATTATACAACTGCTTTCTTTTGTATATGTATAGCGAAATATACATATTTATGTTTGCTATGGAGAGCAATTATGCAAAGTTTGCTATAGCATACAAATATGAATTTGTGAAAGTTGTTCAATTGGTAATGTGCCAACTGTTCTTACTTAGTGGGCCAAGAAATAGTATTTGGGGAAATTTGTAGGTAGACCAGAAATTTGAGCAAAGAGTAAGTCCACTGCTATTTAGGCTGTCTTTGTTGTCCAAAACCAACAGATAAGTTGATTTCTAATCCCAATCTCAAAGTACTTCTTTGTGTCTTGATAATGGTTTTATTTATGGGTAAAAAACTTAAGTATACAAATTAAGTACCTTAATAACCATTATATAGCAATAGTTTATTTTTTCAACAAAATGACAATAGTTTTTTTTCAAAAATAGGAATTAATATTTTTTTTTAAAAAGTACCGCTTAATAATCAGCCACGATTTTCTCCCCATTCCTTGATTTTCTCCAATTCTTTTACATTCCACGATTTACTCAGATTGGTTATTTATTCTCTCGGATAAAACAAGGTTTTTAAACCAAATTAAAACTCTCTTTCTCCCCATTGCTCGATTGTTCAATTATGGATACAAATAGTTTTTCAATTCTAATTCAACATGACAGATGATGCGACATGTATATTTTTTGTGATTGTCATCTTGTAATCTTGTTATATGTTTTTTGTTAAAAACAAAATTAGGTGTTTAGTTGTTTAATCTTACTTCGAAATCTCGTTATATTAGGGTTGAATATGATGATGCATTTAAGATCGTTCCTTTAAAAAATCACTTTTATGGGTTGAGTTGTATAATTGATAGTGTATATTACATTGTTAAATACCAAATTTGTGAATTTTTTTTTTGGTATTTGATGTGGTTTAATATGCGGGGTTTTTTTTTTTGCTACATATTAGGTATAATTGATTGTTTAGTTGGTGTAGGTCATTTGGTGTAGTTGGTATTGTATATTATGTTGTAATAAGAATCATAATTTGTTGATTTTTTTTTATGTAATTGTTATATTTTAGTTCGTATATAAACCACAACTTTTGTGATAATTTTTGGGTACATCTATTGGTATGATTGATAATGTGTTTTGGGTTGTTTATAGACAACAAATTACTGATATCTTTTTGGTAAATGATTTGGTGAAAATGATGGTCTATTTTAATTCGTATCTAAACTTTAAATTCCGTTAATAATTTTTGGTAGAATATTAGGTGTAATTGACAGTTTACTTGGTGTATATGATTTGGTGTAATTGATAGTGTATATTATATTTTTAATAAACATCATAAATTGTGAATTTTAGGTTGTATATAAACACCAACTTTCGTGATATTTTTTTGGTACATATATGGGTGTAGTTGATAGTGTCTTTTGGGATGTTTATAGACAATAATTTGAATAATTATTAAGTTAGTTAAAATACTTATTGTTTTGTGTTGGTATACTTCATACCCAAACAATAAAAAAATCAGAAAGCTAACTTCGTTCGTAAAACCATTTTGTATACCAACATGATTACAATTTTTAAATAGATAAAAGCATTCTATATATCAATCTGTCTAATTTGATTACTGTGAAAATACCATTCTTATTATGTATGTATTGCTTAATTTATTATATATTTTAATTTGTATTATGTTATAGATGTAATACTTATCTAATAATTTCACTAATTACTTTTTAATTTAACAGGCAAGTACGTGGATTACAATATTGAATGAGTGATATATGACGCGAACACCAAATAATGATTGTAAGAAGGGACTCAACAAAGGAAAACGCAAGAGAAGGAAAGTCACTTTTAGTACATTTGGTACACCGGACATAACAAGAAGACTTGCCTCAAATTTGTGCATTAGGCTTAATAGTAGTGTTTTTTTTTACTTAAAACATTATGTAGTTGAAACTTTTAGGTTTATGTTGGTACGATGAATCATGTTATTGGTGTATTGAATGATATCACATTCTTGTTTGCATGTTTTTAATATTAATTTGTCTTTTTATGCACAAATTTATATACATAAATGGTTATGAAATAATTGTAAATTTTAATCAATGAAAATTGTGATTTTTATAATATTATATAAGACTTAACATCAAAGTTGTACGAAATCTATATAATATGCAAGTTTTTAATTTCTTTATTAAACTTTCTGGATTCAAATGGTTATTTAAGTCATACCATAACAAATTAATATATTTTGTCAAAAAAATAATGTAGATAACTTTCAAAATTTCAGTTTTTTTTTTTTTTTTAATAATTTGGTCATAATAAAGGAAAACGATATTTGTATGAAAAACAATATTAAAGAGGTGAGAGAAGGCTACAGTTAATAATTTGATTTGATTGAATAAAAAATTAAGAGAGAGAAAAATCAATATATGAGCAAAATAATAATAATATAAAAGAGTATAATTATGAATGGAAAGCCAAAAAGTAAACAATAATTATCAATCTCATAAATTTAGCACATAACCCCCCACCAAAAAAAAGGAAATAAACCGAATAGTAATATATTTTTTTAAAAATCGAAAATTCAATATATAGGCAAAAAAAATAATATAAAAGAGTTTAATTATGGTTGGAAACTAAAAAGTAAACAATAATTATCAATCCCGTAAATTTAGAACATAATCCCCCCAAAAAAAGAAATAAATCAAAAAATAAAATATATAAATTGATAAAACGAAAATTAAATATTTTGTCATGTTTGTAATTAAAAACCTAACTTTGTAAATAAAAAGAAGTATATACATATATTGTTAATTAAGTTCTTAAATAGTATATTCTTGTAATTTTTCCTATTATTCTAGTAATTTTTTTCTCTCTACTTTATTTCATGAGATTAAAGTCAACAAAAGAATTAGAACCCTAATTTGTATCTGTGAACAAAATTTAAAAAGTAAAAAAGACTTTTGAATATTGTGATTTTAAACTAAATAATTCTTCCACAAGATATAAACATTTTTTTCATGTCGAATATGAATCTCTTTTATAAATATAGGATGATGGATTTTTTGTTGCAAAATATAAATTTATGAGTCAAGTTTTATACTTAAAAATATGAATTTTTACTTCTTCTTTTTTTCAAGAATTTATATTTGAAATTTTATGCAGTTTCATAAACAATAATGATTTCAAATAAAAAATTCTCGCCCCAATTATTTTTTTTTTTAGAAAAGCATTTTAACAGTTATTACTTGCTTATTTTAAGGAGCGAGAAATTGTCAAAAACTTGTTGATAGAGATAAGAGAATACTAGTCGTCTTTTTTATCATTGTACTTGTACGCATGTGCACCAATAAAAAGGGGTGAAACGTACTCCACAAATTAAATATCAATCACCAGCAAATGAATCAATTATGAGAACATCGGGGTTGGCCATTGTACGGTTAATATAGTATATAACATATCAAAATTGAAAAAGAAGCAGAAAGCTTCCTCCAGGACCCTTTCCATTACCCATAATCGGAAATCTTCACTTACTGGGCAGTCAACCCCACAAATCACTTGCCAAACTCGCCGATTTTCATGGCCCAATGATGCGTCTGAAGTTGGGACAAATAACAACTCTAGTCATTATTGAGAAAATAATTAAATAATAAAAGTGTGTTCTTTCTAACAACATAAGATTTTAGATGAGATGGTCACACACAGAGCAGCAGACAGAGCCGTCATCCAAATAATAATAAAAGAATTTTCATGTGTTTGACCCATTAAAAACAAAATAAAAGTGTGCTCTCTCTAACAGCCGAATAGTCACACACTTCAACAATCAAAGAGAGGTACGTTAATTAAATTTAAACCGTTAAGAAATTATATTTTATTTAATTAATAATATGCCCTCTTAGGTTTGTGCTTAGAATAAATTGTTTTAGTGAGACTCAATCGACCTAGATTAAACTGTTAGAGAATCCACACTTTTAATTATTTACTGAATCATTTTTGCAATTTTAAGGTATAGGAAGATGGAAGAACTTGTTGTTTACTGTAAAAGGAGTAGCCAAATGGGGGAGGCGGTAGATATTTGTGCAGCAATTTTCAAGACCATGTTGAATTTAATTTCCAACACCTCTTTCTCAAGAGACTTGGCAGATCCGTATGAAAATTAAATTTGGCTCGATTTACGGTTTGGTTGGATTTTGTATACTCGAGAAGAAGGTATTTGCAATAGATAAAGAAATGTATCAGTTAGACCCCACAGTCAATTGGCTGGGACTCATCTCTATGGGAAGAACCTTCGGTGTTTTAACCCTTATAGATTTAAGGATTCAAAATTGAATGTACAAGGTCAAAATTTTGAGTTAATTTTATTTGGTGTTGGTCGGAGAATTTGTCCTGGTCTGCCATTGGCATTAAGGTCATTAGGATGATCGCAATAATGCTTGGCACACTGTTAAATACATTTAATTGGAAAATTGAGGGTGACATTGCACCAAAAGACGTGGACATGGACATGCAGGAGAAATTTGGCCTCACCTTGGCCAAACTTCGTCCTCTCCGAGCTGTCCCAAGCCAATAGTTTTATATATAGTTCATATATATATAAAATGCTATTCTATTATGATATAATAGAGATATTTTTTTAAAAGTCAAAGTTTTTATTAGGAGCAAACTACATAAATTTCACTAATTTAGGTCCTAATTATTAAGATTCACAATAATTTGAATTATTACTTCTCATATCATATCTCGTTCTTTGGATACATGTAACTTAACTCGATAGATACATGTATTCTACGAATTTAATAAGTAAGATACATGTTTTATTCGTTTGAATTAAATGATTGTACCTGATTTCCTTAATTAAAGGAATAAGTGACTATTCTAAAGAATTTTCAGCAATCCAGCATATCAACTATATCAAAATTTTCAAATATATCGCTTTCATAAAATCCGAATAATTGTAAACTTTATCTTCTTTCCAGTAAATCATTTTTATTTTTTCCTTAATTACATATATTTATATGTCAATCTTCTAATATATATAATTATTTATATAATATATATAATTAAAAGAAGAAAATCATTTTTATTTCTTTCCTTAATTACATATATTTATATGTCTATCTTCTAATATATATAATTATTTATTTAAGGTGTATCTTACGTACAATAATAGTGATGCATGTATCTGAGGGTCCTTTTTTTAGAATGATTTCTACAAATACATTTTGTATCTATTATACATGATCATGTATCTAATTTATATCCTTTAGATATATTTATATATAAAAACTATATAACGACAATATCTACCAAGTTAATAAATCTTCGTTAGATACAAATATACGTATATACCTAATAGACATATGTAGACTTACTTAATATACAATAAAAACAAAAAGATACATTAATTTTTTTAAATACACCAGATACATCTAATAAAACAAGATTCAAAACTTTTGAGATTGAGATACATAAAGTTTCAGATACATATTGAAGAAATCATGTTTAATCCTTCTTCCCATTATCTCTGTCGTCATTTATGACGAAAATGATTAGTTAATAGAGATACAACACACCATCATGAATTTATCAAAAATAGACTTGAAAATTCATAGAATCCACGGGTTCAATGATAAAGAGTTAAGAAGATAATTAATCAAACTTAATTTTAAGTGATGTGAAATCTGATTGTATCTTAAATAATATATGGTGTAAAATATTAAATGTGGTAATATATGCATATGTTTAAAAATAGTGATAATATTAGTATATATGATAGTAATGTATGTCTAACAGGTAGTTTAACCTTTTATTATATGATTATGTGAATCCAAATCAAACATACTAGCTATGATTATTGATTTACAAAATATTGAAAACAAACTTTAAAATATTGAATCATATCAAATAAATTTTAAACGATGATAATAGTAATATTTTTAAGAACTAAAAGTCTAAATTACTCAAATTGTCGAGACAATACCATGCCCATTATATTGCTGCCAAACTTAGCCGTTTAATAGTTTGCGTGTTACACATATTTGACCGATTTGGTCAAAAATGTTACAGCATTAATTTTATTATGTAAAACATGTTCTGAAATTTCGAAATTTTATTGGATATACCACTATAAATATATGTCTAGAGCTCATGTTCTTGATCATATGCCAGTGATAATTTTTTAATGTCAATTACCATGGACTATTATACCACTCCTCTAGTTCTCTTGCTTGCCTGGACTTTGTTCCAAGGCTTTAATTTGTTAGTAGCATTAACAAGAAATAGAAGCAGAAAGTTTCCTCCAGGACCCTTTCCATTACCCATAATCGGAAATCTTCACCTACTAGGCAATCAACCCCATAGATCCCTTGCCAAACTCGCTGATTTTCATGGTCCAATTATGCATCTGAAGTTGGGCCAAATAACAACTGTGGTGATTTCTTCTTCAAACATGGCTAAACAAGTGCTCCAAAAGCAAGACTTAGCCTTCTCTAGCAGATCAATTCCTGATACGGTCCAAATGGACAACTTTCACATGTTCTCCGTTTCTTGGCTTCCCGCTTCCCAACCTCAATGGAGAAATCTCAGAAAAATAATGAATTCACACATCTTCTCCGTTAACAAGCTTGATTCTAGCCAAGACCTTAGGTATATATGTTATCTAAAAGTTTAAACAAAAATTGATTAATTATGTTTTCCAACACCCAAAATTTATGATGATGAATAACGGTGAGACTCAACCATGCATCCTATTTTTCTATGTTATCACCAACCTCATCAAAATTCGAAAATAAAATTTTAGGTACTGAATCGTGTTTTTTTTTGTAAGGTACAAGAAGATGGAAGAACTTGTTGTTTACTGTGAAAGGAGTAGCCAAATGGGGGAGGCGGTAGATATTGGTGGTGCAATTTTTAGGACCATGTTGAATTTACTTTCCAACACTCTATTCTCAAAGGACTTGGCAGATCCGTATGAAAATTCGGGTAAAGAATTTAAGGATCTGGTGGAGGGACTAATGATAGACATGGGTAAACCAAACTGGGTGGATTACTTTCCAGTGCTAAAATTAGTAGATCCACAAGGACTAAGGCGATATAATTCTCACTTCGGTAAGCTACTCAAGTTTTTTAATGGATTGATAAATGAGAGGATGGAGCTAAGGAAGTTGAATGGACAAAAGAGTAGTGATGTTTTAGATACCTTACTCACAGCCACTGAAGATAATCACCAAGATATTGATCGCAAGCATATAGCTACAATACTTTTGGTGAGCTATCTTTAATTAATATCACTTACCTTTATAGTGTTGATTGTTGTTTATTCTTCCACATAGTTTGTGGATGGGTGTTTCGTGTCCTTATATATTTTTGGACAATATTATGAACATGAGCTATATCATAATTTGAATTGAGAACGATAGACCAGATCAGGTTCATTTTTTTATCATTATATCAACGTCAGGTTCATTTCTGTCCCCATGTTTAAAGCATTTATTGAACATGCATATAGTATTTTTCAAATTATGAATTCAAAATTAAAAATCATTTCACTAGATTTTAGTTTGATTTCCAGTAGTGGTTCTTGTTTTTAAAAAACGAATTGAAGTCGATTTCTAGTACTTGTTCAGTGTGCTCCTCTCTTTGAATTATCATCTAATACTAGTATATTTTTTCCAATTATATATCTATGTTTTGTGTTATAAATATTTAATCCAGTTGAACATACATCAAATATAACATGGATCGGTGCATCATTCCTAAGTGGTTTCAGTGAGTAATTTTCAGCTCAAAGTTGTCGGTGTATCTCAGGACTTATTTAATGCCGGAACTGATACAAGTTCGAACGTAGTGGAATGGGCTATGACTGAGCTTCTTAGATCTCCAGAGATTATGAAGAAAGTCCAAGCCGAGTTGGTACAAGTCCTCGGAGAAGGTAACCCGATGGAGGAAGCTGACATTGCCCGACTCCCTTACTTGCAGTGCATTATTAAAGAAAGTTACAGGATGCACCCTCCAGCTCCTCTTTTGGTTCCTCGAAAAGTTGACGAAGATGTTGAGGTGTGTGGCTACACTGTCCCTAAAGGTTCAAAAGTGTTGATTAATGTGTGGGCAATTGGCCGGGACTCGACTCTATGGGAAGACCCTTTGGTGTTTAATCCTGATAGATTTAAGGATTCAAAATTGGATGTGCGAGGTCAAGATTTTGAGTTAATTCCATTTGGTGCTGGTCGAAGAATTTGTCCTGGTCTGCCATTGGCAATAAGGATGATCCCAATAATGCTTGGCACACTGTTAAATACATTTAATTGGAAAATTGAAGGTGACATTGCACCAAAAGACTTGGACATGCAGGAGAAATTTGGCCTCACCTTGGCCAAATCTCGTCCTCTCCGAGCTGTCCCCCTTCCCCTTTAAAATCCAAAATTAGTTGGATTCCTATCAAAGGCAATGGACTATGAACATTGTAACTAATATTTCAAGTCCAAAAAATGAAAAAATAAATAATAATTTAATATAAGTGCAAATTTATGTAATTTTGTATTGAAAAATATTAAAGTTTCGTCAGTAAATGCAAGGGAATTTGAAGACTTTAAGTTCGTTCATGCGCGCACAACGGCATTTGAGATGTAATTCATCTCCTTTAATAATTACCTCATGTTTAGTAATTTAGTTTTACGTACGTCTCTTTATGCCTTGATCCATTAATTTGCCTCTGTATAATTATATTTAGGTCTTCAGAATTATATGAAAAAAGTAACCATACACGATGTCTCATATCCATGTATTCGTATATTCTTTTTCTCTTATATTACTACTTGAGTATAAGTTTTAAATATATATATTTAATGGCTATAATACTTTTACACCATCAGGTTTAATAGTATGTAATTATATATAATATTTTTTTCATTTGTCTGTTCGTTTGACGGTAAACAAAATTTAAAAGTAAAGAAGATTTGTGATTTTTTAAATTTTAAATTAAATAATTTGTTAAATAAACTAACACTAAATTTTCGTGTACATTATGTGGATCTACATATTGCTGTGACATTTTTAAATTACTTTTTTTTCCTTTCTGTGAATATATGGGAACTTGAGGGGCAAACTCTGCGAGGCCGAACCCACAAGGAGCCGGGGCGGACCTAGAGGTTGCCGAGGGGTTCATTCGAACCCATTTGATAAAAAATTACATTGTATATTTAATATATTTTAAAGATTTTATGTCTCTATATTGATATTGAACCTCCTAAATGTAAGATTAGAGATTGAATTAATGGTTGAGGGGTTCCAAACTCACCTTGAGGTTCCAATATCAAATCTTAGGCACTATTTTTTTTTTTTTTCAAACCCCCTTAATGGAATAAGAACTCTTATTCATTATATAAAAATGTTAATACTAATATAAAAATATGTTATTATATTTAAAACAGATTAAAAAAAAAGTAAGTCATATAAATTGTAATAGAGGGAGTACATTAACTTTCAATAGTTACGTATTACTATTACATATTTTGGGGAGAGATAGAGTAAGGGGTCGTTTGGTATGCTGGGATAAGTTATGATGAGAAAAGTTATATTGAGATAAGATAATGAAATTATTTTTTATTAGTTGTTTAGTTTGTCAAATATGCATGACATATTTCTAAGAATATTTGTTTGTTTACAAAAATAACCTTTAGAATAAGTTGTTTGTTTATAAAAGAGAGTTTAAGGGGTATTTATTTTATATTTTTATTTGGAATACGTTATTTCGGAGTTAGTATTCCAACCACAAGTAGAGATAATTTATTCAGTCATAATTATTAATCCTGATATAATTAGTTACCCCACATTTTATAACCAAACAAAGAATTGAGGGATACTAAAATCTAATCCCAAAATTATTTGTTCTTAACCATCACATTAAATGGCAAAAAAGCGTCCATCATCATACTTTTTCCCATGTGAACCAATAATGCATTCTGCTGCAGCAAGGAAAACGTGGTGAAACGTACTCCGCAAATGAATCAATTCTGAAAACATGAGGGGTCATGGCATGGTCAATATGGTGGAACATCTGAAAATTGATATTTTTGAAATTGTTATTTTGATTTGGTGATTTTTTTATATATGACACGATATTTGATGTTTATAATATATAATGAAATATTGAATACTATATCGAAATAAATAGTTACATTATAAGTCATATATTAGCAAATATATAAAATAGTATTAATAGAAAATTAATTATTTAGATGTTTGAATTTTGATTGAGATGTTTTTGTAAAATAATTATTTAGATGTTTGAATTTTGATCGAGTTGTTTTTGTGTAATTGATTGATGAAGGAAATTATTTGTATTTTAAAAAAAATAAAATTCTACAGGTATAAAATGTTATGCTAATATGATATAATTCAGACGTTTTTTAAAAATTTGAATTTATAATTTTTTATTATTTAAGTATATATGTCAATCGAAGTAAAATAAATCATCAGTATCAATTTCTCATATTACAAAATACTGAAACAAACTTTGAAACATTGAATCATACCAAATGAACTTGATATAATAATAATATAGTAGATAGTACTTTTAAAAATCAATGATCAAAATTATGGAACTGAAATGGTAAATATCATACAATACCCAACCCTACTGTTACAGTATTAATTTCGACATTCTACGGTATATACCACTATAAATACATGTCTAGAACTCATGATCTTGATCATATAGCCAATGATAAATTAGTTAAACGCATTTTTTTTTATAACGTTAAAGAGTATGAATTATTATTATTATTATTATTATTATTATTATACCACTCCTCTAGCTCTCTTGCTTGCATGGACTCTGGTCCAAGGCTTCAATTTGTTACTAGTAGCACTAATAAGAAATAGAAGCAGAAAGCTTCCTCCAGGACCCTTTCCATTACCCATAATCGGAAATCTTCACTTACTGGGCAATCAACCTTGCGGATTTTCATGGCCCAATTATGCGTCTGAATTTGGGGCAAATAACAACTGTGGTGATTTCTTCTGCAAACATGGCCAAACAAGTGCTCCAAAAGCAAGATTCAGCCTTTTCTAGCAGGTCAATTCCTGATATAGTCAAAGAGGAAAATTTTCACATGTTCTCCGTTGGTTGGCTTCCAGCTTCCCATCCTCAATGGAGAACTCTCCGCAAAATCATGACCTCCCACATCTTCTCCATTAACAAGCTTGATGCCAGCCAGCACCTTAGGTACGTATTGTATTGTGTGACTACGTCATCTAAAAATTTGAACTCTTAAAGAAATCAAACTTTGTTTGATTAATTAAGTTAAACTGTTATAGATTTACTTAATCATGTTTTTTTATAAGGTACAAGAAGATCCAAGAACTTGTTGGTTACTGTGAAAGGAGTAGCCAAATGGGGGAGGCGGTAGATATTGGTGCAGCAATTTTCAGGACCATGTTGAACTTACTTTCCAACACTCTCTTCTCAAAGGACTTGGCAGATCCGTATGAAAATTCTGGTAAAGAATTTAAGGAATTGATGGAGGGAATGATGATGGACAGGGTAAACCAAAATTGGTAGACTACTTTCCCGTCCTGAAAATAGTACATCCGCAAGGTCTAAGGCGATATAATTCTTGTTTGGGGAAACTACTAAAGTTATTTTATGGATTCATAAATGAGAGGCTGGAGATAAGGAAATCCCCAAATTATCAAAACACCGATGTTTTAGATGCCTTAATCACAACAAGTGAACAGAATCCCCAAGAAATTGATCACATGCATATAGCAACAATGTGTTTGGTGAGCTATCTTTAATTCTCTTTCTATTTTATTTTTTTATTGATTGTGGGGTTTGCAATAAACCCTCGTGAGTCCTGACCCACAAAAGTAAAAGTTCATGCTAACCAACTAAGTTACTAGCTAAATGAAGATCTGTTGTAGAAAGGACATAAAATTAAAAACAAGTTTGTAGAGGGCTACACAACTAAATTTTACCACCTATGTTTCCTGTTGAAAAATACTGAAATCAATTGACCTCATTAATATGCCTGCATTGGTGAATTATCTGTATGTGGTTTACATGATTAATTTCATGAGTAATTTTCACCTCAAAATTGTCCGTGTATCTCAGGACCTATCTGATGCCGGAACTGACTCAAGTTCCGGCGTAGTGGAATGGGCTATGACTGAGCTTCTTAAAGCTCCAGAGATTATGAAGAGAGTCCAAGCCGAGCTAGTACAAGTTCTCGGAGAAGGCAACGCGATGGAGGAAGCTGATGTTGCCCGACTCCCTTACTTGCAGTGCATTATCAAAGAAACTTACAGGATGCACCCTCCAGCTCCTTTTTTGGTACCTCGAAAAGTAGAGCAAGATGTTGAGGTGTGTGGCTACACTGTCCCTAAAGATTCAAAAGTGTTGATTAATGTGTGGGCAATTGGCTGAGACTCAACTTTTTGGGAAGACCCTTTGGTGTTTAATCCTGATAGATTTAAGGATTCAAAATTGGATGTGCGAGGTCAAGATTTTGAGTTAATTCCATTTGGCGCTGGTAGAAGAATTTGTCCTGGTATGCCATTGGCAATAAGGATGATCCCAGTAATGCTTGGCACACTGTTGAATACATTTAAATGGAAAATTGAGGCTGACATTGAACCAAAAGACTTGGACATGCAGGAGAAATTTGGCCTCACCTTAACCAAACTTCGTCCTCTCAGAGCTGTCCCACTTCCACTATGAAATCCAAAATCAGATGGCTTCCTACAAAAGGCAATGGATGATGAAAACATTGTAACTAATATTTCATTTCCAATAAATAA
The DNA here is from genome assembly GCF_900185275.1 of Solanum verrucosum. Taxonomy (NCBI): domain Eukaryota; kingdom Viridiplantae; phylum Streptophyta; class Magnoliopsida; order Solanales; family Solanaceae; genus Solanum; species Solanum verrucosum. Next base: position 237,329 of record NW_026020569.1, read on the forward strand.
ATAATTTAGTATATGTACATTTTGTAGGGAAGGAAATTATAGTTACTTCCTAAGAAAGAGATGGGGAAGAAAATGAGGTGAATCGTACTCCACATATTAAATGTCAAACCCCAGCTCCATTTATTAGATGGCCAATAATAAATGTTACTCATTTGATAGGTCACCCTAAATATATTAGTACAACATGTTTAAAAAAATATATTGAAATATCAAATGAGGTAAATAGTTGTATCATATAATAGTAAATATATAAAATAATATTAGTAAAATTAATTATTTAGATGTTTGAATTATGATTCATGATAAGAAGGGAATCGTTTGTATTATTTATTTATATTGAATATTTTTATACGTGTAAAATGTTACTTTAGTGTAATTTAATTGAGAAGTTTTTTGAAAAATCAAAATTATATTTCTATATAACATTGAACCATAGATATGAATTTAATATGATAATGATAATATTTTTAAATTTGATAATTGAAATTATCGAACTAAAATGGTAGATATAGTAGCATATCATCCCTATTACTAGTAACGCCCGACTTCCCCTTAAATTTAATAGTCAGCGACTTAGCGTGTTAGACATTTCGCCGATTGAGTGGTCAAAAACTGTTATTCGTTAGATAAGCTTGTACTCTTCCACAGTATATACCACTATAAATTTATGTCTAAAACTCATGTTCTTTTTTATGTTAATTAGTAGTAATAACTAGGGATTATTATTATTATTATTATTATTACTATTTTACCACTCCTCTAGCTCTCTTGCTTGCATGGACTCTGGTCCAAGGCTTCAATTTGTTACTAGTAGCACTAATAAGAAATAGAAGCAGAAAGCTTCCTCCAGGACCCTTTCCATTACCCATAATCGGAAATCTTCACTTACTGGGCAATCAACCTTGCGGATTTTCATGGCCCAATTATGCGTCTGAAGTTGGGGCAAATAACAACAGTGGTCATTTCTTCTTCAGACATGGCCAAACAAGTGCTCCAAAAGCAAGACTTAGCCTTCTCTAGCAGGTCAAGGTCAATTCCTGATATAGTCCAAGAGGACAATTTTCACATGTTCTCCTTTGGTTGGCTTCCTGCTTCCCATCCTCAATGGAGATCTCTCCGCAATTCCCACATCTTCTCCATTAACAAGCTTGATGCCACCCAGCACCTTAGGTATATATCCTATGTTCATCTAAAAATTTAATTTCAAATTACATGTCCTGATTTTAACTAATAATATTTCATATAGCATATCAAAAAGTAATTAAGTTAAACTTTTAGAGAAAACACATGAGTTTTACTTATTTACTGAATGATGTTTTCTGTAAGGTACAAGAAGATTGAAGAACTTATTGTTTCCTGTGAAAGGAGTAGCCAAATGGGGGAGGCGGTAGATATTGGTGCAGCAATTTTCAGGACCATGTTGAATTTATTTTCGAACACTCTTCTCAAGAGATTTGGCGGATCCCTTTGAAAATTTCGGCAACGAATTTGAAAAATTGGTGGAGGGAATGATGTTGGACATGGGTAAACCAAGCTTGGTGATTACTTTCCCGTCCTCAAAATAGTAGATCCCGTTATGTTTAAGGCGATATAATTCTCCTTTCGGGAAACTACTAAAGATATTTTATGGATGGATAAATGAGAGGCTGGAGCTAAGGAAATCCCAAAACTATCAAAATACTGATGTTTTAGATGCCTTTATCACAACAAGTGAACATACTCCCCAAGAGATTAATCACAACCATATAGCATCATTTTGTTTGGTGAGCTATCTTTAATTATCCTTTCATTTTTTATTCTTTATTGATTGGAAAGTACCAACTAAGCTACTAGATTGCCCTGTTTTTTTTTTATTCTCTTAACATAGAGTATATAACAGTTAACAAAATATGAGAAAATGATCTCTTTTGACCATTTACAAATTGAATAGAAAGGAAAGACCTTTATCGATATGTCTCTTATAGAAAAGACATAAAACTAAAAACAAGAGCTACAAAACCAAAACTCCCTACCTATGTTTCCTGTGAAAATACTGAATTCAATTCACCTCGGTGAATTATCCGCACGTGGTTCGCATGATTAATTTCTTGAGTAATTTTCACCTCAAAGTTTTCAGTGTATCTCAGGACCTTTTTAATGCCGGAACTGATACAAGTTCGAACGTAGTGGAATGGGCTATGACTGAGCTTCTTAGAGCTCCAGAGATTATGAAGAAAGACCAAGCCGAGCTAGTACAAGTCCTCGGAGAAGGTAAACCAATGGAGGAAGCTGACATTGCCCGACTCCCTTACTTGCAGTGCATTATTAAAGAAACTTTCAGGATGCACCCTCCAGCTCCTCTTTTGGTTCCTCGAAAAGTGTTGATTAATGTGTGGGCAATTGGCCGGGACTCAACTCTATGGGAAGACCCTTTGGTGTTTAATCCTGATAGATTTCAGGATTCAAAATTGGATGTGCGAGGTCAAGATTTTGAGTTAATTCCATTTGGTGCTGGTAGAAGAATTTGTCCTGGTCTGCCATTGGCAATAAGGATGATCCCAATAATGTTTGGCACACTGTTGAATACATTTAAATGGAAAACTGAGGGTGACATTGCACCAAAAGACTTGGACATGGAGGAGAAATTTGGCCTCACCTTGGCCAAACTTCGTCCTCTCAGAGCTGTCCCACTTCCCCTCTGAAATCTTAAATTAGATGGCTTCCTAGAAAAGGCAATGGATGATGAAAACATTGTAACAAATATTTGAGATGTAATTCTTATCCTTTCATGATTACCTTGAGTTAATATCTTAGATGACCACTCAACTATTACCTCATGTCATACTATCTACTAGTATTTCCTTTGCAAACATAGTGTGTATGCTTGCGCTGCTTTTTATCTTCATTAAAATATGAAATAATCTTGAACGGATGATTCAATGTGAAATCAGTAAGTTACTAGACTAGCTAACTTTTGATGGAGCATGTTCAAGTGCCTATATGGATTTGAAGAGGTACTCGTGTCTGTGATCTCTTAAAGTGAACACAATTACAAATCCATTTAATCATATTGTTCTAGCAGGATGAACGAAGTAGAGATACTGGGCTTAATAAATGCTTTCGACAGATGCAATCTTTGTTTCACTGGTACAAGTTCAGGAGCAGACCCAGAGCATATTAGCAAGGCTCTTCCATAGAAGTTAGAGTAGTCCATGGCTGCTGAAAATGTCCATGTCCATTTTGCATTTCGTACACGGCATTTATAATAGAAAAATCAAACAATATAAAAATTAAGGAAACTAGAAATACTAGAAGGGAAGAAGAGAGAGTATTTCGCAATGTTAACAAAATGTGATTAAAGTTTGATCATGTTGATTTCATTACTCCATAGCTGATCTAGGGACCACGTTCATATAGCGAAATGGCATGTAACACGAGAAAGGAGCAAAACTGTAGTTTTGACGAGTATGATATGTACATATGATTTTCATTTCGTTCAGCTGAGCTAGTCATCTGCCAGAAGCCTCCCCCATTTACAACTAACATTCACCATTTTCAGACATCAGATGACAACAATTGTACCTTACCCCAATCATGAAGTTAAACAGAATCAGATCCCTTTAGAAACTGCAAGTCACCCGAGCATGGTCGATTGCCATGCGGGAGCATTCTCTTGAGCAGTTCCATCCCAAAAGCAGAATCTGATAAACTAAAAGAAAGCAATACATAACTTAGCTAGATCAATACAATCTTTAAATTTCTATAAAAAGAAAGATTTGCATAAAAAAATCTCCTTCAATTGAATTCGATTTTCCACTAGTTTGTCACCAGCACACAAACTGATATTTGCATTTATTTTCCTCGATATGGTTGGGCAAAGGGGGAACTGATATTGAACATATAAATCCTTTTGTCCCTGTGAAATACTATTATAATTAAGGGATTGCTAGATTTTCAGAGAAAAGATCAAGGACATTCAAAATAAGCTAATAACCTTCCTCAATGCCTAGAATAGAGTAACAAGAAGATATCATAAATATCATGGCAGCAAAAGGCAAATTATATCTTCTCATTTCTGGAAAAAATATTCATGCTAGTAACATCCATGTCATTCATAATTCCTAATGATGCTAATAAGAAAGAAACAGACGTAAGAAAACAGAAGCGACACAGCAGTGATCTGAACAAGTGACAGCTTATTTTTTGAAATTGATAAGACACAGCTTATGCATAGCCTGCATAATAGCTTGCACAGTCAAACTTGCAAAACCATTTTTACTGACCCGAATAACTACCCAAAGTTTATAACATGTGGATAACTTAGCCAAAGAGGGGAAATTACCTTGAGATGGTGATCTCAAAGGGAAATGAGGCACCCTCAAGATTTTCTATCGACGGAATATGGTCCTTTTTCTCTTTAACAAAGTTGATTATCTGAAACAGAACTTCACGAAGAGACAATTCCAGTCCTGAGTGCCGAGCCTCCCTCTCGTCAGGTGCACTCTCTGTGATAATTGATAGACAAAAATGGAAATTCCTCTCTTCAGAAATGTAAAAACTGGAGAATTTGTACCAGTAGAACCAAAGAAATAAAGACAAGTTAGTACCTTCTGGGTTAACAACTTTGGAGTTGCGAGACTTGCCAGAATCTAGTTTTGGATGATGAGCCACATTCAAATTTACATACCAGTGTTCCCAGTAGCGATGTTCAACTTTCTTTGTGAACCATGAGGTCTGTTTGTTTTTGGATTCATAGAAGGACACGCAGATCTGCATCATTTTAACATTTCAATAACAAGTTTTGTTAGCCACTACCAAATCCAGCAACAATTAAGTTGCAAAATAGTCTCTTAGTAAGAAGGTCAGAGATCATTTCCTAAGTAATATACAGCCTGTTTTGGAAGTAAAGAGTACGAAATAAAAGACTACAAGATATCATGAGAAAAATTTCATGAGGAATGTGCACATGTAAAGAAAAATAGAGATTACTAGTTAAATTAAAAGGGTGAAAAGGAACAAAATAACAAGGAATATAGAGCAAGTATTCTACTTGGCCAAATAGAGAAGCTCGGATCACGAACCTGGTGTTTCTGGTTGGGGTGCTTCTTCACCTTATTGATGAATTGGGTAATCTTCTCATCAATTTTCCTCTCAATTACAACATCATTACACTGCATCTGCTTAATTTAACATAAAAACATGAAGAAACTAAAAGTTGCCATCAGGAAATATTGGAAACATCTTGGAATAGCCTCACCAGAAAAACCAAACCCTCCTTCCACCAAGGGAAAGGAACGGAGACTCAAAATCAGAAAAAAAATCACTTATTACATTGATCGCACCTTAGATTGACATAATTTAAGGGCCGCCCAAGTTCTGGATATACACCAACTTCTTGTCTTGGTTTAATAAGTTATAATTGACAGCCAGTGTTAGTTTAACTTCATTTTAAGTTTGTATCATCTTAAATCTCATCCAGTCTTTTTAACTCTTTTTTTAGAAACTTACTTACATACAGTTTCAATTAATTATGGTCCTCACACAGTTCACAAAATCTTAAGTTGCTTTGGCACTCCATTCAAATGAAAATTTTAAGGGGGCAAAATTACAGAAGCTTTCAGACAAAAAATTTCAGAAAATTATAAATAGGAAAGAAGACAGAAATAAAAATGCAGATATTTGTTGAATTTGTATATAGATAGCACACCCTTTCATTATGATGAACTAACTATGCTGGGTTAGTCCTATGTCCTAATCAAGCATCACTAGATTTCACTTCTTGTAAACAGACATTTGATTCTACAATAAGATTATAAGGACTAGGAAATCTCAGGGGAAGAGAAAAATAAACATTTTATTGAAAACACAATTGATTTTTTATTTTTTTTGCATGACTCAAGTATCAGTATCATAATGCAACATTATATAAATAACCTAGTGTAAGAATCAATAAAGACTCTTTGGGAATAACACATGTTCCAGATTCTTTGTTACTACAAACAATTGATTCATACACCGCTAATGGGGAAGAAGAGGGGGAGGGCAGGGAGGGGGGAGTCAAAATACCAACCTAATACTAATAAAGAAAGAGATAAATAGATTATCAACCTAGTACTTTGACAGTTCAGAAATTACTTACATATGTTATCTCAAAGAGTTCCAAATCCACATTCTTTGGATATATCAGACCTGATGCTCTATGAAACATGATTGTATGAAGAATGCCTGCAGCCATTTTCACCTTTCTATTTTTTAGGATAAAGCTACACAAGGTGTCCTATGATAGCAATATTATTAGAAAACCAATCAGAAACTGAAATCCACCCACCCCACATTCCCAAATTTGGTCGACAACGTTACTTTGTAGAATGATAAACTATCTCCATCGTAACCTAAATTTACACATCAAATTAAGGAAAATCCTTATGCATTTTAGTCTGGAATTTGTACTGTTAAAGATCTTAACTAAGGCATCTTGTGGTATATGATTAACATGTATCCATTTTAGCCTTAAGAATACTTTTAAAGAACTCATAGTTTCCACTAGGGCAGACCAGGAAACAAAAATATGGGAGTTCAAAATGTTTATGATTGCCTTCAGATTATAGATTTTTTATGGCCATCTCTAGTGAATTAATTTTTTTTGGGTACGTCTCAAGGGAATTAATGCAGCTATATGTTAAATGCTCTCGAGTTATAGTAATGTAACATTTTCCTCATTTAGTCAAAATAAGTATATCTAATCACTTCCCTTTAGAGTTTTAATTATCAAGAGAAGTAGCTTTCTCTTGTCCAGGCTCACTTTCACAGACACAATGGAAACAATCGATTCAAGATTTTTAATTCATGACTATACAGAAAAACTAAATAATGCAAGATAAATCTAAGGAGATAACAGAGATGGACTTCTTCATCAAACACGCCATGACCAGACCTTATATCGAAATTTAAGCATACTAGTTCCCTAAATACACAGATATTCACTCGAAGACACCATAAATTGCTAAAATTACGGATAAATTGATGTAAAACAAGAAATTACAAATTTAAATAGCTGACTTACATTGGAGAACAACTTGTATCTCAAATTGCTCCACATCCTTCAACAGAAACATAAAATAACATTGAAGCTCAAATTCTCGCTACATAAACAATCTCAGAGGGGAGCAGAGAGATGCTTACAAGTTCTTTCAGCTTGAAAACTTCACAGTTCATGATTCCACTCGTAGTATTTGTTGAGATGATCCAGAATTTGAAGACGAATGATTTCGCAATGCCGAATTTGATTAACCCTAGTGCATGTGGTTCTTGTTTGGCAGCTCCAAGTCAGTTTCATTCTGTTATATAATCCACTACTGGCGGTTTTTATCGATTAACTGAAAATTTTTACTCAAGCCCCTTGGTGGTTAGACCTTAGTAGTGGCAACGCCCTTTTGTGAATTTTTTTTTGTGTAACTTACAAAAATAGCTATAGTTTTAGGGTTATTAGATTGAAATAGCTATAAGTATCATATTTTAAAAAAATAGCTACGCTTTGTGTTACAAAATGGCTATATCCATATATATGTCGTTTTTTCTTTTAATACAAAAATACATTCTAATTAATTTCTCACTAAATAAGGTAAATTAGTTAATGTAACTCACAAAGATTTTTTCCGGCCCTTAAACCCACAAATTTGGCACTTTAAATATGTAATTGACCACTACCTTTTAGGATTCTTATCAGTTCAAAAATAAAAATTATGTTTGCTCTTTCTTCTTCAATTGACGCCTAAGAAAAATACAATTCAATGGCTACCATCATAGTTTTGATCTGGCATTCCGAAAAATGAAGCGAAGAGAATTGCTATGTAGAATATAGCATTGACGGGATAGTGTTAAAGGAATATGCTTCGTATTCTGATTTATGGCGGTATGTATATTAATGAAAGGTTATTTTTTTGTGAGAGAAATAATATTTCTGGAATTCAGTTGATTATGTATTCATTTATTTAAGTATTTAATGTATGTATACTTTCGTATTGATTCTAGGTTGTCCCGTCAACTGATTACATTTATTCAGTAAGTGATGAAGGGAAGACTTATATCGTATGCTTGGAAAAGAAGACTTGCAGTTGCAACAGGTTTCAAGTTGACGAAATATCGTGCGCACATGCGTGGAGGGTGTTGAAAAAAAAACATTCTTCCAGATGAATATTGTTCAGACTTTTACAAGCCAAAAACAATATTGAAAACATATGAAGTGCATGTGTATCCTCTCCCTGACAAAAGTGAATGGAATATACATGAACACATTGCTACTGAAGTTGTGTTGCCACCAAAATACAAGCGACCTCCGCGAAGGCCAAAAGCAACTGGAGAAGTCATTTAGCGAGTTGAGTAAAAGGAAGGGTACGAATTCTTGTAGTACATGTGGACAACGTGGTCATAATAGGCAGTTCATGTCGAACTGCAACATGGAATGCATAGGACCTGATACATCCCACTATTGAAGTGTTCTTTTACTTAATTATCGTTATGTCGAATAAATGAATAAAAATTTTCTTATTTGCCTTTTGAAATATCAGTTTCTTTGTTTGCTTGCTTAAATTATAAATTAACTTGAATATTATCTCAATACTCAATTTGATACTATTAATATGTATTGACACACCCAAACTACTGATAATACGTGAATATAGTTATACTTGATAATATGTTGGTGAATACATATATAAAACAGTTATACTAGTGAAAAATTTGATTAATATAACACACAACCTATAAAAATACAAAAGGACAATGTCTATACGCTTACATATTACTTACTTTAAAAACATATAATAATGTAATTACTACCAATATTTATTGTATGTTTATCACTTTTAAGAATGTAAGTATCCAAATTTCTTTAAGCAATAACTGACGATAAATGAATATAGTAATACATGTGTATATTTTGATATGAAAAAGATTCTAGCATACATTTATACTATTGAATATGTTGATAAAAAAAACACACAGCTGAACAAATTGATTACCAAAAGTAGATATCCAAGTGTATATGTTTTCAGATGAATTATGCAGTTATACAAACATACATCCATCTCTTCATACCATTACATTGAATGCAATAACCCCAACAAAAAATTTAACAAAGTAGCTACCAAAACAGTAAAGCAACATGATCATATATAAATATAAATAGAAGAGTTGATAATGTTTGACAAAAAACAAAAATATTAGTTTTAACCATAAGCATTAAATAGAAGTTCAAAATGATAAATATGATAAGAAACTAATCGATCCTAACAAGTTGACTATTATTGATTCTTGTGGGTGGATCATTCTGGGTGGTGCCTCATTCTCGCTAACAACACCTTCTTCCATCTTCTTTGTTGTTTGACATTTTCTGTAGTTTTTTCTTATTTTTATTAGTATGGTAGATGCCCAACCAACAAAAGTGTGTTAATTTTTAACACATGGACAAGTGGGCTATTTATGTACTGTACTTTTTTACTTTAAAGGAAGAACTTTCTACGACTAACATTTACACATAAATAAATTGAGTTGAACAAATATAAAAAATGTAAGAAATATTGTGTGTGCGCTACTTTTTTTTAATCATTATTAATATTATATTAATTTGTGGATTATACCGGATATATTATTGTTGTTGTAGTTGTATGTTAGTTTGACAATTTACTTTGATATGATATTTTTTTGTGTATTCATGTTGTGTGTGTTTTTTTTTTTTTAAATCTTTCATAATTATTGTGATTTTAAGATGTAGTCATTTTATTTTAATTGTTATGATATGAAATGTCCATTGTTACCTTATTTTTAAATTAGAACTTTTGAAGGAAAGTAAAAAAAATAAAATTATATTATTATTGTGGGATGATTGCTTAAAACAAATATCACTACTCAAAGAAATAGTTTTTAAAAAGTAAACTTTAAACCTAAACTAAAATAACAAAAAGTAAAATAATATTTATAATTAATATATATCTTATCAGATATAATAGAATAATTATAAAATATAATAAAAAATAACTGTAGGGTCTACATTTTATACTTGTTGAATGCTCATTTAATCAAATAGCTTTTTTGAATTTTCTTTGTAACGTTGTTTCTTAAATCAAATCATGGTCTTGTTAATTTTATTAAAAATCAAAATTACATATTTTGATATTCAAACTAAATGTGTATTTTTTTAATAAAAAATTAACGTTTTCGTTGATGTTTGAAAAAAAGTTGACATCATCGTTGATGTTGAAAAGAAATAAAAAATTAGTTTTTCAGATTTTGATTCTCTTTTTTGATCTAGCCAACTTTAATTAAAATAAATTATTATTTCACAAATTTAACAATAATCATATAATATTTTTTTAAAATTAAAATAAACAAAATGTACTCGAGAGAATATTTTAAATACTATTTTATGAAAAAAATTAATGATCAAATTGTAATGATGATAAATCGTACATTCTACATCAACTGAAATTTTACACAAATTAAACTAAAAAAATGTTATTAGCATAACGATACTTTTTAAAAACTATTTCTTTGAGTAGTGATACTTTGTTTTAAGCAATTATCCCCACAATAATAATATAATTAACATTTTTTTACTTTCCTTCAAAAGTTCTAATTTAAAAATAAGGTAACAATCGACATTTCAGATCGTAACAAGTAAAACAAAATGACTACATTTTAAAATCACAATAATTATGAAAGAAACTTTTTTTTAAAAAAAAAAAACACAACATGAATACACAAATAAAATAACATATCAAAATAAATTTGTCAAACTAACATACAACTACAACAACAATAATATATCCAGTATAATCCCATATATTAATAATGATTAAAAAAAAGTAGCAAACACACATAATTTTTCTTGCATTTTTTATATTTGTTAAACTCAATTTATGTGTAAATATATTCTCTCTCTCTTGTTAGTTATAGAAAGTTCTTGCTTTAAAGTAGAAAAGTACATAAATGACCCACTTGTCCATGTGTCAAAAAACAAATGAAGCCTCACACACTTTTTATTGATTATGCCTCTAGCCCTCTAGTAAAGTTCTAAAACTATCATTAAAATAAATGAATTTTTTAAATTGAAGAATATACCTTGTGGATTTTTTTCCAAATAAGTGAAATCCAACATATTTAAAATAATATTCTGTTATTAAATCTTCAAAATATATGTTTTGTTAGCTAAGTAAGTTAAAAAGAGGGTGCCTCATTTAAATTGATATGGAGGGAATAATTGCTTATTTTAAAAGGATTACTTTATTTTAAAATAGTTTAACTTACCCACCGTTAATATATGTATTTTATTTAATATTTTAATCTATATAAAATAATAATATATAGTAATATATTTCCTTATTTTTTTATTTTATATATGAAGCCACACTTTAATTGTTTCACCTGTTTGCCTCATCGTTTAGCCCGCCTGTCATGCAAATAGCCCCTGTTATATTATCTGCACTCTCCAAAGACTTCAAAATCGATGATGGTGATCTCCATTTGCTTCTCTTTTAATCCTTCCTTTTAATTATCGGTTTGATTTGATTTTTTATTTAAAAATGACACAAAATAATGCATTTTTAACAAAAATCATTACTATCTCTCATCCTCGTAAAAAATTATGGCCACGCACCCTTTATTATTTTGCTTAGCTCGGTATCATAGTCAAAAGAAGTCAAGAATGTAGAGTAGCCATTGTTTAGACTTTAGTATATGGTGTCAAAGGATTAAGGATTGATATGAGAAATGCACATATATATATATATATATATATATTAAAGAATATATAAATACTCCCTCCATTCCATATTAATTGAATTGTTGATACATTTTTCATTTTTCAAATTAACTTAATTGTTCAGTTTTCAAGACTACATTTAGAGTGTTCTTCCAATTTTACCCTTTATTAGTTAGTATTGGAATTAGTGATTAATTAATATTTAGTTATTTTAATCATAAATTTGATAATAATTAATAAGGGTAAAAATGAAAACTATGTTCACTTTATGTATTAATCTATTTTTCTTAAAGGGTGTAAAATATCTCAAAAATTTAATTAATATGGAACGGAGAGAATATGTTATAGCAGTGAGAAACTGTAAAAAAAGAAACGCCCAATTAATGTGCAATGCACAACTATTAATTTGACATAGGGAAGAGCATTTCGACTTGTTACGTATCATAAGCCTTCAAAATCAAGCAATTAAAATATACTCCCTCTGTCTCTAATAACTTGTCGACATTTCCTTTTTAATTGTCCCTAATTATTTGTTGATTTTAATAAATTAAGAAAGGACATTTTTTTTTACCTATTATACCCTCAATTAATTACTTTGAAAAAGGTAGAAGTTCTTGAAAATCTTAAGTTTTTAATTCATCAACTTCATAATTTATAGGAATAAAATTGTAAACTCATTATATCAATCATTGTTTTCTTAATATGTGTGTCAATTTAAAAATGACTAAGTAATTAGGGACGGGAGTATCAAACTTGAAGATAATTATTGAGTCACGAGTTCACTCATAAGGAGTGTCATGCTACGTACATTATTTATAACAGATAAATACACCGTTATGAGTATTGGTAAAAGTAGATTTCCCATTATAATATGACATAAGAGTTTATAAAGAAAACATCTTCAAGAGGGAATCTAGCTAGGTCGTGAACAAAGGGAGTTCATTTGTTTCGTGAGGATTTTCGACGACACTACAATGCATGAGTCGTGTTGTAAATTTACTTTCACTACATATAATAAACCCATAACTCTTCTAAATTAGTATTCCTTTTGTTCCAATTTATGTGACACTTTTCGTTTTTCGAGAGTCAAATAATTTAAGTTTGATCGAGAATTTGCGCATCGAATCTTCAATTTTTTTGAAATGAAATTTATATATTTGTAAACTACGTAAAAAGTACTATAAGTCATAATAATTGATAATTCAAAATGCTTAAAAGATTTATGAACAATTTACGGTCAAAGATAAACTTGTTTGAATCTCAAAATCCGAAAAGTGTCACATAAAATGGGACGGAGGAAGTATATATTAGATTAAGTACTAGTTTTAATAGATCAGAATCTTGAACAAGCCAAAAATAAAAAGCACTAGAATGTAACATCAAAATACATAATTGCATGCACTTTTCTCGGTTGAAATTCATTTCAGTTCTGATGATCGATCTGAAAGTATATATATGATAAAGGTGTCAATTTAGTCATATTTTATTCAAACATAACAATAATTTTGGAAATTATACAACTAGTATGGTGGAATATAATTAGACGATCGATCCTCTGTGTGTAGTCAAAGCAATATTGGAAGAGTCAAAGAAGTGATGGGACCCAATATTTATCCTACTTTATTTTGTGAAAGGGATCTATGGTAGCTTACCACCACTAAGTTTTGTCCAACCAATTGACTGATGTTCATCATGCTACAGACCTGTGACCTCTGTTCATCAAGAATCTATTCAGTGAGCACAAGACCAACTTTTTTTAAAATATTATTTGGCTATGATTGACGTCTGTTTTGCTAATTTCCAGATGAATCAAGCCAGGTATGAAGCCATTGTAGACCCACAAAATTTCATTTCATTTTCTTAGGTATGGTGCAACAATTAAAGGCATAACACAATGCATGCAAGTATTATTTATTAACCACACGGGACGGGATTACAATTTATGTTCCAACAACTGAGACTTACTCGAGCTTAGTTGATCACTTCTACTATCAATCAGTTAGGTTGAGAGTTCAACTCATGTTGGAGGGTAAGACACTATTGATCCCCAGATAGGATAGGGTAAAAAAAAATTATATTTCTTCAAGCCAATGCGTCTAGAATTTTATGGAAGCAAAGCAATGTACCAATAGATTATTCGAATCCCAGATTCAAGGGAACAAGGGAAGGATTGAAATATATTTGGATTTTGGATTGGGGTTAAAATATGTCGAATTAATAAATGTGTTGATTTATTATTTCGTTTGAAGTTAGATTCCATAAAAATAAAAATGAACGGATCAACTTGTTCAACTCATAAACATTTTTTGTTTGTTTGATATTATATAGTAATATTTTTCATTACCAAATTAAACTAATATACACTCTTTCTATTATTCAGTAGGATTACTCCCTTTATCCGAATTTATATGACATGCATTTTTTTTAGTTAAGTCTCAAAAAAAAAATAGATTTTTATATATTTCATAATAATTTAACTTTAAATTATTCGTTTTAAATAATAGTCACACAAATAAATATAACTTATTTTAAACAATAAATTTCAAATATCATTTTTTTTTCTTAAATTATGTGTCAAGTTAAATTACATCATATAAATTAGAACGAAGGAGTATTAAACAAGTTGAAGTAAAAAAGGAACTTATTTTCCTATGATCATAAGTTTTGTATGTGATAAGGTAAACGTGAAATCGAGTTGGTAGGTATATAAATTAGAATTACTTGCTGTATAACCTTTCTAAAAAGTGTAAGCCAATTGGGTTAGTATATAGGATGAAGATGCTTCAAACACAAATAGTTACTACTACTAAATCCAAATGTAGTCTAGGCAATATTGTAGCTTCCTAGGGCTATGTCGGCAAGAAATCCTTGTCATTTTTTTCAACATTCTCCATTGTATTCCTCCTGATACGATCTTGTCCTTGCATCGGGATTCCAATCATAGGTTAAGTGGAATTGGCCTGGCCCCCCAATATACACAACATTATTCTGCTATATATATCTGTAGCATGAAGGGTCTAATTAATGGGCCCACCTGATAATTTATGATAAATTGAGTTCAATTATAATCCTCATGATCACTTTAATTTCCTTAAAGGTGAAGTAGATTACAACATAAAACTTCTTTATAATCATAAAAAAATAAATGTTGCTACCATGTGTTTTCTTATACATTCATAATTTGACACTTGAATGAACAACCGCATTTTTAAAATAAAAAATAAAAAATCCGCGGCCACATAACCTATGGGTCCATTACACAAATAACTATAATTTATATGCATTAAAAATCCACCAAATTAGTTCAAGTGGGTGTGATAGAATTATTTAAAGGTGAATTACCATACAATTCAACTCTTGAAAGTTGAATCCTTATGTGACAAGTTTTGGTTGGTTTTTACTCTAAAATCGCGTAATAAGAAGCTTGTCATGTTAGAGCTAGTATATGTGGTCAAAAAGTTTTTGTGCAGTTAGAGAGACAAATAGATATTCATAAAACGGAATGAGTGACAATTATGGTCCTTGAGGGAAAAATGAGTGAATTATTGGGCGATTGAATAGTTTAAGGAGGGAGAGGGTCGTACACGTTGATGGATTTGAAAGAATGGGGATAGTGGGGAAGGAGGCCCAGGGAAAAGTGAAGTGTCGGATAATTGTGGGGACCCAAATATTCATAAAAGCACGATTCCATAAACTTTGAACGATATATTTTCCTCTATTACCACGCAGCTTGAGTGGCTTAATTCTCCTATCTAATTAATAATAAAGCAATATGTATGATGTAAAGCTTAAAAACTTCTTCGATTTTTTCCAAAAGGTAATTTTCTCTACTTTAAAAGGTTTATGGGAAAGATAAAAACAAAAGGGATTTTGGATGGTTTAGATCATTCACTCTCAACAAAAACTACTCAAGCCTAAGTCTGCCCTGATATGAATCTTGATTAATCAAGTCGAGCGCAAATCGAATGCTGAATCGTAAATTAAACCAAAACGGAATGAAACTTAAAAATAAAGTGAAAGTGTAATGTAGCATCTTGATTCATAAAACGTCGTTTTCGAATAAGTATATAATAGTGACTGGGTGTCCTCAATAGATTAGATAGAGCAATAATGGATGTTGGTAAGAAGAGGACGAATCAACATACTGCCATTCCGGACGGCACGCGCGGTCAGGTCAAGACTACGTCAAGTACACATCGTCCCTTACTGCTTTCTGTCATTCACCTTCTTCCATTACTAATATTCTCTCTTCTTCTTCATCCTTTTTAGTCCAACTACCCATTGAAAATTAATTCTACTACTTCCCCTTTTAATTTGTTACTCTTAATTTAACTTTAAGAGATATTTTACCATTGGTGGGAGTGCTTCACCCTTCCTTAATCAGAGGTCTCGGGTTCGAGTCGTGTGTATGGAGAAAATTTTGTTGGGAGCGCATCACCCCTGCAAAGTGCGATCCAAATTTAGTCGGAGCTTTAATTTGGGCTTCCAGACCCCGGGTGGGAAACCAAAAAAAAAAGACTAAAGATATGCTAGTGTAAACACGACATATGAGATGTTGATTAAACAGACTAAAAAGGTTGGAAGTAAGACAAACAAATAGAAATAGCTAGAGGTAATAAATACTCATGCAGGGTGGTCTCGTTTTTTTTTTCTTTTTTGTGATTTACATGACCTGATGTCTGATATTTGCATTGATAATTAATTCTCACCTAATAAGGACTTAAACTTGAGACTTCTGATAAAAGAAAATACGACCAGTGTTAGTTGGGTCTTTCTCTATTTATGGTCCGATTCCTTCAAATTCCCAAACCCAATAAATATTAAAGAGTGACGAGTCCTAGTGTAGTAAAGGCAAGCTGAAACAAACTGTTTCTACACTTGTCTTTTTACCAAAACCAATGCCGCATATTTTTGCATTTGTGACGTTTCTAAAAAGCATGAAAGCCTTCTTTCCGAAACGTTAAATTTAGCAACCAAAACTTTCAACCTGTCTCTCAATCATTATCTAATTTTACTTGTCTTTAAAATTGGCCAAACACGTTCTTATTATCATTATTATTACAGGAAAGCAATGGATAGTATAACGTCAGAATCAGGGCTTAAATTTGACGGAACGAATACTTAATTTTGTTAGTTGTGAATACTTTTGAAATATGCCAATATCTTAAATAACATTTAAGTTAAAAAGACTAGATTGAGTATTGAATTTCTGGAAGGCTCATAAAATTCGATGTACACTATATTGTTGTCTAAATGTCAAGATGAGAGAATGGTAGAGTCAAAAATTTTCTTGAACAACGAAAATCAACATACAATATATATATTTTTTAAAATATAAATTGTATTAACGTTTTAGTTCAGATAACAAGGGTAGATCCACCCGTGAGACCTCCCGAGACACTTTTAAGTAAAAAAAACAAACTTTGGAAGATGGTCGAGAGACATTGGAATTAAGGTATTTCGAATCTTCAAAATGGTTTTCACATCAGGTGTGAACTCAATATTTAATGATCAAAGGTTCCGTCTTAGCATGAATTTCTAGCAAGTTGCATGACTTAATTCCAATAAAATAATTAACAAATTCCAGTGTAACGCAATATAAAAGAAATAAACATATATATCTATAACTTTTGACCGCGACTACTAATCATCATTTTACTTGGACGCATTATTATATAAAAGAAAGTAAGAAACATTTGAACATTCAGACTTCACATCAAATCATATTAGTTTATTAATTATAATTAAATGTGAAAAGTGTATAGTACAAATACATATACATCGATACGCCTATGGTGGAATTGAGGTCGTAATTCCATAGAGGATTTGATATCATAATGCCACCAATGAGTAACACGTGTAAACATTGGTTATGACAATGGAGTATTTAAGATCAATTGATTACTAATCATTTCCAGAAAATTAAAAGTAAGAAAAACAAAGATTATATGGAGGATTAGGGAAAAATTAATGCCCAAATCTTTGAGGGGACATGCACTGAGGAGTTTTATTTGCTGGTTGGCTGGGCATCTACTTTACACGTATTTCAAGGCAATAAGTTGTTTTGAACTTGTAATGATGATTATTGTCTCTGAATAATTGCATAGACACAAAGCCCTAAGTAGGGTTGTGTTCTTTTAGAAAACTTGATTGCCATCATCATCCTAAATTTTTGGCTTCTTCCTAAATTCCACTTTCATTTCACAATAATTACTTGTCCATAATGAAGATGGATTAGCTATACTTGAACAACTTCAAAATCTTCTTAATTGCTCTCAACAGTATGCAATAACCAAACATAATCCGTGCAATAGTTAATCTTCTTTGTATAAAACTTTGCCTTCCTACTAGAAATAAAATTGAATTGAGTAGTGGTCAATAGAATGGTTGATAATTTTGAGATTTCAGGTTCAAAATTCAATAGAGACAAAAAACACTAGGTGATTCTTCTAATCTGTCTTATCATTTTAAGACAGATTTAACTAATACATGTTTGATGGTGGAAGGTGACAAATATCTTATGGAATTAATTTAGGTGCGCAAAAGTGGCCCAAACACTACGATCATAATTTATTTTTTAATTACTGGAGTCATAAATAATCTTCATATTATTTGATCATTAAATCCACAAAAGATTATAAGGCTACACTTCTCTCGAATTATACCTTGTATGTCAGATTTGGCAACATCCTAACCACATTATCCCTCAATTTTTATTCCATATGACAATTTTCTTATTTAAGTCGTTGGGGAAAAACATTATAGTAATTCATTTTTCTATGAAGAAAATCTTTTTAGTATTCTTATATGAATTGTCACATTGCAGTATTTTTCTATCGTTAACAACCAAAGAAAACAAAAGAATAATAATTTTCTGTTGCTAGCATTTTTTTCCAACGATCAATCATTCAAGAAAGGTCTATTTTCGTTTCTCTTCAAAACGCACTAACGCTACATTCCAAAATCTAAAAAAACACAAGTTGTTTTCAAATATGGCTTTTCTCTTTATAGAGTTCCTATATATATATCGATCCATTCTCCATCCTTTCACACCATAAAAAAGATACTACTTATTTCTCTCTTTCACATTTTCATCCATCACCAAAATATTCTTAGCTTTCCTACTTCGAAACGAGTAAAAAACATCAATCTTAATTATTTGTTTTTTTCTCTTTTAAAAAAAAAATGATTCAAGAGGTCTTTGCAGGAAACACTACAACACTTATCGGAGGAGGAGATAATAATATTTCAAAGCTATCTAATATTACTCCTTCCTCCTCTCCTATTTCTTGTACTACTTCTAATTCCAATATTCCCCCTGCAAGTGCAAATGCAAATGCAAACTCGGAAAATCTTAGATGTCCGCGTTGTGATTCCCCAAACACTAAGTTTTGTTACTACAACAACTACAATTTAACTCAGCCTCGTCATTTCTGCAAGACTTGTCGACGTTATTGGACTAAAGGAGGCGCGTTACGCAACGTTCCTATAGGTGGTGGTTGCAGAAAAAACAAGACCATCACTACAGCAAAATCAACTGCTGCAAAATTGAAAAATTCACTTCCGTTTGAGTTGATTGGAAAATCAGGCATTTTTGGAGGGTTCGAGCAGGAAATAATATCTTCCAATAATAACCCTTTTCTCTTTTCCTCACCTCATCAGAATCATAATCCCATTCTTTCGTTACTTGAAGGAAATCATCATAGCCTTAATTTTGTTGTTAAGGATGAGCACAAATCAATTGGAGTGAATTCGTATAATCAATTTCCTCCCAACAACGGTTTATGGAAAAATAATTATCAGGAAAATGTTGGTGAAGTGCAAAATAGTCGAGGATTTCAAGAGTTATATCAAAGGCTAAAAGCGTCAACAAATCGATGTTATCCGGATTCCATTCATGGACCATCATCATCGTCAATGATTTTGGATTCGGCTCCAGTGGCTGGAGGAGAGTTGGGTTTCTGGAACCCGACCCTTTCAACATGGTTGGATCTGCCAGCAGCAAATGGTGCATATCTTTAATTAAGGATCTAATTTATTACATAATTAGGGTGAAGGGTGGGATGTTGTGGTATACAATCTGGGGATACTTGGACATGGGTGTGGGTTAGATTTTATTTATTTTTAATCTGTTTTTCTCTTTTCTCTTTTATGTTTGTGTGTGTGTTTCATCTATCAGGATCAATGTACTAAATTCCAAGACCTAGCTTTGCTTTTATTTTTCCCTTTGCAGATGAATTGGCCTACATTTTGTAACTTTCAATTTTCTACCATTAAAACTCAAGTATAATTTTAAGTTTATGAATTTTAAAACAATACGTAATTAGTTGATCACTTACGAAATTAAGATAAAATTATTAAATTTTCCCATTGGAAGTTTGAACAATTCTCAATACTAGCTATTCCTATACTCAATGTATATCTTTTCTAACTTATTTTTATGTGCATTGATATGAATTTGGGGGAGAATGAATGAATGAGTTAGTGGTGGGAAGAATGGAGTATATATCTTCTTGATTGACTAAAAAGTTAGTGATTGTGGAGTGCATGTGTCGAGACATATTGATGAGTATCTGTGAAGATTCTAATTCCCTTTGAATGATCGATCCAACATCCATTTGAATAACAAAGGGAGATTCCATTTCATATGCAGCTTTTATCACTTTATGTAACACACTGCCATTGCCTACCACTACCTACACAAAATACATGTTTATTACTGCTACATAATTTAAGGCGGCCCAAGGCCCGTTTACGGGCTCGGCTCGATGTTACAATATTATATATATTTATAATAGAAATTTAATTAGTTTTCAAAAAGAAAAATTCTTATGACATTTTCAAATAAACATGATAAGAAATAATAATAATAATAATAATAATAAAATATCACATGTTCCAGTGATTATTTTAACATCATGTCAAACATGTATATTCAAATTGAATAATTAATTTAATGATATTTTTTTCTATTTTATTTGAAAATTATTCAAGAGAATAGATTAAAATTACGAATCTTAATATATTAACAATTTTCATAAACTATATGAAGCAATAAAGTCTATTGATCCATCTATAGATTAATTTTGAATACACTTAATTTTTTTTTATTAGGTGTTTAATAAACAAAAATAATGACCTACTTGATAAAATTAGAATGAATCATCACATTCTTTACAAAGTGATAAAAAGATGAAAAAAGTTATGACTTTATATCTTGTCTTTATATTCATTAAAATTAGGAGAACAATTTAGTATAGTAAGATTTTTTTTTTCTAAATTAATTTATATACCTGATGAATGAATGTTTTACCTCAAATAATGAGAATTTAAAAATATTAAGAAAAGTTAATATAATATATATTGCAGTAATTATCATGACATAGTTTAAAAAAATAATTTATATAACTTGCTTAAAATGATTTTAACTGATGTTAAAATAATAGTAATAAATAAATATATGTTTCTCAATAAATTATATAATGACATATATGTTACGTGAAGCTTTGGGATTATACATAAAAAGAGAAATCAAGTAAATTAGATACTTTAAAAATTATTATTACAATCCAAAAAGAAAAACAACACCATGAAATTGAAAAGTCTAAAGAGAACCAAAGGAAAGGACATAACATGCTCTGAAATTATTGAAAATTTTGTTCTTGAAGAGCATGCTCACTGGTTGCATTCCTTATGAATTAGGCCTTTTGAGAATTGCAATTGTGATTGATATTGAATTTAACATGTTAACTGGACCATTAGAATGTTCATTAGAGTGTTTGAAAAATATGGATCAGTTGAATTTTGCTGAAAATTTGTTATATGGACAAGTCCCAGAAGTGATGTGTTCGAAATAACGAATTTTACTTTTGTCTTATAATTGTTTTACAAAAGTAGAACCATTATGTAGGGAATAGATAAAAAATAAAGTTCTTAATGTTAAAAAAAAATACATTATTGGTCTTCCTAATAAGAGATCTATATCGAAGTGTGTAATATTTATGATGCAAATTAGAAATAAGGGACGAAAAATTTATTGGTACAAGACATGAGAGGAGAGAAATTGAGGAGTGAATGAAATGAAGAATGAGTTAATGTCTATTTATTTGTGTCATAGTTAGTTCTACAAAAATCTTATAATTTATAGTTTCTAGAATAATCATGTAACTTATGGAGGAAATATAGTCACTTGAAAAAAATATTTTGACAAATTTTAAAATAGAATTTATAGAATTTTAAAATGAAATATATATGAAATGACCATATTATCATCGATCGTCCTCAACTTCATATTTCTATATTTCTATATAATAAAAAAAATATCAAATTTTGGCCGGACAACTTTAAACTTAAATCAAACTTACATCAGTTCACTATTCAGAATAATATGTTTAAAATCAAATAAAGTAAAAATTTGATTATATAATTTAATGAAGGACTACTCTTTTATAATCTAATAAACATTTTTAGTTTACTTTAAATGCAAATATACCATCCTATTCATTTTATTTGTAAAGTTACTTTTTAACATCTTTTAAAATATTGAAACTAATTTTATTTATTCTTTAATATTCAATCTAATATATATTATTAATTTATCACACTTATTTTTTTTCAGGTATATTAATTAGAGCCAAAATAAAAGTGAAAATAATTAATTATATTTTTAAATAATGAATTTTTATATTAAAGTAGGCATTTTTAGTAAATATAATGAATAAAAAATATATTAAGAATTAAAGTAAAGTAATAGTAAAATAGAGTAATGAATAGATATCATAATAACTCATAAAAAAAGAAGAAATAACAAAATGAGTTAATACTAATAGTAATGACTAAAGATGTTTCTAGAACTATTTAGTTTTTTTTGTTATCATTCTTGGTAAATTTTTGTTTGCATGAAGTTACATTTTTACCTTTGATCATCATTCACTTCATATATAGAAAGATGTTTTTAGAATTATTTATTTTTCTTGCTATCTCTTTACATTTTATTCTTGGTCGTCTTAAATGCAAAGATATCATCCTATTCATTTTTATTTGTAAAGTTACTTTTTAACATCTTTTTCTTTAATTTCAATCTAATATACTATATATTATTAATTTTATCACACTTATTTATTTTCAAGTATATTAATTAGAGCCAAAATAAAGGTGAAATTAATTAATTCATAATAATTTTTTATATTAAAAGTAGGCATTTTTGATAAGCATAATGAATAGAAAAATTATTAAGAATTAAATTAAAGTAATAGTAAATAGAGTAATGAATAGATATCACAATATCTCACAAAAGAAAAGAAAGTGAAGTAATAACAAAATAAGTTAATGGTAATAACAATAACTTATGATGTTTCTACAACTATTTAATTTTCTTGTTATCATTCTAGGTAGATTTTTGTTAGCATGAAATTACATTTTTACCCTTGATCATTATTCACTTCATATATAGAAAGATGTTTCTTGAATTATTTATTATCTTTCTTAATAGATTTTTGTTAGAATGAAATTACATTTTTCCCACTACACTCTTCTATATATTAGAAATATAATCCTTTCTCATACTTATATATTGACTATTTTTTTTATAATTTAAAATAAATAAATTGTTTAAAGTTTAAGAAAATTATTATTTATTGGGACTTTTCATATTTAAAAGAATAGTTTAATAGAAAATAGCTTTAATTTATCTCCTTAAATATTATTTTTTTAAAAAGAAACTGTCATATCCTGATAATTCACTTTATATGAAGTTATGAACCAAAGAGAGTACTATTATTTTTTGACCGGCCTATACAGCTTACGAACTTAGCTTCTTTTATTGAAAATTAATTAATCTGGGCATCCATAAATTTGAATATTACTCCCACCGTTGAGCTTAGCTTCTTCTTTTATTGAAAATCAATTAATTTGGGCATCCATAAATTTGAATATTACTCCCACCGTTTTAGATTTTGATTAGAATTTAAGAAAGTATAAAAAAAAAACTCTTAAATCTTATGGTTATAAAATAAAAATATATAAATATATCAAAATGTTATTTAATCTTGTGGTCTTAACATAGTAGAAAAATAGAATATAAAGAATTGACAAAAAAAAAAGAGATATTATTTTGAAACGGACAAAAAAAAGAAAGATAAAACAACATCCATTTGTGTCGCAACCACCCATTGTCAGTCACTTTTAATAGAGAGCACAATTTACTCCATACAAAATAGACTTTGAGTTTAACTCAACCGAAAAACTAACTCAGGACGATAGAATTGGTTAAGACCATTTAAGTATAACATCCCTTCTTCAACCGATGTGAGACTCCAACAAAAATGCTCCTAGAGCAAAATGGTGGAATGACGAATACCTTATATATCAGGCTTATTACTCTGTTTCTTATCCAAAAAAATTTCTCTAATTTATGTTCTTCATTACAATGTGAAATCATCAGACTAGCTATCCCTGAATGGGATTGAGTAAAATAAGTAGATATGAAGTAAGTTCATCAAACCAGCGTAATTGGATTGGCTATATATATGACCTTATTGTGTCAAATTGGTAAAACACTAGATTGTCAAGCTTTATTTGCAATTATGTTAATGATTATAGCTAGAGAGAAGAAAAAAGAGGACGAATTACATAGTTGAGATTCGAAATACCAGGGTAAGCTCGAGAAGTATTGCATTGGTAATTTGTAGTCGACGAACATTTATAGCGGAATAGGGACAGCTCGTAATGGATGCGACCTCGCTAGTGTAATGCCAAACTTTTCTTCTACATCCAAATCTTCTGGTGCAATATCACCTTCAGCTTTCCAATCAAATGAGTTCAACAATGAACCCAACATCACAGAAAGTGTCCGGGTTGCCAAAGGTAACCCCGGGCAAATTCTTCTACCGGCACCAAATGGAATGAGTTCAAAATCTTGGCCACGAACATCCATTTTCGAACTCCAAAATCTCTCTGGGTTAAATGTCAGAGGATCCTCCCATATAGCTGGATCACGGCCTATTGACCATACATGCACCAACACTTGAGAATCTTTCGGAACAAAATAGCCACATGCCTCAACGTCTTGATCTACCTTTCGGATCAAAAAGGGAACTGGTGGGTGTATCCGCAAAGTTTCTTTCACTATGCACTGCAAATATGGGAGACGGGCAACATCCGCTTCTTCTATTGCCTTGCCTTGGCCAATAACTTCAGCAAGTTCAGCTTTAGCTTTTTTCATTATGTATGGTTTTCTCATGACCTCTACCATTGCCCATTCTAATGTATTTGAAGTTGTATCGGTTCCTGCAGTGAATAGGTCCTGCAATATAACTACATCTAAGAGGATGCAAAAAATGGATAAATTGGAAATATCTACCTACAATATAATGTGATGCTTATATCATTATGCCAAAGAGGAAGGATAAATTAAAGTATAAATTATAGGAACCACATATTATAAGTACTAAATAATATCATATCCCTTCTAGTTTTCTATTTACCAAAAATTTCTTAAAAATGATGTTTGCGGGATACATAGCGTTGTGCACGGGATACATTAGGTTTGATACATTCCACATAGCGGGATACATAGCATTGTTGCAAGTACGTACCAGGCATAACCGTTCTATGTGATTTCTGTCGATTGCTTGAGCATCTTCTTCGCTGGTATTTAACAGAACGTCAGTGCTACCAGTAGTTGCTGATTTCCTCCTTGCCTCCAATCGTTCATCGATCAATCCCTCAATCTGCTGAAGCAACTTACCAAAATGCTTGCCTACTCTTCCCCTTATTCCTTGAGGATCAATTGTTTTAAACACGGGGAAATAATCAGCCAAATTGGGCTTACCAGCATCTTCCATGATGTTGGACACCACATCCTTGAATTCTTTACCTGAATTTGCATAAGGGTCCACAACATCCTTGGAAAATATGGTGTTCGAAAGTAAATTAATAGAGGTCTCGAAAGCAGCTTGTCCTATATTCACCGCCTCACCAGTTTCGCTAAACCCACGGCAATAAGCAATTAAATCTTGGATCTTTCCGGACCTAAGAACAGAGACGACAAAATCAATTTATTTTTAGTAACTCATTCAGTGTGTAACTCATCACACAATAAAATAACTGTATGGGTCAAACTCAAACATATAAAATCAGATTTGGAGATTGAACATTATATGAATTTGACCGAAGCAATAGTTCCAAAATTTGAGTCAACGAACCTGAGATGTTGATTGGCGTCAAGCCTGCTTCCGGAGAAGATATAGGAATTCAAGATTTTCCTAAGGCTTCTCCATCGATTAGCGACTGGTAGCCATACCACAGAGAATTGGTAGTGATTTAGGGCATAGATTGCATCCGGAATTGTTCTGCTAGAAAAGGCCAAATCTTGCTTTGTAAAACTTCCTTAGCAACCGTGGATGAAGATATAACCACTGTCGTTTTTTGGCCCAATCTGAGGCTGATTATTGGACCATACTTTTGGGCAAGTTTGTCAAGGGATTGGTGAGGTTGACCACCAAGTATGTTGTGAAGATTTCCAATCAAGGGCAGGGGATATGGTCCTGGTGGAAGGTTCTTGTTACATTTGTTGCTTATTGCAAACCAACCAATGCAAAGGACCAAAGTGCCGGCAAGTAGCAATCCACCTACATAATCCATTGTCTTCTTCGCTGAACTAGCTATTGCCTTTCTGCTCTCATTATTATAAGCCTCCCTTAAATTTAATGCACAAAATATCCCATTCCTTGGTTTGAATATCATTTAGAATTAAAATGTACTTATAATTTTTCAACATACAAAATATTATTTTATCATGGAATATAATTTAAATGAAGTAAAATATATGAAAAAGAAAAATTTAGGATTTTTCTGAAAACAAAATAAATTAAAATATGAAAAAAGTAAAAGTGAATAATTAAATTCACACAGTAAATAAGTGAAAGTTTTGAGAAATTGACATTTTGATTTAGCAGATGACATATCTGTTTGGGCGGGGCTAATTTTGATTCGGTCAGAAAAATCCTACTTTAGAGATAAGTGGGCAACTTCTTTTATTGTCAATAATATCTGGCAAGCTCGATTTTAGCTTTTATCATTATGCCTAATTTTCTCTCCTCTACCATTAATTATATTTTGCCACAACAAAGAGGTTAAGTGTATGTATAGTAATTGACCGGTAGCTCGACGTTCTCTATACGCAAGGAAAAAAAGAAAAAAGAGAAAACAGGACCTTCACGTGAGTCCATTTAATGCAAAAATAAGACAATTCACGCCTCATTGGGAATATGAATATATAATTCTCACTTCAACAACCTTCCTTTTAAAGATAACTAGTACTTTATTTAATGAATAACATAGCACGAGAAAATAAGAAACTTGTACATGATACAGATTCAAACTGTCTACATATATAATTAACGTGGAAGATGAGTTACCTCAACAAAAGAGCCTGGGAAGATTGGGAGAAAGCAAACGCTTCTTCAATCTAAATTCACTAACTACATATATAATGACAAGATCTTTAGACTTCTAAATATCGTAATAATATAAACTACTGAGTATACAAATGCAAAAGACAGTACCTACACTTATTTAAAAGAGGAGGAAAAAAAATATATTAGTGAGATAAACTAACTCAGGACTGAGGTACATGCAACTGTTCTTAAGTTTTGGGGTACAGTCTTTCACAATAATAACATTATTGCATGCGGACGTTTAAAGTGGAATGGGAACAGCTAGCAAAGGACGCAATCTGGCTAGTGTAATACCAAACTTTTCTTCTACATCCAAATCTTGTGCTGCAATATCGCCTTCAGCTTTCCAATCAAATGAATTCAACAACGAACCCAACATTGTACATAATTTCGCAATCGCCAAATTTAATCCCGGGCAAACTCTTCTACCAGCACCAAATGGAATGAGTTCAAAATCATGGCCACGAACGTCGATTTTCAAGTCCCAAAATCTTTCTGGCTTAAATGTCAGAGGATCCTCCCATGTAGCTGGATCATGACCTATTGACCATACGTGGACTAACACTTGAGAGTCTTTCGGAACAAAATAGCCACATGCCTCGACATCTTGATCGACCTTGCGAATCAAAAAGGGTACTGGAGGGTGCATCCGCAAGGTTTCTTTCACTATGCACTGCAAATAAGGGAGACGACCAATATCGGCCTCTTCGATTATCGTGCATTTGCCAATAACATCTGCAAGCTCGCTTTTAGCTTTATTCATTATGTATGGTTTTCTCATAACCTCTACCATTGCCCATTCTAATGTACTTGAAGTTGTATCCGTTCCCGCAACAAAAAGGTCCTGCAATATAAATAACTCTCAGTCGATGCAATAAGGTAGCAAATATATATGTAATTGATGGAAGAAAATAAAAGGAAGCTAATGAAGTATAACAGAGCACCAAATGTCTAATAAGAAGAGGGGAATTCAAGATTTTAGATTTAGGGTTCAACTTTTAGCTTTTTAGCACTAAATTTACAATTGAAATTACAGTTTCATAATTAATAGTTTCATGGGTCGAAAATAATTGTTCAAAAAGGTCTAATCGGCTGTGCATATTAGGAACTTAACCAAGGTAGAGAAGGTTCAAAGTTACCAGGCACAAGTGTTGTATATGATTTCTGTCAATTTCCTGCGGATCTTCTTCGCTAGTATTTAACATAACTTGGAGAAAATCTGTTCTACTGCCATTTGGTGATTTCCTCCTTTGCTCCAATCGTTCATCAACCAATCCCTTTATAATCTGGTGAAGCAACTTATCAAAATGCTTGCCTATGCGTCGCCTTATCCCTTGAGGATCAATCCTTTTCAAGAGGGGGAAATAATCGGCGAAATTGGGCTTACCAGATTCTTCCAAGACGTTCCAGACCACATCCTTAAATTCTTTACCTGAATTTGCATAAGGGTCCACTACATCCTTGGAAAAAATGGCATTGGAAAGTAGATTAATCATGGTTTCGAAAGCAGCTTGGCCTATATTCACTGACTCACCAGTTTGGCTACACTTGCGGCAATAACCAATTAAATCTTGCATCTTTTGGGACCTGACATCAAAGTGACAAAATCAATTTTTTCACATATTTGTTGACTTGATTCAAGGAGCTGAATTCAAAAGTTCAATATGAATCTAATTATCATTGTATATTATTTTGATCAAATTAAACCCACCCTTTTACCTGAGATGCTGAGTTGCGTCAAGCTTGTTGCTGGAGAAGAGATTAGAATTCAAAATCTTCCTTAGGCTTCTCCAGCGAGAAGCAACTGGTAGAAACACAACAGAGAACTGATGGTGATTGTGGGCACGGATTGCATCTGGAATTGTTCTGCTGGAGAAGGCCAAATCTTGTTTTTGTAAGACTTGTTTGGCCACGGCTGATGAAGATATTACCACTGTTGTTATTTGCCCCATTCTGAGGCTCATCATTGGCCCATATATTTGGGCAAGCCTAGCAAGTGACTTGTGAGGTTGATCGCCAATAATATTATGCAAATTTCCAATCAATGGAAGGGGAATTGGCCCTGGTGGAAGTTTTTTGTTACCTCTCTTGTTTATTGCTACCCATTGAAGCAAAGTCCAGGCAAGTAGTAATCCACCTACAATGACTACATAATCCATTGTTAATTAAATAACTAATTAAGAGTATGTACGTGCTAGCTTATATTTGTTACATTATGTAATGGTTATATATATACATGATTTTTTGTTTTACTAGAGTTGAAGTTTATTTTGGCTTCTAGCTTTGTGTTCTCATTTGATTATTTCAAAAGTTATTACTCCCTCCGTTTCAAAAAGATTGATCTGGTTTGACTTGACACGAAGTTTAAGAAATTAAAGAAGACTTTTGAATCTTATGGTCCTAAATTAAAGTTACGTCAAATGTACAAAATTGCCCTTAATCTTGTGGTTTTAAACATGCCACGTGAAAAACAAAAAGTAAAATGTTACCAAAAAAGGAAAGAGGTCATTTTTTTGAAACTGACTAAAAAGAAAAGGAGGTCATTCTTTGTGAAACGAAGGGAGTACTAAATATCCCTATTATCTGCCGGTTAATCCATTTAGTATTGTTATTAAACATAGGAAGGCCGTCTTTGTTTATTTTGACCCGTCCATATCTTGATTCGATCCACCCGTTCGTCACTCCTTGCAATTGAGGAGAATTCGCATCAGGCTCTGCGCAATCACCATTAACGGAACCTAATTTGTTCTTCATGGAGAGGGATCACATGCGCGATATCCCATTCCATCAAAAGGAACAAGAACAAGCATTAATCCAGAGCAGTCTAACAGCGCCGTCTCAACAAGTTTGGGGCCTAAAGCCAAACTTCATAGAAACCTTATTTCTTAGTTGTCATATGTAAATTAAATAACTATAAAATACTCAATGTAATCACGAGAGAAGTCTCGAGAAGGTATGATATATGCAAATCGTATGAATTAAGAATGTAAACAAATTAAAAAAAATAAGATCAATTTAATAAAATAAAATATGTTGTAAGTCAATATGAGCTAAGTAAAATAAAATTGAAGGAGTACGTAAAATAAAATAAAAAATGGCGTGTTTGTGAAAAGAACCTCAAAGACTTACGTGATACATCACTTGAACTTCTAAGTTGGTTGTTGTTTGACTGAGTTGCTTGTGTTGGTATTTGGACGCTTTGTGTTTCACGTTTGAGATAAAAGTATCTGTGCAACTATTTTAGGTTGGTGGGTATTTCAATCCAAAGTGTATTTCATTAATCACACTCCCTCTGTCCAATATTAGCTAATTATCTTACTAAAAATAGTTGTTTTATATTAGTTGTCTACCTTACTAAATTAAGTAAATATTAATTAAATTATTCCTATATTACCCTTGCAATTACTATTCATTTTGAAAGTGTCCACATTTATTTGTAAAATTCCTAAGAATTTTTTAAAGAATGAATTAGTAAAATTATCTTCTTATTTATGATTTCTTATTATGTGTATAACGAAAAGTGATGAACTAATATGGGACGAAGAAGAGAGTAATAAGTCATTTCCGTACAAATATGTAAACCAGGAAAATTTAAAAGGTAGCGCGAATCTATCACTTTTCATACAAATCTCTCATGAGTTAAAAAAAAAAAAAAAAAAAGGTAAACAAAGGATCCTTTGAGTCCTTTGATCTTGGCTTCCCTGAAGGCAATTGATGAGAAATTGTAAAAATGACCTGTCGACGTCTAAAAATATTCATCCTTTCTGCCCAGAAATGTGTTACTCATTTTCATAGTCAAAGTCAGAAAACTGCCCTCCAATTCTATTTTCATTGCAAAAATGTGTTCAAACTTCAGACAAAAGCATGAACAAAGAACAGCTAACGAACACGAACATGATGAATTAATGAGAATCGTGAAACTTAAACTATCTAAGATCATTTAGTTCTGGCTGGCTTTAGGATCATGAAAAATATGCCAGATTTTACAATAGAATTTCCCTTATCCAACAATACTTGTCCACTATTGATTTTGCACATTTTTTAAGAAACTATAAATAGAATGATAGTTTTAGCATATCACCCTTTAAATATAGTAAATACAATGTATTGAAAAAAATGTAATAGGAAAATAACTATAATTATGTAAAGTATTAGTAGTAATTAAATTTAGATTTTCAAAATATTATTCATAGGACGTGTGCGTTCTTAAATTATTTCTTCACTTCATTTCATCTTCTTTCTGACTTTTAGCACCCAAAATCAAGTCATTTGTTAACAAAAACCTTTCTTTTATTTTTTTAATCAAGATTAATTTTGTTTGCAAATTCAAAACTTGATGGGCCGGGGCCTGTTATGGATCTAGCGCCCCCTACCTAGAAAACGGTGAAACAAGTGAACTATACCCCGATCTCATCTCCAAAGATAGGTAGAGAAAGCAGACAATCTGAATTATTCGCTGATTATAATTATGTAACCTGTGTCAATTGTCATGTTGGCTTATTCAATAATAACATTATTACTTGCTCAATTTGGAGCCGACGTTTGAAGTGGAATAGGAACAGCTAGCAAAGGACGTGATCTCGCCAGTGTAATACCAAACTTTTCTTCTGTTGGATTTTAAAAGGTGTGAATGAAAAATGAAGAGTTGCGACTTTTATAAAGAGTTGTGACTTTGATGAAAAGTTGGAACTATTATGAAAAGTTGTGACTTTAATCAAAAGTTGTGACTTTGATGAAAAGTTGGAACTATTATGAAAAGTTGTGACTTTAATCAAAAGTTGTGACTTTGATGAAAAGTTATGACTTTTATGAAAGGTGGTGACCTTTCCGAAAGATTGTGACTTTTCAAAGGTTTGTGACCTTTTCGGTAAGGCACAATAAGAACATTTTCACACTACCCTCTGTTTTCTATAAATTGAGGAATTTTCTCTCATTTTAATAGAACCAATTTCTGGACTTCTTATTCTACTACTAAATCTAATATTCTAAGTGTATTTTATTGCCGTTGAGTGGCTCGCTGACACCAACATTTTGGATATCAATACACTGGTAATTGAGATCATTCTATCCTGGGAGGACATATTCCAAATCAAACCTCGGATACTAAAGGGTAATAATTTCCTTAAGGGGACACTGTGCATTCAGTGGTCTTGATCTTCTTTCTGTTTTTTCAGATTCTGGTATGTGTTACAAATTTTAGATTTGTGAATTAATTTATGTTCTTTTGTTCCTCACTGGTTCATTAAACTTTGGTAACTTCGTATTTCTGCAAAGTTTGTTGGAATCAGTAAGATTCTTTAAACACAGATTGACAACAATTTAAGAAAAAATATTTCGTATATTTTTTCTAATCTGTTTCTGATTTTAGTTTCTCTACTAGTTTTAATTTTCTAGTTGTGAAAATATTCTTAAACTTTATTGTGTCTTACCAAGTTCTTCAAAGTTTTGTTTTAAGTATCTTAGAAATACAAGATGAACAACATCTTCTGCATCCAAATCTTCTGGTACAATATCGCCTTCAACTTTCCAATCAAATGAATTCAACAATGAACCCAACATCACAGAAAGGGTCCTGGATGCCAAAGGTAACCCTAGACAAATTCTTCTACCAGCACCAAATGGAATGAGTTCAAAATCTTGGCCACGAACGTCCATTTTCGAACCCCAAAATCTCTCAGGCTTAAATGCCAGAGGATCCTCCCAAATAGCTGGATCACGGCCTATTGGTCATATGTGCACTAACACTCAAGAGTCTTTTGGAATAAAATAGCCACACGCCTCGACGTCTTGATCTACCTTTCGGATCAAAAGGGGAACTGGTGGTGCATTCGCAAGGTTTCTTTCACTATGCACTGCAAATAAGGGAGACGGGCAACGTCGGCTTCTTCGATTATCATGCATTTGCCAATAACATCTGCAAGCTCGGTTTAAGCTAATTGAATCCGTTTTGTGTGATTAATTTGGCAGTCACTTTATAGAGGAATCGCGTGAACCTGTTTCTCTTGTTTAGCAAAAAATAAAATAAAGAGGAATCACTCATTAAATCTTTTTCATGAATGTGGACTTTATATTGCAAATTATCAAGATGAGCTTGTGAATTAATCATCAAAGATGTTAATCTTAGGTTCTGAAGTTGATGACGGTGTTGTTGCCAAGAACAGAGTGAGAAAAAGTAGAGTAGAAATGATAGCCAAAGAGGTTAAGACAGAATCTCCACATCAAAAAGTATGTTTTTTTTTTCTCTATTTATAAATACTGTTCGTGGGTCTCTTCTCCGGAGGTTTTCATTTGTTTATTATGGAGGAGTGGTCTATGTACCTGACAGATTATTTTTAATATCAAAATACTATAGAATTTTGGTTCTTTAGGTTGCGGGAGAAAAAACAAATCATGTCATGTTAATTAACTCGTTGCAGTTTCTCAGGCATCCAGAAATTGAAGATTTTGCATATAAAAGTGACAATATTTATGCTCAAGAGTAATCCGATGTATAGGGAGTACTTTATTATGTCAAACTGATTATAGAAAGAGGAAGAGAATTACATAGTTGAGATCGGAAATGTCTGTAGAGAAAGCAGACAAATCTAAATTATTCGCTACGTTTAAAGAGGAATAGGAACAGCTAGCAAAGGACGCAATCTGGCTAGTGAAACCCCAAACTTCTCTTCTACATCTAAATCTTCTGGTGCAATATCGCCTTCAGCTTTCCAATCAAATGAATTCAACAATGAACCCAGCATAATGGAAAGTGTCCTCATTGCCAAAGGTATCCCTGGACAAATTCTTCTACCACCACCAAATGGAATGATTTCAAAATCTTGACCACGAACATCTATTTTTGAATCCCAAAATCT
This sequence comes from Solanum verrucosum, assembly GCF_900185275.1. NCBI lineage: Eukaryota > Viridiplantae > Streptophyta > Magnoliopsida > Solanales > Solanaceae > Solanum > Solanum verrucosum. Next base: position 271,378 of record NW_026020569.1, read on the forward strand.
CTCTGGCTTAAATGTCAAAGGATCATCCCAGTTAGCTGGGTCACGGCCTATTGACAATACGTGCACTAACACTTGAGAGTCTTTCGGAACAAAATATCCACACGCCTCAACATCTTGATCTACCTTGCTAAGCAAAATGGGTACTGGTGGGTGCAACCGCAAGGTTTCTTTCGCTATGCACTGCAAATAAGGGAGATGGGCAACGCTGGCTTCTACTATTGCCTTGCCTTGCCCAATAACTTCAGCAAGTTCAGCTTTAGCTTTTCTCATTATGTATGGCTTTCTCATGACCTCTACCATTGCCCATTCAAATGTATTCGAAGTTGTATCCGTTCCCGCAATGAAAAGGTCGTGCAATATATATAACTAAATCTAAGGGATGCCAAAAATTGATAAATTGGAAATCTCTACTTACAATGTGATAGTACTTACATCATTATGTAACTATTATAGTACCTATTTTCTTTATAAATTAGCTATCTCTTATATGTAATGGATTCTTAGGCAGTAAATAATGTGTATACTTTTTAACATAAATAGAACAATGTGCAGGGCATGCGACAATAGATCTTCCCCTAATATCTGTTACACAATATATGATGAATACATCTCTACAATTTGGCCAAAGAGGAAGGATAAATTAAATCCAGTAACATACACACACACTGTAATTAACAAAAGTCGAATGCATAACCTACCAGGCATAACCGTTCTATGTGATTTCTGTGGATTGCCTGAGGATCTTCTTTGCTGGTATTTATCAGAATGTCAAGAACGTCAGTGCTACCAATAGTTGCCGATTTCCTCCTTGCCTCCAATCGTTCATCAATCAGTCCCTGAATCTGCTGAAGCAACTTACCAAAATGCTTTCCTATTCTTCGTCTTATTCCTTGGGGATCAATCGTTTTAAACACGGAAAAAAAATCAGCCAAATTGGGCTTACCAGCTTCTACCGACCGAGATGTTCCACACCACATCCTTGAATTCTTCTGCATAAAGGTCCACAACATCCTTGGAAAAAATGGTATTGGAAAGTAAATTCATGTCAGTCTCGAAAGCAGCTTGGCCTATATTCACTGCCTCACCAGTTTCACTACATCTACGGCAATAAGCAATGAAATCTCAGATCTTTCCGGACCTAAAAAGAGTTAGTTACTCATTCAGTATGTAACTCATCACACAATAGAATAACTGTATGGGTCAAAATGCAAGTCAAACTGAAACATATAAAATCAGATTTGGATATTGAAAATTATATGACTTTGACCCAAGCTAACTTTGGTCAGATCAAATAACCCATTTGGCACGCTACTGCTACCTGAGATGTTGATTTGCGTCAAATATTGATACAGGAATTCAATATTTTCCTTAGGCTTTTCCATTGATCAGCGACTGAACCAAAGTCCAGGCTAGTAGCAATCCACCTACAATCACTACAAAATCCATTGGCCGGTTTCTTCGCTGAACAAGCTATTGCATTAGTTACTGCTCACTTGGTCTTGCTTTCTGCGTTCATTATTATAAAGTCACTGCTTCCCTTAATTTTAATGTAGTAAATCCGTTGGGAAAATATTTACTAACGCTGTTTCAAATGTTGCTTGATTTGATAAAGAAAGATTTTTGAAAGTTATGATATAAAATAAGTTGCAAAATTTTATATGATCATAAATTTGAATAAAATAGTCATTTAAAAATTAAACTATTAGTAAATATAAAAAATTATTATTCTATTTGAGTTAACTATAAAAAAGGAGGAAAAAAAAGAGTGTGTCACAGATGAGATAAGATTTACAATTCAATATCTATTTAATGAATGCATCTCTGTCTTCGGCTGACGATGACCGATTAATAATTCGGGTAAAAAGATACTCCCACTAAGCAGTTCTTAACAATATCTCTGTCTTCGGCTGACGATGACCGATTAATAATTCGGTCATACAATTTGTTATTACTTAATAAATATATTTGGTAAACATCTTAAGTTTTCAAATCTAATATTTAGAAAATATTTGGAAATTTTTAATAATTTTTAAATTACCCTATACTTTTATACTTTCTTTTGCCCAGCGAATATCTATTATTATTTTTGTATATTTTTTAAGAAACTATAAATAAAAGTGTAATTTTACTATATCAATTATCACCCTTTGAATAAACAATGTTTTAAAAAATGTAATAGAAAAATGGAGTTTTTGGCCAAAAACATCCTTAAACTATACCCCAAATTTAAGTTACATCCTAAAAATATATTTTTTGGCAAAAAACATCCTCTAAGTATTTGAAAGTTAACAATATTAATCCTTATGTAAGATATCGTCAAAAAACTAAGGGATCCTACAAAAATATGAGCAGTTCACGTGACTATCAACGAAAGTTTTCTTCGTAATTTCATTACCTACTATAAGAAGTTTCTGAAAAATATATTAGAAATCTTAGACACCATTGCTTATTGAAACAAAAAATGTTTAGAAGGTCATGTGAGGAAAATACATGATCTGCTCTTTTTCTCATTTAGTAACGGAAAGAAGTTGGGCTTAATTACCTTTACTTTTTTCAAAGTCAAACTGTATTTAGATCAATAATTTTTTGGGTCAATCTGATATGGAAGTGATCAAAATATTGATTATGTCCCGCATTTGAGTTTCATTCTACATTATTGGAAGCAAAAGTCTCCAACAAACGTTGCTTCTAGCATATTTAATTGAGAAGAAACATATTTCAACTAATAATTTTTTTAATATCAAATTACATGAAAAATAAATGAAAAAAACGTCAAATTAAATTTTTTTGCATAATGCTAAACTCAATTACCAAAAAAGTTCACAATAGTATTTTTGGCGTATCTAAGAATAATAATTATGAAGGGATGAACTTATTTTTATGGGATCTATTAGTTTTCTGATAAATTCAAGTAGAAGGATGAAAATTGTTTACTTTTAAATAGTTGAAGGATGTTTTCTGCTAGGAAAGATACTTTAAGGATGTAGTTTAAGTTTGGGGTATAGTTTAAGAATGATTTTGGCCGAGAACTCTACAAAAATGACTAAAATTAATTATAAGAATAAATTAAAAACTAAATAAAGAATTATCTATTAATTTCATAAAGTAAACTAATTTAATCGATTTTAAATTATCAAAATCAAACCAAATCAAAATATAATATATATTTATCGATTTGATTTAGTTCGGTTATTAACCATACATAAAAATAAAAATAAAAGAAACAATTCATTCAAAAGTAAAAAAGTGACAACAATCCATTCAAATAAATAACTGACATTACATATGTTTCGATCACTTAATTTACTATGAATAAAGCTTCAAAATTCTCTATTTTCTCCTAGAAGAAAGAGACAATGACATTTTCAATCTCATAAAGAATTGTCAGACACTCATATACATGAAAATGATGAAATCAGCAAGATAAATGCTCTTACCTGGGGCATTTTTGCTTTCATAAATAAATTATAAATACATTTTGATGAAAATATATAGAAGATCTTTAAAATTGTTTATAAAAATAATATATTATGTATGTACTATAATAATAAGTTTGATGTATATAATTTGTCGGTTTCGTTCGGTTGTTTCTTTGTTTTTTTTCCGAACAAAATCATAAACAAATCAAATACTATTGATTTTAAAAAATCTAAATTCAAACTAAACCAAACCCAAATAAAATCGATTTGATTCTATTTTTTTATTTAAATCAATTTTTATCCAAATCATGAACACTCCTACTCGGAAGATTGGGAGAAATCAAACGCTTCTTCAATCTAAATTCACTAACTACATATATTATGGGAAGATCTTTAGACTTCTAAATACCATAATAATATATAACTCCTGTCAATCATTAAAAATTACTCCAAAAAAGAGTATACAAATGCAAAAGACAATAGTACCCTTATTTAAAAGAGAGAAGAATGCAACAATAATAACATTTGGAGGGAAAAAAAATTCTAAACTACTTCACAATAATAACATTATTACATGCCTAAGTTTAAAGCGAAATAGGTATAGCTCGTAAAGGACGTGCTCTCGCTAGTGTAAGACCAAACTTTTCTTCTACATCCAAATCTTCGGCTGCAATATCGCCTTCAGCTTTCCAATCAAATGAATTCAACAACGAACCCAACATTGTACATAGTTTCGCTGTCGCCAAAGTTGATCCCGGGCAAATTCTTCTACCAGCACCAAATGGAATGAGTTCAAAATCTTGGCCACGAACATCCATTTTCAAATCCCAAAATCTCTCAGGCTTAAATGTCAGAGGATCCTCCCATGTAGCTGGATCACGACCTATTGACCATACGTTCACTAACACCTGAGAGTTTTTCGGGACAAAATAGCCACACGCCTCGACTTCCTGATCGACCTTGCGAATCAAAAAGGGTACTGGAGGGTGCATCCGCAAGGTTTCTTTCACTATGCACTGCAAATAAGGGAGACGACCAATATCGCCTTCTTCGATTATCTTGCCTTTGCCAATAACATCTGCAAACTCGCTTTTAGCTTTATTCATTATGTATGGTTTTCTCATGACCTCTACCATTGCCCATTCTAATGTACTTGAAGTTGTATCCGTTCCCGCAATAAAAAGGTCCTGCAATATAATTAATAATTCTCAGGGATGCAATAAGGAAGCAAGTATGTAAATTGTAATGAAGCATAACAGAGCACTGGTGGAAAATAATTGGTCAAAAGGTCTATCCGGCTGTGCAAATAAAAAGTTCAAAATTACCAGGCACAAGTGTTCTATATGATTTCTGTCGAATGCCTGTGGATCTTCTTCGCTAGTATTTAACATAACTTCAAGAAAATCTGTTCTACAGCCATTTGGCGATTGCCTCCTTTGCTCCAATCGCTCATCGATCAATCCCCCAATCAGCTGTAGCAACTTATCAGAATGCTTGCCTATGCGTCGCCTTATCCCTTGAGGATCAATCCTTTTCAAGAGGGGGAAATAATCGGCGAAATTGGGCTTACCAGATTCTTCCATGACGTCCCAGACTACATCCTTAAATTCTTTACCTGAATTTCCATAAGGGTCCACTACATCCTTGGAAAAAAAGGTATTGGAAAGTAAATTAAGCATGGTCTCGAAAGCAGCTTGGCCTATATTCACTGACTCGCCAGTTTGGCTACACTTGCCGCAATAAGTAATAAAATCTTGCATCTTTTGGGACCTGATCGACATACATTACAAGTGACAAAATCAATTTACGCTACTAGTATGGTGAGTAATCACATGTTTGTTGCCTTTGACTCAAGGAGTTACCGCTTTACATGAACCCAACAATTTTTGTTCAGACTTTGTTAATGCATTAAGAAGTCTACCAAATATTTAAATATGAACTCAATAATCCTTATATATAAACTTGATTTTTCTGTAGGAATCCATATATATACTTCAAATTTTGGATCCGTCTCTCTTATCCAAGGGTTGCAACACAAACTCAAACATATAAAATCAAATTTGGAGACTATAGGATATATAATTTGGGAGAATTTAAGCTTCTAATATAGGAAAAAATGCATTTTTTTAATAAAGTAAGATAAAAAAGCATGGCAGGTTATGTCATTTTGGTCGGATTATGTTATGACCCGTTATTTGACTAACCGATATACTGTATATTTTTTGCCCCAACCCAAATAAATTTTGATCAAATTAAACCCACCCATATCCGACCTTTACCTGAGATGCTGAGTTGCGTCAAGCTTGTTGCCACAGAAGAGATTAGAATTCAAGATTTTCCTCATACTTCTCCATAGAGAGCAAACAGGTAGAAACACAACAGAGAGGTGATGGTGATTATTGGTACGGATTGCATCTGGAATTGTTCTGCTGGAGAAGGACAAATCTTGTTTTTGTAAGACTTGTTTTGCCACGGCTGATGAAGATATTACCACTGTCGTTATTTGCCCCATCCTGAGGCCCATCATTGGGCCATATTTTTGGGCAAGCCTGGCAAGTGACTTGTGAGGCTGATCGCCAAGAATATTATGCAAATTTCCAATCAATGGAAGGGGAATTGGCCCTGGTGGAAGGTTTTTGTTACCTCTCTTGCTTATTGCTACCCATTGAAGCAAAGTCCAGGCAAGTAGTAATCCACCTACAATGACTACATAATCCATTGTCAGTATTATATTATCTAGTGGTTATGGTTATATATATACTGCATCATCCATTTCTCCTAAATGTTTATCACGCCCAACCTCTGGGCCCTGTTGGGTACTGTTTTTCCGAAGTTGGAAAAACAAACTAGTACCATCATTTACGGCCGACAAAATAATTTGAGAATACAAGTAACGACCCATTACATATCTTGACTTTTTAAAATTGGATATCCATATTATCAAAATACATATTTGTTGCTTGTTATTTTACATGATTTCTTGCTTTCTGAGAGTTTAAGTTTATTCTGTTTTTTAGCTTGTGTTCGTTTATTTATGAAAACACCACATTATCCGTCTCTTAATCCATTTATTATCTGTGTTATTATAGGCGGATCGAATATTTTATCCATTTTTGTTTAACCTATTCCAACCGACCCGTCCATATTTGATCCCTACTATCATCCCGTCAACAATTAATTCCTTTTTATGGAAACTGCCGAGAAGCTCTCTGGAAGTCAAGAAGAACTGCTAGCACCGTTGTGTTCCCTGCATGCACCTTGAGGTTTAGGGTTGTTGTAGTACGTACTACTCCCTCCGTTTCAAAAAGAATGACCTCCTTTCCTTTTTAGTCTGTTTCAAAAAGAATGATATCTTTCCTTTTTTGGTAACATTTTAATTTCAGCTTTCCACGTAACATGTTTAAAGCCACAAGATTGAAGGGCAGTTTAGTACATTTGACATAACTTTAATTTAGGACCACAAGATTCAAAAGTCTTCTTTATTTTCTAAAACTTTGTGCCAAGTCAAACCAAGTCACTCTTTGTGAAACGGAGAGAGTACTACTTTTCAATTGTAACAACTTTTGCTTTGTCGTTTCCTTTCTGTTTAACAAATTGTACTACATAGGCTTTAAGTCATGTAGGGTTAATATCACCAATCTTGTCAATGTCATGTAGGGTTAATTTTCTGCAACCTACTCGATCGATTTTATATACATCCAAACACAAAGATGAAATCTGGAAAATGTCTACATTCTCACAAGAGCAGAAAATATCTCAGATTCCAAAAATTGAAATCAAATCAATCCTTAAATCCTCTTATAGAGATTGATGCTAGCTGCCAGCGGTTAGCTTTAGCACATATATTTTAACTAACTTCTAACGTACACATAATCACCTCCTAACAGTAATTAACAGCTAAATGGAGATTACCACTAACTGTTTTATTCTAACTGCTTTGCAGATTCTGCTAACTCTAAAACCTTTGACCCCTTGGCTTCCCTGGAGGCACTTGATGAGAAATTGTAAAAAAAACACCTGTCGACATCTAAGAACATTCATCCTTTCAGTCCAGAAATGTGTTACACATATCCATAGTCAAAGTCAGAAAACTCGCCTCCAAAGTTGCAGTCAAGAATGCTAGTACTGGATTCACATCCAAGCCATATTTTGCTCTAATGAGTCCAGAGATATCGTCCCTTTGAAGTTGCAGTCATTTTCAACTAACCGATGTCAACTTGGCATGTGGAGTACGATCGAACATGGATTTCAAGGCGGAGCGAGCTTTTATGGTCCGTCATCTCCACAGAGCTCCTGAAATCGCGTCAAACTGCAATGAAGAGTATTAGATAATTTCTGGTAGCAACAGTGGCCTCCCCATCCCTCCTTTCCCGAAAAGGCTTAGCCCCCCGAAGTAATGTCTGGCTAGTGACACTGTGGGGAGAATGGGCTTACTGGTCACAGCACTCCCCTTGCATTTATGCATAGAGGCTGTTGCCACACCTTGAACCTTGACCCTTGGGTCACCAAAGGAGCAACTTTACTATTGCACCGAGACTTTGTCCCAAGTCCCCAAATAGAAAAAAATTATATTTACCTTTAACCAACAACCAATATATGAGCAACAAATTCTTAAGCTATCAAGATCATTACATCAGTAACAAAAATGTGTTCAAACTTCAGAAAAAGCATGAACAATGAACAGCAAACAAACACGAACATGATGAATGAGACAGTTATCCTTGAAAAACTGGCTTGAATTGAAGGATGGCAACGCAACTTCCTGCCTCAAAGTTTAGAGTTTACAGAAACTCAGAATTCTTTTACAAAAACAACTCAAAAAACAGAGTTTGCAAAAACTAAATATTCTTTCGCAAACTCTGCTTTTTGAAAAATTTCAAACAAATGCCTCCTTATTAAGAATTCGCTGATAGATTCTCTGCAAAATTAGAACAAAACGCCAACCAGCAAACTAACATAAGTAGTAGCTTGAAGAATAAAAATGTGTTCACTGAATTTTGACCCATAAAAAGGGGGGAAAAACACACCATCCACTTGCATTCTACAGCACATTCACCTCAGATATTTCAAAACCCGACATCATTAATGATCTAAGTGATCTTTTGAATTTTGATGACAAGCCATTATGAGTACAATGCACTTGCACTCCTGTTTCCGTCCTACAACTTGATACTACTAACTGAACATCGTATGAATGTTCTTGAAATGCATGCATGATTCTAGCAAAATAGTTTTGAAATGATTGCAAATACAAACTTAAATATCAAAGTAAGAATTGCTTAACCCAACTCTGAAGAACATCCAATGAACCCAATCTAAACATCAAACAAACACTTCGCTTATTATAAGAACTCCTATTATTAGGAAAGATGACATAGAAATAATAAATATATTATGGAATTCCAGAGTCTGATGCAATTTCCAGAATACAACAGAAACTAATGAAAACCCCAAATGTGTCAAACATACATACCGACGTAGTAGTACTAGTGGATTATAAGGAAACAGGTTCTTTTGGTGAAGGCCTTCAATAGATGCTTTAAGTTGAAAAAGGCAGTTCCTTGCACATTCAAACGGTGACATCTGAGTTACATAGTCCTCATTGTGACATCCGTACGCTTTCTTGCGTTTGGTGTCAGGTGGTAAAATATCTCCACTAACACAACTCGACACAAGCGTTATCTCTCCCATAGAGTTATGATCATCTGTTGAAAACTTTTTTCTTTTACTGCTTCGACATTTTCCACTCCATGAAAATTCGATAAATATGTTCCACGAATCACATACCTTACGCAGACACCTATGAGGATGCAGGTACAAATTTAATTGCAACATCAGACATGGATAAAGTCAACATATTTTGTTTAAGAAGGGCTAATGTTGTCCCCTTTCTCTGAAATTGAATTTTTTATTCAAATTTGGAGCAATTATCAGAGAAATGAATACACAATGTTTAATGCAAATGGAAGAACATGTGGCTACATTTTTGTTTTTTAGGAATATATTAAAAAAAGACAAGTTAATTCATAAGAGGTTTTGTGGAACTTTTTTAGGATCAAAAAGATACATCCTCTATCCCAATTTACGTGGCACACTTTCCGTTTAGTCTATCCCAAGAATGACACATTTCTATGTTTAGAAACCATTTAACTTTAAAATTCTCACTTTACCCTTAATGAGATGATTTACAAATTGCAACCACACAAATGGTTACGACTTGTTCTAGAGCACGTGTTTCAAAAGTCTTTCTTTCTTAAATTCAGTGCTTTGTCAAACACAGAGGGAGTAGTGTTTTACGAAGAGCTTACAACTCTTGTAATTCTGAATATGCTACATGGTACAGCTGGAACTTCTTACATGGAGTAAGATGGTTTGCGAATTTGGATTACACTTAAGTATTGGGAGAAAAAGATGGTTTGCAAATTTGGAACTAGTATGCTTTATTCATATAAAGGTTGAGCCTGTCAAAACACCATACTTAGTATACATATTGATACTTATAGATCTTATATCCATGTCCAAATACTATAGAAGAAAATAAAATGCAAAGTTATAACTTATACGTACCTCAAAAGATATTCAGCAGAACTAGCCCCTGTATCTTTTGAGATAAGATAATCAAGAAGAACTTGATGATCATAGTGTATCTGTGAGGACGGTAACATAGCAAAACTACTCAGCATGGGTAATTATTTAGTATTTTGATCTTGACATCAGAGGGAAAGAAAACAAAGAAATGCACAAGGGAATGTTTTGTACTTACTCCAGCCAAGAATAGGTGAAAGAAATGTATTGGGTGAAAAAGGTGTGAGATCAGAGAAAAGTCTCTCACTTCATCATCTGATAAAGCCACTTCATTAGTAAACCTACATACAACATGATGCACTAAAGCAACCGCCATATACAACTTCACATCATCTCTAAAATTAGCAAATGTACATTCAACTCACTTTTCAGAGTAAAATGGCAAGCATAACATTTGCAAGAGCATTTCAAATAGAATATCGTCCTACAATTTAACAGTAGTAAAAGAAAGTCAGAAAAGTGAAGACAGCTGGACCAGTAAACATATAGTAAGATATCCTCGGGTACTTTAACATACAAGGACAGGAATCAAATCAACCAAATACGAAGTTTTAGCAGAGCTCTATGTCATGGACACCATGCCATAGTAGGAGGTATACTAAAACCTAGAAGCAAGCCAGAAACCATTTTGTAAGAAATAGGCAATTCTCAATCTTCTGTTTTGTTGTTGAAAAATAATAACAATTTAATAGATAAAGCTTGGAAGCCAAATATAGGCAATTCTTAATCATTGGAAGTCCAAAGAGATGCAGAGTACTAAACCAACTGCATATACAAAGTATTGTCCAGCTAATCTAATAACGACAGTTCTAAAACTTATCAAACCTTGAAAATCAGATATAATCATGAATTTATAAAAGTCAATTCAAACTTTTTATATAGAGATCCTGAAACAAATGATCAAGTAAAAACAAAACATGTCATTGCGAGCAAGAAGACAAACCTCTTGCATATATAGCTGCAAGAAGGATGAGACAAAGTCCATGCATTTCTCGGAGTACATGTCATGGTCAATAAAACAATCGCCAGGGAGAAGCTCTCTGAGCCACTCATGGAGCTCTAGCAAAGCTTTCCTTCGACTGCAACACTTGGGATTCATGTCAAAGCTTGAGCAAGACTTAAGATTTTTACATGCATAATGTTGATCAGTCATTTCTTTCATGCTCAGCAAACTAGAGGAACATTTGAGGAAAAGGAAAATAGACAGCCGCTGTAAATGCTTTGATGAAATCCATTTTTTCCCCATATCAAATGTCATTACCCCAAATGGCGAACCTTCGAGATATTTATCTAGAACAAACTCCTGCTCCTCCATAGGTTGGGATAATACATCTTGAAAGTATGTGTGGATAAGATCCAACCACGAAATTACAATTGAGTGCTCCCAATGGATTTGGTTACTAAGTCGAATCATGAGTATCTGTAAAATGGACAGTTAGTGCAACCACAAACTCAACTCAGTTAATGATCACATTGGTGCATGATATTTCAAATAAAATTTTAAATATACCTATCCCACCACTGTAAATAACATAAGGAGCATAAATGGAAGAAATGATTATTAGACCAAAAGCAAAGAACAAGAACCCCTCATCATATCCACCTAATGGGCTAATTGGAACATTTTAGACTGAATGCAACATCAAAGAAGGGTAAATCCCTCTTAATATTAAATAAAGTGCAAGTGGATGTGAGATTTAGAGAACCCCCTGATTTGCCTCAAAAGACAAATTATTTATTATTAGAAGGAAATGGACTTGAATTGAACGGAATGGTCACAGATACTAATGAATGAGAAAGAGTTGAGAAGAAATTCATACCAACATTTTATGTTTAAGATATTGACAGATCGCAACATTATCAGAGTGTTGTCCATTACTAAGGCATGATGACAGTAGTCTAGGAAGCAGGTTTTTTATTTCAAAAATAAATGGATGCTCTGCTGAAGCGATGACAGCAGCATCTGTCCAACCACTTTTAACCAATGAACAGAGTAACCGAAGAAGATATCCCTGAAATATTAGTATTGACTTCGGTTTTTCTTCTTGCATTTGAAGCAAGCGGTCTGAATTGGAGTCCCCTTGAACATGGTAAACCTCTGACAACAAATTCCACGGCATATTTGAGATAAAATAAATGGTAGCCTCCAAGAAAATGTTGAAAAACTGATCAATAAGATCCCGATTCAACTGTTTCAGTACATTATGTAGAACTCTCATGATAACAGCTGCCGTTGACCAACTTGCACTTTTCAGGCTGAGCTTCAATAAAGAAGAAGGTGAAGGATCCCCACTCAAGTTTTTGACCTCCATCGTATGTCCCATAGAAGAAAGACCATTAAAAATTGGAACTTCCACACAAAGATACAGTAAATTGATATATTCACCCCAACAGCTTTCCTGCAATATAGAACTTGTAAAGAAACACAAAATATCAAAACAAAGAACTGCCTATGTAGTGATTTCGGAAGCACTGTCTTATCACGTACAGATTCAACCAAAAAATCAGAAACAGACACCAGGATATTGCCAATTAGGTGATTCATATATGGATTCTCCATCGCAACCACGACCATCTGCAGATAGGAAATCATAAGACAGTTGTAAGGTTGAATTAGAAGTAATTTCAAACAAAACAACAAATGCACCATTGAAAGAGGGGGGAACTGAACTTTGGAACTGATCAAAATGAGATGCCTGAAAAATTGAAACCCATGTATCATATATCATAATGGGGTATTTGAATTGAAAAACCTACCAAGACCTCAATAACATTAGTTAAACAATGATGATTAGCAGCATGTGACTCAGGGATTATTGGACCTCCACCAACAGCGTTTCCCTCCATCTCCTGCTTATAAATTCACACAAACAAACAATGTACCCTAAGATAATTCCAAGCAAAATCATATTTCCACAACGAAGAGATACACAGAGGAAGATTCTTACAAAGCTGTCATCGGACTCATATTCCTTCATCCACAGCTTAATTTCTGTATAAACCTAAAAGTAGGGACTTTTCAATCAATGAAGTCTGCCTCAATTCAAAACAAGAATCCCAGAATTGGTAAAAAAGGAACAACCTGTGAGAGAGAAATTAAAAGTTCTTTCTCCGTTTCTTTGGTTACCGAAGCAGACCCAGTTTCCTGCAGAGGAGTAGAGTTCCATTTTCTGTAAAATGAGAAGAAGAAGAAAAAATAGACAGGAAAGTAAGAAACAGTTGCGGCGAAAGGGTTGAGTGAGCTTACAGTATAAGGACGGAGGTAACAGTCAATTAGAGAACAGAGACGTGAGTGTTCCTTCGCCATAATTTCCAAGTTCAGAATGAACTCGCTTCTCTTTTCTTTTGTGGTATGTATATATGTACTTCTTAATTAATTAATTAAAAAATTAAAAGTATTTATTTTTAAAATAAAAAAAACATTATGTGCTTATCTAAAATATTCAAAAACACTTCTCAACTAAACTAATTAAACATAATTTTTTTTATATTTAATAAAACTGTTTATCAAAATAAGTCTTTTTTTAGCTTCTTGGCCAAAAAAAGCTCTAAAACATTTTTAAAATTTTGATTAAACACTTATTATTGCTCCAAAATATATTGACTGAACACTATGTTTCAATAGTTGGTAATCCATGACTTTAATGGAGTGACGAGAGCTACCAACTTATGCCACCATTGAATGAGGTCTCTTCCATAGCAGCACTTCTCCTCAATAAGTGCAACTCCATAACCTTAATCAGCAAAGCACGCCAGCTCCATTCCCTCATCCTCACTTCCATACCCGCCACCTCCAGATCTCCTTATGTATTCAACAACATTCTCTCCATGTACGCCCGATGTGGGTCTATCCAAGACTCACATATCCTGTTCGACAAAATGCCTGAGAGAAATATCGTCTCTTTTAACGCCCTCATTTCCGCCTATTCTCGATACCACCACCTTGCCCATTGGGCTTTCCATTTGTTTGCTCAATTGCAAAGTGAGAGCATAAGACCAAATGGGTTAACTTTTACTAGTCTTTTAAATGCGTGTTCGAGCATCAAGAATCAGGTATTAGGCTCTATGCTTCACTCCCAGTGTATAAAGTTTGGATTTTTATACGATGTGTGCGTTCAAACCTCTGTTCTTGGGATGTACTTAAATTGTGGAGTCTTGGATTGTGCAGAGAAAGTGTTTTGCTACATGCATGATAAAGATTCTGTGGCTTGGAATACTCTATTCTTTGGGTATTTGGAAAATGGTAAGACCGTGGAAGGCCTTCAGCTGTTTGGCACCATGTTGAGGACCGGAGTTGTTCCTACGAATTTCACTTATACGACATTGTTGAGTGCTTGTAGCAGGTTAAGAGACCATCTTTCTGGGAAATTGACTCACTCTAAAGTGATTGTTTCAGGGACTGTACCTGATTTGCCCTTGTATAATGCCCTGCTCGACATGTATTCTAGTTGTGGTGATAGTGAAACAGCTTTGAAAATCTTCAGAAAAATTAAGAAGCCAGATTTGGTTTCTTGGAATTCAATGATATCGGGGTGCGCAACAAATGGAGATGGAGAGATGGCAATGAGGATGTTCATCCAATTTGGACAATCTTCTCGCTTCACCCCTGATGAATATACATTTGCAGCTACAATTTCTGCTGCAGGAACATTGCCAGCAGCTGAGTATGGGATACCACTTCATGGCCAAGTTGAGAAGGTGGGGCTCGGTGCAAGTGTATTTGTTGCAAGCACACTTATATCAATGTACTTTTGCAATGGGGAAGTTGAGTCTGCTCAAAAGGTTTTCATTAATGTCCTTGATAAGGATGTTGTCCTTTGGACTGAGATGATTGCTGGACATTGTAGGATTGGTAATGCTGAGAGCTCTATTAGATTGTTCCATGAGATGTTACAGGAAGGCCACAAGGCTGATGAATTTATTCTTACCAGTGCCTTAAGTGTGTGTGCTGAAGTGGCAACTGTGAGGCAGGGTGAGATGATTCATTCCCTGGCTGCCAAAACAGGCTATAGTGCTGAGATGACCGTTTGCGGGAGTCTGGTTGATATGTATGCTAAAATTGGAAACCTTGCAGCTGCAGAGCTTATGTTTTCCAGCGTCACCATGCCTAATCTAATATGCTGGAACTCAATGCTTGGTGCATATGGTTACCATGGGAAGTCAGAGGAGGCATTCACGCTGTTCAATGATATTTTACAACATGGCCTAAAACCAGATCATGTAACATTTATCTCTCTGCTTGCAGCATGTAGCCACTGTGGTTTGGTCAACCATGGTTTATACTTCTGGAATTACATGAAAGAAACTGGTTTAGAACCAAGCCTGAAGCATTATTCTTGCATGATCACGTTGTTGAGTCGAGCTGGAATGCTGGAGGAGGCTGAGAATGTTATAATGGAATCACCCTTGGGTGTTGAATGTCTTCAACTATGGAGAATTTTACTGAGCTCCTGTGTAAGTAAAGGAAACCGGATAATAGGAATACGTGTTGCTAAACAGGTTTTGGGCATGGATGCAGAAGACAGTGCAACAAATGTACTGCTTTCCAATTTATTTGCTTCAACTGGTAGATGGGCTAGTGTTTCAGAGATTAGGAGAAAAATAAGGGGACTTATGTTGGAAAAAGATCCTGGTTTAAGCTGGTTAGAAGTTATGAACAATACTCATGTGTTCTCTTCTAGTGATCATTCACATCCACAGTATGGTGAAATAAGAACTGAGCTGCATAGATTACTAGGAAACTTAACACAGTCAGAAGCAAATCAATTTATACTGGATGCTGAGGCTGTGGAAGTAGGATCTAGCCTCCATTAGTTTGAATCAGAATGACTGCCCACTGAAATCTTTGATAGGCCATGGAGCTCAAGATTCAGCCAATCTCTTCTCCAAAATGATTCCTAGAATATATGTTTGTTATATTGTGTTCTAAACTCAATCATTGAAATGAAGCCTAAAATAAACTAGTGGTATCACACAAAATTTCACCCTCTTTTTTATAGCCTTTAGGCGTCAACCATTATTTTCGACATATACATTTACGACAGAAAACTAATTTTACCATGCGGCAGTTATCAGTCAACAAGATATAACTGCTGCCATATTTCTTCTCCGTGTATCCTGAAATTATTTTCTTATTTGAAAAGGGAAAAAAATAAAAAAGCAGAGGGTTTATAATTGGGGGGGATTGCGTCTACAACAAATGAGATCTCGACTAAGTGTTTATACAAATATCCAAAGCATCACAAATATAACCAGTTTCATTTCTACAAAGGGCAACTGAAATCATCTAGAAGAGACACGAGTACAAAATCAAGCTTGGTACACTAGATCAGGAGAATTAATTGAAAAATAGTATCAAATAACATTGCCGCGACATCCCTATGAACTAACATCTCTGCAGAAATAGCGGTCCACAATAATGAAATTGGAGGTAGATAAACTGCATTATCTCATGATTTGTCAATGCTTGAGCTTGCCAAGCTACTGTGACAGGTAACCAGTAGCATAGGGATTTCCATCCATTCAGAATCTTAGATGTATGAATTACCAAACACATTATCTAGCGTCTGCCTGTACGACTTTTTGCTCTAGTCTTCTGCCAAAAAGAATGATACACAATAAAGATAGGCATCAGAATTAGGAGCATTTTTAGAACAAAGTCATAAGCACCTACCTTTGTTAAGATTTATTAAATAATACCATAATGAAGTAGGTACAAATTGATAAACAAAAACATACATCTTTCTTTTCATGAAATATTATGAAAGATACAACCTTCTATTAGGAATATAAAATCTATCAATGCCAAAGTGTTGCTGCAACATATACCAGACAAATGATGAAAGAATTTGAACCAGAGGTTTGTAAAAACAGTTTCAGCAACCATGAGGCAGTACCAAATATGTCTATGCCCATTATGACTGCATCACTACTCTTAGTTGTGATGTCCTTGTCAAATTAAAAAATTGTTTATAGAGATTCAAACAATTTGCTGTGTATGTTTTTCTTTCTTTTATAAGAAATCAACTCGCTAGTTGGTGAACCATGGTGATTCTTAAAAAAAAAAATCACATAGAAAGCTCAAAGCAACAAGACTTTTGTAAAAGCATCCTAACATTCAACAAAGTATTTTTTCAGGATTGGATTCACACAGAACTGGTAATAAACAAGCTAAGCATTACAAAAACATTGAATAGAACTGCATATAAATTCACCAACATAGCCAAATAAAACTATCCCTCTACTCCACTTAGATTTCCATTTTCCTCATGCCATGCTTGAGGATGGGTGAGAAGTGTTTTTCTTTTAGTCAAGGCATAAACAAGAAAGATCAATATAGGAGAACATGTATACTCACAGATTGAGTCCCAAAACTTGCCCCTGATGCTAGAGCTGCCCCTTCAAGGACATAAGAACAACAATTAGGCACAAATCAGCAAACAAATTTAACTGTTACCAATTCAAAAAATTAGCAAACAAAATTTGAAGGATGCAGGTTCTGGGGATAGAAGAAAAACAGGATGAAAAAGAAGAATCCCTTCCATTCGAAAATACTACAGTATCAAGAATATCTCATTATTGAAAATATTCTAAAGATATCTGAAAATTCTAATATCAGATGAACTAAGTAACAAATTGTAGGTTATCATAAAAGAAAGGAGCACACTGGCAAAATGAAGGGTAGAAAAAAAAAAGTTGGATCATAAAACAATTTTTTTTGAAAATATAGCATGTGATTAAATAAATCACCAAAAGCACAAGCATTTAGAGGAAATTTCCCTAAAAGGAAAAACTTAACTACTCAAAGTAACTTCCTCAGAAAAAACTAAATTTCAAAGCAACTTTTCCCCACCAACAACTTTTGGAAACATTAGCCACAAAAAAAAGTTTAAAACATAGCAGTTAACTAAGAAATTCCTTGAGACTCTTTTGTACAGTAGGCCACCTCAACAAAGGTGAATCATCAAAGGGCATTGACTTATTGGTTAAAGGCAAAAGAAATCTGAAATAATAACATGACTGTACACTTAAGCCAGGAGGAGGTGAGAGAGGTTGACAGTGATAAGTTTGAGAAGTGGTAGAGCTAGACTGAGGAAGAATTGGAGAGGTGATTACATAGGACATGACACATCTCACTCACCGAGGACATGACTTAGATAGAAAGCATGGAGATCAAGAATTAAGGTAGATGGTTAGTAAGTCGTCGAGCAATTTTTCTCTCTTTCCATTGGTAGAGCAGGGTCCTAATCTAGAGCAATTATCTGCTCTATTAACAGTATTGTTAGTATTATGCTAGTATTAGCTTATTCTTCAATTCTATTACTACTAATGTTTCCTTTACACTGGTTCTCTGTACTATTTTTTACTGATCGTACTTTTCTTTTCTTCTCTTTTTTAAATTGGTAATTGTTTCTATTTCTGTAAATCAGTACATAGGTTCAACTGAAAACCATATTTACATAAGCAAATCTAAAAGTATTGTCCTATCCCTATAATAAGTCTTAAGACATCAATGACAGAGACATCATTATTAGGGCAAATCTAATTACACCAAAAACAGAGAGTCAAAATACAATTCAGTTTGACTTGTTGCATTCTACTCTCGCCTCTCCCTATTCTCAAAATCTCTAAGGTTCCGCTCTTTCCATATTGTCCACCGCTACTCTCCCTGTCAGTACTTCTCTTTATTCAGTATTTTCATCATAAACTTTTTATTCGTGCAATTATTTTTCAAACCTGTTCTGAAACATGAGTTTTCTTGAATCGTGGGGGTCCATCAGAAACAACCACTCTACCCAACAAAAGTAGGGGTAAAGTCTGTGTACACCCCACCCTACTCTCCCAGACCCACTTGTGGGATTACACGGGTATGTTGTTGCTGAATTTGACTTGTGTATTATGTGAGTCGTAGTTGAAGAACATATGAAGTAACAGTTCAAAAGCCAGTTTAATAAAGCAAACATTGCATCAAAGTTAAATATTTCAATAATAGATGGATTTGAATTCTTAAAAATTGTGAACGTTGTATAAAATAACCTTAATAATGGAGTGGTCTCATGCATTTGGAAACGTCCCAAAAGAAAATAGTGTTGCATAAATTAAAACCAAGGGAGTATATAATTGATTTAATAAACAAAAGATCAAGTTATAGATGCATGTTACATCAAATATCATTATGGAGACTATAATACAAAACTATGGAGGGGTAATAATCAAAAGATATTCAGTTTTTCTGATAAAGAGATTATATAAAAAATTTACTTTTGTAAAAGCTAATCTAACAGATGGTCAAATATGTCATTATTGAGGTTGGCGGAAACATACCTGAAGCAAAAGGTGTTGCAAAAGATGAAACTCCAGAAGCAGGGGTAGAACCAAATAATGGAGTACTAAAGGCTGGAGTTGAAGTAGACAAGGACCCAAAGAGTGAACTTTGGGGGGAAGCACCAGATGTTCCGAACAAAGAGGAGACTGGAGCTGACATTGTTGGAGTGGTGAACAGGGAAGAAGATGAAGCAGCAACGGATGGGGTAGCAAAGAGTGAGGATCCACTTCCCGTTGAGGCAAAAGAAATTGCAGATGACGTTTGTGGTGTACCGGATACCCCAGGTGCTGCTGAGCTGGAAATTAATCCCGCCACTTGAGTTGATGGTTGTGAAATTGTGGGCAAATGCAATGTTGGATGTACCCTTTTCGCAGCTGCCTCCTGTTTAGCTGTTTCCCGCCGATCTGCCTCAAGAAAAGGATCGCTTCCATCCCCTCGACGGCGCTGATCAGCCAGGTATGCTGTTTTCATTGATTCAATGTACTGATGAATGCTCTCTACCTGATTTACCAAAAGTACAAAAATATTTTCCCTTAAAATCACAGCAACTAAAAATAAAGGCGTATGCTAGAAATTATGAAAACAAGGTACACAAACATTTCACATGCAACTCTACTAGAATTCTAGAGCAAATGGTGAATGCATGCAGCGTTAGAATTTTTCGCTGCCTCAAAAGTATATCAGAAATCAACTAATACGCTGATGCTCTCTGATACTAAATATAAGTGGCACAAAACTAATTAATGAGGAACATCAACAGCGTCAGAAGCTACAAGTATATATATAATGTATATTTGTTTGGTCAAAATAAACGTTACAAAGAAGCCAAAGTACTCCTAGTCATTTTTACTCTTTTACTCCCTTCTGACTAAGCATGATACTTTCATCAAATCTTAAGAAGCCCTCACCATTACAAAAAGTTCCACTTCCCATTACCTTTGTGGCAACATGAAAACAAAGCCAGTGCCAGCTCTTTAAGTGTGTGTATATATATATATATATATATATATATAATGCACATTTGTCTGGTCATAATAAAAGTAACAAGAAGGCAAAGTACTCCTAGTCATTTTTACTCTTTTACTCCCTTCTGACTTAGCACGATACTTCCATCAAATCTTAAGAAGCCCTCATCATTATAAAAAGTTAAAATCCCCATTACCTTTGCGGCAACATGAACAAAAAAGCCATGCACATTTGACATGACTTTTGGAAGAGACTGCAACAAAGATGAACTGGAGTTCATAGAATTCCTGTCAGAATCTAAGGCCATCAACTGCTCCAATTCTTCAACCCATTGTCGGCATTCTACAAGATATTTCTCAAATCTTGCTACAGTTTGCTGTAAAAAGGGAGAGGGCTTTTTTGGTATCCCACTGTAAAAATCAAAAATTGCCGCATTGGGGGTAGACTGAGCTGAACCAGATGCTGTTGGAGCTACAGTTGCACCTGATGCCTGTGATGGAGCAGTAACGCTTGCAGCAGCAGGTGCACTTTGATGATGAAACCTTGGGCGTAACATCATAAAAGAGCGCACCGCAACCTCTGTATTGCGCAGCATATCTTTAACAACAATCATTAGCTCTTGCAAGATAGCCTTTTGTCTTTCCATTGATGTACTGATTCCACCAAGTTCCTGAAAAAGTAACTTAACATTAGCACATGCAACAAAGTAAAACATGGAGGTTAGAAACATTAATTAGAAAGGAAAGCAGGAGAACTTATTCAGACTCCAAAATGTTACTATCGGTGGCAAATACTGTCCTCTATGGCTCTATCAGAAAAAGAAATGCAGGAATCTTCACTCTGAACAACAAGAATATGACGAACATTGTTAAATGATATGAAAATCCAACTAATGCAAACAACAGCTCTAGAAATTACCTCTAGTCTGTGCTAAGCACAAATAGACACAAGGAATGTAACTATACATAGAATGCATGCTAGAAGAATAAATCAGCTTTCCCAAAAATACTGACATTGGTAGAAAGACCCTGATTTTTGTACACTTCTTATATTATTTTCTCACAAAAAAACACTTCTACAAACCAGAATGTGACTATTTTAATGTTTGATAACAACTCTAACTCTGTGCGTGGACGACATTAGCATGTTCATTCTTGTGAATTTGAAAGTGACTATAAAACTAGTACAGAAGGAAATCAAGTAAATCCAGCAGATGATTCAAGATGAAAAACAACCTTACTTTTGGGTAATTGATCCGAGAATTTTACTGAAGATTTACATTCTGGAGGTGTAATAGTGATTAAAATACAAAGGAATCATAAGATACAACCTGAATGCTGCGGCTTGCATCCAACTCAAAACCATCATTTGACACTGATGAATCATAAAGTCGGCTACACTGGTCAAGCCTTTGGCTTTCATCCCTGTATTCCAGTATCCTCTCCCTACATCCACAAGCACAGATATAACAATTAAGAAACTTCTCTAACAAAAATAGAAAACAAGAATAGGAAACTAAACAACTTCAATCATGTTTACTATATGAAATTAACCTACTCAATTTGCAACAGAAGCTTCTGCGAGTCCGGGTGGAGGTCTGTCCATTTGGTACTGTAGGTGGCAGGAGTCTTATCGTTGGTGAAAAGGTACAATTGTTGCTGCTGTGATGACTGATGTTGCTGCAGCAGTTGTTGTTGTTGCTGCTGCAATTGCAATTGTTGTTGTTGCTGAAGTTGTTGTTGTTGTTGTTGCTGTTGCTGCTGAAATTGAAGTTGTTGTTGCTGTTGCGAAAAGGGAGTGATCTGAGAGAATGGCGACGGCTGTTGCTGGCCGGGAGTTTGGAATGGCGATGCTTGCTGCTGCCCTGGAGTTTGGAATGGAGATGATTGCTGCTGCCCGGGAGTTTGGAATGGAGACGCTTGTTGCTGTCCCGGAGTTTGGAATAGGGACGGCTGTTGTGCCTGTGGAGTGAAAGTGAACGCCATTGGCTATTGCAATGCTTCGCTCATCGGAAATTTCCACAACAATTGAATTAGGGAAAAAGCCGAACAAAGCCCGAAGAATTGTAGAAATGGCTACTCAAACAGCTATTCTTCGAAAACCCTAGAATATGAATTGGGGGATAGTGAAAAAGGCGCCATCCTCTCTTCCTTGTGAATAAAAGAAGAAGACCTATATTTCCGTCTCTGTTCAAATTTCAGCCCGCTACGAGGCCCACCTGACTTCGCTCGACATTTTCCTCCAGATTTTTCTCATTAAACTAAATAGTTTATGGATTTTCTTTTAAGTGGAACAAAACATAGTTGTAAATTGTTTTTACCTAAAGAATAAAAATAGTAACATACTGAAAATTCAATTTACATATATTAATTATTATTATGTAGGAACTCACTTGTACAACTACATCATGAGTTTGGTGACTATCTTGCACAGTTACACGTTAGAATTTAGATTGTTCATCTTGTTTGCCATATGACATTTTATTTTAAGTATATTTGTAACTTATATAACTTCTTGTTCCATAAAGTAATAGCTTGATGATTTATAATTTCACAATGTACATAAATGACGATGCATGTGTCATGGGTTCGGACGAATCCAGTAGCTTTTTTGTAAACCATATATTTATACTAGAAAATTAATAAAATATATATGTATATTAATTTTTGAACCACTAAAAAAATTGATTGACTGTTATTAACGAAATTTAGAACCCAAACTCTTAATCCTGACTTCGCCTCTGTATGCATGCTTATATAGTAATCGTTATTTAAATTTGTATTTGTATTTCTAATAATTTTGTACCTTTCAATATTTGATGTAATCTAATTTTAAATAGCATGGAACTTAAGTGGTGTAGTTGCGTGTTAACTATGTCAATAGGTAAAACACTTTGTCTTGTTACCTCTATTGCTTAAAACACTTGTTATTCAAATGGATGCGGCTAAGTTTGGTAGGACAAAAACCGTGATCCCAAGTCATCATAAACTTATTTGGCCAAAGATTGTTGGTTAAATTGTAACTAATTATAATGAGTCATATCTCAATATATGCATCTTGAAACTAACTTTTTATTTGTTATTTTTATGATTTATCATATCACCAAACTAAAATAAATTATATTTTCTCATGGAGATAAAATAAAATTACTTTAAGAGTAAAGATTGAAATATTTCAAGAGATGCACCAAGGCAAAATCGTTGTAGTTACACACATGTCTCATGTCAACCAGCGACTGCATACGTTACACCTTCGAAAAAAATGATATAAATAGTCTCTTAACTATAGTAGTAGGTCTAAAATGATCCATTAACTATGCATTTAACGGATTTAGTTCTTTAACTATTCAAAAACTTATCAGCTTTGGTCTCTTAAGTATACACTTATTGGTTTTAGTTCCTTAACTATAAACTTACCGATTTTAGTCCTTTAAGTATTCAAAAGCTTATCTTGTTTGGTCTTTGTCCATTTTTTAAATACAAATAACTTAAGTTTATATTGAAGGAATCCATGCCTCGAGAAATTAAATCATTTAGCAACTTTTTCTGTTGTTTTTCTTTCTCCGCTACTTTTTCTTCAAATTAACCTTATGCGAAGAACCTTAACCTCAACCTCAACGATTTAAAATAAATTTCACGAGGAAAAAAAAAAAAGTCATCATTTTATTCAACAGAGGATAAAATGAAGCATATTATTGCTACTAATGACTTGAATATGCTAAACATTATTATATAATGAAAAAAATGATTACTCGTTAAATCCAAAGTTTGTACTCCAACGACTTCATTGAACGAAATTTGTTTAATTTTTTAGAAATTGAAATTTATAAAATGGTAGACTTGTAATTTTATTTTTTAAATAGATCAATTTTATTATTCTATTCATTTTATTTTACGTAAAAAAAATTGAGTAAATTAAATAAAATCCACACTGATTAGCATATTCAAGTGCGGATTCAAGTCATTAACAATAATTATATGCTTAATTTTATTCTCCATTGAATAAAATGTTGAATAAAATTAGGACTTATATCATCTTTCCTCGTTAATTTTATTTTGAATCGTTGACGTTATTGTTCATTTCATAAGAGTAGTTTGAAGAAAGAAGGTCGAGGACAGAGAAACAATTGAAAAAATGCATTAAAGATTTAATTTCACGAAGATTTCGATTAAGATAAACCTAAGCTATTTGTATTTAAAAAATGGACAAAGACCAAACCTGATAAGTTTTTAAATACTTAAAGGACTAAAATTGGTAAGTTTATAGTTAAATGACTAAAATCGGTAAGTGTATAATTAAGGGACTAAAACTGATAAATTTTTGAATAGTTAAAGAACTAAATCCGTTAAGTATATAGTTAAGAGATCATTTTAGACCTACTCCTCCTATAGTTATGGGACTATTTATGTCATTTTCTCTCATGCCTTCTATTTTATGGTTGCAGCTCTTTTTCTGATCATGCGTGAATACAGAATGCTAAGTGCACCCTCTCTTCCATTCCCGAGTTCTAGAAGGTGGATTTAAGTTGTACAGACTAATTTCATGAAGCTGCATGCCGGTTTCAAGATTACTAGTAGTAGTAGTCATATCTATTCCATTTTCTTCAATATGCCTGCATATTCAAATAACAAAAAAGTAGAAAACAAGAAGAGGCAGAGAGGTAAACATGGGACATTTTTGTAGCAACAAACAAAATACAACCATTTCATAGTCTTTCTCCATCAAATTACAGCTGATGATCGAAGGAACTGCAGTCCTAAATTCTAAGACCAGCAGTACTCCAGATGCCTAGAAGGTGCAAAGGAAAACCAAAAATATACAAAAAGTTTTGATTTTTTTTCTGGGATTTGGCATTTTCTTTCATATAGCTAAAGATCATATAAAATCTAAAAAAAGAAAAAGAAAAAAAGACACAAGTACCCCTAAAAGTTACAAAATCCAATTCGTAATTCCCCTAAAAGCAATCATTTCATACCATTTCCATGCGTAGAAATAGCAAGATCTGGGAAATTAAAAATTTCTCCTCCAGCTCCAACGAAGCCTCCCTCTCCACCACTAGCAAGCTGCCACGTGCTTCCAAAAATACTAGCTCCAGCACCATTATTGTTATTATCAACACTGTTATGTGATACTCCAGGAAATGGCCAAATGGGCCTACCAAGACCAAAGCCCATATCTTCAATTCCAGACCCAACTCCAAGCCCAAATCCACCAAGTGCTAAAAGCCCACCAGGCCCTTGAGCATTGCTCAACAACGAAGTGAAACTCCCACACATGTTCACACTCGGCTTCACGTCAAACGGTAGTGAACCGCCATGATCGGCAGTTAGAGGAACCAAAAAAGGGGAAACGTGTGACGGGTTAGGCGCGTGATGGTAGTCGCGAGGAGAGAGCGTGGAGGACAAGCAGCTACTGTTAATGGAGTTAGTAGTGATTGTACGGGACCGTTTTGCATTTTTACGACTTCCACCACCAATAGGGATGTCACGAAGAGTGCCGCCGTGCGTCCAATAACGGCGGCACGATTTGCAGAAATGACGTGGCTGAGAGAAATTGTAGTTGTTATAGTAACAGAATTTTGTGTTGGTGGAATCACAACGTGGGCAAGGAAGATGCTCCGGCTCCGGAGCCGGTGCACCTCCTTGCTGTTGTTTGGTTGCTCTTCGGTCACTCACATCAGAAGGCATTTTTTTGTTGTTGTTGTAGCTCTGTTTTGTTTTTAGAACTGAGAAGAACAAGGACAGAATTTTGTAGTAATATTTAATGAAGTTAAAAGAGAAATGTTGTGGGGTTTATGGAAGCATGTGGTGGGGTTTATATGGTAGAGAGATCTCAGCTCAAGAGAGAGAGAAATAAAGAAAGAATCTGTGTTGTTCTCAGTGGAACAGGGTCCTGAAGAATTCTGAGGGTTTTGTGCTAAAGAACAGAGAGCAGCTTTAGCAGGGTCTATTTTTTTTTTTGTTCTATATGTGCTAGCTATGTATAATATTCAGACGGCTCGAAAACGGCTTTTGTTATGGGGTTGGCTCATAAATGGTGACTTTTGCTGTCCAATTCCAATAAATGTACATACACAACCATACAAGTTGAACCAAATGTACAACAACAACCGTCGTAGTACAGTGGATGTGATTGTTTTTCTTATGATCAGAGGTCTTGGAGTCAAGTCTTATGTAAAAAAAAAATCTTTTGATAGGGAGCACTTTCCTTGAATGACCTCTATGTGGCACGAATACAAATATAGAAAGACTCCAATACAGATATTGAATATCGAGTGAAAAAAACATGTACAACAGCAACTGTCGGATTACTGGATGATTCAACTGGTTAATTAAGCACGATTTAATTATATATAACATGATTGGTCTGATTCATGATGGCCTATGTGTGGAGTTGTACATTTACTTTGTTGTCTAATTATAATTAAATTACGCTGACATTACAACTCACGAGGTAATAGATACGGCTATGATATTATACTACTCCATTATGTGTAAGTCTAATCTTCCTTGAAGTACTATAACTAGCGGTGAGGCTCCTTGTAGTAGGTTGTATAACTAGCAACATTATTTTAGTGTTATGCCTCAATTACTTGTATACACATATTTTTTTATTTTAGTAATGATAAAAATAAAATGAACGTGTCTAATTTAAATAACATATTCATTAATACAGACCAATCCATTATTGAGAAGGATCGGCGCTGATAATAGTTTATTCCTCACGTCCACATAGTTACATGACAAATGATATAAATATGTTGCAAGTGCGGAATTACTATTATGTTGCATGATTATTGTTTATCTTTTTTTTCACATAATCATATCGTAGTCAATTATCTACTTTATTATTAGTGTGGGATCAATTTGTATTATTATTGTAGGTAAAAACTTTGGTAGTGCAAGAACTGACAAGTGACAGCATTTACTATTTTTATTTTCTTTTCACTTATAATTCAGACAAAGAAGAGTTGCTATATTTGCAGTCTACTTTTATT
Source organism: Solanum verrucosum (assembly GCF_900185275.1). Taxonomy (NCBI): domain Eukaryota; kingdom Viridiplantae; phylum Streptophyta; class Magnoliopsida; order Solanales; family Solanaceae; genus Solanum; species Solanum verrucosum. The sequence goes on from NW_026020569.1 coordinate 298,670, forward strand.
ATTATTACTCATCATCAGTATAACAAGGTTACAAGATTTGGATGTTCTTAAATAGTATAGTAGTGATACGTTAAAACTTAGTAAAAATGAGTAAAAAAGTTGAATGAAGTTAATAAGAAAAGATGAGTAAATGAAGCAATAATGTAAATGGGAGAAAAGTGCAAAATTTTGAAAGAGATGAGAGGGAGGGTTGAGTTGTGAGCGTGTAGAAAGAGGAAAAAGATTTTAAGGAGAAAAGGTGGACTGATAGATGCATTCATTTGGTACCGACAATATTATGAATGTCGGATTAGCGTGGGTACTCAATTATTGGACTGTTTCCAACCTCCCCCCTCAACTCTCAAACCAACCTTTAAGCTCAAGTACTACCTCATCTCAATTTATTCATTACAAAAAATACAACTTCTTCTCTCTCTTTTTTCACCCATACTTGGATAATTTGTCTTACATTTAGATTTGAATAAAGTATTTTCTAACAAAAATGACTTTTTACCTAGAGAGATTAGAGTTTAAAACTAAGGACTTGTTTGGATGGACTTGTTAAAGTACTCCCTCCGTTTCACAAAGAATGACCGAGTTTGACTTGACATGAAATTTAAGAAAATAAAGAAGATTTTTTAATCTTGTGGTTCTAAATTAAAGTTATGCCAAATGTATAAAATTGTCCCTTAATCTTGTGGCCTTAAACATGTCACGTGTAAAACTGAAATTAAAATGTTACTAAAAAAAGAAAGAGATCATTCCTTTTGAAACTGACTAAAAATGAAAGGAGTTCATTATTTTTGAAACGGAGGGAGTAACTTATAAGTCAAAAGTTAAAAATCATAAGTATTTCCTCTGTCCAATAATAGTTGTCCACTATTGAATTGACAGTACAATCCTTAAAAAATAATAAATAATAGAGGTAATATTACTATTTTATTTTTTGACTTTATTGAATTTAATGTTTTGAAAAATGAGTTAGATGATAAATAGCAAGTATTGTTAGACAACTATTTTTATTATAGTGAACAACAATTGTTGGACGGAAGGAGTAGATCGTAACTTATTTTTAAATTTTTTTTGGGCTATAAATAGGTGCTTAAAAGTACTTTATAACCTTTCCAAACATCTCCAAAATAAAAAAAAAATTATGCTTAAAATTAAATTATATTTCCTAACAAAACGACTTCCTAACAAATGACTTCCTTATACATGAAATTAAATTTATGTTTAAATATAAAAAGATTATATACTTTTTTTTTTATAAATATTACTCCCTTTGGATGAAGATATTTGACTGAACATTTTTGGACAAAATTATTAACTAATAATACATTTCACATCGTTTAATTTTTATTTTTTTTATCTGTTTCTTTTTCTTAAATATTAATGTCACATAAATTGAAACCGGATCGGATAACAAACAGTCATATAAACAGAGGGGCTTATCTTAGAATTGTCGTTTTCTTCAGATTCTCACATCCTAATACTATTGATTTATTGGTGTTCCGTACCCCGATATTCTCTGCCGGATTTCTCGCTCCACTGTGGATTCTGAGGCTATTGAGTATTGACCATCCCTCAAATCACGTTTCAATTCCATGGTAACTTCTATTTAACCTCTGCAACACTAGGATTTTAATTCCGTCTTGTTAGATAATAAAAGGTCATCTTTATATCTAAAAAATGTTTGTTTAGGTAAAAATGGTTGATTGTTGACACGACTAAACACACAACACAATACTTCAAAGTTAACGTGTTCTATTTGGGACCATTCATACAATGGACTTGTTAATATGTTTTTTCAATCATTCTTCCTCCACCTCAACCTACAGAAATTATTGTCCCTGTGTCCTTTATAAACGGTGTTTTTTTTCAATTTTGAAAATCGAATTATTAACTATTAAGTAATCCCTCTGTCCCTAATTACTTGTTCAATTTTGAATTGACACACTTATTAAGAAAACAATTAATGACATTGTGAGTTTACCATTTTACCCCTATTAATTATGAAGTGGATGAAAAGTTCTACATTTTTCAAAGTAATTAGTCATTTAATTGAGGGAATAATACGTAAAAAAAAAAATTGTCCTTTCTTGATTTGTCAAAATGGACAAGTAATTAGGGACAACTATAAAAAGAAAAGTGGACAAGTAATTAGGGACAGAGAAAGTATGTGTTAGCCTAAATCTTCTGTAGGGATTAAGTCATATTATATTCATAAATACGTACTATTTCTCCAATTGATTTTTTTAAGATATATATATATATATATATATATACACTCTTTCCTTTTCTTCTTCTTTTTTTTGTTCAAAAAGGTTAGTACTCACATCAGTGGTGTTTACATGAACTCTGATTCTACTAATTTGCGATGGTTAATTGATAAATGAAGGTATAAATATGTATTAATTAAAGTATAATTTACATAAATTTCAGTGTTAAGAGTTAATTACATTATTTTCCTACTCCTTTTCAAATAGGACATCCGGATACATTATTGGACTTCCGGATATATAGGTCAGAGATGTATCAAAGAGGGGAATAAAGATGTATAAGCGAGAGAAGAGTGATGTATCCGAGAGAAAAAAATTGATTTTTTTTAAAATGGTAAAGAATTTTTTGAAATTATGATAAAATAAGATGTGTGTTTAGATAATTTTTTGTATAATTAAATAATGAATTAAGTGAAGTAGATGTAATGTATGAACAAAGGCAGATAATAGAAATATTAGGGTAGGAGTGAAGATGGATGAAAGGACAAAGGGAAACAAGTGTGAGGAGGATAAGAGACAATAAGGTCAGTAATATAGTCAAAGCGGTCGGAGATTTGTTGGGGATTCTGAGAGGCATGCGCGCGGCGTCATCCCTCACCTGTTGCTATCGCCAAATATGCATGCATACCAATGAATCAATGCCCCTATATATATATATATATATATTTCAAAGCTATTTATATATTAAAGATAAATTAATAAAAATACATTTTAATTTCTACAAATGAGTAGTAATAATTTTCTTATGAGTGTGTGTCACCATGGCGGAGTCACCTTGTCCCCAGGGTGTCCAATTGAACACCTTTTCATCGAAAAATTATACAATATATACACATAAAATTTTGACTTTTATTGGTATATATGATATTTTGGACATGCTAAAATAACAAAGTACCCGTAGTGGAGATGGTTAGAGTTGTCACTAGCCCACTCTCTGCCCCAATTCGATTCCCTGCATGAGCGTTTTCATTATTTTGTAATTAATTTGCCTTTTTGAAGTTTGTAAGTAAATAAATATGCATAAGTTTAACATAAATATTCAGTAGCTTAGTGGTAAATAGTGTTATGTTTGCCTTTAGTGACCCAAGTTCGAATCTCACCTCCAATAAGGATATTTTTTCAATTAAAATTGAATTATTTCCTTATATTTTAATACCTTTTTCTTAAATTTTAACACATCCTTATTTTTTCAATTAAAATTGAATTATTTCCTTATATTTTAATACCTTTTTCTTAAATTTTAACACATTTTCCTTTTGGAATAAGTTTTTAATTGAAAAAAACTCCTTAAATTTTAATACCTTTTCCTTGTGGAATAAGATTTCCTTATATTTTAATACATTTTCCTTGTGGAATAAGATTTCCTTATATTTTAATACATTTTCCTTGTGGAATAAGATTTCCTTATATTTTAATACATTTTTCTTGTGGAATAAGATTTTCTTAAATTTTAATACATTTTTCTTTTGGAATAAGGTTTTCTTTCTCTATACATAGGAGATACATTTATCCAAATTATATCATAATATTATTAAAAATAGAATCTCTATAAATCATCGTTTTTCTTAAAAAATTACTATTCAAGTTTGGATCCCTTTATAAAACTTCTGACTACGCCATTTGTGTGTCACAATCACTTATTTTGAAATGAATGAAAAATATATTAATAGTACTTCTTTTAGTTCATATTAAGTGAATTATTGGGTATATAATAGTTAACAATTGCTTAAACTTTGAATAATTCATTAGAAAAAAAATGTGAATAATTTAGTTAAGATAGTATGAGTGTTGTACCGTTTGACTGTGTTGCACTCCTTTGATCTCTAGTCGTTTTCGGGGGCAGATTAGTACACACACGCGATCTGTGTGTTTGTCTTGCGACTGCCATTTCTTGATTGGAGTTTTGCCTATAATAGCTCGACAATTTCCACATCACGTAGATCTCTCTTCTTACCTTCTCTTTTTTACCATCCTTTTCTTTTTGGCATTTTCTTCTGCCAATATGATTCTTTCTTTGAGCACTTGGACCTCCTCTATTTTATTTTCTACCTGTCCAACGTACATTCATTAATATTTTATAAGGAAAAGACAAAATTAAACTGTGTCTTGCTAATCATCTTAAACCCATTATTCCCTTCTTTTACTTACTCTTTTAGTTTACATAAAAATTGAGATAAGGTATAAGTAACTCCTATATATAATACTGTGACTGAAACCTCAGATTAACACCTTAATTAACTCCGAACTCATTTGTCTTGTAAAATTATACACCTTTTTTACTTACATGGCACACTCCACGACTCTACATGGTTGAGGCGCATTGAAGATGTTTGGATGTCATGTAAGCTAAAAAGGTGTACAAAATTATCAAAAAAAGGGTTCACGGGTATAATATACATTAGTTTAGTTAAGACATGTCTCTGAGATTTCGGTTACAGTATAGGGGATACTTGTGTCTTATCCCTAAAATATATTAAAGAACTTCTTTTTAATACATCAATCCTTAAGAAACGTCTAATAGATATGAATAACCTAGTAAATTATATCGTATTTATTATTTTTGGCAATAAAGAATGTTAAATAATCTAAAACGACACTTATTTTACGACCGAGCATTTGGAAAAAAATCATAGAATTCCAATGCGATATGTAGTCCTTTAATGATAATGAACATCTAATAATCTAATCTAACCACAAAAGTTGAATCGTGTGACAATAAATTTATTAAATCAACTAGTATACAAAAATCCTCTGAATGCCCAGAGTTGGAAAACTGAAGATGCGGATTTTCATTGGATAAACCAAAAATAAGGACAAATTCGTTTCTGAATGATGAACTTACTTTAATTAAAAATAATAATAGTTCGCCATCAATTGAAAATGGTTCAAGATCATATAAAAAGACAACAATCTATTCATTTCTTGTATATGAAAGATTCTAACAATAAACTTATTTAAGTCACGGATTTGAATTTTTACATGGTACTAATTATTTGATAGAAGAATAGTGGAAACGTGTGTGGAAAATTTAAAAACTTTGTCTATGTGGTGTGAAACTGTGAATGAGCATTTTACCTAAATAATCTAATAAAAATAATAATTATTATTATTTTGGCTGTATTTAAATGGTTTTGCGACAATCGGCCAAATATGTTGACTAGTTCGTTCACTGTCATAACAGATGCTGTATAACAACAACACGCAGCCTATATTTTCGTGGAGCACCGCTGAATTAGCTTATCTAAATATTTGGCAAAAGTTTTAACTTTGTCCAGACACACAGTGCAGGTCACCAAATTAAAGAAGCACTGGGCGAGCTAGAAATTTCACGAAGGGTATTCAAGTGTTAAAGTGAACCCCTCTTTTTAAAAAGTGAAAAAAAAATTGTTACTTGTGAGATTCGAACGAACAAACAAACACTTTAAGTTTGTGTCTTTACTCTTTCAAGGCACCTGAAACCACTAGATTTATATTGTTGTCAAGGGTGTTCAAAATATGTTATTTAGTCACTTTGTTTATTATTTTACTTGTATATATGGTATAATTTTTCGATAAAGAGTGTCCAATATAAGGTGGCTACGCCACTGGAAACACTGTTAAAGCAATTCTAGAAAATATATAGTTCATACAAAAATTAATTTTAAGTGCGGAAAGATCATAAGTTCACATACATCATAATCTACCTATTAAATTCACCGCTACTGTACAAATAATTTCTTTTTGTAAGATAGAGATATATTTGTGGAGATTATAATTCCAGTCTGTGGTTTGTAGAGGGGACTCATTTAATTTTCAGAATTTTATTGGTGGTCTAGTACCTACCATCAATCGATAGGTTGAAGGTTCGAGTCATATTGAAAGGTAGATTCTTATGATGGATTGGGGTGTGTCAAAATAAAAAATTTATTGGTGGTGTTTTAAGAGTTTTACGCCAACTCAAATTCTAAGTTGTTAACCTATAAACTTGCTTTCTATATCATAATTTCAAGTCCAAAGCTACTTTAAAATATTTTTTTCTTTTGCCACAATCAGATATTTCTCAATACCAAATACTGAAACTTAATTAAATAAGAGATACACCAATATTTTTTCCAAACGAGGAACAAATTGGAAGACAGAGAACTTTCCTTCACTTCTCTTCCACAATATATTTAATTAAATAATCAAAAGAAACATCTTACAGCATAACAATCATGTAAATAAAAGAAACAAAGGATATAATATTAGACACAATACAAGATAAATTAATGTGTGGAGAAAAGAAAAAAAAAACATTTAGAGGTCTCGAAGTTGTTTAAGATTCATGGGAGATATATATTTGGGGTCACCCTCCAACAATTGTTTGGCAATTATAAGGTTAGCTGCTTCACTTGGATGATAAGGATCCCAGAATACATGTTTGTCACGATCTGAACACATACTAGATGTTGGTCCACATGGAATTATCCCAGCAAATTGCCCTCCATTTCCACAACAAGCCTTTGTCGCTGTTACAAATCCTATACATTTGAAAAAAAATCGTTAGATTTTAATTATTTTCCAAAAAGTGTCTAATAGCGAAACACGTTATCATATGGTCATGAGCATGTTGTAGTTTGAGTGTCTTACCATATTTGTCATAATTGGTTATGAGTTCCATGACGAGATCAAAAACATTAGCATGTACTAAAGTTGCTCCGTCGAGTTCTTTGTTCATTTGAGCCAACATATCTTTCAATCGTGCGTTGTATTGAAGTGCTAACTTGTTTGCAAGTTCCACACACTCATTCTCCTTCAATTGATTAATTGTTTTTTGGTAAGGGATGCAGCCAATTGGTCCAACATTACCAACAATAAATTTCCTTGCATCCAATTTGTACAATCTCTGTCATACCATAACTCAAAAATTTAAGATTTTTTTTTTAATACTATCAGATTAAGTTGATCTACAACAACGTGTATAAAGGAAGTGATGTTTTTACCGTAAGTTGTGCTCTTAAGTGACTGAGAAGATCATCGATGAAGGCATCGGGGGATTCAGAAATTCTTGTACCAATAGAGAGTACAGGGAGAAGGTAATTGTTGAGAAAATCGTTGGACCCTATCGTTATTGAGAAAATCGACTTGTTCCTCAGATAATCCCTGGCTTTAGATTGACCCAACAATTTGTCGATCTCTTTTCTTGTTATGTTGAAATAATCAACTTGGATATCCATTGAAAGCCTGTTTACCTGCAAGTGTGAGTGAATAATTATGTTATAAATGATGTATATTACTTGTCCTAATTTGACTGAAGTATTAAATATGTCACCCCCTGAACCTGAGCCCTTCACAACGTGACAAAATAATTAAATTGGTAATGACTTACAAATACTCTTCCGGTGCCATTCATAATTCCACCTCCTCCTGATGCATAATTCACTCCGTATAATATAGTTTTTCCTGTGCAATTTGGAGCTAAATATGGTGTTGCATAATGGGGTTGTCCCAGTCCTTCTCCTGGTAAATTTAATAAGAACAAATTGAACAATCAACACAAAATAAATTTTAAAAATATTAAAGTTTCTAAATTAAAAATAAAAATGAGAAAATTGTAATTAATTTATTAATTTGTCATACCAACAATGTCGCCAATGGTTCTTCCATTAGTGTAACGACCAGTAGGGTTCCCTCCAGAAGCTTTAAAATCTATACCATTAGGTGCAATATTAGCCTTTGATAAAGTTTGTAAATAATTATTATTTCCAGCATCTACTAAAGAATCTCCAAAAATATACGAAGCCCCAAATCCCAAATCATCATCAATAGCACAATTTGCTAAAACCATAAGGTTAATTACCAAAAGTAGCACGACCAATACATAGTTATTTGTCATGGCCATGCTTTGAGTTACTACAAAACAAATGTTATTTGTTAGGTTGAGAAATAAAATGAATGGAAGGAGCAAGGCTATAAGAAGCACAAAGATGAAGTGTTTGAGAGAAAAAAATGGGGTAGAAAATTGAGGACTATAGTTAGGAAACTTGTAAAAGGGAATGATTAAAATGGAGACGTGAGTTGGTATGACTAAAACTCTTGATAATAATTTGAGAAATATGGAAATGTATATAAATAGTTATGGTAGCTAAAAAATTCAACAAGTAGGTGGACTACATATGTATGCAATATGAACAACGTGCATGGACCTCATACATTTACTATAATTTCAAGCCAAACAGTCAAATATTGGCATTAAACTTAGGTACGTGTGTTTATTCTTAAGGCAGAAGCAGAATTTTCTGGCGATAAACTTAGGTGTGTGTTTGGTTAGAGGTTGAAACCCATCCAGGAAGTAATGCACCATATACGGTACTCCATTTCTTGATTTGAGTGTCTTATTAAGGGTTGTTTGGTAGCTGGTTATGAGGTAGAATATTTATGTATTAAATCTTGCATAAGCAATATCATATTTTGTACTCCCTCCGTCCCATTTTATATGTCACATTTTGGATTTCAAGAGTCAAACAAGTCTATCTTTGATCGTAAATTTTTCATAGATCTTTTAAACATTTTGAATTATCAATTATTGTGACTCATAGTACTTTTTACGTAGTTTACAGATATATAAATTTCATTTCAAAAAAATTGAAGATTTCATGCGTAAATTTACGGTCAAACTTAAATTGTTTGACTCTCAAAACATAAAAGGTGTCATATAAATTGGGACAGAGGGAGTAGCATTTTCTTGCTATGTATAAAATTCAGCACACCTAATATGGTGTTTGGTTTATAATTTAGAAACTTATATGACTAATAGTCTAACACATTATATATTTATAAGTTATTAAGGAATATATATGTTATTTTATACGGAATAAAAAAGGAATATTTAATATATGAATTATTAAATCTTGCATAAAATAATAAATACATAATTCCCTTATAAATTATTATATTATTGATATATGCATAACTCGAACCAATGAAAGGAGAGATACAAAGAGAGAATAATTTGTGTGTAAAGCTTAGGTCACTAGTCTGAAATTATTGGTCACCGTCTAAATGAGGAATTCAAGATACAATTATTGTGTTGTCTACTTAAATATATATCCTTTAATATTTTGAAGTGATGATTGAATATGAAAATAAACGACCACTGCATATGCATATGAAATAAACTGTATTAATATGATCATAGTTTAGAAATTATTTGGAAACCATCTAACAGTAATTTCTAGAATTTTGAAAAGAATATAATCGAAATTGTATGAAAAATGGAAAATGTTTTAAGAAAAATAGAAATTTATATAATTTCATAAAAGAAATTACTTTCAGATATAGGGTGTGTTTGGTATGAACGGAAATGTTTTTCTATAAAATAATTTCTTGGAAACAAGTGGATTTCTAATTTGTTTTTTCATGTTTGGTTAGTGAATAGAAAATATTTCCGGATTTTTTTTTAATGCTTGGTTGGTGAATGAAATTTTAAAATTTGAAATATTTTTCCAAAACAAATTTGTTTTGTGGAGGTAAAGGGTAGAGATGGTAAGAGTTGAGCGAGGTAAAAAAAAAATCTTAAGATTTAAAATATTTTATATATATATTTATTTATTTTGAGAGGTGGGGCTTGTTTGGGGATAGGGGGCTGGGGCTGATTTAGGGGTAGGCGTAAAAAATATTTGAAATTTAAAAAATTAAGATTTTTTTTTTTGTGTGTGGATGGGAAGGGTCGAGTACGGGATACAGGGTAGGGTAAGAAAAAATATATATATAAAGATGAAGTAGAGTTTTGGAAAATATTTTTCTTAATTTTTGAAGGAAAGTCATTTTCCTTAAATTTGAGGAAAATGAGTTGATTTGGAAAACATTTTCCAAAATATTTAAGCCAACCAAACATGGGAAAATTAAAAAAAAAAATCTGAAAAAAATTTCCTTCATACCAAACACACCCATAATTAATTATATTATTGATGAATATTCATACTATATACATATTTTACTATTCAAAATCTCATTACTTAATTATTCATTGATATCAAATGTAACTTTTAGGCTTTTAAGTTTTCATGATTCAATTTTCCAAAATAGAATAAACAAAATTGAACACATACTCATTCATTTTACAAATTGTATTTGAATTTTTCATGATTAAATTCTTAGTTTCTAGTAAATCGAGAGAGAAAAAACCAGGAAATAGTGAATATTTCATAGCCTTTTTCACAGCCGAGCGGATGAAATTTTTGAATTGAAAATGGGCCTGAAAACTCAAATTTTGAAATATCGGCCCGTCTATCAAAAAGAAAATAGAAGAATCTGCTAGGCCCAATAAAAAACCAGACTTCATTTGATAAAACATTAGAGAAAATTTCAGAAATAGCAAAGAAAATAGATATAATAAGGCTTTGTAGCTATAGTTTTGAAAAAAAAGAAGCTCTATAGCTATAGTTTTGTTTGCTATGGAGGTTGCGATTTGTATATTTTGTTTGTCAGTTTGTACATTTCGCTTGCGAATATACAAATTTTGTATTTATACATTTAGAAATTGTATATTTTGTTTGTCAATATACAAACATTGTAATTTATTATGATTTTTTTTCATCAATTGTATACAAATAGCTAGGATAAACATATACAAATTTTGAATTTATACAATCGAGAATCGAATTATATAAATTCTGGATTTATACAATTAGGAAACTGAATAGCAAAATTTCGTGAAACTATAGCCATGGATTAAAAATAATCGAAACTATAGCTATATTACATAATATACACTAGATGTTTGTCATTCCACGTAATTTAAGGAGTCGTTCGGTTTGAATACAAGTTATGATGTGATTAATTATGATATGATAAGTTATGATGCGATTAGTTATGTTGGGATAAGTTTTGCTATTTGCTAAGATAATTTCTTATTAAGTGTTTGGTTTGTTGCATTAAAAAAAAATATATGCATTGCATAAATTTTAAGAACCAATTATTTATTTACAAAAATATCCCTTATGAATGTAAAAAGTGATGTATAAAAAGGGCTTAAAGAGAAATATTTGTTATTTACCTATTTTATCTCGGGATAAGTTATCCCGAGATTACTATACCGCCCAAGTGAAGGAATAACTTATCTTGGTACTAATTATTAATTCCAAAATAAGTTATCCCAAACTTACCAACAAACAACAAATTGAATGACACTATAATTTGATCTAAAAACTCATTGATGTTATCCTTCATGCCAAACAACCCTAAGGGGTCGTTTGGTAGATTGTATTAGCAAAATTAATGTATGCATTAGCTTTATGTACTAGAAGTACCTTGTATGGTATATATTTTTTCATGCTATGTATAACTAATGCAGGCATTAATTATATACTCTATTGTGTATCAATAATATCATGGATTTCTAGGTGTTAGTAATGCAAAATGATTTAATGTATATATTAGCATTTTAAAGACACAATTACCCCTCAATTTTTTTTTTTTGCATCTTTTTCACTATAACTGTGGAGGATATTTTTGTACAATGCATGCTATTTTTAATACGCCAAATCAAACAATGCATCAAAAATAATCTAGATATAACTAAGACAAGAATTACAAAAAAAAAGACTAATACAAACATTACTAAACTCTAGTCTCTACCAAACGAACCCTTGTCGTATAATTCTCTGACCCATGGGACATGGTAACCAATTTGGATGGCATAAACAAGTACTAAAATATTAGGTGAATGGCTGCTTTTTTGGCATACTATGAGTTATTAACCATTGTTTGAAAAGCAAGTGGGAAATGTTTAATGCAAAAATAAAATTTGGATTAAACTATTCTTACTTAAAACATGAAAGAATTTACAAGGATCTGAAACATTTCAAAAGAGTAGTTGAATGTTAGTAATAACTTTTAAAATATTAGAAGAACTAATTTTTTCTTTTTTTTATCACTCAGACTATGATTTAGCTCATCTACCTTAAATCACATGTCAATCTAATGACTACACATAAGGAAGTTAGATCATGTCATCATGATAAAAAAGGGTTTTTCAAAATTTTCAACCATTTAATATTTCATATATTTTGATTTTCTAACCGTTAAAAATTGTGATTTCTGATACTACATTTTATGTACTTCTAAAAAGGCTTTTTTTTTATAAAATTTTATCACAACCGAAAATTAAATTCGTAATAGTATAGTAGTTCTAGTTCGTGCCCTCGTGCTAACCAAATTAGCGTGTCCACTAATTACTGGAGTAATTAGTAATTAGGGACAAAATGGTCATTTAACATCAACAGGGCTTAAATTTCCCTCCTCCCTATAAACACCAATTCCCCACGAAGCCTGTTCAGTGTACGGCCTTTTCTGTCTCTCCCACAAATACATTTTTGACCGTTGGGGTTTTTACAGAGAAGAAGAAGAAGCTGGAAAATGGGTGCTCGTGGGAGGAAAAGAGCTGCTCCGGTGAACATCGACGATGTCGCCGGCGATACCCAGGAAAAATCTGAGTACGAACAGTTGAGGGAAAAAAGAATCAAGGAAAATCTTGAGAGGATGCAAAAGTTGGGGATTTTTGACATATCACTCAAACTCAAGCCTGTTAGGACACCCATCGTTCGCAAAACCCCTCAGCGTCTCTCTCCTGTGCAGCGTTCTGGACCCACGCGCCGGTCCTCCAGGTATACTCCACTACTTTAGTGTATTGCCCAAATAGTGTATCTATTTTTTTTAACACTGATGCCGGCACACCCACTATTACTGTTAAACTGTTCTACTATAAATTACTGTGGAATCTTGATGCGGATTAATTTTGGTATTTAAGTGGAGAAGGGTAGAATGGGTGTGTTGTTGACTTCCCATATCCGTTGGGGTTGAGGTCTTTGGTCTCCTTGTATGGTTTTGGACAGTTCTCTCCTTGTGAGCTAGCTTTTGGAGTCAAATTAGGTTCAAGATTCCATTTATTGTCATGGTATCAGTGTCAGATCCATCCAACTTATTGTTTATCCGGTGTTGGGGCCCATCTTATATTGTCCACACTCTAGATGTCCAGTCTTGGTGTGCGAGCTTCATGAGTCAGCTTTTGAGATTGAGCTATTGGGTAACCTATTATCCATCAGGTTTGAAGCATAAAACAAGAATTTCTCTGTTGTGAAAAATGATCTTTCATAGATTAACATTTTCACTTTCACTTACTTGGATATGTTGTCTCAGAGGTGTAGTGGTAGAAAGGAACAATGGATGTAAATGTACTCAGTATATACTAACTTTAGATCCCTATTTCTTCTCTAAGGTTTACTGGATGTAAGGGGAGCATGTTCAACTATTTGCTCCTAGATTTTCCTTGTCTGCTGACTGTTCTGCAAGATAATATGACCATTTAATACTTGCATATAAATGAGGAAGAACATGGGCATGTCGTAATTTCTAACGCCTAATTCTTGTTTGCTTGGGTATTTTAGGCTGCAGAGTGCGACACCAATCAGCTATTCAGAGGTGCATCCGTCGAAGATTGATAACTCCTTGGATGGTAAGCATCATTTGTTGAGGGAGGAAGGGGCAAAGCCAGAGATTTACACGGAAGAACATGAGAAATTGTTGGGTACCACTGATTTGAGCTGGACTTTTTTTGTGGATGGATATGGAAATGATGGGAAGAGAATCTATGATCCAGTCAAAGGAAAAACTTGTCATCAGTGCCGGTAAGGAAGGAGATATGTTTGTTCTTATTATTTTATGCTTCATGTTAACTGATTTTCATCAGCCTGGCTGCGGATATTACTGGGAACCTAGTAACTTCAGTAAATTCTTGCTTTTTGATGTACTTATAAGCTGCCTGTTAGTTACACCGACCCATATTGCCCTGGTTGATGGACCTACATCTCATCACTAGGATAAAACTATATTGAGTTTACCCTTGAAAACACAAATGCCTAACTTTTTTTGTTGTTTAAGTTAATTCTTAGATGCTGCCTATTCTTCATGATATTGGAGTTAATTACGTAAACAAGTTGAAATTTCACACTAGAAAAAATAATGAACAATTGGGGAAAGCAACTGGGTAAATGAATTGTGTTGTTAGCTGTCTATGAATCCCAGTTGCTGTCAAATTGCCTACTTGTATAGACACTAAGATAGTATTTGATATCTTTGCAACCTTAGGTGACATTGGCAAAATAATGAAAAATTAGGAGATAATATGAATGGACTTGGAATGATCTAAGAGATTAGCTCAATCAAATTTATCATTGCTTAATATTGGAACCTGTGTAAATTTGTATTTTGAGGGTTACATTATTGGTTTTATTAGCCTATCTCAAAATGGTGCTAGTGCAAGTTATTCTATCTGAGCCTAGATGTTTTCAAATATGCATGGAGTTAATAATGCTTTCTCTATTATGATGAATCAAGTAATCCCCTCCCCCATTTCCCCTTCCCCCTACCCCCATTTTTTTTAGAAGTAATGTTTGCAACAAATACTTTCTTTGAACAAGGAACAAAATCATGACATATTTTCATTCGTTTTTCCGCTCATTATGTAATGCTACTTAAATGCCGATTTGATTCTCTCTCTCTCTCTTTCTCTCTGTGTCAAGTTATTCTATCTGAGCCTAGATGTTTTCAAATATGCATGGAGTCAATAATGCCTTCTCTATTATGATGAATCAAGTAATCCCCTCCCCCATTTCCCCTTCCCCTACCCCCATTTTTTTTAGAAGTAATGTTTGCAACAAATACTTTCTTTGAACAAGGAACAAAATCATGACATATTTTCATTCATTTTTCCGCTCATTATGTAATGCTACTTAAATGCCGATTTGATTCTCTCTCTCTCTCTCTTTCTCTCTCTTCTCTCTGTGTCACGCACACAGAGATTTGCCAGGCAGTCTTATTGCTTTGTTTCTCATGTATGTGCTCATTCAATACAGTTTCCTCTATATGAATATATTAAGTTGACAATGTGGTTCTTCACCTTCTTTTGCAGACAGAAAACTCTTGGTCATCGTACTCATTGTAGCAATTGCCAAATTGTTCAAGGACAATTCTGTGGAGATTGCTTGTATATGAGGTATGCCAGCATGCATATCAAAATTTCAGTATCTTCTAATGTTAAGTCTTTAAATGCTCTCAATATGCGAAACTTCTCAAATAAGATACATTTCATCGAGTAATGTATTTTATCTATATATTCATGTATGTCTTTCTGTGCCACTTGATGATGAAACCACTAGTTCTATCAATTGTCTGTATATTTGGTCCTGCTGAGCCTTATCAATCAGCTTTGACGATATGCATTTATTCCCCTCTCATTTAACCCGTTGTTCTGATATCCTGTCCCCATGCACATATATCTAAGGTTATGAAGTTGTATTTGTTCAAGCCAATAAGAATTACTCTGGCATAGGGATTACATGTTTAACAGTTAAGTTCTTTCATAAACACACAGCCTTGAGCTTTCTAAGACGGGATACTAGATTAACTTTTGCTCTTCATATTCTTCAATTCCCTTATAATGCAGCCCATGTTGTGCATCGGTGCTAAAATCCTACTGTGGGCAGCTTTTATTTTCATTGTATGAATAGAAAAAAAAAACGCAAGATAGATTCTCAGATACTGGTTGGAGAATCTCCTTTATACAAGACCTACAGGATGATACTTATTTATTCTGATTAGGGTGAACTTCAGAACTTGTAGTTCTTTTATCATATTGTTCTGGATGTCTCCTATTATAAGATCTGCAGGACGATGCATATGTTATTTGCATTAGAAGGGGATCTTCATAACTTGTTAGTTGTTTTAACATGTTGGTCTGGATATCCCCCTTTACCCTGGGAGTAGCAGGAGTGCAACAAATGGTGCCAAGTCACATTTCCTCTTTCAATTTGCAAATCTGCAACCTCTTCCTCATTGTGTTATTTAATTTTACTCAATGCAGATACGGAGAACATGTACTCGAAGCGAACAAGAATCCGAACTGGCTTTGCCCTGTTTGTCGAGGAATATGCAACTGCAGCTTGTGCCGGCAAGCAAAAGGTTGGGCTCCTACTGGTGCTCTCTATAGGAAGGTAATAATCTTTATAAGAATTTCATGCTACCATACATTTGTCTGTTCTTTCAATCTCTTTATTATATTGTTTCCTTTTTTCCTTTTCCATTCTCAAACTCTTGATTGTTTAACTGATCCAGATTGCTAAACTGGGTTATAAGTCAGTTGCACATTATCTAATTCAAACCCATCGAGCTACTGTCAGTACCGAGAACAACTTGACACCATTCTCTGCAAAAAGATCACTACCTTTCTCAGATATGGAAGGTACAACGAAAGATGAGGGACTTTGTGAGGTGAAACCAGTGACGTATGATGCCAATGAACCCAATTTAGCTCCAGAAAGTAGTACAGAGCCTTTGCTGAAGTCCATTGTTGTTGAACCCTTATTACTACTGAAACATGACCCTGGAAACAGTGGTACAGATCTTGTGCTCTTAAGTGATAATGTAGGAAACTTCTCAACAGACAACAAATCAGGAAATGAAAATGCTGTGCTGGTAGGCAACTCATTGACTTCTCAAACAGAGGCAAAACCAGTGGACTATGATGGCCATGAGCCCAACTTAGCACCGGAAAGTAGCACAGTGCCCTTGCTGAAGTCCATTGTTGAACCCTTGTTGCTAATGAAACATAGCTCTGAAAACAGTGATAAAAATCGTGTGTTCTCATGCGACAATGCAGGAAATATCTCAGCAGACAACAAATCAGGAAATGAAAATGCCGTGCTGGTAGGCAACTCATTGACTTCTCAAACAGAGGTGAAACCAACCTTAGCACCAGAAAGTAGCACAGAGCCCTTGCTGCTGAAGTCCATTGCTGAACCCTTGTTACTACTGAAACATGACTCTGAAAACAGTGGTAAAAATCTTGTGCTCTCATGCGACAATGCAGGAAACTTCTCAGCAGACAACAAATCAGGAAATGAACATGCCGTGCTGGTAGGCAGTGCATTGACTTCAAGTACACCCATGCTTACTGAATTGAATGATGTCTTCAAAGGCGAGTCACAACTTGGTTATGAATTTGACGTTGGAAAAATGCAATCAAAAGAAGAAAAAGAGGACAGCACTTGTGTCTTGGATGACAAAAACTGTCATGAGGTTGCACCAGAAGTAAGTTCAAAGTCGAAGAAGAAGCCTTGTCGAGCTGCTGCGCAAGTCTTTGATACTATTGCTGGAAGATTAAGGCAGAGACGTGGAAGAAGCAATGTGGAAGCATAACAACATCTCAAGTAACAGATAGTGGGATGGTCTTTTGCACCTGAAACAGGTTACGACGTTTAATGGTTAAGCATATAAGGTCTAGGTGGCTGGTGGTTTATGCTAAATGTTATATATATAACCTGTATAAGGGTGTCATTTTGCAAAACTATTTAACTAAGTTAACTGAAGTGATCCAATATGAAATCTGCTTTTGAGGTGAGTCAAATACCTAGTACTCTTCTAACAGAACTTTTGCAGTGGATAGAAAATTAAAAAGGAGCTTGTAGAAGCACTTAATCGAGGTAATATCTAGTCAGCTATTTGCAGTGCTTTTACATGATGACTGAATATTTTTGTACAATATATCATATTAGATACTTGCAGTAGCCCAACTTAAGTGACCAAGCCACCAAGTTTTTAGTTAGGCCCAGAATGTGGGCAGCTACAAGAACAGGTCCACTTGACAAACAACACGAGGCACACCAACTCATTTAACACTTACCTCTCAAGTCTCGAATAAATTGCCAAATTGGTTTTGTAAAAGACATAAACTTATATACACTGACATGTAAAATAATCATCAGATCAACTAATCGATAACTATGGGTTACCATTCGTAAAAAATTGATTACTAATTTGAAGAATTTTACTCTCATGGTATACAAGATAAATAAGTTGTGATCAAATCTTGATTACAGCGGTTCTTGTTTGATTCCCCATCTATGACATTATTTGTTCAATTCATTGAGAACATGTGAGTTGCATAGTCCTTTTATGAATTTCACACACAAAATTTACTTGGTTCATGTGATAAGAGGCAATTTCCTTTATGACATATTTTCCAAAATCTACAAATATGTGAAGTGTCAATTTTTTTCCCTTCTAAAACGCATGTGCAAATTTACTCCATCCCCTCTCCATAACTCCTCAAATAAATGAATTTTGTGTCTAACTCACGATGAAAAAATTGTCTAAATTGATACAAGGAGATATTCATCCCTTTTAAAAACTCTATCTCGCGCCTAGAGTTAAACATCTGATGCGTGACTATTTTTCAAATAGAACTAGCTCATACAACTCATATTTCAAAAAATCTATAGATGCGAAGATTTTCAAATGTAAGACTCACATTAGCTTGTATTTCCCCAAGAAATAAAGTGAAAGAAAAAAGGGAAAAAGGAAAAGTTTGGAGGGAAAAGAAAATAAAAGGCTACATTTTGTTGGTAGTGGAAATTAAATTGGCAAAGCAAAGAGAGGAAGTTGCGGGAAAAAAAAGATTGTTGATAATAATAATAATAATAATAATCACTTTAAAGAACGCACTATCACTTTTAAAAGAAGAAAATTAGGAATAGAAAAAGACATAAGCTACTACTACGTCCCTCTCCCAAGAACGTGAAAAGGAAATCATTATATTTTTTTTTCGTTTTAAACATAGCTTTTCAAATGTAATTATGAAATATGAAAATTATTGTTTTCTCGATTGAAAATAATGTAAAGAGTTCCTTTAAGGTGACTTCAATCAGGGGGTTTTCAAATAGTTTTATTTTATTTTATGTGTTTGTAAAAGTTGATTTATTTATAAATATTTAAATATATAAATACTTAAGTCGAAACTACTATGACCCGTGTTCAGAGTGAAAAATGAAAAATTCACTTCATTATTATTAAGAGTTTAAGTTAAAAATTACATGCGCATAATATAGTCAACTGCATCACGCTTAATTGAATTTAATTAATTTATTAAATGTTAATTAGTGACCTTATTTTTGCCCTTCAGTATCAAAACTTGTAATTATTTTAGTAATACAGAAAGGGAGTGCATCGTGAAGAGACAATGATACATTATTTGCCTCAAATCAGTTTACATGTCTCTCTCCCATTATTTAGACAAAACATAGTTCTAATTTCACGATGGTGTGGTCCTGTCTCTTTCTTGGAAAAATATTTTTGAGTTCTCATGATATGTAACTTCAATTACTAAGATTCATTTATTTATAGTCGTCCATCAATATAAAAACTTTAAAGAGAAAGAATTATTTTTGAATCAACTTCTAGAGGGAAAAACATCAATTAATTTGGACCGGAGGAGTACAATATATTCATCGATTTGGTGAAAATATGGGAACATAAATTTTTTTATTTCTTTCTATTCCTCATCGTTTTGATACACACAACACTAACTATGATAAAAAGAGGTTCATGACTTTCAGTATATCTCAACATGTTTTCATCTTTGTGTTTTCGAAGATCAAACATTTGCATTAAATGTTTGCCCTCTACGAAAACTTTACAATAACAAGGTAACTTCAAAGTTCAAAATAGTGAATTATTACAATCCCTTAATCAAAGACAAAAAGTATATGATTGAATAATAAAAAAAGAGAGAAGAGCACTAAGATATTTGTGAATGACCATAAGAAAAAAAGAAGGTAAGACAAGTGTAGAGAACCACATAAAAAAGTTCATGCATTTCAAGAAAATGGGATTATCTTTTAACAAAAGTTTGATGGCTTTTTTTAAAAAAAAAAACTAATTGACTTGTTGGGAAGTTAGAAACTAGTGGAGATTCCACACAAGGTGAAAAAAGAGGAAAATAAATTTAATTTATTAGTGATTCCAACAACTCCAACAACTAAGAAGGACAGGTTGGGAAAAAGATTGAGTTTGCATTAAATGTGTCTGTCATAGTGTAATGAGTCCAAAAAAATTTGTAGCCTAACCCCTAGGCCCCTACTTATTGCCATTGCCCATTTCTTAGTTGGACAACACATTCTTCCCATTTTGTAACTCACATATTTCAGCTAATAGAATCATTTAAATTTTCAAATGTTTAGCTAATTGTAAAGTATTGGCCATTTGGTCCAAAAATTGAAAAAATAGGGTAGAAAGAAGTGAGGTAAAATTGGAATGGACAAGTCAAACTCAAAGGCATGTAAAGACATAATATAGGAAGTTTAAAGACAAATACCTAACAACATGTGCAGCATTTTGTTTGAAATTGTACCTAGTAATTGACTGTGTTGATAAAGTCAAAAGAAAGTAATGGCAATTGTGGTCCATAAATTATTTTATTTTTAAAAAAAAGAAGTTTAAAATGTAGTCAATTTGGTCCTTTTAATCTTGTTGGTGCCAAATTTTTGGGTATCGTGCACCCAACTCTTACTATCCCAGGACAAGGGAATCCTAAGGCCATGCAGTTAATTCCAATTCTATATACATTATCTTCTTATTGAAGTTAATTGAGAAAATGACATAAATAGTCTCTTAACTATAGGAGAAGGTAAAAAATGATCCCTTAATTATACACTTAACGGATTTAGTCTTTTAACTATTCAAAAACTTATCAGCTTTGGTCCCTTAACTATACACTTATCGATTTTAGTCCCTTTACTATAAACTTATCGATTTTAGTCCTTTAAATATTCAAAAATTTATCAAGTTTGATCTTTGTCCATTTTTTAAATACAAATAGCTTAGGTTTATATTAACGGAAATCTTCGTAAAATTAAATCATTAACCCATTTTTTAAGTTGTTTCTTTATCCTCGCCCTTTTTTCTTCAAACTACTTTTTATGAAAAGAACAATAATGTCAACGATTCAAAATAAAATTAATGAAGAAAGAAGATATAAGTCCTAATTTTATTTAATGGAGGATAAATTTAAGCATATAATTATTGATAATGACTTGAACCAGCACTTGAATATGCTAATCAGTACGGATTTTATTTAATTTACTAAAATTTCTTTACATAAAATAAAATGAATAGAATAATTAAATTGATCTATTTAAAAAAAATAAAAGAAATGTAAATCTACCATTTTATAAATTTCAATTTCTGAAAAATTAAATAAATTCCGTTCAATGAAGTCATTGGAGTACAAATTTTGGATTTAACAGGTAATAATTTTTTTCTTTTTATAATAAAGTTAAGCATTATCAAGTCATTAATTAGTAGAAATAATATGCTTCATTTTATCCTCTCTTGAATGAAATTATGACTTATATTTTCTTTCCTCATGAATTTTATTTTAAATCATTGAGGTTAAGGTTCTTCGCATCAAGTTAATTTGAAGAAAAAGTAGCAGAGAGAGAACCAACAGAAAAAATTGCTAAAGGATTTAATTTTTCGAGACATGGATTCCGTTAATATAAACCTAAGCTATTTGTATTTTAAAAAATGGACAAAGACCAAACCTGATAAGTTTTTGAATACTTAAAGGACTAAAATCGGTAAGTTTATAGTTAAGGAACGAAAACTGATAATATTTTGGTTAGACCTACTTCTATAGTTAAGAGACTATTTATGTCATTTCCTCCAGTTAATTAGCCAACTGATCGACGAGACAGTTGTTCGAATGATAACCAATCATAAAAAGTTACTCTCTTTATTTAAAATGGTTTCGTTCATGTTTATTTGTTTGTATTTAACTCAGCATGCTTCTTAAAAAATAATAAAAATAAAATAATTATTGAATTATATCTTTTAAAATTATTATAAGTCATTTGATATCAAGAAATAAATAATACCAATAATAATGAAAAAATAGATATAAAATAATAAATTATTTTTTATTTTTTAAAATTAGATAAATAAAATTAAATACTTATGTATATAATTTATCCAGAATCTAGATGGTGAGTTTGTTAATGAGCAGTTGACCACGTGTTACAGTGCTTTTGACTGAAAGCACAGTAATCATTATCTTTACATTATTTGACAGTGTGAGGATGCTTCCATGATTGAGATTCTAGTCAATTATTTTTTTCTCCTCTTTAATTTCAATATACCTCCAACAATTATTTATTAATGTTTCAAATTTAGAATCCTTCAAATGATAAAAAGTACAACAATCTATTTATACTACCTTCACCATTTTTGTCTTAACTATTTGAACTTAGTAATTCCTAAATAACGTTTACCTCCACCTGTCTTTTCTTATTAGCAAATGGAAAATATTACTTATATATGTTGTTGCTTGACTGATTGGCACATAGTTTAAAAAAAAAATAAGAATTTTTAAATCTGTGAAGTAAAATAAGTCATTATGTAATTATAAATCACCTTTTAGTATCAAGAATAAGATGAAATGAAAATAGAAATTATATTATTTATAAATATAAAAAAAATTACATCCTAATTTATATGATATTCTTTCGCTTTTGAAATTCAAACCAACTTTCATGTGACCGTATTTTTTTTATGTTTTTTAAAATACTTTATAGTCAATTATTGTAATTTATATTACTTTTTATGTAGTTTTTTCAAATATATAAATTTATTTTTTTTAATGTTCAAATGTATGGTTAGAATAAAAAGTTTTTGACTCTCAAAATTCAAATTATGCCACGTAAATTGAACAAATAGAATTTTTTTTTTTGAGATACGTTAAAAAGGGAAATTATGTCACTAAATTGGCTAAAAGAGAGTATTCAATTACAATGTTAAATCCAGCCAAAACTTACCCGCATTGAGTGTATATATCAAACTAATGTAATTTTTATTATTATGTGATTTAATAAAGTAAAACACATGTTAATTAATTAAGGTTAAGTAAAATAAAATATAGATTTAAGCACATGACATGCATGTATACACCCGGTGCGAATAATTTTTTTTTTAAAAAGCCTATAAATATTAAATGATAAATATACTCTATTAAGTAATTTATATAGGCTCCACGTGAACCTTATTCACCTTTTTTTTTTGTGACTAAAATTTACTATCTACAAATCCATTAAAATCCTTTAATTTTCAGTACAGCTAAACTTAGCTTTATTAAGTTCGACATGCCAATCAACACTTGGAAAGCCTGCAGCAACTACTTGTAAGTTGTAATATAATAATGAAATTAATTAATTATCATTAATATGTATATAAATTACTTTCTGTAAACTAATTAAAGATTGTCCCTTGAGATACCATACTTGTTAAAGTCTTTTTAGTAAAGTGAAAAGTGCTTGAGACAACATTTGAACCGAAAGAACTTAAGTATGATTTGATTTCATAATGTTAAAAACAACTATAACACCCTTATCTTTTCCTTTTTCACTCTAACGTTTAGTAATTTATATTTGATTTTTTTTTAACAATGATATCTGAATACTTTAGGATATTTTAGATGAACAATTAGTAATTTTTAATTCACGTATCTTTAAAAGGAAGTTTGAGGTTGATAACTTAACCTTCTTCGGTAACAAATTGGCGACCCAAGGAAACAATCTGCCAACTCCTGCAGTACTTCAGAAGCTGGAAGCTGATAAGGAAGGTGTTCCTGTTAAGAAATGGGTCTCTATAACTACTAATGGAAATCTTAGTAAGTTAGGCAATCTAAGTGTAATCTACTCTGCTGTTTCTAATCAATCGCCTAGTGGTGATTCAATGGCTTCTGAGCCTTATGTAACTTACGCTACTATATAATATATATAAATAAATTTTTTATTACCAAAAAAAAAAAAAAACTCAACCTTCTTTATGGTTGTTGTATTTTTACACTATTTAAGTATTCTCATTTGTAATAAAAACTCTGTAGTGATCACAAAATACTTGATCTCTTTAGGTTTTATTTTCTTTATACTTGTTAGTTAGTAGAAGTTTGTTACCTCATTAGGATTGATAAAGTAGGGCTTAACCTCCTTGCTTGTACTTATTCCTATTGTTTTTTTTTTTTAATAAAAAGCTGCTAAACACTCTATCTAGTAAATAATTTTATGAGATATTTGTAATCTTTTATCAACATACTGTTAGGGTTTTGTTTTGATTTTCTTACCTTGTTTGAAGTTTATTTGTTCCTAAAAGAAAAGACAAAACATTAACATATTAATGTTTTTACTTTTCTGAAAGGAAACATTATTTTCTTCCATATTTGATTTATTTTTTCAATAGAGGAAAAGTTTGGAGATCTATAAATTGAGGATCTCTATTCTCATAACATAACACAATAACATCCACAATGTAGTCGTTTAGAGACTTTTGTTTATGGGGAGATATATCTCGACAGTTTTAATATTATTCTTTTATATTAGTTTTCATATAATAATATTATGTTTTAAAAATATTTTTGTTATCTGATTTATCGTGTCTGCAATTTACAATTGTAAATTTTCGCACGACGCCCTAATTATTTTCGAACCCAACAACTACATATAAATTGACCGATTGTATTCTTATTGGTTCTCTTTGGCTATAAAAGACATGCATCGGAAAGATGCACAAAACCAACCCCAAATAAACATAAAAATGAAACATATATTGGCATCTAAAGTGTCGTATTTGCATCAGAAACACAGCAGTTTTCTAAGTTGAAAAAACCAAAACTAGGATGCTTGAAGGGTTGACCAAAATGCTGATTCGATTCGATTAGTGTTTTTCTTTTAAATAATAACAATTAGATATATAAATTACTAAAAAGGTGGAACAATCCAGCACTCCACTTGGTGTTGCCCAAATATTTATAATGATTTTGTACGATTTCATTTTGTTTTCTTCTTGTTAAACAATTATACATAATTTCAGTCTCCTATACTTTATTTATTTGTTCTTATTATTGTGCTTTGAAGCTGTCACGTCTTCTTACGGTTGTGCTTCTTTCATTTTTTTTTCCCTTTCAAGTATGGATATTTTAAATCTATAGATCCTGCAAAACATTGACACACATGATTAAAAGTTAAAACTTATAAGTTGTCGTTAATGTAAAGCTCTTCTTACTAATTGTTTTACAATGTGATTAATGTAGAGTAAGAAGGATGAACAAACAATATTATGTCTTAGGAACCATTAAAGATTATGAATTATGATTAAGCAGTAAATAGTCATTTATTCTTAATCAAATGTCTCGAGTTTGAATCCTCTTGTTAGTTGTTACTGAGTCGTAAGGTTAATTGAAAGATGGAAAATCAAAAATACATATCGTGGAAAAAACTAATTGTACGAGTGCCTTAGTTTCATTTTTCCAATTTTTTTAACACCGTGTCAGCAATTATATATGGTCAAAGTTCCACTTTTTTTTTTTTTAACTATAAGAAGCAACTTTAGCGGTCAGCCTAAAAGAAAAGTGAAAATTACTCAACGGAAACAAAGAGAAAATTCCAAGCTTTTCTTTTTCATTATTTGCTTAATCCATAGGAAATAATAAAACATTAATTATTAAAAAGAAATGACTCCTGAATTTTCCCTTCAATTGTTTCTCTTTTTTATAGTCCATTTATATTTATAGAATTGAATTTAAACTCAATACGTTTAAATTTCAGGATTTTATCATTTCAAAACTTTATGTTATTATAATTTTTAAATAAAATAACATGTATTGAGAGACCTCATAGATAATTTTTGTCGTTTTCATTGTTTTATTTTGGAATATCAAATTCTTAAGGGGTAGTTTGGTACCCAAAATGAAATAAGTAAGACTATTCTGTGAAATTATTTTATACACCTTCTATATAAGATGATAATACTACAATAAAATAATCTTGAGATTAATTAATACCTCAAATCAAACATTGTATAAAATTAATCTCAAAGTTTATTTCAAAATTACTGTCTTATTTCACATACGAAATAACTCCTTAATGATACTCTACTTATCACAAAACTAATAATCAAACATTAAAGAAATACAATACTAATTTTTTATCCTAAATTTTGTTCAACATAAACACCTCTTTTTATTCTTATGCCTAAGCCTAACTAATATTCAAAAAAGGAATATTAACGGGTAAGGGCTGGAGATTAGACAGAAAACAGCTTTTACTAGGTAAGCTGATCCTTTGACTTCACCCATCACCGTTAAAAGCAAATATGTCTATTGGCTGGACCCCACGTTACCACATATTTATATTATATTATCCCAATTTGATTTAACTTAATTAATTAATTTACTACTTTTTCAATCTAACAATAATGTCCACTATTGATTTGATATAAGAATCAAGGAGTAATTAATGATAGAGGTAGTTTTATCAAAATCACTCATATTAAATATAACTCAGTTAAACATTGAAAAATAATATAATGGATAAGTAAAAATGGTAAATTATTCATTGGTTTTATAAAAGGGATAAGCATGGTTAAATATCTCAAATAATATAGTGGATAAGTAAAAATGAGCGGAGAAAGTAAAATACACACCAATTAAGAAACTACTAAAAAGTTAATGAAATATTTTTACTAACTTACTTATAATTAAAGGAAAATTAATTAATGATTCTTGATTATGTAAATAAGATTTATTTTAAAACAATAAAATTACTTTTTTCTTAAAACTTTAAAACACAACTAATTAGAAAATATATGGTGGGGTTTTGTGTATGTAAAAGTCAATGTCATTTTCTCAGTGTTTGTTTAGAAGGGAAAATTATAAATAAAAAATGTCTAACATATACATACATACAGCCATATTAAAGAGTCAATCTAGAGAGAGGAGAGAGAAGAGAGCATTGGTGTAATCAATAGAGGTATGCTTTTGGGCTCAGAACTGCAATTAATGCGCCTTTCATTTTGAGACTGTTGCTTTTAATTTGGCTTTAACCCAAAGAGAAAAAAGGAAAAAAATAAGCCTAGTGAGAGAGATAATAATATTAATATGGGAGTGTTTTTTTACTTGTTTTCTCTCTTTTCAACTCTACTTTCAGGTGTCTTTGATTGAGGAGTTGCTGGAAGTTTTTTTTTTTTTTTGAGGTGTAGATTCTTCTTGTTCAATCTTTGTTTGGCATAATTTCTTCTCTTCTATATCTACATATATCTGCACTTTTGGGTGTCTTTATTTTGTGTCCATTTCTTGGGGATCTGCTTTCTTGCTTGCTTTTGGGTCTTGGGGTTTCT
This sequence comes from Solanum verrucosum, assembly GCF_900185275.1. Taxonomy (NCBI): domain Eukaryota; kingdom Viridiplantae; phylum Streptophyta; class Magnoliopsida; order Solanales; family Solanaceae; genus Solanum; species Solanum verrucosum. The sequence continues at coordinate 325,945 of NW_026020569.1, forward strand.
TCCAATTTCATTCAACTGGTTGACTTTCGATTTGGACGTTGTGGGGTTTTACAAAAGTCGAGTCTTTGAGTATTGTGGATCTTAACTTCATTCTGGGTTTTCTTTCTTGTGTTCTTCCTTTTTTTCTTCCATCTCTAAAATGTCAATATGAATTTCTAGATTCTTGATTCTTTGAATTTCTCACATCAAGAAACTGAAATTGATTGAGAGGGAGTGATTCAGTCAAAGATTATTTGGGTTGTCTTTTTTTACAAGGTGGGTTGTCTCAATTTTGGAGTGTGAATCTTGAAAAAAAAAGGTAAAAATTAGGGTTTCTTTCATCTGGTCCATTCTGTATTTTTTTAATCAATTCTTTTGATACTAGTATCTGGTCTTTTGTGTTTGAACGGTTTTGTTAAAGTTAATGCTTTGGGACTTTCCCTCCTTAAGTTAGGGGCATTTGATTTTTGAAAGCAAAGGTTTGATTCTGGGGGATGCTTTTAGCTTGATTCCTTTGCTTTTCCAGAAGTTAGGGTTTGTGACTAAGCCATCTTTTTCTGGGGTTTAGTGATAGATGGGGTAAAAACTCTCTCTTTGTCTTTCTTTGGTGAAGCTTTGTTCAGTCACTCTCTTTTTCAAGTTCTCTCTGTGATTGATTCAACAAGGGGGGGGGGGGGAACTTCCCACACAAAGAAAAAGCTCTAATGCATCTTTCATTATGGAAGCCAATATCTCACTGTGCTTCTCTAATCTTGGACAAAAAGAGCAGAAAGAGAGATGGGTCTAACCATACCAATGAAGAGATCAAGAAAAACCCATCTGCTCTGAAGAAGCTGCAAGAGCATAAGCTCAGGGAGGCTCTTGAGGAAGCATCTGAAAATGGGTCTCTTGTTAAATCCCAAGATGTGGACTCCCTGTCAGCACAGAACCAAGATGAGGGGTTGGGCCGATCCCGGTCACTCGCTAGGCTACATGCCCAAAAAGAATTCCTTAAAGCCACTGCTCTTGCTGCAGAGCGCACTTTTGAATCTGAGGAATCCATTCCTGAGCTGGAGGAAGCCTATTCCAAGTTCCTGACCATGTATCCAAAGTACAACTCCTCAGGGAAGATTGATGAGCTAAGGTCAGATGAGTACTCTCACCTTTCTGGCTCTATACCCAAGGTATGTCTTGACTACTGTGGGTTTGGGTTGTTTTCATTTCTTCAGAGTGTTCATTACTGGGAGTCATCTACATTTAGCCTGTCTGAGATTACTGCCAATTTGAGCAATCATGCTTTATATGGGTGTGCCGAAAAGGGCACCGTGGAACACGATATTAAGGCTCGGATAATGGATTACTTGAACATCCCTGAAAATGAGTATGGTCTTGTTTTTACTGTTAGTAGGGGCTCTGCTTTTAAGTTGTTAGCTGAATCATATCCTTTCCAGACAAACAAAAAGTTGTTGACTATGTTTGATCATGAGAGCCAATCAGTTAACTGGATGGGTCAGTGTGCCAGGGAGAAAGGTGCCAAGGTTTATAGTGCATGGTTCAAATGGCCTACCCTCAAATTATGTTCAACTGATTTGAGAAAGCAAATTTCAAACAAAAAGAGGAGAAAGAAAGATGCAGCTACTGGTCTCTTTGTTTTTCCAGTACAATCTAGAGTTACTGGTGCAAAGTACTCCTACCAGTGGATGGCACTGGCACAGCAGAATAATTGGCATGTGTTGCTTGATGCTGGTGCTCTGGGTCCAAAAGACATGGATTCCCTAGGATTGTCTTTATTTCGACCGGACTTTATAATCACTTCATTCTACAGGGTGTTTGGTTATGACCCAACTGGATTTGGATGTCTTCTGATCAAGAAATCTGTGATGGCAAGCCTTCAAAATCAGTCTGGGCATGCTGGGTCTGGTATAGTGAAAATTACTCCTGTTTTCCCCTTGTATTTGAGTGATTCAATTGATGGTTTCCCTGGATTGGCTGAGGACGATGAAGCCGGAGAGAACAGTGAAGTTAATGCTGAAACTCGGCCAGGATCTCAGTTGCCAGCCTTTTCTGGTGCATTCACTTCTGCTCAGGTAAGGGATGTATTTGAGACAGAGATGGAGCATGACAACAGCTCTGATAGGGATGGAGCAAGCACGATATTTGAAGAGACTGAAAGCATTTCTGTTGGAGAGGTCATGAGAAGTCCAGTCTTTAGCGAAGATGAATCATCTGATAACTCCCTGTGGATTGACTTGGGTCAGAGTCCTTTGGGTTCTGATGGTGCTGGGCAGTCTAACAAACAAAAGATTTCCTCTCCAGCACCCCCATTTTGGTTTGCTGGCAGGAAGAATAATAAAAGGCTCTCTCCCAAGCCTTCGAAGATGTCAAGCAGCCCATTGTATGACAGAGAGTTGAATCCAGGGCGCCATGAAGACAACCATGTGCTATCATTCGATGCAGCTGTTCGGTCGGTGTCTCAAGAATTGGATCACTTCAAGGAGATTCCTGAAGAAGACCAGTTTGATAAGAGAAGCCCTGCTTCAAGAGAATTCAGAGAGATTGAGGAAGAACCGGAGACCAGTAAACCTGCTCACACGTTTGATTCTGGTCTGGGCAACTCAATTTCAATTTCTCGGCATCAAACCCTTGATAATGGATCAGCCTCTGAGATATGCCCGGAGATCAAAGAGAGTGCTATAAGAAGAGAAACTGAAGGTGAGTTCAGGTTATTGGAAAGGAGAGAAGGAAACAGATATGCAGGTGGTAGATTTTTTGGTATAGAGGATGCTGATCATGGAAGCACGGGAAGACGTGTATCCTTCAGCATGGAAGACAACCGCAAAGCTCGTCTGAGTCACACACTTGAACATGGGGAATTGTTAGCAACAAGTTTGGATGATGACGAGTTCATTAGCGATGGCGATTATGATGATGGACAAGACTCAGACAGGAGAGAGCCCGAGATAGCATGCAGGCATCTTGATCACATTAACATGTTGGGTCTCAATAAAACTACTCTCCGGCTAAGATATCTCGTCAATTGGCTAGTTACCTCATTGCTTCAGATAAGATTTCCTGGTTCAAATGGGGAAGACAGTTCACGACTTGTTCGCATCTATGGTCCGAAAATCAAATATGAAAGGGGTGCAGCTGTTGCATTTAATGTGCGAGACAGAAACAGGGGTCTTGTTAGTCCTGAAATAGTTCAGAGACTGGCTGAGTCACATGGTATTTCTCTGGGCATTGGTATCCTAAGTCACATACGGATCTTAGATAACCCAAAACAGCAGCAACGGTCTCTGAGTCTTGATGACACTACCCTTTGCAAACCAATGGAGAATGGCAAGTATGATGGTAGAAGTGGGTTTGTGAGAGTCGAAGTTGTTACTGCTTCACTTGGCTTCCTCTCTAATTTTGATGATGTCTATAAGTTGTGGGCTTTTGTGGCTAAATTTCTTGACCCCGGTTTTATTAAAGAAGCTGGACTCCCGCCTGTTGCAGAAGACGTCGAGTCATGAAGCTACTAAAGGAAGGCTGAATTAGTAGCTGTTTGCTCCTAATACAAGATGCAGGAATCTATCACCAATAGTGGGTTGAAAATCTGATGAAAGTTGCAAGAGAAACAATGAAAAGGTCTTAGTTGTATTCTTCTGGCCCCTCTGTTTCTTTGATGCATGCGGGAGAAATTTTTTTATTCTTGTCTTTAATTGCTTGAATGTTTCTTCTTTACCTTTTTGGAGTTTCCTGTAGAGTTGGGAGTTAGAAATTTGTATTTTCTCAGGTAGTCATGAATCATGATGAACCAAAGCAGTTATAAGCCAGGGGTTTTATGATATCCCCTTCCACCATTTGCCCCTCTTGCTTCTCAGCTGTGTATAATGATCATTCATGCTTTTGCTCAGGCTATTATAGAGTGCCTTGTCCTTTGTTCTTGTTATCAGCATAATTTTGTGGAAAAAGAATTATTATTCATACTGCCCAGTTTCCCTTGAATGATTTTGATACCCTTTGGATGTTGAAGTTCATGGTCACTTGACCATATTCCAAGTTGTTTAATCAAGTAATTACCTTGAGAGAGTTGTGCTTATCTCAATAATCGGCTCGAAAACATGTCTTGGATTAATACAGAACTGATGTTATTAGGCTGTCATACATCATTTTTTTTGTTTGTTTGTTTATATTACTATTGATTTTGGATGATGTAAATTTCAAGATTTACATGAGAGATTGAAAATGATTGCCATTTTTGACAAGATCATTCTTTTAAACATTGTTTGACTCGAGTGTTTTATATCCAGATATGATAAGCATCTAACTTAAGTATCTTTTGTACATTCTCAATGCCCCTTGTTCTCCCACTAAATAAACCATAGAGAAAAGCAGTGGTATGATTTGAAGTAAATGGGACCTTCAATTATCAGTAATGCTTAATTATTGTAGCTGGGCCACCACCCATTGAGTTTTGTTTGCCACACAGATAATACTGAGTGAGGTCTTATATCATTGTAGTACTGATCTTTTTCTTTGAGTTTTGTAGATTCTGCTTTTCCCTTAGATGGAGGTCCCAAAATTGAATGGGACCTTGCTAAAAAAAGTACCTTTCTTTGATGGAATAATTGTGTTTGATTGACTGAAATGTCTCTTCTCTTCATCGTCAGATATAAAAACGAAACTGCCCAATGTTACATGCAAACCATTTATCCTATCAATAATATAATTCAATACATGTCAATCAGTCATAATGTCTTGTCTCAAATATATTTAAGATAGATTAAACTAGTTGTATGAATTATAAATAGTCAATTTGCTCTTTACAAGTTTATTTTATTCAAATACTACTAAATAACTTATTATCTAAGGCAAATAAAAAATTCTATTAACTAGTTTAGTTCTTTACTGACTAAACTAAAAGAGTTTCGGATTCACAAATTATGACTATTTTTATATTTTACCAACAAATGGAAATCATCCACAACAATTATTTGACTTGTTTTTTTGTAATTGTTATTAAAAAATAATCTAATCAAAATCGATAATGTGTGTGTATATAAATCCTTCCTAATATGTTGTATTCAGTTATCTGTTTAATTGTTATTAATCTGGTTTTGTGTATCGTCTCAAAGAAAAAAAAGACACAATGATAGTAAAGATGTAGCCACGTCAGACAAAGAGGTTGACAGAATTTGGTAGCTAACTTCGTTGAAGAGACATTTTCATATTTGGAAGGTTAGTTGAAGCGTTGACAAATTTAGACACACTAACAAAATCCAAGTGGCACCAGCAATGTGTATTCCAAACTAAACTACTCACCATTATCTTTAGCAATAAGATTAATACACAATTTTCATCTTAATCTCTTCAACAACAAAATCCAAGTGGCACCAGCAATAAGATTTTTTTCATATGTTTGTTTATTTTTTAATATTTTAAACCCCTTAATTCTGATTCTTCCGTTAACATATGGACAATTGAAAAAAAACAACGTAACTTATTTTTCTTTTGTGAATCCAAAGGGATGTATTCCATAAAGTTATTGACAGCTAGGCAATGCTCTTGAACGCAATCAGACCAAATCACTTCTTAATAAGTCTTGTCATTCATCAAAAACAAGAGCCACCGCGCTTTTCAATAAGAACAACTCTAATAAGTTGGACAAGCAAGTAAAGACTAAAGGAGATTCTCCTCATGGAGAACACCTTTGCTGTAAAGGGCAAGATTAGTAGGAATATTCGTTAACTGCTTACTACAATCTGGCTTCATATGGAAGGTGAAAAAATAAGTTTGAGATCACATGGTACATAAGCTTTTCTATAATACATGAAATTAATAAACAGAGCGAAAATAGCTATGATTCCATCATTTTAATAAGGAAAGCTGTCTCCAGCGCTGACTCCTTGCAGTGCAGGTATCGATTTTCTTCAACTATATCAGCTGTCAAATTAAGTAAAACTGGATGTTTAGGATCATAGATGGAACATTCACGCACCCGAGCAACATATTTTGCAGCTTCCCACACTCCAAACCTGAAAAATCATGCAAGATTATTGGGAGGCCCTTACAACACAATGAGCTGCAATTATTCAACACAAATCTATGCAATTATTCACTTAATTAATGACTTTGGAGCAATTCTTGGTAACCCATGTAAATGGATGATGATGGTTCCAGTCTATTTACACCTTGGAATAATTCTTGGTGGATCAGGTTCATTATAATACATAGTCCATCCTAGTTGTCGATCATAGCACTGTAGCACATGAGCAGTGCTACAAGGAAAAACACCTAATATGGGTGGATAATATTGGAGCTTGTTTAGCACTCGTTCCACCTAGAATTATCAGATGCAGAGTAATCACATTGTAAGCTCGGAAAGTAAATATCAAGGGGACAATCAACCAAGCTGGTAAGCAAATGATTTTCCAGGGATGACCGCAGAGTGATGATCTCCAAGTAAAAAGTTAAACTAAAAGCAAAGTCCCATTATAAGATGGAGTGACTCCTATAGTTTGTTGTAAATCAAACTTAAATTGATAGGGTAAAAGACATGGCTTTAGACAATGACCATATATTAGTCACCTTGACAAGAAGGTTTAACAAGCCAGAGGAAGTCATTCAGCCAGCAAAAAATTAGACCTTACCGTGTGTTGAATGAAGATGTCACCAGAATAGCTGGATATAAAATATCTTTTTGAATGTTATCGTAAGGTGAATATTTGCGGATTGCCTGAAAGTCAGTAATGTCCCCGGGGTACCCAAACTCATCATAGTCAGCAGGTGTAAGCGGTAAGATTGGATTGAGGAGAGTGTTTGTTGGATCCAAAAATGGTACCTGTAAAAAAGGTAGTCAACATTGTCACTAACATCAAAAGAGAGGATAAATAAAAGCAGAGAATTTAGTAATAGTTTTTCTTTGTTTTTCCATCCTTTCCTCTCCTTGTTGGGGTGGGCTTTGGGGGACATTAGAAAGATTAAGGATAAGAAAGATTTTAAGGATCCATAAATGCAATAGCACATTCAGAGTTTTTGGCAGACCTCCAAAACTGCTGCCCGCAATAGACTTGGGCAAGAATTTATAGCTGAAGCCACCAATAGCCCCCCAGCACTGTAACCCCACCCAGCGAGCTTGTTATCTTGCACAATTTCCCTCTCAATTAGGAATTTAGCACAGGATATGTAATCATAAATGGAATTGATCTTCTTTGTCCGCCTGCCATCATGGTGCCACTTTTTCCCCCCACCTCCTCCACCTCTGAGAACAAGACAGTAAAAAGGTCATGTCAAGCACTAGTCATTGACATATCAACATAACAATATAATCTGTCTTAACTTCATAGGAATAGGATATCTATAAGATATGGACTAGCACCATTATAGAGAAAAAAGTAATTTTAGAGCTACATTACTAAATTGGACAAAGAAAGAAAGCACCTGACATCAGCATATGCAATTACCCAACCACGATCGAGAAGGCTTTTTAACTCACTGCGCCATCGTTTGTCCAGTATCTCTCCATAAGCTCCATGTCCATGAAGTAATCCAGGATTCTCAGCTTGCTTTTTCCTCTTTGGAGAATAGACAACAGTCAAAGGAACAATAATCCCATCATAAGACATGACATTGTGAACTTCACAGGCATAGAACTCAGAAAGATCATTCCATGTAGAATGATTTTCAGGATTGACTTCGTTATTAGAGCCTGAATTCCTCGCACTCTGAATAAAACTAGCTGAAGATGATGTTCCGTACAACACTTTTGTTCTTTCATGAAGCAAGTTTTGCTGCTGTACTATGTTCCATTTTCCATTTGATAAGTCATAATCGACAACTGCATCAGGCATCTATAAACAGTGTAAATTTTAGTTAAAGAGTGCGATTTGGGGTGCAAAGTGACCTTATACAATAAAATATGTGAAATAAATTAATATAAAAGGTGACAAGTACCTACCAAAGGGGATGATACTGTGAATCGCATTGTTGAGGAGTAGAAGTCATAATTAGTTCCAGGCTTAATTTGAGAGACATTCTTTGGAAGAGACAAAGACTGTGGACTGAGCTCTTTGAGCTTAATCTCTTCCTGTCCAGGAAAAATTGGATAAGAGAAAGGGAAGGAGGAGTATAACAGTTGTAAGCAATTCATGAGAAACACACACTGCTGGTCAAAGACAAATATTAAGAGCAAAAAAAGAGAAAAACAGGTAAAATATCCATTTCAAGCAATAAATGCACATCACGTCGCAAAACTTATGAGTAAAAAGCTATAATGTAAAATGTGTTTCGAACTTATTTCATGACTCAGTAGGTTGCCTAAATGCTGGTTCATTAATTTTGGCACAGAGCAACTAAAGGGAACACAAATATCTAAAACAAATGTTGCACTTATAAATAGCAACTTATAAACAGTCTCTATGGGCTGTTTACTTCTTTGTAAGGGTAGAGGGAGGATGGTTGATCATCAAGGTTTTGCTTGTTTAAGGTTTCTGCAGCAACTATACGCTACAAAAGAATTAATCTAAACTAAAATTTATAGAGCAGCGGAAATCTTACACAAGCAAAGTAAATAACTTCAGGTTGGAAAAACAGAATAAGTTATCAGAAGTAAAAACCAGGACCAAAATAAGTTATTACCTTCATACTTGGCAGAGGAAGAGAAATGGGACAAAGTCTAAAATTTCGTTTGTCCCGCATAATGAGCACCAAGTGTTTGTCACTGAAATCGACGTCTTCAATTATGAACTCCGAGTCATCACTGAATATATTCTGCATACTTGATGAGAAAGCTATGAGCCAAAGGTCCCATCATGAATGAATATTATGCTTTTCAGATGAAAGGTTATTCAACTAGAAGAAGGTTAGATGACAGTTGGTATGGGAGGAGAGACATTTAGAAGTAAACATGATAAGAGTCTCAATACAATACAAACTCACCTCCCACTTCCTTTTGTTCAGTGAGCAGTTAACTGGACTACGTAAAAGATAATGGTGATCAACTAATTGTCCATTTTTAGCCGCATCAGTAAATAGGTAAAGATACCCTTGGTGATGCTCGACAACACAGTGGGCTTGAGCCTCACATTCCCACACAGGTATCATACCAGACAAAGGATCAGCAGCATCTATCAGAAAAATCTAAAAACTAGTCATTGACATAAAATTAGACTAACATCAAGTGATATAAAAATTAGAAAGCTTGATAAAGTATCACCTTAGATGATGTAGTTGAGAATATATGTACTGTTAGAAACTGGAAATCCTTAGTACATCTTATGTTTACATAGCCATTCTCGCTAGGCTCTTCTATAAGCAACACGTCATCTTGTTCAGACCCAATCATACTACAGTAGATTCTGAAAGAAGAATTGGAAACAACTGAGATATCTGGAGTACGTCAAAAAGAGTCTTTTAACCAAATAAGTAAATTACCAACCTATAAGGCCTCTTACAGTGATCAGTGACAACATAGAGTAATGCTTGTCCATCTTTCCCCCAAGCTATGTTTGAAACCCGATCTGCTTGGGGCTTACCACATAGTGAACCGAAATTTAAGTCTCGCACAGACAATTTAAAGCAATCGTTATCCTTATCATACATTGTGTATGCTAGATATCGGTGATCAGGGGACACTTCTGATAATTCTTCATATGCATAACCTGTAATTTAATAAAGGAAAGGGTTATACACTATGAGTAAAAGAACCATAAAATTAGCAACCACTACTACTGCACCAAACCTCAACTCCAAACTAGATAAGGTCAGCTATCTAAGTCCTCAACAAACATTCCACTCTGTTTGAAAATCAACATAAAATAAGGTAGTAAGAAAAAAGCAAAACCTCCAAATCTTTCAGCTTCTTCATTGTAGTCAAGAAGCTTCTGTTCAATTCTCTTCCCCGAAGTAAAATCGAAACCTGCTGAAGGAGATTTATTGGAAATGAAATCTTCATTCGCCCGTGCTAACCTTCTACACAGCACTGGATACTGCTTCCCTTCTTCCACTCGCCTATAGTACAACCTGCGGCGACCAATATCCACCTCCATAGAGTAAACACAATTATCACATTTCAGAATCCAAACAACAACAATAGTACAATACAACAACAAAAAATGTGGGGATCTAAATGCAAATAAATATCTCAATAAATAAGAACAACAACTACTATGCTTCAATTCTAAACTATGAATTCTGCTCGATTCTAACAAGGAAATTAAACGGACGAATACCAAGGACCCCAACGAAGGGGAGGTGTGGAGAGTTCATTTGACAAGCGAGAGCCCATTTCCGACTGAAGTTTGGACTGGAGGCGTTCGGTATCGGACATAACGGCTTCAATGTATTTCTCCTCTTGTTCCATGTACACATCCATATGGCGCATGGCTACTTTGTCATTGAGCTGTGACATCCAGCTGTAAGGGTCCTCCCATGACTCGCCGTGATGGGTGAAAGTCACCGGCTTTTTAGGAGGTTTTGGAGGAGACGGTGGTGCTGGCGGTGGTTGAGGCTTCTGCGGCTTGTAATTTGCACAGAAGATGGGATGGATACGCAGCGTTATACGGCGGTGATTTAGCTGATTGTGGCGGAAAGAGCTCAAGAGGTGGCGCATGGTGGTGGCGGAGAAATTGGGGTTCAGGGTTTAAGCACTATATCACCATTTTATTAAATTGAATACAAAAGGACCAGAATGCCCTTCATTTAATTTTTTATCAAAAAATGCTCATGAAGTATGGAGTCTTCGCCTTATTTATTTATTTATTTTTATTTTTTTTGCGAGATGGACTTCACATTATAACAGGAAACTCAAAAAAAATAATCGGATTTAAATTTCAGTAGAGACAAACCAATAAAGGTTGATTTCTTTATATCTATCTATTTGTTTAATATTTGAAGGATAGAGTTATTTGATATTTGTGTTGACGAAAGATAACACGTAATTATGAAATAATTAAGTTGCAGTCAATTTTTATTTTTTTTGTTGATGAAATAGTTGACGTTTGATGAAATTTGGTTTATCAAATGGAGAGAGAATAACGTTGGTTTAGATTTTATCAATTAGCTGACTATTTTCTATTACACTTGCGCTCATGAAGACTTGTCTTTTAACATTTTTACGGTTATTTGATTTGCATGAACATTTTATTGTGTAGCATTTTCATAGTATTAACCAAATATCTTTCATTAAGATATATAGTTTTCACAACTCCTAAAGTACTTGACTTGAAAAGGCACATAAAATAATTACTTCATAGAATAAACTTGTTGAAATCTCAGAGATTAACATTGACAAAACAAGAAAACATAATAATTGGAGTAGGTACTTTTAGTTTGTCCAGGACTGAAATCTGAAGCACATAACAAACTTAAGTCTCAAAAAACAAATCAAACATGTCAAAGTAAATAAACATAGGAGTAGCAAATCTATAGTGGTCTCATGATCTCATTCTCAACAGGATATATGTAAACATCTAAAATAACTGGCTTTGAGTCGTGTTTTCCTCCTTGAGCAAGCTCGAATACACAAATATCGAACTCCTCCAAATCATTATCCATTGCAAAATCATCCCAACCTGACTGAATCACCAGTCCTTCCATTCTGCAACGAATTGAGGCCGACCACGTTCTTCCACTTGAAGGGATTCTCAGAGTAATCGTCTCAGATTTCTTCCTCATGTTCTTTTGTGCCCATTCCTTTGGGAGTTTCTGGTATTCAACAAACAAGATTAACCAAAATAAGCTCAAAAAACACAGGACTATTAGCAAAAGGCTTTTGCTAGTATATCATATGGTACTAATGTGAATATGCAGAGATAAATCAACAGTTGTGGCATGAACATTACACAATTACTTCAGCTAATGTTATTATAAACAGAAAGGATTTAACTTGTATATACTTGCGATGCAAAGAATATTTACGCTATCCTGTATTGTATTCTAATTTATTGTTGTCAGAGGCAGATTCAAGATTTGAATTTTATGGGTTCTTTGCTTCTCTCAACCTCATTGCAACCAAACCCCTAATCCATTTATGCTATTACATTCACAAATCATTATATGTACATATATAACGAATTTTTCAACATATATAAGAGGATCTAAGTTAAGGCTACTAGTTTGAACTTTAGAAAATACCAGTTGACCCATGTAGACATGTGTGGGCTGCATTGTCATCAGAAGAGAAGGCACGGAAGATGTGTGTCTTGAGGCCAGTTGATGAACTTTCATCTTCTCTTTCTCCGGAACCCGGCGTCTGTTTGAGAACATAGGCCTTTTTTCCTCTGAACTAACAATTTTCCCAAATCAGAATCCAACAATGTAGATAAACTTCAAAGAATAAAAGTGCAGTTGAAAGAAGAGGTAAGTAAAACTTAACCAGGTTCAACATTTTTCTTGCGAGATGACATAGGTGTACACTTCCTTTTCCTATTGTCCTGCTTGGCTACCAAGATTTTCTTCATTTTCTTCCCTTTACTAGACTGAGGTGACTGGAACTGATACTGTTTTCCACGCGACAATTTGCGCCTTCTCGTAGGCTCTTGTATATTTTCCTCCTCATCCGTATCATCATCATCCTCATTTGAAGTTTCATCTTCACTACTCTGTTGCTCAGTAGTATGTTCATCTGTTACTTCATCTGGATGTTTACAAGGGTTCCTATTTTTCTTGACAAAGAAAGTAGTCTCTTTTTCACAAGCACTTGCATCAAAAATCATGACATCAAAAGCTGAAAAACCATCCATTTTGAACACCAACATATCAGCATCTTCCAAGCAATGATCTTTGACAAATACTTCCCAGCCATTACAGAAAACATAATCATCCTCCTCTGTTCTAACAACTTCAACTAACCATGTATTGCCACTTGGACCTGTTAGAATCTTCTGGCCTAACAGTTTGTGACTGTTCTTAAAACAAGTCACAAACTTTTGTGGAATGCGCTGCATTAAAGAATCCAAATGTATCAGCTATAAATTCTTAATTTTAAGAAATCTGAGAGAACTTACCAATCTACGCCTGAAATCATTGATCATTATCTTGAAAAACTTGTGTTGTTTGTCAAACTCTTCCCAGTACTTTTGTTTCTCAAGAACTTTGCATCTTTCACAGATGGTAGCCATTCTCTTTCAACAAATTTTTTGAGTAAGAAAAAATGTTTTGAAGGATATGAGAGTTAAAATAAATGGACCACTATTTAGGGGGTGTTTGTTGGTAGAATCTTTTTTACGTCTCATACTAATAAGCTACCATTTCTAGTTTATGTTGAAATCTCTTTACAGTTTTGCAGAGCTCAGTATTGCCTTAAGAGTACAAAGAGTCAAACATGGCTCGAATTAGAAACTGGCACTTCATATGAAAGGAACTTATTTTGTTCCTTATTTCATAAGGGGAGCACCATTTCAGAATTTGCCATATGATACAAATGGAAATTCAGAGTTTTCATCTCTGATTTTATCTTTTGCCTTATGAGGAAGTATTAGATGGCTTTGATCATAAAGAGGGGTTAAAGTTTTCACATTATACTTTAATTTTAATGCCAATAGTACTCATCTTCATAAAGAAGATTTTGACGTGTTAAGCAATAACACTGGTTTAAATTAGTCTCTTCTTGGCTATAATAGGTGAACAGATCAGTTGCAGTGAGACTAGCAATTCTTGGCAATATGTGATTGGATCAAAACAAATTAACTTAAGGGCCATTTTGGATATGATTTGAAGTCGGAAATTTTATTTGGACATACAATTTTTTAATTTCTTAAGTTGGTATTTTTTCTCATAAAAATGAAAACCTCGCAATTTATGAAAATTATCAAAAATTTAATTAGCAAGCATTTTCCACTCTAATTTGATTAAATACTATATTCTACAATTTCATCACCATCACCGAGGGCTACATACTACAGTATATTACAAAAAATTGCCAAGAAAAAGTTATATATTTCTTGTTCTTTAATTGCACAAAAGAACCTACCAGATTAGCCATTTACAAGCCTATTCAGTTAAAATAAGTGATTTTACTCATCCATTGGCAAACGTCTTTCAGTCATCTGGTCGTCAACTCTGCTTTGTTCTCTTCTTTTACCAACATATCAATATCTACAAGTAACACATCTTATGGACACAACTTTTCTTTCAAAAAAGAATACTTTTGAAGCTCTCATGTGTTCAAGGTGAGAAAGAACTTGCATCAGTGCTATAAAATGAGTACTCACTCAAGCTGAAGTTTAACCGCTCTTCGTCCCACTTGATTATCTCCCTTGCATACTTGAGCGATTCATCCACCGTTTTTGGCTCTAAACCTTTCACTAGTGAAACATACAGCTTCTTGTTAGTGAGAGAAGAAAAGAGCCTCTTGAATTTTACTGCAACATGATGAAATGCCAACTGGCCCACAGAGGGGCTATGGTTGATGCTGCTGGAGTTGCTATTGGAGCGATGACGACTTACGAGCGGATGAAAATCGTCAAACCATTCACATTTAGTCAAAGGAACACGTTCTAACTTCTCCTCAAACGAATCAAACTTATTTAGTAAGACAAGAAAGTCCATCTGATCAAAGGTTGGATGAGTCGCGATGCTCTCGAAAAGTTTCTTGGTTAATAGCATCTTGTTCACTTTCTCCCCAGTTTCATCAACAACATATTCATCATAATCACTCAAGGCAACACAGAAAATAACCACACGAACGTCTTCAAACATCTCAATCCACTTGCAATTTTCAATGAACCCCCTTGCCTGTACTCTTATCAGCTGAAATCTGAGTACCAGGAAAAAAAAAATGTTTTAACAATGACTCTACGTAGTCTGTAAATGACAGGGGTTATAATAACTTTATTTCACCCTATTTTCATTTATGAGGATCCTAAAATCAACTATCTGCATAGAAGGGTTCTCAAACACAGACAAATAGAAAAATCAGGAGGATTAGCTACGTGAGAATCCCAGCCCAATGGTTGACTTTCAGTTCTCATATCAAATATTTCTAATGGACCCAAGATTGTTGCACCAGCCATGAGATGGATCCCTTTTTTTTTTACAAGGTAAAAGTACCATGAGATGGATCTCTTTTCCAGTGTAAATGAAATGTGTTTACTATGTTGCACTCCATTCTTGGCTATGATGCTTGGAACCTTCAAAAATGACTGGCAAGGAGCGTGTCGGATACTCCAAAGGTTATGTTTCTTTGGAGGATCCGAGCTACATAGATTCTAGGTCATTCCACACTAGTAAGAGAGTAGTAAGTCAATGAGGCAAAACTCAAAAGTGCTTCCCCATCAAAGGCAGTGCAAGGGTGATAAACCAGATGTTAAGTTTTACTTATCAAAATTATTCCACTTCTCTGTCAAAAAGAAAAGTATGGGTAATTAGCATTTACAAACCTGAGCACGGAATTAGGGTGATCACTGCTGTCAAGATTATCATAATCTTCTGAATCTGGGAATGAAAAGTCCACACACGAAAGTCCATTGGAAGAAGTAACACCCTCAGCATATAAGATATCCACGTCTGAAGGTTCATAGTCTGTTTTTAAAATATCAACTGCCTGAAATAGGAAAACAATAGATGCAGAGATATTTAGCAACAAAATGAAAGATCCTTCCCATCATCTGTAGGAATCAACAAGGAACTCGCAGTTGCATAACCCAACCAAATGCTACTATGTCATCATAAGGTATATTCAAAACTTGGAACAAACAAACAATTAATTCAGTGTCAACCCAATTTAGTTCACTAAAGTACCATAAAAGATAGTAAGAAGCTATACTGCCAGAAAACTTCAAAAACACACCAATTTCAGTTGTTAGCACGGAACCTTAGGTATACACCACTTGGGCATATTTTTTATTAATCCAAAACAAAGAAGCTTCGCTTTTTTATTAGGCATACATCTCTCACGGCAGAAATAAATTCAGCTCACCAGACCCTAATAGTTTGGACAGCATAGGTGGAGCACAAATGTGAAAATTGAAATGAAGGAGTTGAAATAGCTGTAGGCTTTGACCCATAAAAAGAAGAATCTAAGACGCAACCCGCACATTCTTCAACCTTCAAATATCGATTGCAAGCAATTATGCATAAATGTGACGTTATCAACCTGTGCAAATTGACCACACGAAATTTTCTTACCCGCTCTAGGAAATAACAAGACATGTCATGAAGCATTTCCAGTTCACTTCTTCGCTTATAAGTTGCCTGGATGGCTGCATCATTCCACAACTCCTCAATTAAAGGAGCATACTCCCGTGTTGCAGCTGGGAAAACGGCTTCTAGATTACCCGTGGCCATTATTTTGAGAAGCCAATCTGAGAATGCTTTCAGTCTAAGAGGTATGGAATATACTGTTTTCTTTTCAATCCCAGTCTTATCACCTGATATCATAAGCTACAATTGTTACTTAAGAGGTATATTGAAAGAAATTCAGGTTCACCAAGTAGGCTGAGGGGAAATAAACATGATGGCATGCACATGGTTATTTTTATGGAACGAATTAAAATGAGGAGCCCAAAGTTTGTAAGACCACATGACTATGTTTATGGAATCAATTAAAATGAGGAGCCCAGAGTTTGTAATACCTGTCATTCCAGAGTCACAAGACGAAGAACCCTCTCGCAATTCATGCAAACTCTCTTCCTCAAAGCGCTCACGGCCCTCAAGCAGCACTCCAATGTATCCATACACATTACTTTGGATCAACAGTTTGATGTGTTCTCTCTCATCCTCCGAGAAAGGAACATCCTTGTAAAGAATTTTTGCCTAATTTACCAATCAATAATATTAGAAGCCAAATTAAACACAGATAATCTGAGAGGGAAAAAACTCAAGGTGCGTAATAAGGCTAAATGGGAACTAGCAACTTAAATTGCTAAAAAAAAAACACAAGCAAGCAAGAAAAGGGGGGGAATCAATTTGTAGAGCTGCCCAAATATAAATATTTCCTAATACAAAATGTGACTTATAAGGAACAAAAGCAAGTAATGATACTTCCATTAACACTAAAATCAGTAACATGTGTGAAGTAGATAGGAGCCTCAATCAGAAAGCCAAAGGCTGAATAAAAAATATAACTAGATGGAACAGACAACCCACAAAACAATTAGGCATCACTTTAGAAATTTGAGGTACCATAACAAACACCCACTGCCCCAGAAACACAAAATTTAACCAGTTCTTCACCTCTGTGGCTCAACATCTTTGTAATATATAATTTTTCAATATCTTTTAACATCCTACTACCTCATTCCTTCCAATATATCCAGTAAATATTTTTTAAGATCATAATAAAGGCAAGTCGGGTGCTGCTGAAGCGATTCTTCTTATCAGTCAGGTCAACAGTATAAATAAAGCATCATAAGCCTTTACAAAGAGAAAACTCTATGTAGGACAACATTACAGTAGACCACACAAATATCTAAGTTATACTAAAAAAAAAAGACCAATAGCATCTAATTGCTCCCAGACAGAATACAAATGCAACAATGTATAATAAGTTAAAACCAGTTTCCTCAAAGAAGTAGGCATAGATACGCAACTATATGATGAGGAAATTACTGCATGTCCACAATACTTGGAACAAGAATACCAAGAAAACAGAAGTTAAGGAAATTTTCCGCTTTACTACCGAACTAAAGAAGGATGGATCTCTATATCACTTCCTCAGAGCATGATGGAGGAGTAACTAATGCTTTTTGAAAGAGCAGACATTTCCTAATCTTAACTTAAATCAGGTTAATATAGGATGTTGTGAAACAGGATAATTGAAAGCAAACAAGCTGGCCATCAGAGTGTTATACGTGTGGAGAGAGAGCATATAAATTATATTTAGCTAAAACAGCAAAGAGCAAGGGCTCAAGGAGTCAGTTCTAACCAGAGAAAATCATTTTGGTTATGCCTCATGTGTTTTTTGCCCTAATTTTATTACTTTATCAGCAAAAAAAAAAAACAGTAGAAAGTTACCTGCTTATAGATGGTGCTAGTACCAGATCCACTATATCCAATCAAAAGTAACTTGTTAAGTGCCCTCTGTTCTAGATAATCAGGTACCACTTGACTAAGCACACTATTAACTTGCTCTCCACAAGTATTAGATGATTTCGAAGGAACTGGAAGAGAGAGTACAGCACAAACCAGCTTCATTCCAGCCTGAAAAGATAAATACTTTCACTGAGCACCAGAAATGGCTGTATGTTTGAGTATGTGAAGTCGAGAAGGAACTCAATCATGGAACATAAATTAGGACAATTTCCATTTCCATATGCTAATTGAAGTTAAACAGGAGCAAACCAGGAGAAATTTAATCCTTATTCCGAGCAATGATCCCCAAAAGGCAAAACCTCACTATACCAAGGTCCATTTATATGCAGACTACACTAATTAGAAGCAAAGGAAAAATTTGAAAGATGGATAACAAACTCAAATCGAGCATACAAATCTAACCTTGCCCCATATATATCCTTTGGTATTTTTTTGCCCCTCTTCCTGATATGAACCATCCTCATTCACCCAAAAATGTGGGTTGCCGGCACATTGTACTCCTGCTAACTGTACAAGTATAATCAACAGAGTCAGTCTAAAACAGAAAAAGTGAATGAGTACTGGACCTTGTTTTGCAGGTATCAAAAATTAACCTGTAACATGCGTAGCTCGGATTTGGTGATCTCACGACCATTTATATAGACCTGAGTGTTTCCATTGCTAGCATTTGGCTTGATGGGACCTCCAGCATTTAAATGAGGAGTGATAATTTGTGAAGGTTTTTGTCCTTCCTGTTATATAATCAACTATTGGATTAAAATTCCAGATTAATGCTCAATGTACAAAACATATCATGAGGAAAAAGAATAAATGATGTCCAGCATGAAATTCTACTCACCTTTCCCCAGAGACCAGAAACTTTGTCATACCAATAATTCCCAGGTTTCAGCTTCTTTGGTGGATTTATGCAGCTCTGCAATATAACAAGCTCTTCAGGAGAAAGAGGTCTTCCATTCACACATACATATTCAGATGGCAACTGATTTACTTCACACAATTTCTCTGCTTTCATGATCTGCCTAATCTCCAAATCATTAAGCAGCCGCTTGAGCATCCTAGAGCATTTCCCCAAGTTGCCTCGCTTTGATTCATCAATTTGATAACTGATGCAGCTGACACACTTTCTTCCCTCTGGCATAGACCCCATTGCTCTAAGCACACAATTACTGCAATATTTGGCATCACAAACAATACATACCTCCTTTTCAGTAAACCTATTTCCTTTACAACAACGATAACACACCCCTTTCTTCACCTTAACTGCAGGTTCTTTCTTTGGTCGAATGACCTCGGGCTCAGCACCACTAACATCTTCATTAATATCTTCATCCTCTGACTCAATATCACAGAATGTCACAACAGGTGCTCGTTTAACATCACAACTAGTTTCATTAAAGCTATCCCCATATTTATGTGAAGAAACACGAGAAGAGGGATAATCAAGACTCAAAATTGACTCATTTGAAGCCCAATCTGGTTGGCTTAAATCATTGAACTCCAAGCTTCTGTCTTTACGACCAGTCGAAGCCCTCATATTGTGTGTACTCCTTGACAAGTCTCTGGATTTCTCAAAACTACTCGAAAATCTGAAAGTGCCAGAACTCCCCACCCTTCCCAGCAATTCATGTGAATGATCACGACTAATGGAGGTAGATGCCAAGTCAGTGGATTCATTGATTAAGCCAGAAAATTCACCTACACTCTCATCACCATTACACCTCTCCAATGGGCTAGAACTACTGGACTGACCTGAAAGACCAGACGCCCTATTACTATGAACTCTCTCCTCAAGTGCAGTAACAGAGCTGGGGGACAATGTAGTCTCTGAGCCTAAAGCTAGTTCTTTGCTAGCAGAATCGTCTTCATCCACCCTCTGAAAAGCTATAACAGATGTGGGAGACACGGTTGATTCCGAACTACGCTTCAAATCTTTAGAAAATCTCTTGGTTATATCTGTAGCTGATATAGGTTGAACAACTGGTAAAGTTAACTTATGGGATAATGGCACCTGTGAAACTACAGTGGCTACCGGAATCCTATCAACATTGATGGGTACTGCCCGTGGAAGATGGTGGGTTATAGGTGGACCATCGTACTCCATAGCAAAGCAATACTCTACTCCATCATCAACCACCGTCGCCAGTTCCGGCGACATTTTGAGAGAAAAAATCAGAGCACCCTCAACAATTAGATGGATAATATCCAATCGTGATGAATCAGCTACACGCCCCCTTTGAAGATTCCAAAAGTACACAAAACCTAGAAATCCGATGCAGAACGCTGAAGTGAAATCCCTCAACAACTATCATACAGTTGTGAAACAGAGAGAACTGAGATGGGTAAGAACTAAAACCCCATCTTGCTGAATCAGTCAAATGACCCCTTTAAGATTTCAAAAATTAACCTAACACAGAAATAGTATGCAGAAATTGAAGCTGGCAAGGAAAAGTGAAATCCCTCAACAACTATCACTACTCGTTATTTACAGACCCAAAATACAACAGTAGAAAAAAAAAAAAAAAGACAAGAAACTGAGATGGGTAAGAAGATAAAGACTAAAAATGCAATCTTTCTGTATTCTCTACATGCCCTTTCAAGATTTCAAAACCAACCAAATCCGAGGCAGACCAGCTGTTGAAGAAACTGAAGCTGGCAAAGAAAAGTAGAATAGAAGAAAGAATTTTGAAGAAGAAAGAAACAGAAGGAGAAGACAATGGGAATGGTATTAGGGGAATTCCAAAGCTTGGGATGGAGAAAAAAATGTGTTGGGAAAGTAGAAAAAGTAGGGGGAAAGGGGAAGGGGAAGGGGGTAAGTGGGGAAAAAGACAACAAAGGAGGGGTATCTAATAGTGGTGGACACTGTTGTGTAGTGGCATCTTTTTACTTTACTCCTTTTTTTTTTATCTCTTTGTTTGATGTTGCCTTTGTTGAAACTTGAAAGAAAGTTTGCGTATTTGGCTTCGTTTGGTCGATGTTGAGTTGTGCGTGGGAGAGAGAAGAAGAGTACATTGTTTTGGATTTTTTTGATGGAATTGGACCACTTGTCTTCTACCTCGTGATTGACATATCAAACATGTTTGCTTTTAACGATAAAATGCACTCCTCCTTCCACAAAATCTTTTTTAAACATTCAAAATTATTTGTGTACTGTCTGTTTTGAAATTATTTTACCTTTTTAAAACATTCAAAAAAAAATTAAACTTATCCCTATGATTTTAACGCCATTAACGATTTAATTCAAATGTTATCCTTTTAGTTTGAGCTTCAAATTGTTTGTTCTTTTGAAAATTTTGCTCAATTTTGTAGTTTTTATTTTTCTGGACTCTATAATTATATGAATAAGGGGGTATACATTAGGTTGGTGGATTAGTGATCAAAATCACATGTGGTTTCTAATGATTCTTTAGCTTCAAAATAGTAGTCGATTAGACTAATTATAAAGTTTGTTAGGTGAGTCCTCATAATTATTAGGCAAATTTTCAGGTATCAGAATTGTTGAGTGTTGAGCACTTATATGGAAAAAAAGGGCATCAATCTCTTAGAGCTTGCTCATTGACCTTTGGCCAAACTTTGACATATGTGTGATTCAAATGCGGAAATTTCTTTAAAAGGAGGGGAGGAAGAAAGAAAAATGCAACCTAGTTAGACATTGCTTTTGATGTTTAGAAGTAAGTTTCTATCCTCAATTATTAAATCTAAATAATAAAGATGAAAATTCAACATAATTACAAAGTAAAAAAATTAAATAATGTATTTAATCATGCATCGAGATACTTCATCAAATAAGACTGAACATTTTATTTATTTATTACGCCTCTATTCATAGGTGTATGAAAAAATAATTAATATTTCAAAATGAGTCATTCTCCAATAAAAGATTGAAACAAACCAGGCTACTACAAAAAAATGTTGACACTTCCATATGTATAATGTGAATAAGACGTGGGTACATACTATTTTCTTTAGTCATGACCGAATTATAAAGTTATTCATTATGGAGATGGATGCAATATTATTTCTGTGTCATTAACTGTTTGAAGTATTACAAGTTGAATAAAAAACAAATCATAACCTATGCGAAACAAATTAAGATGTGGAATAAGTATATAAAAATAATGATACATAAATAAAAATGACAAAAATCACCTTTATATAATATATACTATTATTTTTTGTTAAAAAATGAACAAATATTTTAAGTTATACGTCATATACGCTAGTTTTTTATACAATAAATCAATATCACATAAGTAATCTTTACATTATAATTTATGTATTCCTAATCAATAGATTATGATGATATCATATTAATATTCTCATTATATAATTAATTATGTATTCCTAATCAATACATTATGATATTATTTTAATAATCTTTGTATAACTTGCTTCCAAACCATATTACAGCCATTTAGTGATTGAGTTGGACAAAGTAGATAAGTCACGTTTTCTTATCATTTTATGGGAAAAGGGTCTGATATATTCCTTAACTTTGTCATTTAGAGCTGATATACTCCTTGTTATGAAAATGACTCATATATACCCATAATGTTATACAAATGGCTCACATACCATTTTCTCTAACGGAAGTGAAAAAATTAATTTTAGTTTAATTTTTTAATAATTTTTTAAAACAAAATATAATCCCATATAGGAATACTTAATCCTACTCAAACATAGATTTTTTTATTTTTGATTTTATTTTAATGACTAATTTAGATTTATTATTTTGATGGTCAAATTTATTTATGTTTCACTAATATTCTTGTAAAATTTATTATAGATGACCTAATATTTTTTTCCAAATACAAAAATTAAATTACAATATAGCCGAAAAATAGTTTTAAATTATAATATAGCCACAAAAAAAATTGTTTTATTTTTTTTCTTACATTAAGGAATAAAAGAAAAAAAAAATAAGAATAAGAAACTCAAATAATGATAATCAAAGAAGTCAAAAAATAATTTATGTATGAAAAAGATTAAAATATACCTTGAACTTTGCTAGAAGGATCATATATATCCCTAAATGATTTTAAAAAAAATTAAAGGTTAAATATATAAATTTAAAACTAATTTTTTCACTCCCGTTAAATGAAGGGTATATGTAATCATATTCACGCATAACTAATTAATTGCATACATGGCCTAATATTATTCGAAGTTTATTTTGCAAAAAATAGGATTTTTGTGCTCAACACTAATTAGGTTTTTTGAGACATATATGTGTGGTTCTAAAGAAGTTTTATCCAAAAAAATTGTCTCACTCAGACACCAAATAGGATTTGATTCATTCATTAGTCTTTTCTTTTTTTAGTTTTCCCCCTCTAATAAATTATATAGATGATGTTGGTGATCTAATCTTAGAGATAAGGTGAAGTCAAATGAGAATATATATATCTTGCATTTAGGCAAGTCAAATATACAAGAAAAATTTCGTCTCATTTCATTGAATTAAGGATGACCTTTATGCAACATAGAAAATCAAACTTTTGTTTCTGTTTCATACTTATCAACTTTGTATTATTTTATTTTATTATATAATAATATAAAGCTTAGACTTGCCACGTTTAGTTTTTAATTAGGAGTATCCAGAAATTTTAGATTTTCTTTCCTTTAATTTCAAGGGAAATTAAATTCCAATCAGTGTTTGTAGTGTATTGTGAACCATGTTTAGAATGGTGTTGCCGCAATCTAAGCATGTCGCAGCTTGTTCACAAGTCAGTTTTTAGGGTCATCAATTATGTTTTAAAGAGTCGAAATCAACTATAGAAAGTTATAACTTCTCTTATCATTTATTTTTACTTACTCACTATATTGAAAATAATTTTTCACTTTTGAATTAATTACAAATGATATTTTTTAAGTGATCCGATAGTATAAAATATATAGGAAAAATTATAGAAATTCCACCTTTTAGTTTACTTATTACCATTATCCCCTATAAGTTTTACAAATCTAAAAAATTCTTCATTTTTGCGCATCAGATTAGTGTATCAACGCTTATATTTTATTGTATCTCGCGCATCAGATTAATGTATCAGTGCTTATATTATTGTATCTCGCGCATCAAATTAATGTATCAGAGCTATATAAGCGATGATACATGCGCGAGATACAATAATATAAGCACTGATACATTAATCTGATGTGCGAGATACAATAATATAAGCGCTAATACATTAATCTGATGCGCAAGATACAATAATATAAGCGCTGATACACTAATCTGATGCACGAAAATGAGGGATTCTATAATTATAAACTTTTAAGCTCTTTGTTTTGCATATATCTTAATTTTCATTTATATTCGCTTCATAAGGT
Organism: Solanum verrucosum; assembly: GCF_900185275.1. Taxonomy (NCBI): domain Eukaryota; kingdom Viridiplantae; phylum Streptophyta; class Magnoliopsida; order Solanales; family Solanaceae; genus Solanum; species Solanum verrucosum. Next base: position 350,242 of record NW_026020569.1, read on the forward strand.
GGAAAACCTTCTCTCTTTTTTTACCAAATGTCTAGGGTTAGGTTTAGGAACTGTTAAACAAAGCTATTTCTTACCCCTTTCATATTTATTTATGTATTTATTTAAAGTCTCTTTTTTTTTTTTTAGCTTTTTTGAGATGTAAAATATCGTTTCATAATTAATTTACCATTTTTTAAAAATTGATGATATAGTTAGTCAGTCACATGACTATAAAGTTCTTTACATTTAAGATATTAAAAGTTTTTGAAGAAAATTAGTGGTACAACCTACCACAAATAAAAAGGAAGCTCCAAAATTTGGGGCCTAAGGAAGACTTTGCCTTAGTGGCTTTGGCCTTGAGCCTATAAACTTAGTTTGACAAACTTGTCTAATGTCTTACATGCTGATGGGAGATAACAATTATATGGTCTAGATACACGCGGACAACCCTCATAACCTTTTAATTATTTTTTTCAGAAGGAGCTTAATCCGGAAAAAAACATTTATCTAATTGAAACCCTAATGGTTCGCTTTGTTAGATTTTACATCGAAGTGCCAAATTACATATGAGAATAGAAATGAAGATGATTATAATACTACACAAGAAATGCAGATAAGAAGTCATCGATCTGTTGTTACTTTGTTGTCAGTATACGCAAACAACAGCAAATTCAAATACATCAACCGCCATTGACATTTGTGTAGAACTCCAATAGGTGAAAATACAAATAAAGTCTTCATTTACAAATTTCTCTGCAAAGCTAGCAAAACATAGATAACTTCTTACTTGGTCAATTTCCAAAGCTAAAGCTAGCTGCGTCTATACCATTGTCAAAAGTCTCCATTGTGATTTCCAGTTTCCCATCATTGCTATTTTCTCCTTTGGCTAACTCTGCAGCTATTTGACGAAGGAAAATTTTGCGGTGGACTCGTCCCCACTTCCGCCTGATTTGGTACCAACTGCGACGATATTCTCCAAATCTTCACTGATTTATCGAGGCTCCCACTGTAAACAATAAATTGTTTATCACCACCCTTTTGTTCTTGTTCCTCTTCAACAGCCAAGCATTTAACCGGACCAGAATGTCCGCTCAACACTGATAAACATATATGTTCTCCTCCGTCCCTTTTCCACACGCAAATATTATTATCAGCTGATCCACTGAAAATTAAATTCCCGGCGGCTGCTAAACAGAGTGTTGCAAGTTTATGACCCCTTAAAACTCCTCCATGAGATAAAAGCTTGTCGCCTTGCCAAAAATTGACTAGCCCATCCGAAGAGCCACAATATAGGTAATTCGACGAAGGGTCAACAGCTAAGGCTGTTACAGCGCATTCTTGCTTCAATAATGTTTGTGAAAAGAAGTGTTTTGTTCCTTTCCCCTGTGATTCTTTTCTCCATATTTTTACTGTTCCATCAGCAGAGCCTGAAAAAAGTAGGCCGTTAAAGCCTACAACGATGGAATTTACAGCATCGTCGTGGGCTTTTATAGATTCCAAGCATTTCGAATCCGATGCTCTCCAAACCTTTATGGTTTTATCCCAAGATGCTGAATACAAGAGCTTTTGATCCTCGCTCATGCTAAGGCAGGAAATGGCATCAAAATGCTTAATCCAAACGGTATTTCGATTTCGCCTTGTTTGGATGTAATTGCTTGGTTTCATTGAAGTTTTTATATAAGCCATTAAAGTTGGTAAAGTTCCAATTCGATTGTAAACGCTTGAATCCTTAACAGAAACCTTCCAGACTCGGATCTTCCCGTCTTGATGACCCGTGAAAATTCGTTCTCCAGATAAAATAATTGCCTTTACCAATCCACTATTTGATTTGAATCCGGAAAATTCTTTGTGATTCTTCCACACCCTTATGTTCTTACTGTCGGATCCCGTGTATAACAAATCCCCTGACGCTGCCAAAGAATATATATGTCCTTCTTCGCGAACAAGGGACCCCATGAGCCCTGTATAGGAATAATTAGTACTATTATTCTCAACGTGAGATGTCCATGGAGATCTTGATAATGGCGATGTCTGGTGACTCTGATCCCAAGAGGGATCTAAATATGGAGATGCTGATGAATCCCTTGTCGGAGATGTTGCAAGAGGAGAGCTATAATCAGAGCTTAATCGAGGAGGAAGATGACTAGTTTCGGATGTGTGGCTTATTCGAAAAGAATATTCATCTTCATTAGGATCAGATTGTAGCGCTTGTTTGGGATGGCTATTCTCTTCTGTTGCCATTTTGCTTTTTCTTGAATTCCTCATTGTGCTATATCTATCCTCATGAAGAAAGAAGTAAAAAATCAAATGAAATCATGAGGGAATATATATAAAGATTCAGGAAAATTGAGACTACATATATGAAAAGGGTACGTAGGATATTTAAGAGGAATGAACATACATATCAATAGGAAAGAGAAAATGAGGCCATGAAGAACTTAGGTACAAGATTTTTGGAGGGGAAAACTGAAAAGGACTAGCTTTCACGTATTTTTGAGGCACAATTAAACAATACTCCTATATATGCTGACATATCCTAACCAATAATAATAATCTGTTCTAGTAGTAATTAATTATATATTGACCTGTCAAGTGAATCTTCAACCATATCTCCTGCTACGTTGTAGTCATATTTGCAATCAATAGCCTTTGGATTATATATTTAAAAAAATAGAATATTTTTTCAAAAAAATACTTACAGAAAACTTAACATACATACACATTATTTACACCAAACCATACTTTATCATGGTTAAGACATAAATTAAGGTGGGGAGGTGTATCAATTAATTATATATTAGTGATAGACTCATAGGCAGGGACCTTTATATATATATTGCACTCTCTTTCTTCAAATCTTTGATAAGGTAGAGTAATATTTTGTCAAAAATATAATCCACTTCTTGAATCAAACTATATGGTTCCAACTCTCATCTTTATTTAACGTTGGAAAATAGCTTGATATACCCCCTCTATTTTGTTACTTAGAACTGATATATTCATCGTTATGAAAGTGACTCATATATACCCTTTATCATTATACAAATAGCTCACATATACCCTTACCGTTACAAAAGAAGCTCACATATACCCTTCATTTAACGGAAGTGAAAAAACGGTTTTTAATTTATTTTTTTTACTTTAATTTTTAGAAAAATTCATGTAGGGGTATATATATGATCCTTCTAACAAAGCTCATTGTATATTTTAATTGTTTTCATACAAAAATTATTTTTTTACTTCTTTGATTATCATTATTCGAGGTTTTTTTTTTATTATTTCATTATCAAGTGTAAAAAAATAATTTAAAACTATTTTTTTGTTGTTGTATTGTAATTTAGTTTTGTATTTGTAAATTTTTTTTAAAAAAATGGGGCATCTATGATAATAAGTTTTACAAGAAAATTAGTGAAACACAAATAAATTTGACCATCAAAATAATAAATTTAAATTAGTAATTGAAACAAAAAAAGTTAAAAAAAAAACGTGTGAGGAGGATCAAATATACCCCATATGGATTATATTTTTTTCAAAAAATTAATTAAAATTATTTTTTTCACTTCCGTTAGAGGAAAAGGGTATAGTGAGCCATTTGTATAACAATATGGGTATATATGAGCCACTTTCATAACGAGGGGTATATCAGCTCTAAATGACAAAGTTAAAGGGTATATCAATCAATTTTCTCTTTAAAGTTTGTCAACTTATTACACATAAAATTATGTTAACATTTCATATAATGACTGCCTCAGTAAAATAATGTTTTTCAACGTTGAATTGATAAAATCTTTTCTAAAATTAATAATAATAAAAAAGGTGTTTGAAGAAATCATTTATAAAAGAAAAGTAATAGTAGTTTATGTCTAAAAGTTAGAAAAATAAATTATAAATACATATGAAGTTTGTTTAGATTTTAGGTCTCAAATTGAAATTTCACTTTAGACCTCTAATTACGTTAATCCGCCCCTGATCAGTGTATGTAAAAACACATGTCATGTATCTAATATAAATACCTAGCTAGTGCGATTAAGCTATCCCCTTACATATACATGAGCACCAATTTTAAAGTTATTTTACGCAGTTTTTTTTTTTTTTTGTTCAAAATGTCTTAATCAAACACCCATACAAATCTAAGATGAATAAGTACTTTGGTTTCATCATGAAGCAAAGCAAATATGAAGATATGTTGAAAGCATTTGTTTCCTGTAGCACTTTTTTTTCCCATTACATTATGGGATCAAGAAAAGGCAATAAAACAAATGAATTAAATATTGAAAATATGATTCACATATATTGTGTAAATGAAAAAAACTAACAACTAATCATATCACTCGATTATAAAAAGGCACTAAAGTAAGCAAAAATGGAAAGTAGTACTTCTGTAACTCATCCCACGAAAGGAATATAATAATCAGTTAAACAGAAATTAAGGCACTTTACAAATAAAACGACACCGTATCGTATGGGTTAAACTTCACTCCAAGTTTATATTTATCGGGTCGCCCAGCCCCCCAGATAAACAAACGTATCCAAAATTTCGCGTCTTATTTTTCTCTTCTCAACCGTCACAAAGCAAGAAAATAAATCGTTTAATTTTTTCTCATTGCCTAATTGATATCACTGTCAAGAAAGATCAAATTGAAGCCCGATTTCTTCTACTTTGTCAATGGTGAACTGCGTTTTCTTGAACTGTATTAACTTGAATAAATCAATCGGATAATGTTCTTGAACGATTTGATTCAACGGAGACTCGTGTCTCTGTTACAGCCATGGTTAAGAGACGAAGTTGAATTGAATGTTCAGCTAGGGTTTCTTCATTCTCACGCAAACTTGGAGAACCTTACCTTCAACACCTCTGCACTCAACGACTTGTTAGATGATCCTACTCGCTTGTGTTTCAAAGAAGTCACTGTCCAACGGTTGACCCTTCGTGTGTCCAACTGGTCAGCTCCTGCATTTGATTTCCAAATCCATGGCCTTAATATAGTTTTATCAGTCGGGTAAGTTCACTAACCGTTTTGGCGGGTTTTTTCAAAGACACTGGTATTTTTGATATAGTAGTAGTAGTTTAAATTATTTAGAACGTATATATTCTTATTAAGTTTGCACCCATTGTTAAATAGCGGGGTGCAGTGAAATTCAGCATCAACTGCCTTTTTAGGGTTCATGCCACTTGTATTCTTGTTAGTAATTATTCTTTTTTCCTACTGCCTAGAGAAGAGGAGGAGGATGGTGTTAGGCGGAGGCCAAAACCCAGAGACTCGTCCATTGAGGAGCGGGAAAAGATTCTAGCGGAGCTTGATCCAGAGGTACTTGACTATTTGTTTGATTATTTTGGTTGGGAAAAAAGATTTTATACATTGGATTGACAATAATGATGGAAAATTTGTGTTAATTCATATTAGCATTCAATGCTGAGAGAAGATATTGTGGAAATGGTCAATGGCCATGAAGAACTAAAGAACCAATTAGAGTAGATTGTGGACAGGATTGTGTCAAACATGATTGTCGCAGCACAATCTACTTAAACATATTTAATCTGTGCAGTAGATGTTACTTTTATGAGGAATCTGCAGATTCACTTAGGCACATTTTTTTTCATTGCAAGTATATCTGAATTAGAAATATATGGGATAGCAGTAGATAATTTGTTCCTGCTTGAAACAAGGAATTACCGGTAGAAGTGACAGAGGTTGAAGTAGGAGTAAACACAAAATTGGAAGACAATTCCTTCATGTCTTGATTAAAAAATTCAGTTTTTCATGTATATTCTGGACTATTCTGGACTCTATGTTCAGAGATATACCATAGACATTTTGAGGGGAAAACAGAATATTAACTTTGTGAAGTATAAGTGTCTCCAACATTTAAGATTCCAGTGTAAGATGATAGTTGTAAAGATCAGAATTGTTTCTGAACTTGACAGACTCCTTATGTACAAACACAGAGGAGATAAGTCCGGTGGTATTTTGATACTCCCATAACCTTCTTGATGCTCTTGTTTTGTGACTATAATACTATCTTAATAAAAAAATTTCACTTGTCAGATCTGTGAACTTCTGAAGTTTAGCTTTTTTGATGTTGATATATTCCAGGGTAGTGCTTTGCACAATACCATTAGGAGGATTTCAGAAATTACTGCAGGAAGTTGGACCACTCATTTATTCGATTGGATATTACAACAGTGTCGGTTGCAAGTTCATGATGCTCATTTCCTTGTGCAGTCTCCTTTATCAAGTGATTTATCGTCGCTGTCATTTGAGATGAAGGAACTTGGGGTACAATGTAAACACATTAAGGGCTGTCTTCTAACTGGACTGGTTAATTCAATTTTTCTGCCATATGGAGAGAACTCTTTTGATCTCGATGTTCAAAAAGTAGAGATCAGCTTGAGGAGAGGAAATCAGATTAGTTGCATTTTTCTTTCAACTGATTCAACTAAGTTGCTAGCTTCTGCGAAAATAAAACATCTTCAGTTCAGAGAATTAGACTTTTATGCTGTCGCATTGAATTTTTCTTTATCTCCAGCAGATATTTCCATCATACTTTTACTTTTTGCATTGTGGTCGAAAGAATCCAACCGTAGCAGAACTGGTAAGCAATTATGGGAAATAGCAGCAACAAATATTACTTCTCTGAATTCATCTCCAAAGTTTGCATTCCATAAAATTGCTAGCACTATGTGCTTATGGTTGCGTTATGTAAATGCTTACAAAAAAATGCTTATATTGGTTGGATATCCGGTGCATGATGCGATAAAAAAATTCACTAATGATGCTGTTCAGAATGAAACATATTCAAGAACTCTTAAGCAACAGTTGGAGGTGATTTCTCAAATTGAGAAGGAACTACCTGTTGAGGCCATTGTGCAGGCACGAAGAATAATCCGTTATAGAGCAGCGTCATCTGGTCAACAGTCAAAGGGTGGTGGTCACGGATCTAAGTTGAGCATGATTTGTTGGAAAATCTGCCAATCACTTTCCCTTATTTGGATGGTCATTTGCAGTGTGCTCCATTCTGTTAAATGCCTTCTCCCCTTGAAGAAAACGTTGGTCAGGAACCAAGATATCTGTCACAAGCTTGGAATTATAAATGAAGATCACATCCTAGGAGTTCACATTTGCCTATATGTCGGAGACTTTTCAATTTCAATTTCACCAGATAATGAAGTTTCACCATCTTTTAGTCGGAAGCTGGTATTAGATGTTGGGCATTCATACCCTGGTTTACTCACATTCTGCCTCTCTGTTGATTTCTTCTGCTTAAGGTACTCTAAAGATGTTTCTGAACAGTACTTCTCCTTTGCTTGTGGATCCTTGAAAGTTGTCTCTTCTCTCATGGAAGATAAGGCCAATAAGTTCAATAATAATTTCAAAGGACGTCCGAGAAAAAATATTCACAATCTGCAACCTACTTTATGGGGGGAGCCTTACCATGTTCTCCACTTCACTGAAAGTGGTGGGGCTAATCCTCCTCATGGTACTGGTGGAGATTTTGTACATACACCAAACTCTTTTGTTGAGCGAGCGTGCATGAATTGGAGAACATTTTCGTCAGGGTTTGTAGAAAATGAGATCCAGAACATGGAGAATCCTTTTATTCTCTGTGAGATTAAGGGTTTTTTGACTGATCAAAGTCTCAAGAACCTTACTGCTGGATACACTACTTGTTGTATGGTAATGGGGAGGTTGAATTTGGTTCTGGAGTATATTGTAATAGTGTCAGTTACAGTTATTTGCAGACAGGTTAGTGTAATATCTTGGGCTACAAGCCGCATGGGGACCACTGTCTTACAGGGTGATTCTAGATTAGTTGAGGATCCACCAGTTGCAGATTGGAATAACAAATACAAATCAGTTTGTGCTGAAATTAAGGTTATGGTGCCTAGGCTGCTTCCTGAGAAACATATGCAAATAGCAATACACATTACTGGTCCTCAAATCAAGCTGTTATTGAGGAAGGAGGATTTTCATGGTGAGAATGCAGATCTGTATAATAAGCTTGCGAATGATGAAGTAAACCTTTCTTTTGATGCTGATGACATTGAACTGAGCGTCTCACCAAGTTTGGAGTCTGATTTAACTTCCTCAAGTGGAGATACTGCAGTTGTTGATGCAAAATCGTTGAAGGACCTTCAGAATATTGATATTGCTAAATCAGATGGTGTTAATAGCAGTCAAGCATGCACTTCACTTTCAGCCTACTTGAAACTTAAAGGTCTGAATGTTTCCCTCGACACAGGGGATAATCAGAGTTGCCAAATTGTCGTGTTAAATCCCTTAACTATCCGACTGTTATCTTTAAGGTATCTCCATTCTCATGCTTTTTCTTTTTTTGTTGCTTTCAAGCATATGCATGTTATGCTTGAGTCTGCAAGCAATTAAGTATCTTCGGTTTAAAAAGATCACATGGTAATTATGTTCATGAATAGTTTTTCAATAGCTTTGCTCATCCTAATTGAAATATCCATTGTTGTCTTAAGAAAACTCTGAGGTATGACACTTTGATGTATGCCGAAGAAACAAATTGGGTTGTTGATCTAGGCAATTGCAGTTGTTCCCTATCAGTTTAAACTTCAATTTTCACCCTGGTCATTGTAACATAGCAAAACATCCATCAGAAAACATGCAACAAGAGAAGTTAAATTTTATTTTTTGTCGTCTACTACTACTGTTGTATTCTTGTGACTTGGAGTCCATTTTTCTTTCGAACTTGTAAAAACCATACTTTTCTGTTAAAATTCCAATCTGTTACTTGTCTTACCTTTCTGAGCTTCAGCATAACACTGATGACTGTCTCAAAGAGAAATTTCCCTCTGTTTCCTCCTTCGTCAGAGAAGCATTTCCTGGATTTATCTTAAATTATATGGACTAGAGCTAAAGTTAATATACTTCAACTATGTTTTTTCAGGAAGGATCTGCATTCATTGGGATCAATAGATATTTTTTTCTCTATAGTATTGCATGCCACGGGTTGTGGACTGACGACTCGGGTATTTCTGGATGAATTTGCAGTTTTGCTAAAGGTGATTCTCTTCTCTTGGTACCTTGTACTTGCATTGTTTGGTGGTTTTCTCCTTGAGGATATGACTAATTTTTTTAATTACCTGCTGGGTAGTTGACACTATGACGTCATTCTACTGTGTACTTTAATCTTTATTTTTTTCTCGTGCTACTTTGGCATCCTTTAGGATTGTGGTTGCGGTATATCTTTTAACTGACCTTGGTCATACAATCCCAACTTGGAATTCTATTTTTCGTCCTTCTGTACTGTCTCCACTTTTATGAGGTAGTTTCCAGGGCTGCCATTGTGGTCTTTATGTTTCTGACTTCTGCATGAAGGGTTTCAGGAAACCAAGCCTAGAAAAACTGGCACTGCAGCCTGAAATTGAGGTCTACCTAGTTGTTGTAACTTGTAAGGACCAACACATTGACAAGGGATGCAGTCATAAATGAATGGTGCTTCATGAATCTAGTCTTTTTTTTTTTTTTTTGCAAATTTTTCTACCATCACAATTTCATTCTTCCAGATGTGAACAAGCGAGGGCTCAAGGCTCATTTTAGGCCCTGCTAGCTGTTCTGTTTCCCGAATTTTGCTACCATAACAGTGCACTTTCCCAATTGTGAACAAGTGAGAACTCGGGGCTCATTTTTTAGGCCTTGCTAAGTGCCAACAACAGAGGCTTGACAAATAGCCTCCTTACCATAACCAGAATCAGTTTTTATTCCAGACGATCTACGTTGGTGCTTCAGACCTTGTTTATGACACCTCTGCTGTAGGAACTAGAGAGATTTTGTGTGTGGGACCACCAACCTCCTTGATGTGTTTGGTTCCATGGTTGGTCGCTTTTAGACCTTGTATTTGTTGAGAAGATAATTTACACTTCAACATGATATCTGAGCAGGCAGAGGTCCTGAGATCGAATCTCACCGCCACGCATATCAAAAACAATTTTTATGTGCTTCGCTCATGGAAAAAAAACCAGCCCCGCACATGAGGGGGCATGTTGTGAATATAATTTAAAAGTGTGCTCTTTCTAACAGCTTAAACTTTTAGATGAGATGATCACACATTTCAACAGTATTGACTAGACCACTATCATTGTTTGTCATTTTATAACATAGTCCAGTCTTATCATTGCTTCATAGTCCTTTTGGGCATATTCATATCATGTCCTGTTCCTCAAAGTAGCTTCCCAGGCATCCGAATAGCTGCATATTCTCCTCGCCCACACCTTTTGTGAGATAACCACTCTAGATACACCATTTTCCTCTTCCAATGATGCACTTTCACATTCCAAGAAATCCTATTGTTCTTTGCTCCCTTGGTCTTTCCAGTGATAGCACTCCAAATATGAAGTGTCGATATTTCCTTCTTTAAGCTGCTGTCTCAGTTGCGTGCTTACCTGAATTGCCTCACGATTTCCTCAAATGGGTCTTTCATTCCCTGTTTTTTTAACAATGCAACCGCTGTTCACAGTACTGCTATCAGAATTTATGAAACTTCCCATTGACATGTTGACTTGTCCCATCTTGCAGATTGTGTAAGTCTGTAACAAGTGACTGTCAGTGCCCAGCTGCTCGCTAGAATTGTATAAGCTATCCCCCTGTAAAGAGTTGCTAGGAGTTTATACAGATGTTTGACTTCGCATTTTATTTTATGGCAGGTAATATCTGGTCTACTGTGTACAGTTGTTCAAGTTTTCAGTACATCAAGTTTAGGCCTTAGCCAAAGTTGTGAAGACTTATTAAGGCGAGAGTCTACTGATTCTGAAAATGAAAGAGCACTCAAAAATAGAATCACACAAGTAGCTTCAGTTCTTACTGATACTACATTCAATGTTAGTACGACATGTGAAATTAGCTCAGTGAAAATGATCCTTTACGACTCTAGGAAAGGATATAATGCGCAAAATAGCATGTCAGATGCTAATACTATAGCTGACAAGAAGTCAACAGTGCAACCAATCCATGGTTATGGAATTAACGTATCTGTTGCACATTCATTTATCAGGCTCTCTTTTGAAGAGGAAAAAGCGGACATTCTCATTAGTTTTTCTGAGTTTGAATCTGGTATATCCCAACATCCGGATGAGATTTTGGATACTTCTGACCAAGTTGAACCACAGTTGCCTGTTTGGTCTCACAATTCCTTATATCAAGCTTCATTGTCTCATTGTGAAATTAGTTTATGTTTGAGAGCCTTAGCGAACAATATTCTGCAGGCCAGTCAGAGAAATGTAGTGAATGGTTCCGACTCCAGACATGATGCTTCAATGTCCTTGAATCATTCACCGTCGTTAATAAACGATGTAAATCCTTCTTTTGATTGGTTATCTATAAGCATTTCTTTAGCTGAAGTTTATCTGGTCAGATGCGCAGTAAAGAGCTTACTACTCCTCCAAGGGAATGAACTTAATACACTTGAAGCATCTCTTTCTGTTGGTGGACAATTTCAGACAATCTCCTGTCGGTCCCAGGTTTCTGTTCTTGCAGCTTCAGATTATTGCCTGCCTATTCATTAACTTCTGTATCCATTTTGCTAGATCCTAATTTGGACATAAGTTGTTTATTTATAGTTTGGGAAGATCTTATGATTTATAAGGTTTAAACGAACACCAATTTGACAGGGGGGTTCGATCATTGTTGATATAGCTGCTTTGGTGAAAATGGTAGAATGCTACGCCTTCTACTTTAATCAGTTGGGAGGCCTTTGGCCAGCTGTGACAGAACATCTAGTTGTTCAGAATGATGAGGATACTAGTCTACGCAGGATCTCTTCCTACCAACAGTTGGAGCAACATAAACTAGTTAACTGGGACCAGGTGGAAGCATTTGCCGTGAATCTTTCACGGGTTTCTCTGGCATTGGTGGATGGAGAACAATCTGGTATCATCTTTTTCTTTTGTCTTTACTTATCATCAATAAATAGCAGGACTCTGAGGTAGTTTTCTCCTGAAGATATACACATATTTTTTATTCTCGTCTTATTTTTAGAATTACTGCCCCCTTGCATTTGAGTGCACCCAAGATTGAGGAGTTATTTTGATACATATAACATTATAAGGAGTATTTAAAAAGCGATAATGATTATATTGCTCTGAGATCAGCAATTTCCAACTTGAGTTTGGTTGCCGTATTGGAATTTTAATCTTGAATAACATACAGTGTTATCAAAGTCAAAAAGCAAAAAAGGTACTGAGGCCTGTTGGGACTTTAAATGCAAAGCACAAGTAAAGCACGGGTCGTACCCATGCTGATTAGCTATTGTGCAATGACGATTGGACTTTTTGTTGTCCATGGAGTCTTTTTCATAATTGGTTTCATCTTAGGTCAATTCTAGCTTGCACAGTCTTGTTTAATTGAGAATTTCTAGTGCAACTGACAACATTCAAGAGAAAGGCACACAAATAAAACAATAAATATGTAATGAAAGAGTAATTAATTTAAATGCGCACCCAAAAGGGTAGCGGCTGAGGGTTTCTCTTGTCATAAAAAATAAATAAAAATTATATGGACAAACAAATTGGAAAAAACTTTGATTATTGTTTAGCACTGTATCTTCAAGATGGATCCTATGGATGATTAGACACAAGCCTTAGCCCATTGGTTTCTGATTTGAAGGTGCCTAAGCAAGATAAAATGCTTAGCATGTTTGTGCATTATATTCAGGGCTTAAGTGCTGATTCTGGCTAATATGTTTATGTCGAAATAAATTGTTTGTTCTAAACAAAGCACATTTTTAAATAATGAATTTTCTGCCTTGCAGGTGAACTTCAAAAGCTTCAGCTTGAAGGTAACGGTAACCTTGAGCTTGAACTACCAAGGAAATTCTCATTTCGCATAACGAATTTGTCAGTTCTTTCTCAGTTACTCCATATATCTACTGAACAGCAAAGCCAAGAACTGAGTACCCCTTTCTATTCTTCCTTGGAATCTAATGATCAATCTTCCATCATTGTACATGATGATAGTTTAGTTTCTCCCGATCACTTGAGTGAAGTTAATTCTGTCATGGATGAAGCAAGTAGCTCAAGCCCCCCAGAACTGGGAAATCGATATCATGCAGATGGTTCAAGAAAACCTTGGGGTGGTACAAGTTCTCAAATTTCACTTGCCACTCCTCAGAACTATGTTTTAAAAGATTTAAATGCTATTCTGGTGGTTGAGCAGCCTTTAAAAAGCAGTGGGAGTACTCCTTTGCAGTCAAATGACTTTTGGATTGGCAGTGGTTCTATAGATGGTTGTGACATGACCCTCACACTGCGTGAAATACAGGTGAGGAGATGAATCATAATTTCTTTTTGTGTAGGGTAAAAGTATACTCACTAGGCAGACGTATTTCCATCGTTTAGTTATTTTTATTTTCTCCACTTTCTGTAAATAGCATCTTCTATTATAGTATATCTTTCCAGACAATTTTTTTTTTGATGAAGCAAGTGATTTCATTTTAAAAAAAGCATCAAGAAGATGCAGTAGTTACAAGATATGTCGTTGAAGCTTACAAAAAAAATATTCGGCTAATATAGGAGAACTGACTATGCCAGAGTTAAAGAGCTAAAAAATCCACAAACTGAGTACAAAGTGGACCAGCTAATAAACTAGCGATACATTTAGCCTTTAAAGAGCCTATGGAAGTTGAGACCCCATCAAAACCCCTCCTATTACTTTTTATCCAAATACTCCAAAAAATGCAAGCAGGTATCATGCTCCAGCTATTCTTGATGGATTTATCAACTCTCCACTAGCATCAGAACATGTATGCTTCCCTAACTGATTGAGGAGTGACCCATTTGAGGCCAGAAATGCACATAAACATGCTCCAAAAATCGAAGGCTACTTTATAATGTGGAAAAGATGGCCAGAATTTTCAGCTTCTTTATTACACTCTTTTTTTTTATAATGGTAACGGTATATTCACACCAAAAGGCCCATCAGGTAAAAACTGATGGGGTGGGATTTACAACCCTAGAGGGTATCATCAAGACCAAGGTCTAGATAGAAACTTTACAATTGTCCTATGAAATCAACTAAGCTATCTATCTCCCTCACTATATCTTGTTTACACCGAAAATACAAAAAACTTATACTCTTCATCTTGATCTTTTGGAGACTGCTAGCTTTTCCATCGTGGCATCTTTCATTTCTTTCTTTCTATAGAGTCCACCAGATACATGCTGGAATGCTTCTCCACCAATCTTCTTGTGATCCTCTTCTCCCCACTCCTTCCCAACTTTGCAGCATATCAAATGAGGTCCGTGGCATTACCCAGCTTATCCCAAGTATACAGAAGAACATGTTCCACAGATTTATAGCTGTTTTGCAATGCATGAAAAAATGACTGTTTATCTCTGCCTCTTGCTCACACATAAGACACCTTGAGCAAATCTGGATACCTCTTCTCTGTAGTACTTTGTGGGTTAAGAAGGCTCTCCTGGTCACCAACCAAATGAAGCATGAAACTTTATGAGGTATTTTAACCTTCCAAACCAGTTTCCATATCCATTTTGTTGTCATTGTCTGTCTAAAGTTCAAGCTCCAGTAACATGATTTCACTGTAAAGGACCCTTTGATATGTAAAGGTCACCAACCAATTCAACTTCTTTATTACACATATAACATCTGTTGGGCAGCTGAATTTTCCTTTTCATCAAATTATTTTGAGTAAGGCATGCCTCATTTAGAATAACGCTCATTAGGTATTTCAAAAGGTCTAAGTTTACTATGGTGCATAATAATTTTATTTTCAAGGATAATTAGTTTGTGGGTAGTGTAACTTCTGTAAAGATGCTTAAAGGTGGTTCTTTAGATTCAATTTCATAGCTTTTCTCGTGGTTGCAAGGGCTACCACTCTCTATACATACTCCTAACCAAAATTGATTTAAACCTGATAATCAAACTTTTGATTAGGTTATCTTCAAAAAAAAAATAAGGTAACTAATTTTACTATTAATGGGTAGAGGGTGGCCCATTAGCTGGTGAATGGTTGCAGATCACAGTGACCATTTTTTGTGGTCTTGGGTTGTGGTATTACTGGAATCAGGTACCAAAGATAGAGATTATTTTTCCTCTTTGATAAGTAGGTAGAGGTTGATTAATATTCTAATTTCCATTTTTGTCTTCATTTTCTTTTTCCTTTTTGGTGCTTTCCTACTCTTGACGAAGGGGATATGATCCTGTTTCAAAGGTTAGATCAAATGAAGTGTTTGTTGTGACTTCCTACTAAACCCACTCAAAAGCAAAGAGCGACTAAGGAAGGTAACACTAGAACAAGTTGTCAAAAGATTTGACCCCTGAAGAACTGACACAAACATTGCGGAAGTTTGTAGGTCATTGTGTGTGCTGGGTGTTAGTGACTTAGACTAGTTTTTGGACTCTTTGTTTTTTCCTTTTTGGCATACAAGGAAAGGCAGAGGTAAATCGAAGAAGAATTGGGGAGAGGTGATAAGACAAGATATGAGCCAACTCAGGTTACCGAGGACATGACCTTAGATAGGAGGTGTGGAGGACACATATTAGGGTTGAAGGTTAGCATGTAGTGTAGTATTGTTTTGCTTGTGGTGGTTGATGTTTGTCATTGTACTAGTGGTATTATTATTGTTTAGTATGTTGTTTAGTGTGTTTCAATTATCGCACTATTGTATTGTTGTTTTGCTTCTTTCTGGTAGACTTAGCACTACTTACGTGTTGCTATATTTTATTCACTATCTCCTTCTTTGTACCTGGATTTGCTGCCGAAGGTCTTTCAGAAACAACCTCTCTACCTCCACGAGGTAGTGGTAAGGTCTCCGTACATTTTACCCTCACTAGACCCCAATTGTGGGATTTCACTGGGTATGTTGTTGTTGGTATAGTTAATGGGTTTAGGCTAGTCGAAAGTTCAAACACATTAGCTCATGTTCTTGGAAAGTGACAAAAGTCATCGGACAATCTGTCACTCATTTGCATACAAGACTCTTTTAGTGTAAGCAGGGTAACTTTTATCCTTCAGGCCTGTAGTAAATATATAATTTCCTTCTGCGCCTGGAAAACCATATCTCTTAGTATGACCTTTAGACTTGGGTCTATTCTTGCTGGTAATATGTGACGTTTTGTGTCTTTTAGAGAAAGGTGACACATCCAAAGTTGGAATTAGCTAACCTGGTCTTAGAAGAACATTCTTCAAGTAAATCTTAAACATAGAGAGAAACAGTTAGAATTTGCGGAATCGGTGATGTGGGACTGTTCTCCATTTTTACATGTCCTTTTATTGATTTGATGCCAACGTGCATAAGGTTTCACTAGTAATGCTCGACTTATAAAGTGTTGATTTCATTTATGTAATTAGGCACCTTGACATACAAGTGGTATACAAGGAATTGCTCTAACTTTCTTTTTGTTAAATCAGATTATACTTTTTGCTGGGGAAGTTTTATCTGCAGTCTTTAGCGTAGAAGCAACAAAAAGCATAGAGCAGCAAACACATCAAAAGAACAGTGGAGAATCTACTAGAAGTCTGGATGAAATGGTTCCTGATGGTAATGCTCTTTCAGCTCAGGTTGCAGAATCCATCTTTTAGCTATGAACATATTAACGTTATAAGTATCTTGCCTGCAGGAACAATTGTTTCTATCAAAGATGTCGACCAACATATGTATGTCGCAGTTGATAGGGCAGAAAGTGGCTACAATTTAGTTGGTGAGATCCACTATTCGCTTGTTGGAGAGAGGGCTTTGTTCAGGGTATGTCCATCTTCTATTCATTATGTATGCCTTGCCATATTGAAATGACTAGAGCTTTGTGAGGTGTTTAATTGAATCCCCAAAGGTATTTTTGATATTCGGGTTAGTTTTTCGAGACTAATCCCTTCTGGAACTTTTTTTGTGTTCAGCTGAAAGCTTTCCTTACATTATTATGTTTTCTCTATATTTACAGAAATTTATTTTTCCTTGAGATGGCCATAAATCTATTATTGCTTCTTCCTCCGAGTTAATAGTTGCTTATGTCTTCATCTCTAATATCTTTTCCGTATAGGTTACTCACTCAACCAACAATGTCCATTGGACGACCTTGTGATAACGTTCAAATATACTTCTTGAAAAGAAATATAAACGATCGTATGCAATATATTTACCCAACTATGAGTCGGGGTCGATCCCACAGAGAATATGGAAGAATATTGTCAATAGTAAATATTTAACTCGATAGTCGTTATAAAAATGGGGGATTTAAATTGAAATAAAATAAAATAAAATAAAATAAAAACAATAAAAATATAGCTTTGAACTAAGTATTTATTTATATTCAGATTATTAAAAGTAACTAGGAATGTGTTCCCCATAAGCTCATAACGCATTAATCCTAATAATAGTAATCCTTTTCTAGTGTATTACATGCAAAGTGATAAGTTAGGTATCTCTAAATCCTTGGTCCGGCATCTAGAGAATTTCACCCCGCACCTTGGTCCGGCTACGTGTGTATAATTTACTAACCCTTACCTTTACCTCATATTAGACATCATAATCGATGTTTGGCTTAGTTATTACTTCACACCAATCGACACTAGCCTATTAGATAGTATCACACTAAATCTATGTTGATAATTCTTTTCTTGTTAATTACCTCCTTGGTCCGGCAAGTAGTAACAATGCGAGTTCTAACGTTGACCACCGTTAAAAAGACTTCTAAACGAAAGAATTATCAATGCATGCAAAATACTAGTCAAGAATTGCTTATTTACTATTCATACTTTGTTAATCGCTCATGGTTCCCACAACTCTAGTTATGAAAGTTAGCTACTCATTATCGCAAAAACACAATCAAAATTTATTAATATAAATATGCTTGTGTTAATCATAAAAAGTTAAGAACAATAGCTAAACTATCTTTTATTAATCACGAATACAAATAAATAATAAAGGAGAAGAAAGAATAAACCACAATTCTCCGGCCTCCACGGCGGCTCTTCCAAAGTTCCTAAGCTAGAAGAAAATTTATATTATGTCTTGTATCTTGGTTCTTGGCCCCCTTCCCTCAAATAGTTATTTCTATGCACTATTTATAGATGTAGAAAACCCTAAATAAAATAATTGAGTCCAAATTAAATTAGGAATTCAAAACCAAAAGGAATTGGATTCCTTTTTCTCCGCGTGTAGCTTCCAATTTTGTGCGTGTAACTTCTTTTGACGTTGCTGCCTGACACTTGGACCAGCAGGTAAGTTCTTCTTTCCTTATTTGAAAATAAATTATATTAATATTATATTAACTTATTTCCATTAAGCTGTCTGCTTGATGTCCTTCTTCAACCTTCCATCTTTAATTCATTTTAGCTCCAAACTTCTTCATTTTTTCACCAATTTAATCCTACAAATAAAATATACCATTTAACACAATTCATAAAATTCATGCTAAAAAAGGACAAATATAAATAACAAATGTGAGAAAATAATGATTAAAAATATGTATTTTTAGCCTCACATCACCTTGCATTTTAATCTTTTTCCATAGCTTCACCTTTGTAACTAGCCAAGAAATTTCATTTCTCAATAGCCGTGTCCTCCATCACTCTCTCACATCTCAATAATAATACAAATCATACGCGTATGGATGTTCTTGTACCAACATTTAACACCTAAATTATATACAGTTATACCAATAAAAAAGACTGTCAATACTCTCTCCGTCCCAATTTATTTGTCACTTCTCATTTACCTGGGTTCGTAAAGATATGTATGCATGTGCTGATACGTGGTTGGCATCCTGCAATTAAGTTCAAGAAAATCCCGTGCTACTGTTTTCAAGTTTTGCAGTGAAGAGATAAGTGGTTGACATCGACACACATGCATGACCCTCAACACGTTCTGTTGTGTTACAAGCCTCTGTCACCTACCAGCTGAAGCAGCTTACTTATTTTACAAGGTGCCTTGCACTTATAAATCCTTTTCCAATGCCAATTCCTTTGAGAACTGCATCTTCCAGACAAAATTTTGTAGGCAGATTTTACTGATTAAAGTTCATCCTAGAGTTTGAAAGAACTGGTTCATTCTTCCCATTTCCCAATTTTTACATTGTTTCCTGGGAGAACATCCCATACCAGTTCCGAGACACATTCTGGTGAAAGGCTTTTTTCCTGCAAAGCTATGAAGATCGGGAAGCCAGTTTTCCTGTGGTCCATGGCCAATTCAGAATCAGTCATCCCATCAGAGGAAAATTGTCCTCCCGTCTCCTAATCTGAAGTTGTTGTGTTCTTAAGGCATTCTAAATGGACTTCCACAAACCAGTTCCATGAGGCATAACATAAAGTTTATGGTCCAGAACCCCTCCCCTGAACTTTTCTGTTAGACCTTTCTCTGTGGACCTTTTCTTCACGATTTAATATCCATAGCAACTTAAAGATAAGACTTTTGTCATATCAGGTTTCCACCCCTAAAACTCCCTCCTTTTCTATAAGTACAGAGTTCTGTTTCACCTGTGTTGAGGGATACGCATTGACAAACTAAAATTGAACATCTGAATCTTCTTATTTGTACAAAGAAGAGTGTGGTGAAGAGACGAGTGATTTTTGAGGTTCATTGATTCTTTTGGTTTAAAGCTTATGTTGTCTCCTATGTTTTTAAATCTTTTCACATTTTTTTCCTTATCCTGTAACTTATTTATTTTTTCCTGCTCCTTGGGCTGCTCATCATTATTAAAATAATCATTCATTGATGAAAATTAAGAGAACTCTGTGCATTAGTGACTAGGCTCAGGGCTTTTGCATCTGTTAGTTTTCTCCTATCATTTTTACCTTGACAACTTTCCGCAATTATTTTTTGGCACATATGTGTACTACTCATTCTTGGTATACCATTTGTTACTTGGTGGACGTGGTGATTTAACCCTTTCTCTATCATCAGGTGAAGTATCACCAAACAAGAAGATGGAATTCACAAGTTCAGTATTTGTCCTTCATCTCGCTATATGCTAAAGATGAATCAGGGGAACCATTGCGGTTGAATTGCCATCGACAATCCGATTTTGTTGACATTTCCAGTTCTAGTGATAGTGCCTGGGCACTTTGGAGAGCGCTTCCATACAAACATGACATTTATGATGCTGATGTTGACTTGAAGACATATCTTCCGCAAAGTAAAAATGTATTTTATCTTGTGAACAAGAAGAATGATTGTGCTGCAGCTTTTGTTAATGGGGTCCTGGAAGTTGTCAGAAAACCTGGACATCCGTTTAAGTTTAAAGTATTTCGTGATCCTTCTCCATATGTTAACAATGTTTTTTTGGATGGGTGTCTAGAGAAGGAACCTGGAACAATCTTGCTACATGATTCATATATAAGTGAGGGAAAAGATCTGAGTCAGCGAGGAAGTTCTTTTGGTATTACTGTGGCAGTAGACAAGGTTTCTTTGACCATTGTTTATGAACTTTCTGACTCCAAGGAAAAGGTTCCCCTCCTCCAGGGTTCTATCAGTTTTACTGAAGTTGTTATACAGATATCAAATACTAAAGTTCGGGCTATGAGCAGGCTGGGGGTTTTGATGTATTATTTTGACTCCCAGAAAGATATGTGGTGAGTCTCTCTTTAGTAAAATAATGCAACTCTACTTCATCTTTCTCTTTGATATTGCATTTTAGGAGAAATGGTATAATATGTTGTAATTCATATTACTCACTTGTTTGCATGATGCCAGGAGAGACCTCATGCATCCATTAGAAATTGATGTTTTCTACCGTTATACATTTCTGAACCAGGGACCAGAAAATATTATCCTCTGGGTGCCTGGCCATTTCTATGCTAGAATTAAAGAGGTCAGATTAATAATTCAGTTTTTCATGTGATTTTTTTTTTTACTTGTATCTTTTTTTTTTTAATGAATATCTCTGTCTTGGCAGTTGAGTATGACAATTACTGAGCTTTCATTGGACATTATTCTCTTTATCATTGGGAAGTTGAATTTGGCTGGTCCGTACGCTGTCAAGGACTCGACAATTTTGGCCAATTGCTGCAAGGTTCTACTCTTACATAAGTACTCATGCTGCATTCACTCTGTGGCTTTGCAAACTTAATCTTGCTTGAAATGTTTTAAATTCACTTGCCATAAGAGAATCTCCTCTTCTTAGAACCAAAATATAGGCAAGCATTAGCTAAATCAGCTTCACATCTAAAACACTAGTCAAAAGTACATTGCTTGGTACTTGGTAGTAATTGAGAAAAGAAAGGGGCTGGATACTTCCTGAAAGTAGCAGCATTCTCTTTCCCCCTTGTAAAATGTTTTGACACAGTTAATTAATTGGTGGTTGGACCAATAATGCACATAACTTTGTGGACCCACTTTAGCAGGAAATATGCTGCATCTGGCTTGAGTTATGGCTGTAAATATAGCCAACATATGCTTTCATAGAATTTTATGAAGCCAAATCTATTTTAATGTTATGTTTTTCACCTTCTTCCCCGAGCTACATAGAACCCTTTTCATTTTTATATTTTTCATTTTAAAGATTTGTATAACATGATGTATAAAAGTCCATATTATACATTATATATATTACATATACATCCTTATACAGTATTATACATAACATATACACTGTATATATAATGTACAAAATGTATATTAGTGTATAAATAATGTATATGCTTTGCATAACCATGTATAAACACAGTTAACCAACGGAATATCCGAAGGAAACCACCGGACTTGGGGTGTTGTGCTACGTTCAGTTGATATGCCTAAATCTGGCAAGCACTGAAGCAAACTCGACGCCACATGTTCAGTGGCTTGAGATAGTTAAGTAACGAGACTGGAGATTTTGGGTGGTTGCCACCGATTCATCGGAAAAATTGGTTGCCAGAATTCCGTACTGAAACCAATGCCAAATGATAGATCAGTCCAAGAGCTATTGATTTATGTAGGTTTTGTCTGGTAAAGAGCGTAGCATTACCCTTCGGGGTGGCCCAGTGGTTTGGGCTTGGGACTTCCATGTTGGAGGTCTCAAGTTCGAAACCCCTTGCCAGCGAAAGCAAGGGATTTGCCTTCTGGGTCGAGCTCGTCGCACCGGGCTTGCCTAGTGCGGGTTACCTCTCCTATGTGGTTTGCGAGCTATTGCATAGGAGCGAGGGTTTTACCCTGTGCGCACCCAAAGGGTAGCGGCTGCGGGTTTCCCTTGTCATCAAAAAAAAAAAAAAGAGCGTAGCATCAAAAATTTGAGTAGGAAAAAAGTAAGAATTTTGGATATTCTGAAAGTCGTAGAAATGGGGGTGAGTTTTGAATTATGGATCATGGTAAAGGAGAAGCAGACGATTCAATTGGTGTTATTTGAATGTGAATGGAGGTTGCCGGCTGGTGGCGGTGATGTCTGACCAGCGGAGATAGTATGGCAAAGGGTGGTGAAGTGGTAGTCTGTGGCGTGGCGATTCCCCACCGCCTCAAGGAGAGAATAGAAAAAGATGCTAAAGGGTTTGGGGACTAGGATTTTACAGAAATCTGGCCAAATGGTAATAAAGGAGTAATTGGGAAAAATCTTGTAAACTAGATGACTGAATAGGTATGGGCTGTAATTCTCCTGTAAATAAAAATGCTCAGTATGATGCATCTCAATTTAAATGCTTGAAGCAGTTAGGCCTTGAATGATAGGCCGACTACAAAGTGGGACTTAAATTTTACCTGTGGAATATGACTCAACTTATCAACTTACCTAATATATGAGTCAGATCTGTGATTCATATATGCAACTTTACATTGGTTAGAATAAGCTTTGATTTTCAGTCCCTTGTTATGGATGATGTCTTCAGCCATGAAACATCTCAGAACTTCCTCCATCAGTAATCTGTCATCCTTCGGGTATTTAATTTGTAACAATTGCCTCTTTTTTTTTATTACTGTGTTATTAGGTTTTTCTTCACAATGAAGAATGTGAAAAATAGTGGGGATGTGAATAGACACTTCTTGGGAAATAGGAACTGATTAGAAATTAGAATCTTCTGTTAGAATCATCATCACAATTCTTGGGAAATAGGAACTGATGTTTAGAAATTAGAATCTTCTGTTAGAATCATCATCACAACTCTTGGGAAATAGAAACTGCTGTTTAGAAAGTAGAATCTTCTGTTAGAATCATCATCACAAACTCAATAACCAGCCAATCTTTATTTTGCATGATTGTTAAAATGTAATGCTCAGGTGCACCTTGTGGACCTTTTGAACTGTTGCATGAAATCCTGCTGTTAGTTTCGTGAGTTAATCAAAGACTGAGAATTGGACGTGAGACCTTTTGAAGCTTGTATTTGTCCATTCACGAGAAAGGTCATGCAGAGACTATAAGTCTTCTAGTGTTTCATATGCAATCTGATGAGTTTTAACATTTTCAGGTTGAAAACCAGTCAGGCTTAACCCTTGTTTGTCAGTTCTACGATAATCAAGATGTATCAGTTGCAGGAAGACACGCCACTACCATTTTCTTGAGGTGCTTCCCATAGTTTACAATTGTTCTGCTTGATTACTTGAAACATCCGCTGCTATGATTCTGCTCAGTACCTACCTTGGAGAGTCAATCAACAGCGTTTAAACTACAGAACTGAACCTACTGATTTTTATTTTTTTTGAAATGGTAAAGTTTACTCCATACAGTAAAAAGATAGAATTTGACCTATTGGTCATTGAAAAAAAAGAAGAACAATTTAAACTATAAAACTTGACCTGTCACAGCAGAATCAGGTGGGAGTTTAATTATCATATGCCATTTAAATGATTGTGAATGTTGTAGTTTCCCTTTGTGCAATTTTAGAAAAACAAAGTTGTTTTTCATTTGAATTCCTTCTCTTTCTTTTATCTCGATATAATCTTCTAGATCAGTGAAATTCACATTTACTCGAGCAACCTAACCCTGTTGCACTTCCTCTATTTCACTCAGCTTCTTCCACAGAAGACATGCAATCAGTTTTTTGTAGTGTGTGGCCATTGTGCTTCTGCTATGCTTGATAGTTATACACCTGCCCCCAATCTTGTGCCTAGCTTCGCAACTCGCATCCATATTTCACCCTTGCTCAGTACAAGATAATGCCAGATTATGAAACAGAAAAGGCATGATGTATGTGTATGTTTGGAATATGTTTTTTTATCTCGCCGCTGACATTTTCAATTGCGTATCAGATTTATACTGAGTAAGCTCCACTGTCCTGGGCTTATAGTACATAATATCCTTCACAATTTTCCTTTTTTTTGTTTTGAAAAGTTAATAATGGTGTTTTCATTGGTATATTTGCCTTTGTGCAAGCACATTCTATTTGGATTAACCTGTGTGCTCATCATGTGAGGAGCCTAACTCTTTGTCTGTAAGGCACATGGCTTTGGCAAATCGACCTCCGGAGGCATCATTTTTCTCTATCCAGCTTATAGAGCGAGGATTACTTTCTACTTCTCTACTTCATCTTTCGCTATTGGAAACCCAGTCATTTGCATGGAGACCACGTATCGTATCTCTGCAAGGTGCTTCAGGCTGCTCTTCCTCAACTTGTTCTTTTAAAATATATATATATATATATATATATATATCGTATCTAGAGATATCATGAACTTTTAAGACTTGGATTTTGGACTAGCTGACATCACCTATACCGATTGACTTCCAGTTCTTTGTACATATTCAATGATTTCTAACTTTAGCTTACTGACGTTATTTGCTTTTTCCGCTACAAATCAGAGTCAAAAACTTACCCTGGTCCATTTCTTGTGGCTGAAGTTTCACCCGGGACTGAGGTATCTCTGCTGTTCCTTTTTAAGATGGAAATCCAAACTTGACTTAATTTATTAGTTTTCATTCCTCTTTCTCGATGTTTGTAGGATTACTTGTCAATTGTCGTGTCTCCATTACTTAGGATACATAATGACACCAAATTCCCAATGGAGCTGCGTTTTCAACGTCCTCAGCATAAGGAAATTGATTATGCTTCTGTGAGGCTTGAGGCGGGGGACACAATCGACGATTCTATGACAGCCTTTAGTGCCATAAATCTCTCTGGGGGACGGAAGAAGACACTGAATTCTTTGAGTGTTGGTATGTTTCAAGCATATTTCCCCCTTTCATGTTTTGATATGGAAATTGCCTGCCTATGAGAAAAAGAACTTTATGGAATTGATTCGGATGTCAAAAATTTACCTTTCAACTCCTATTTAGACTCTTCCAAAAAAAAAAACACTCCTATTTAGAGCCTATTTAGATTGGCTTATTTGAGGTGTTTTTAAACAAAATAGCTTTTGAACACTTTTGTAGCGTTTGGGTAAAATAAAAAAGTGCTTATAAGCACTTGTTTTTAAGCCAACAACAACATACCCATAGAAATCCGACTAGGTAGGGTCTGGGAGGATAGAGTATACATAGTTCTTACCACTACCTCAGGAAGGTGGAGAGGCTGTTTTCAGAAGACCCTCGGTTCAATAGGCACTTGTTTTTAAGTCAAAATAACAAAAATAAGCCAAAAACCGTAAGTTAGAAATTTTAACTTTATGGCTTTTGGCTTATAAGTCGTAAGTCAAAAGCTAATCCAAACAGGCTCTTATAAGACAAGGGATATCTTGTCTAGACTCCTCAATAGGGATAAAATCTGCTATCTTTGATAGTTTCTGTAAATTGAAAATTCTGAAAATTTGTCCATAAAAGTTCTTAACTGGAATTTTAGAAACCCTTGAAATTGAATGAGAACAATACAGACTTAAAATAGGTGAAAATAACCAAGCTTTTCATCACAAAACAAAGATATACAACCCTCAAAAGTTTGATTGTAATCTGGACGGTTTTTTACTTCGAGTAATCGAGATTAACCTGAGCTATTGGCTCTGTGCATGACACTTCTGTAGAAGAACTTAAGCCTAAGAATGAATTTTGTATCAGATTCTAGAAGCTGTTCAAGGCACATAGAGTGGTAGCAGGAGCTAGAATTCAGTTGTTCGATACTAGACTTTATATCAGCTCATCATTTTGCTTGAATATATTCTTGGAACAAATTTACCGTGTGTATATGACCTTTGCTTAATTATGTGTCTTCCTTTGGCAGGGAACACTAGATCTATGGTATGTGACACATGGCCCAAAAAGATTAACATATTCTTAGTTAAGCCTTAATAAATTCATGCTGTCTTATTACAAGTATATAATTTGTGCTCTGTTCTGATGTAAGAAGATTTGGGAATTTTAAATGCAGAAAAGGGAAGTCTGAGATAAAAATTTGCTGAGTGGTACCTAAGTATTTCTGTGTCTCTTAAAGCGAAAAGCACAAAAAAGCGACAACGTCTCTGAGGCTTGAAGCAAAAAGTGAGAAGGGAAAGCGCCACCTTTTTTTGATAAAGTTAAAGTTGTATTCTTCAGCATTAAGGGTATGCTGGCTACCTCCAAAAAGTTACAATCTAAAACCATAATTACATAGATCCTAGGAAATCTACCAACTATTCTACTTCTTCTATACCATCTTCTTTACACCAAAAAAACAGCATGTTAATGCAATTTTCTTTAACTTTCTGAATAGAGTTAGTAATATTCTCATGACACCTAAGGTTTCTCTCTCCAAATAGCCCAACAGACACAAGTAGGTACTATAGACCACCATCTTTTTTGGGTCTTGCTCCCCCCGCCCCTCCTCATCCAGCAGCTCAGAAGATCAGTAGTATGTTCTGGCATCACCCAGGGCTCTTGAGAAATGCTGAGAACCATGCGCCACACCTGGCCAGTAACCCTACAGTGTAGGAATAAGTGGCTGTTAGTTTCTTCCTTCTCATGACAAAAGAAAACATCTGGAAACAATCTGGAAGCCTCTTTTCTTGAGTTTTTCCTGAGTGAGACATGCCCTTCTGATGACCAACCAGGTGAAGGCATTTCACCTTGGTTGGGGTGTTGCCCTTCCATATTTGTTTCCATGGACCAAGAATTCCCCCAGAGTGAGTCATGACCTCTCTCTTATACAGTCTACGTACAGAGAGCTTACCATCAGAGTTATGTTTCCATCTTATACTATCTGCTTCTGTAGTAAGGCCCGTGAATTCACCCAATTTGAGTAGCAGTTCAGCAATTCTATCCACTTCGAAAGTGAGGTTCCATCCCTGAGGGGACCAAATCTCAGCAATTTTAGCCTCAGGATTGGTACAAAAAGAAAAAAGATCGGGGAAGACCGAGTTTAACATCTAAGTACGATAAGGGAAATTTTACCCAACTCTAGTCAAAGGACCAAACACTTCTCAATTGGATCACTTGCGCATCATTGTTTGAACACATGGCTTCACTCATGAGGCGATAACTCCTTGCTTCGCATTGCTTCATTGCTTTAAGCAACAAAGGGATGTCTTTTCATAACACTGATATTGCAAATGACTCCTATTATGTTTAGTTCTTATTAGCTAATTACCTAAAACTTTGTTAAGGGCTCAATTGCTTTTGGAAACCATGACAGATCTGATGGTTTAACAGAGAGATTAAAGGTGCTTCAGAGGTTATGATGTTAAAAACTCAGTTTCTCATAAAAACAAATACAGAAATCTGCTAAGACTCAGTTGATCCCGTCATAAAATACTATATTTCTGTCTTCCCCTGTAGTAAATGTGCAATGTCAAATTTTCTTACTATTGTACTTAGTTTGAACCTATGTTGCATGAACTCTTCACTTTCGATGCTGAATGCGAGCCGGATTCTCCAAAAACACACTACTTTTGAAGAATCCGACACACAACCATTGACATTTTTGAAGAGTCCGAGCAACATAGAATGGACATAGTTGATGTTCTGTTACAGCTGATAGCACTTGTTTATTCAAGCCAGCTATTGATGCCCCTTAATCTCTGAATATGCTCCTACCAAGGAAATTCATGATGTTGGAAATTAATTTGCAGGTAACTTCCTTCTTTCTTTTAGACCTGAAGTTACAGATGTCTTGACAAATTTTGAGAACCCATCAGCTTGCTGGTCAGATGATCTTAGAGGTGGAAAGCCTGTTAGACTATCTGGGATATTTGATAAACTAACTTACCAAGTGCGGAAAGCATTTTCTTTCCAACCAATCAAATATTCCTTAAGTACGGCACATTGTGCTATTGTGTCAGAGGATGGACGAGTTGCAAACATTCATTTTCTGGTCGAAAGCATTGGGAAAGACGTACCTATCATATATCCAGATAACTTTGGATATGTGCGTGTAGATAAAAATCCACCAGTTGCCTTGCAAGAGCAGAAAGAAATATTTCTGCTTCCTACTGTTCGCTTCACCAACTTCTTAGATATGGAGATTCATGTGAAACTCAATGATACAGGTGATAGCAAATCAAATATGGTTCAAATGTTAGTTGATGCATTTTATTACTGACTACTGCTTTTGTACAGGTCTGCCATCTACTAATAGTGTTGACTGCATATGCAATGAGGCTACTATTCACTCTGGGTCGGCTGTCAACTTACATGCAAATCCTGCTGCAATTTATTTCACTGTTACCTTAACTTCATTTGGTACAAGCTGCAAACCAATCAATAGTAGTGACAGTGCGAGAAGGCTGCAGAAGCGCAAAACTAAAGTTCAGTTTTTGGATATCGAATTAGATTTTGACAATGGGAAGTATTTTGCATTACTGAGATTATCTCGTGGACTAAGAGGGATATTGGAGGTAATGTTCCTACTGAGCTGATTATTACCTTACGGCTAGGTGTTAAATTTGCCTCTGTGTGTGCAGGCTGCTGTTTTTACTTCTTACACCTTGGAGAATAATACCGAATTTCCCTTATTTTGTTTTCCTGCAAATCATAAGCTTGTTTCTAGGTAATCTTCAATCCAAGATGATTTGTAATTTTTTCGTTTGACTCAGTTTTGTTCTTTGCTGAGTGATACTATTATATCCAGGCATGCCGGGGAAAATATTGCTTCCCTAGTGTCTCCAGAATTAGGATCTTATCTTCCTCCCAGATCAATAAAATCATGGCTCAGCAAGTAAATTATTTTTACTAGTTTTATTGAGTCCATATTGTCTCTCCTTTTCCATCTATCAGCGGTTTTGACATAACAGTTTTTGACCCTGCATGATTCCTGCTTACCATTACTAGATGCCACAAGGTGCACATCACACTCTTGGATGAGAGAGCTTCCAAAGCACCCTTGAACTTGGATGTTTTATCAGGCCTTACAGGGTTGAACCTTGAAGTGGAAGGAGAATATGGTTCCAAAACTGTTACGAAGTTAGGAGTCTCTTTGAAACCATCTGCTAGCAAAGTAGTTCCACTGCAGGTTGTATCAATGTATCCCAGATATGTCATACTAAATGAGTCAGACGAAATCATCACTGTCCGTCAATGTTTCGTGGAGGTTAGTCTTTGTTTTAGTTTTTTGATCCTAGCTTTCACTTGCTGTGTTAAACTGATAGAGTTGAGGACTAAATCCATTTTTGTCTTAGGAGGATGGCACTGACACAGTTGTTACACTCAACAGTAAACAGAGAACAGCATTAACTTTGAGGAGTAGAAATGAGATAACAACAATGAAAAGAAACCCCTTCTTAGAGAATTTCCTCAAAAAACATGCAAAATCCCATAATGACTCATCATTTTTTGTTCAATTTCAACCAAATAAGGCCAATTTCTCCTGGTCAGGACCAGTTTGTATTGCTTCACTTGGACGATTTTTTCTTAAATTCAAGAAGTCGTCTGATTCTGTTCAACAATCAGATCTTGCAACACAGCATAACTCAGACATCTGTGAATTTGCCACTGTTCATGTGGTTGAAGATGGTCCTACAATTGTATTACGCTTCTGTTGGCCAGCAAATATAGACCTGCCTTACCGGATTGAGAACCACTTGGAAAATACTTCTATTACATATTATCAGAAGGTTTTGCATATGTTTTCATTGTTTCCAATGCTTTGACCTTGCAAGTTGCAACGTATTGTTCTCAGGCAATTAACTCTTATTGTGTTCCTATATCTTGGTGAACCTGCAGGGTTTACCAGAGCCGGAAGTTTTGGCATCTGGAAGTAGTGCTGGCTATGTCTGGGATGACCTGAGACTTGACCATAAGCTTGTTGTCCAGATTGGCGGTAGCTGTCGACTTCTTAAAACTTCTACTAGAACAGATTCTAAATAAGTTTAATTGCATATATTAATGATGCACACTCATTATTTTAGTCTCCTTTTTTCAGTTAAGATTAGTCTGTTGTATTTTATGCATTGATTTTGAATAGCGTGAACCATCTAATCCAAAAGTTTTTGCTGTTAAAAGGGGGGGAAAATTATTTGATTAGTCAAGTTATAAAGCAGTGTTTTCACAGAATTCACATTAAAAATTGAATTTCAAAGTTTTATTTAAAGATGATACATTTCTGTGAAAAGGTATGGTAATATATCAATAAAAATCAACTAATATGTCTTAGTCCCAAACTAGTTAGGATCACCTATATATGCATCCTCCACATTCATTTCATCCAATTTAGGCCAGGTTGTTGCTATGCTTAACAATATGTCGTTTAAGGCAACATAACCAGACGTTTGCTAATGCTCACACTTATCCTTACACTACCATTGAAGTCTCTAACCAGATCAAAAGGAATTTTAGTGCAACAGTCGCAGCGACAACTGAGCCTTAATCCTCACTAGTTAATATCGTCTATATGGACCATTTCCTTGCTTAAAAATTATATCTAGGAAAATGAAGAATCAGTTGTGCTCTCTGTTGAACTGGAGGTACTGTTTTTACCTTTTATGATGGGAAGTGCGTGTCTTGTTCACTTGTGTATGTATTGTTTTAAAAAAAAAAAAAAAGAATCAGCTGTGCTTTCTGTTTGATTGGAGGTACTGTTTTTACCATTTGTGCTGGGAAGTACTTGTCTTGTTCACATGTGCATGCATTTTTTTTTCCAACTTAGTATGACGGTATAATCCCATTTTGGTAGTTTTTATCTTGCAGCTGTACATCTACAACGTGAAATAAACTTGGATAAAGTGCGTGAATGGAAACCATTTTACAGAATTAAGCAACAGAGAGGTTTAGGGCTTCATTTACCTCTGGAAAAGAAGCCAGAAGATCCAAAGAAAAATTGGTTTCGGCAATTAACTGGCATGGAGATCAATAAGCTAGGTTATGAAGTATATGCAGAGGGCTTGACTAGGGTTCTGAGAATTTGTGAGTTTTCTGATAGACGAAGAAGGGACACTTCATTCCATTCCTGCACAAAGATGCAGCTAAGAATCTCCTGTTTTGCAATTCAATTACTGGAACGTGCAAAGCAAGTAAGTATATAATTATTTTGGTTTTTTGCCATCATTGTGTCCTTAACCATTTTTCATATAGCTGTTTGATTATTTCAAACTAACAGTTTCAATGTGCTTGAGTGAATTGATTTTCTCTGGAAAAATTAATACCTAGTTGGCTAATCTTGAATAAGTTATACAATGAAAATAGTATGTTCCCTTCCATTGGAAATTTCCCTTAAGAATGGGTCATCTGCATAGACATCCAAACTGACTTTCTTGTTGAGGAGGTTTTGCACTTAGGAAATGGACATTTTTTTTAGTAATATCAGACTAGAGGTTACTTGTCTTCTGTTTCTTGAGATCAATCTTATTCATTTTCTTTCCTGTGATGAAATGTAATGGTGTATCATCTTCCATGGTATGTTCACATTCCCCTCTAAGTCAAATACTCCCTTCTTCCGTAGTTTTTCTTGAAATTGGTAACTGGTTAGAAAAATTTAATGCCGGCCACTGAATTTTCAATTGCTTGTAAGCTTTCTTCTTTCTCACTCTACCCTTACACTTTACACCCAAAACCGCCAACCTATGTTGGGTGGTCTAGGTTGGTAGTCAACACTTCTCCTGGTACAACTTTACAGTCCGTACATGAGGTTCTGTCCCATCGTACTTGGGACAAATCTAATTGTCAATGTTCCCCAGACTCCACTTGTGGATTACATTGGGTATGCGTTTTTGTGGGAATATCTTTCTTTAACATGTGTTAGCTTCTTCTAAATCAAAGCTAAAGCGAACTGTAGGATAGCTTTTCCTTCCTCATTTCCAGTTCTATATAGTGCTTCGTCTAAACCATGAGTATCTTTACCCCCGTGACCATTTAGATCTCCACTAGTGAAGATATATTGGTTGCCTGGAATCCCTTGAACCAGGGTGTTATATTTTCCCAAAATTTAGTTTTAGCTTCCGTATCTAATCCTATTTGTAGAGCGTATGCACTGATAATATTGATTGTTTCATTTTTCCATGTAAGACTTAATGGGAACTCGCTTTACCCTATCACTTTATCGTTTAGTCCTGGTTCTACAATAATTCCCACTCCATTCCTATTCTTTTTACCCCACAATATCATAATTTAATTAAACATGTGTTACTATCTCTCTAGTGTTTATCCCTGTCCATTTAGTTTCTTGTAGGCATGCAATATCAACACTCCTCCAACAACGACCACCACTAGCCAAAACATCATTACTGACCACCACCATCACTGGCTTTTAGAGTGTGGTTCCTTAAAGAAACAATCATACAACACCATGTTAATTAATATTTTCTCTAGTATTTTGTGGATATAACAATTATTGTTTAATTTATTTGAATTCTATATTTTATTTTATTTTTGAATCAGGAACTTTGTGTCATATCAGGGATCAAAACAGTACTTGGCTAGTACTGAGACCATATTTACAATAGAGCTCTAGTGTCTTC
Source organism: Solanum verrucosum (assembly GCF_900185275.1). Taxonomy (NCBI): domain Eukaryota; kingdom Viridiplantae; phylum Streptophyta; class Magnoliopsida; order Solanales; family Solanaceae; genus Solanum; species Solanum verrucosum. The sequence goes on from NW_026020569.1 coordinate 382,883, forward strand.
CCTCTCTAGCTATAAAGAATCTAGAACATCTATGATAGACACGATATCATTAGAGTAAATCTGATTACACCAAAAACGTAGCAGTAAGATGAAGTTATTGGACAAACTTAGGAGAGATTTCCTTTGGCATGGTTGCAAAGAGAACAAAGGATGCAATTTGGTCAAGTGGGCGACAGTTTTGCTTAGAAAAGATAAAGGTGGCTTGGGCATTCGAGATTTGAGGGAGCATAACAACAGTCTTTTGATGAAATGGTTGTGGAGATACACTGAGGAGAGGCAAGCTTTGTGGAAAGATTTGATTAAATGTAAATATGGGGAGGATGGATTCTGGTGTAGTAACATAAGCACGGATGCTTATGGAGCGGGGATTTGGAGAGCTATTAGAAACTTATAGCCCAAGTTAGAAGAAAATTTACATATCAAGGTCGGGGATGGAAGGAGAACTAGATTCTGGTGGATGTATGGATCAAACAAACCCCTTATAAGACCTGTTTCCTGATCTATTTATTTTGTGCACCAATTCTGAGGCAATGATCAGTGATTGCTGGACAGTACAAGGTTGGAATCTCAATTTCAGAAGACTTCTAAATGATTGGGAAATAGAGAGAGTAGCCAAATTGTTGGAGGAAGTGGGGGATTTTGCAGACACCAATACTGCCAATGATGTTGTTAGATGGTCACACAGTAAGGATGGGATCTTCGCAGGTGGCACGGCATATAAAAAGGAGTGCAACTCACAAAGTAGCAGATACCGAAATTCATGGAAAAATATCTGGAGGACTGTAGCACCAACAAAAGTTAAATGCTTTACTTGGTTGGTCATTAGAAAGGCATGCTTGACACATGAAGTCTTGAGGAAGAAAAGAAAGATCATACTTCCGTGGTGCTCTTTATGTGGGAAGACAGGGGAAACTAACAGTCACCTATTCTTACATTGTACTTTCACAGCACAAATATGGTCCATGTTTCTCAACTTTTCAGAAGTGAAATGAACTATGCCCGAACATACAGCTAATTTACTTAGTTGTTGGATCAGGAGAAAGGAGAGGAATAGTAGAAATTTTGAAGATATATCCAATTCCATTCACAAGGTTAAATGGAATTGCATTGTATCTCTATATTTTTGTTGTAAAGAGATAGGATTAGAGGATTCAGATCAACTTTTAGAATTCTTAGGATCCTTGTAAGTATTATGCTTTTTGTTCTTTTCTGATTTTCTAAAGGTCCCCATGCTGAAGAATACAATGTTTACCAATTCTCAAAAAAAGAAGAAGATGAAGTTCAATTTGATCTTCTGCACATCATTCTCTAAGCTCTCAAAACATCTGGAATTCCTCTCCTTCCAAATTGTCCACTAGATACAAGCTAGGACATTCTCCATCCACTCCTATCCCAGTGTTTTGGACGGCGAAAGACGACAAAAGGCGACAAGGGCCTGAGGCGAGGCGCTCGCCTTTTTGAATTAAGGCGTCAACTAATACCAAAAATTTAAAATATTAACTACATATATAAATATCCAAAATCTCAATAGCAAGAACATATATTAGCAAATATTTCAATTCAAAAACTAATAGTAGATAATAAAAGTCCAGAACTTGAATGACTCAATAATTCATAAGACAATTGACAAGCAATACTATATTAATTTAGTATAAAACTAAATTGAGTAGGGAAGAAATAAATATAGAAGGATAGAATTTTTTAAAAAATATAGGCAGTCAGTTCACTGTTCAACAGTAGCTTGAAAATTTTAAAAAAAACAGAGCACTGTGCCACTACCACTGAAAAACAGAGTAGAGAAGAAGAAGAAGAGAAAAAGAGAAGAAGGACAGAAAAAACAGAAGAAGAGGAGAGGAACAGAAGAAGAAGAAGAAGAAAACAAGAACTGAAGAAAAAAAAAAGAGAAGAAGAACTTATGTACCGAGCAGCAATCGCAAAGGTCTTGTCCTCTCGAAGGCCAGAGAGTTGCGACTCGCGAGGAAGAGGAGAAGAAGAGCGTAGGTCGCAATAGAAAGAAGAGGAGCCCAGGTTTGCAAAAACACCCAAAACAACCCTAATTTTGCCTTTTAATTATTAAATCAGACCCTTTTAAAAAGAAAAACTGAAAAGGCGATGCCTTTCACCTCGCCTCGCGATGTTGCCTTTCACCTCGCCTCACCTCACCTTTGGCAAGAAGGCGAGCGCCTTTCAGAACACCGTCCTATCCTTAGCATGTGAACATGTTCCTTCCCAGCTGCTAAGAGCCGTTGTTATCTTGCCTGGCATTGTCCATGCTATACCCTTAAGGTTTAGGATGATTCTCCACAAATGAGATGTGTATGGACAATGCAAAAATAGATGGTTAAATGTCTCAGCTGTTTTTTTACACAAGAAGCATCTTGAGCACAGTTTCATACCTCTGCTCATCAAGTTGTCCACTGTTAGAGTGGCCTCCTTTGCTAGTAAACATACAAAAATTGATACCTTGTGGGGAACTTTTATCCTCCAAATCTGCTTCCATGACCAGTTTGCTATCTGGTGGTTGGACTGGTTCATTATTTTGTAGGCAGCATTGACCTTAAAAATGTCGTTGAAGTTGCCCTGCCACCATAAATGATCTTAATCAGCTTGAACCCTAGGAAATTGATCGAGTTTGCTGAGAAAATCAGCCACTCTTTGAACCTTCCAATCATTGAAATGTCTTCTAAAATTCAAGCTCCACCCGTCAGATGTCCACATGTCAGCTATAGTTTTTTGTTGGTGAAGGACTAGGTTGAAGATATCCGGAAAGACCCGTTCCATGATTCCAACCTCATTCCAAAAACTAGTTTTGTTTCCATTTGCCACTTTGATTCTTGATTGGGTTTTCAACTCACTCCAGAGGACTCTGATAGACCTTCATAGGCTGGCCTCATATGGTGTATTGACCTCCTTGGTCATCCAGCTATCCTTTTGTTCATATTTGGCTTTAATCAGTCTTCCCCACAATAGGTGGTTTTCTTTAGTGAACTTCCACAACCACTTCATTATTAGAGCTTTACTTTGGATTTTCAGGTTCTTGATACTCAAGCCACCCTACTTTTTTCCACAAATGACTGAGTTTCACTTGACCATATGATAGCCTTTCCTCTCTTTGTCACCATGCCATATGAAGTTCCTTCTGATTCTATCCAATCTCTTGATGACCCCTGCTGGAATGGGAAACAATGACATCATGAATGTTGGAAGTGAATCAAGGACTAAGTTGATCAAAGTCAGTCTACCTCCTCTTGACAAGTATTGGGTCTTCCATCTTGCCAATTTCTTTTCACATTTCTCAATAACAGTATCCCAAATCTCAATAGACTTTGACTTGGCCCCAAAGGCATTCCTAGATAAATGGTTGGCAAAGACCCTACCTTTCCTCCTAGAATAGATGCCAATAGGTTCATGTGGGGAACATCACTAATGGGGTAAAGGAAGCTCTTACCCCAGTTAATGAAGGCCTGAGATGTCTTCAAAGAGCACTAGGAGTATTTTGAGATGTCTCAATTGGTTTCTATCAGCATCACAAAATATGAGGATGTCATCAGCATATTGCAAATGAGTCACCTCTAGGCTATCACTACTCCCTGCCCTAGCTACCTCAAAACCCTATATCCATCCATACAAATTAGTTGTTTTGAACATAATGTTCAGTCCTTCCATGGCAATGATAAACAAAAAAAGGAGACAAAGGATCTCCTTGCCTGAGACCCCTCTGAGCCTTGAAGAAGCCAGAAAGTGATCCGTTAATTAACACAGAATAACTAACAGTGGATATACAAAATCTGATCCAGTGTATCCATTTTTTCCCAAAACCCAACTTCTTCAGCATACATAGCAAGTACTCCAAGTTTACATGATCATATGCTTTTCTCAATCTAGTTTGCATAGGATACCAGGTTTCTTTTGTTGCACTCTTGAGTCTATTGCTTCATTTGCCACTAAAACTGCAAATCACTCATTTCAGCCTCTCTGTCACTTAAGAGAATAATTTGTAGATGTTTCCTATCAAGCTAATAGGCCTATAATCTCTTAATTCCTTAGCACCTTTCTTCTTAGGGATAAGAGTTATGAATGTTGCAATGAAGCTTCTTTCAAAAATTTCCTGCTCATGGAAGTTATGAAAGGCATTCATAATGTCCAATTTCACAATCTCGAAACCCATGGAGAAACCATCTGGACAAGGAGCTTTATCTCCTGCCCACAATTTCAAACACCTTAAGACTTCCTCCTCAGTGAAGTTTTCCTGCAATCTCACCTTGTCTTCCACTGAAAGAGTGGGACAATTATTGAGCATGCTGGTAGGTCTCTAGTGAGTGGTCTCTGAATACAACTTTTGGTAGAAGTCAATAATGGCACTTTCTATTCTTGTAGACTTCTCGGTTAATTCGCCTTGTACCATAAGTTGGTCTATGTAATTGAACCTTTTATGAGTGTTTGCAACTTTATGAAAGAACTTGGTGTTCCTATCGCCTTCCTTTAGCCATAAGGCCCTTGACTTCTGCCTCCACGCAACTTCTTCATTTTTAATCAGACCCTCAAATTCTAAGGTTAAAGCTGCTTTCTTGGATGATTCTTCTTCTGTGAGAGGTCTATATTCCAGTATCAAATCCATTTCAGCCATTTGTTCTAAGGTTTGTTTTCTATGGATCACTAGGTTGCCAGCCTCACTTCTGCTCCATTCCTTTAGTTTATGTTTGAGTGCCTTCAATTACATGATAGCACAAAGTCAGGCCTCCCTTTAAAATTGAAAGAGTTCCACCACTCTTTGATCCTGTCACTGAAGCCTGCAGTCCCAAGCCACCAGTTTTCAAATTTAAAATAGTTCTTCTCTTTTTCCAAGAACCACCGTGTAAAACCAAAGGAATGTGATCAGAGGCCAACCTTTGCAAAGGGGACTGCTTTTATGTTGCTAAAACAATCATCCCATTCTTCTGAGAGCAAGAATCTGTCGATCCTGGAGGCTGTGTCTTGATTGTCCCCCTTGAACCAAGTATAACTGCCATCTTGCAGCTGAAGGTCTATTAAGTTCATATCTTCAATGAAATCTGAGAACTCTATCATCCCTCTCGATCTCCTGTTGCAGTTTCTCTTCTCCGTATATTTATTATTTTAACGAAAGGTAAATTTTCTTTTCTGAAGTTGAGAAAACAAACGATCTTATTAATTCAATATTCAGAACTTAGGTACAATGTCTTAGTAATAAGATGTGTACTTATGTTTAGACATCTTAACTGTAATAAAAACAAACGGAGGTTAATATAATCAGATAAAGAAATCATCCCATTGTCTCACTGCTTGAATCCCCAAATTGAAATAGAGCTTGTGAGTGCTAAAGACTCTTGGGAATATTCTGGAAAAATAACCAAATTGCTGGAAGATCATTGGGGATGGTTGAGACTTGATTTCAGATCAATGATTGGGTGAAAAATGGATGAAAGCTCTTGAAAAGGAAAAATCTGGAAAAAAAAAACTGATTAGAGGTTCATAAATATCGTCCGGAAATTTGGAAAATTGATTGGGTAATGTTTCAACCTCAGTCGACTCTTAGGCTATAATCCTAGAAAATAGCTAAAAGTTGAGAATCTCATCAGAGGGGACGACAAATTCATTCCAACCCCAGCTTCCGGCCATCAGAGACTCCTGGAACTTGGATGGGGTGGTTTTGGAAGGCTGACTTGACCCCCAGAATTTAAAGAGCCCCTTATAGCAGGGAAGTTAGCACTTGCTGGCACCAGAATTCATTGAAAGATTCCAACTTCTGTTTGGTGCATAGCACTGTGCAAGCTTCTGATGATGATGTGGCCTCTTAGTTGGTTGCTTGCTTAAGAATATCTAATCTTCTTTGGTGCTTGATTATGTGCAACACCCACAGAAATGCAAATGCAATGGTTGCCAAATAACGTCTAATGGTGAAACTCCGTCTTTTTGACGATGCTGGTAAATGCACAATGAATGTTTCTTACAGAAGCTCTGGTAAACTGGTGGTATGCTTATATACACTTGAACAATCTTCTCTGCTTGAGCTAAGCTCTTGGGGTTGAGTTAGACCTAAGCCCTATATCTTTACATGGTATTTGTAACACTCCCCCTCAAACTAGGCATGATCAATATGTATGCTCCAGCTTGAGGGGAGTGTTATAGAATGTATATAGACTTCATTGTTCATTCTTAGCAAAGTACATAGCCATATTTAGGTAGCAAATTTGTAGGAATCCTTCTTTATTTCTTTCCTTAATTAACACCTAATGTATTGTATTTAGACATTGCTTACAGCTTACCCATTGGAATACTATAACTTCTTCCATCTGATTACATGGTATTAGTGCCAAGTCCTTCCCCGTTTAGGTAGCAAATTTGTAGGAATCCTTCTTTATTTCTTTCCTTAATTAGCACCTAATGTATTGTATTTAGACATTGCGTACCTATTGGAATTATTCAACTTCTTTCATCCGATTACATGGTATCAGTGCCAAGTCCTTCCCCGTTTGTGCCCCCGTGTTATATTGTCCATGCTCCATTGGGCCTAGGCATGAAGGAGGTGTTAGAATGGGTTAAAGGCTCACATTGGTTGGGGAATGGACTGGTTATCTGTTTATATGAATTTGGGCAATCCTCCTTTCTTGAGCTAGCATTTTGGGTTGGATTAGGCCCAAGTGTTGTATCTTAACGAGAATATACAAAATTCTAACTATCTATTTGGGACACTAACTCTATGTTACATAGTGTTTGTCTAATATTTGAAATAACTACATAACAGATGTAGAATCACTTCTCCTTGTAAATATAATCTAGAGAAGTCTGTGAATGTCCACGAAGTCAAAAAAACAGAACCTCTAAGCATATTCAGAAGTTGCATTCTAAAGACAAGAAGATTTGCTTCTTTTCTGTAAGGAAAGCAAGAAGACTGTTCCGGGATCATGAGGATAGTGCTTACCCCTTTCTATGGAACAATTAGTCTTCTGATAGTGCAAACTCAGGTCACTATCCTGCTGGTTGTAGGTATTCCCTGATGTTCCTTTGTCATTAAGAATGTGGGCTATGATTCAGCTTTGTGATCAAGTAAGATGGGAAGGAAGAGAGAAATTTGACATCATAGTTCATCATATAGCTTGTGTATATTTGATAGCCAATAACAAACTCAGCTTGGCTTCCATGTGGCATTTTATTGCAGCCTGATTAATTGTGCTCAATTGCTTAAAAGATTTTCCCTCTGTTCCAAAAATAGTTGTCATATTTCTCTTCTCTAGAGTTAGTTTGACTAATTTCAAAGCTAAATTAGATAAAATTAATTCAATATTTTAAAATTAAAATTTAGATATTTAAAAACTATACAAAAAGTACTATAAATTGCAATTTTTCTTATATCAAATATGATGAAAAATTATATTTTAAAATGTTCGTCAAAGTTCATATGGTTTGACTCTTAAAAAGATAATTGTGGCAAGTATTTTGGAACGGAGGGAGTAGCTCATTTACCTGATGTTCATATTCGTCTTTCAACCTACTGAAGGATGTAGTTGACAAGGATAAGAGCAATGCATTGATCTATAATCCAATCATTCTGGCAAGACTAAATAGAATAGACTTTGATGCCGTGTTTGCTGAAAAGCACAAGCTCAACCATCTCAGGGTACAGGTAATTTTCTTTTCTGGTGCTTTATATTCATTTCTGTGGTGGTTCTCATCTGTCCCAAGTTTGGTTCTAGTGACTTGCCTGATGGTATTCTCAACCTCAAACTGCTAATGTCTCTGTAATCATGATGCAGTCACTGAGTGTGGAGCCTAAGTGGGTTGGAGCTCCTTTTGCATCAATGCTTCGGAGGCACCAAATAGAAAATATTGACACAAATGACCGTGTACTCCGTGTTGGACTTGTTCTAGCTGCATCAAGTTCTAGTGTCAAACATGTCCAACACTTATCAATTGTGCTCCAGGTAATACTGTGCTGTACATATATACTGCATGAATCTCTCTTCTGGAACTATCATATTCTTGTACAAGTTCCAACTGTTTTGGCAGGGACATTTAAAGGCCTTTACCATAATGTTCCAAGATCTATAGGGAATTGACGTGTGACTGGCTCACTGTCATATTTTTGTTATACTTGCATATCCTGTTTGTTCCATCTTGATACCGCTGATTTTTCTTTGCAGCCCCTTGATTTCAACCTCGATGAAGAGACATTAATGAGAATTGTTCCTTTCTGGAGAACGTCCCTCAGAGATACAAATACTCCAAGTCAAAAGTATTATATTGATCATTTTGAGATCCATCCTGTTAAGGTGTCTACAGAACTTTGGTTTCACTATGCCCCCCTCCCCAAGGAAGTTGTTTTATCACCGAGGAGGAAAATTAAGTCACAGAATTAACTCGCATTTTCTTTCCTGGTAATGTTCCTGAAGGTTGTGGCAAGCTTTCTTCCGGGGGAATCTTATGCTAACCATAGCTCCACTCAAGAGACACTAAGATCTTTACTTCACAGTGTTATAAAGGTCTGATACATAGTACTTCCTCTGTCCCTTTTACATGACACCATTTGAGTGGAATGGAGTTTAATATGTTAAGATGGCTTGTATATCACATTAAGATAGTAGTTGAAAAGTTAGTTTCAGAGAGAACACACCATGTTAAAGTTCAAATTTGAATTCTTGAAACTTGTGATAGTTGAAAACCAAAATGAAGCTAATTTACTGTTCGTGTCATTATATCTATAATTGCTTCCAATAATTATGAATATATAGTGAATTTCTTGCGGAAGCCACTACTAGGATGATGTCAACTTGTCCCAGGATGGAAGTATATAATGTCAATTGATGAGGGAATATTAAAATTCTGTACAGTTGTTCATACTTACTATTTGAGCAAAGGTCTGTTCTTGATTTTACCTGTGGTGTAACATTCTGTTTCCGATATCTGCATTTTTAGATACCTCCCGTCAAAAATATGACTGTAGAGCTCAATGGCATCCTTGTAACTCATGCATTGGTCACTTTGCGGGAGTTGTCAATTAAATGTGCCCAACATTATTCTTGGTAAGCCTGTGTTTACTTGTTTGGCTTATGCTCTCAATAATTAATGCTCAATAGTAGCTGAAAATTGTCATTCACTCTAGGTATGCAATGAGAGCAGTCTACATTGCAAAGGGAAGTCCCTTGCTGCCACCGGCTTTTGCTTCTATATTTGATGACTTAGCTTCATCATCTCTCGATGTTTTCTTTGATCCTTCTACTGGCCATCTTAATCTTCCTGGCCTCACAATTGGTATGCCCATGAAAACTCCGAAATCCTTGGCTTACTGCTTGGTGCATCCATGTTTAGACTTTAGATGAGTATTGCTCAGTTACGTGACCTGTGCTTCCATGGACAAGCATTTGTGTGGCTAATCTCCTTTGATGTAGTGATGCTTTTACGGGGTCTTTTGTTCCAGCCTCTACTGAATTTGCCTTTGCATCAGAATACCAGGAAACAAATACTTCATGTGAAATTTAAGAAAAACTTTGTGTGTTTAATGGGAGACTATTTGAATATTACTGTCTTCTTATTTTGGGTTAACATGCCTTGGCAAGGTGTGCTTCTTAGCAGATATGATCTTCTTGTGTTGGGTGCTGTTTCGGTACGCCATAAATCTTGTCAAAACTGAAACTCTTTTAGCAACATTATCATACTGAAGTGGCGTATTAGGCATAGGCGAGTGAAAATAGCTTGTCTATCAAGGCAAAATTGTGAATTACTAACTCTGCCCATTTTCTTGAGCGCCTATGACATGGAAAGTTCTTCGAATTAATGTTTAATGAGATAATTTGTAACTTAATCCAATCCAACATGATAACTAGAATAAATCTAAATCAAGGAGAGTTTTCAAACCATAAAACAGCTCGAACATTTGAATTCCAGTGCGAATAGATTATAGGATGTCAGGACTTCTATACGGTACTTTATACCCAACTCTCATGAGAGTAATGATATCAGCTGCTTTTCTGGTTCAATTCGCTTTATAATGAAAAATTAGCATGACAATCTTCGCTGCAGGTCTCTTGGAATTTACTGGCAAGTATGACTTTTCCCCATTTATTTATGTATGTTTCCTTATCAAAGTCTCTGCTTACCTTTTGGATGAAGGTACTTTCAAACTCATTCGTAAGTGTATTGATGGTAAAGAGTTTTCTGGAACAAAAAGATACTTCGGTGATCTAGGGAAAACTGTAAGTTATATATTTTTGTTAATTTTTTTGTTCATGGTTGATTTGCAATTGTCAATGACGCTGCAAAGGATGTTTCATATGCAGTTTAAGTCAGCAGGATCAAATATCCTGTTTGCTGCTGTCACTGAAATATCAGACTCGGTTCTGAAAGGAGCAGAAGCTAGTGGTTTAAATGGAATGGTAAGAACATCTTATCTAATAGCATTACAAATATTATAACTACTAAGTTCCAACTCGAAGTGTCCAACCTTGATCTAGTGCTAGTTAGGCACTATTTCAGATTGTAATTTGGCTCTGCCACCCAAATCAATTTGATGTGTTCTTTCCAGGTGAATGGTTTTCATCAAGGAATACTTAAATTGGCAATGGAACCTACGCTACTGGGGAGTGCTTTCATGGAAGGTGGCCCTGATCGAAAAATTGGGCTTGATCGAAGTCCTGGGGTTGATGAGGTACAATGCATCGCTTATCCATTTCAACTTCTTTCTGTTAGAGATAACAGATGCTGGTGGATGCAAATTTCTGCTGTTTGAGTGGGATAAATCAATGCTCCATTTTATGTGCCATCCGGAAATATTCGGACTGTTTGGTCAAAACCTCAGCTGAGATGGTAGTGTTGATTGACATAACTGGCATGGTTTTGGTGCAGCTCAGCGAGCTTTTAACTCATGTCTAACTTGCCACTCACCCTGGATCTTCATGACTCATCTATCATGTAAAAGGGGAAGAGGATGATTTTTATCATGGAAGGAATCAGTTTATACGACATTGAATAACCGCACTATAAACTGCATAAAACCTGTATAATGGTGAACCAAATAACTGTTGATGGAGTAAAAAATATCAGCTATAGACTACATGGCATTAACTTCAGGTGCAATGACTCATCATTTCTGTAGGCCTAAAAGTTGTAATATGGCCTACAGGAATCTAATTAGATCAACCATAATCTGTTTCTTATCAAATAAATGGCCTACAGGAATCTAAGTAAGATCAACCATAATCTGTTTCCTATCAAAGAAAATGGCCTACAGGGATCCAAATTCCTTTGGATGAAAGAATCTAGCTAGATGGCTCTGAAGAGCTTGGAAATTTTAAAGATAGTTGTTGACGAAGCATCTGATTTCTATCTGAGGGCCTGTTGTCAGGCTAACAATGAACATCTCCTGCTAATTCTGTTACATATCTGCTGTTATTGCTCTTGTTGTCAGTGTGACAGTTTAGTTGGTGCTCTCTCTTCTGTTGTTTTTGGGGGTTACACAAACATCTAGTGCTGAATAATTCAATGCACTGCAGTTACTATCATCTCATAACTAGTGTGTGTTTGTGATGTTATAGTTATTCTAGCATATTAAAGCATCAAATTTTAGTGACCCTTTCGGTTGTAATGCAGCTATACATTGAAGGGTATCTCCAAGCCATGTTAGATACATTGTATAAGCAAGAATACCTGAGAGTCAGAGTCATTGACAACCAGGTAACTAAATTATGTTCTCTCTGCGTGTGTGGTTTGCCCTTTTCAAAGATATGCCAAAATTAAAAACTTGTAGCACTGCTTTTTATTTACTTATAAATATGCCGCGGCTGAAAACTTCTAGCACTGTAGTTACGTTCTTCATGAGACTGAATTTTTTTGTCAGAACTACAGTAAAATTAGTAATACACTAGGGTATCTAGCCTGCTTAGCTCTAATTTCCGTTCATAGCAAATTAAGTGCCACATGTAGTGATGCCAATCTCAAAATGCAACATAAATTGCAAATGGCTTTTATGTTCTTTATATTGTGAAGGTTATCCTGAAGAACCTACCACCAAGCAGTTCTCTTATAGATGAGATTGTGGAACGTGTGAAGGGATTTCTTGTTAGCAAAACATTGTTGAAAGGAGATACTTCAACAGCTGCTCGTCCCTTGCGCCACATGAGGGGGGAACGTGTGAGTATTACTTTTTTTTTCCCTTTCATTCTTCTATGACCAGATAATTGTGGACTGAATGATTTTTGTGATCAACATATGAACTTTCCTGATATAGCATTGTTATCTCCGTGCTCCATTACTGATCAGTCGTTCCAATTTACGAGCACTCTTTGCACTAAGCATATTCTACTTGGTAAATTGAGGAATTTTGACCTCTCTGCTATATTCTCATCTTCAAGTTTTTTTTTTAACGTATGCCCCAAAGAAATATGACTTGTTCTTCAATTCTGTTGGTTTGACACTGCTATTAATGTTTATTGCTTTAGGAATGGCGAGTAGTACCAACAGTGCTGACCTTGTGTGAACACCTTTTTGTGAGTTTTGCAATTCGGATGCTACGGAAGCAAGCTAGTAAAGCAGTTGGGAAAATGAATTGGAAGCAGAAAGTGGAAGGTGATGATGAGAAAGCCATTGTACCTGCATCAGGACAAAAGCTCGACTTTGTATGGAAATGGGGAATTGGAAATTTTGTTCTATCAGGGATTCTAGCATATGTCGATGGACGATTATGTCGCTATATATCTAATCCTATAGCTAGAAGGATTGTTAGTGGCTTCCTATTAAGTTTCCTGGAGAGAAATGACAAATAACATTTTCTTTTCTTAAGCTTTTTCGAGGTAAAATAAATAGCAAGTGCATTTTATTCATATGAGAGGATAATAGATGGTCCTTACCCTTTCATTTTGATTAGTGTGTTCTATCTGTAATGGAATTAAATGTATATAACAAAGCAAAAATAAGTAAATGTTTTTGTCTTCCTATATGTTACCTGTACAAGAATTTACTTCCTACAGAATGTTGTGAAATTGAATGAAGTCGATGTCTGTGTGCTTACTTTAATCAGTTAAATTTCTTTCCTGGTGAATTTATTCATAATATTAACAAGATCAAAGTTTTTTTAAAAAACGATTATAAAATGAGCCCATAGATGTAAAATGATCAGAATAAAACTAGTGATGCAGCACACTGTTTCTTCCAATTTGCCTTCTCCTTTCCCTTTCAACCTTTTAATTTTCAACAAATTTGTCCCCACTCTTCCACTTCAGGATAAGCATTACATTTGTTAATATTGTGCTGACACTTTATTTGCTACTCGATAAGTTAAATAAATGGTTAATAGTCCACTCTTCCTATGTTTTGTTTATCAATTGATCGAGAGACACATTTATTGGGAGTTGCTATTACTTATATACTAGGTATTTATAACTAATTCAGTATATAAAAAACCACTTGCTTTAATAAAACCAGAGGAACCCAAATATGCGTTACTATATAAAAGAAGACAATATACCCACAGAAAGTTTTGGATTATGAATGCTATTTATAGATTTAGTCACAGCTCACAATTCTTCAACTTTTATGTTGTGAGAAAAAAATCTATCCAAAAGAAATATGGCTTTCGCGATATCCAAAGAGAAAATAGGCAGTGATCATCAAGATAGTGTTGAGACAGAGAGTGGAAACAGAGTAATAAGTAGCCAACTCTATTTGAAGTCGTCGTCCCATGAAAATCTTGACAAAAATGTTGTGCTGAGGAGACTTCGTCACCACAAATGCTTGCAAAAGGTTCGTGGAAATTTAAAGACTCTATTGGACAGTTATTCGACAAAAGATTATTCTGAGCACAAGTGGCTTGAACAGGGAGACGTTTTCTGCTCCCCCTAGCATTTAAATTTCCCTCCTTGTACCAAACATCCTTAGCTCTCTGTCTCCTTGGGTTTCTGTGGGCGGAATCTAAATTTGAGTTTTGGATTCTAGGACATGAAATCAAAGCTACTGAATTCTATCGAATGAATCCACATGTTATATACATACTGCATCTGCCCCAAAATGTATGAATCATGCCTTGAAGACCAAGTCAAGGTCCGGATTTGAAGTTAGTGACTTCAATTTTAAGGTTTTTAGCACGGAACACATTGTACTTTCTCGAATGTTATGAATTCAAAATTTCATATTTATTGAAATTTTAATGTATATATTTTCGCTCTATGTCAAAAATTTGAAAATAGGTTAACTGTGGCTTCCTATCGGTCTCTGCTTGGAGAAATCGTCAGTTATTTATGCTTTATGAAAACATGATATTTCCATCAATTCACCCATACTTCAACAAAAAAGGATCAATCCAATATATATCAATAACTAAGTTAGAGCGATGGTTTCACGTGGCCTGTTATAAATTGACAAGTCACTAATTTTGATTGCCAATTGCAATTTGTAGAGATTAAATAACTAATTTGATTTCATTAGTAACTGGTTATAGAAATTAAATTTGTTTGTAGAAATCAACATGGAGTTGTATATAGGAGATTACTCCTTTGATTTATTTTTTCCCCTTTGGTTAAATTAGCCTATTGTTCGCCGTGGTTTCTTTCCTAGATAATACATAAAAAAAAATTACAAATTTGGGTTATAACTTAAATAGAGATTCATTTTGCATAAAATCCGGAGTTGGCGTTTCCACTATTATTTGCATTGTCCTTTAATCCCACCCTCTTCCACTTCAGGATAACTATTGCACTTTATTTTGTTACTCCAGAACTTCAAAATAAAATGCATTATTATAGTCCACTCTTTCCTATGTTTGTTTTATCAATTGATGGATACATTTAGGATAAACTAGGAGTTACCATTACTTATATACAAAGTATCTAATTTTTGCTAGTATTATTATATGACTTATTCATCAGTATCTAGAAACCACTTGCTTAAAATAAAACCGGAGGATCCCCAAATATACAGAAGAAGACGAGAGAGTTGCCCACTGGAATATTTGCATCTAGCATGCTATTTATAGATTAGTTGTTATCCAAATCATTCAAAAAAAAAAACATGGCATTTATAATATCGAAAGAGCAAAAACCTTCTTTCTCTGAGTCCCAGAATGTGATTAATCAAGATAGTGAGAATGGAAGCTCACTAATAAGCAGTCAGCTCCATTTGAAATCATCGATTGATCACCAAAATGTTGTGTTAAGAAGACTTCGTCACCATAAGTGCAAATTTGCAAAGTCTATTGGACAGTACTTCTTCCACAAGGAATTATGAGTATGAGCACAAGTGGTTAGAACAGGGCGATGTTTTCTGCTCCCCCTAACATATGTAATTTGTTAAGAAACCTCAAATATGCTTAGCTCTCTCTCTCTTTGGGCTTCTGCCTTATCTAAATGTCCGAAGATTTAAAGTTAATGAGTTCAATTTTAACACTGCACTTTTGATATTATCGATTTTGAAATTTCCTATTTCTTGAAGTTTTATGTCGAAAATACTAAAATTAGTTGAACCCTGTAAATATGGCTTTATGGACCTCTGCTTGGAGATTTATGTGACAATATAATAGTCGTATGGTCTCAAACACCACGATTATAACAAAAAAAAATACACATATGATGTAATTACAACATACTCCCAAGTTAGTGCGCAAAAGAAAATAACAATAAAGATCTACTAAATTAAAAGCATATCACAAGTGTCAAGTGAAACGAAAAAGTCACAGCAAGATTTCAACTTCCATAGAAATAGCGATTTACATTGAAGTGAATAATGAATAGGTCACCATATTTTAGACTCTTGATCATTTCGTCCTTCAAGCATCAATAGTTTCACTAATTAATTAATTTAGAAATCGATCCTCATTAATTCATGAACCGACACGAATATCTAACATTTATATTTTAGGTAAACTATGTTAGCTTTAAATTTAAAAAATGCTTATATATTATACGTAGTACATCTTTAACCACTGCAAAATGGAACATGTATGTGCAGTACTTTTGTTGTGCAAACACCTACCACCATTGACATCTTTTAGTGAAGTTGGAGAATTTTCATTTGTCTATGGGACGTTTAACAACTTTTCAAAATTACAGAACCAAAGGTTAATATAATAAAACCTATCTATATATATTTATGTCGGGAAGATGAATTATATGATTAGATTAAAACAAATTAATCAAAAGTAAGTAGGTACAAAACAAATCTGGAAGATGTTCTTTTTGGAAGTTCTTGATTTGCAACCCGTGTTAATAATTGTTTATTTGACGACATAATCGGGTCAATTGATTTTATGATCCATTACGAAGAAAAAATTAAATAAAAAAAATTATATCCAACCTACCAATATCAGATCTGATATTTGAATTATAAGGGTTATAATTGAACCTTTTATTCCTATGAAATTAAAAAAATGGGTGGTGTCCCACATTATTTGGACAGATTAAATTTAGCATATCAACCACTTCCTCCTTTAATTTCTCTACAAACATTCTGGTGCTCGCTTGCTTCTCCTCCACCTTATTATAGTGTTTCGGTTAACTTATTCCTTATTCCTGTCTCTTCTATAAAATTTAGGGGAAAAAACCTGATATATTCCTCAACTTTCTCATGAAGTGAAAAAAATTAATTTTAATATGGATATATTTAATTCTTTTCACACATAATTTTTTTGGTTTCAACGACTAATTTAAATTTATTATTTTGATGGTCAAATTTATTTATGTTTCACTAATTTTTTTGTAAAATTATTTATAGATGACCCAATTTTTTTTCAAATACAAAAACTAAATAACAATATAGTCGAAAAAAATAGTTTTAAATTATAATATAGCCACAGAAAAATTAGTTTTAAATTTTTCTCTTTACACCAAGGAACGAAAGAAAAAAATAAAATAAGAATACGAAACTCAAATAATGATAATCAAAGACGTCAAAAAATAAGTTATGTATAAAAAAGATTAAAATAGATCTTGAACTTTGCTATTATGATCATATATATCCCTACATGAATTTTAAAAAAATTAAAAGTCAAAAATATAAATTTAAAACTAATTTTTTTACTTCCATTAATTAAGGGTATATGTGAGCTCATTTTATAACGGTAGGGGTATATGTGAGTCGTTTGTATAACGGTAAGGGTATACATGGCTACTTTCATGACGACGACAACTCCAAATGACAAAGTTGAAGGGAATATCAGGCCCTTTTTCCTAAAATTTATATTTTATCAGTCGATAAATCCAAAATTTTCACAAGTGCAAGTACACTTTTTATTTTTATTTTTCCTTATATATAATTGTGCAATTGTAAAAACATTTTTTGTTATTAATTAGCTTGTTACTTTGTAAAATTTTGGATTCGTCTTCAATTTGTCTCGTGCCATCATGGGGATAAAAATCCTTGTAGGTTCTAGTTTATTTGTACATTTTTTTCTAGAGCATATTTGAGTGAAAATGTAAAAATAAAAGATTATAACAATACCAAAAAAAAAAATAGAAAAATAACCAAACGGCTATCCTCAATTTATACACGCCCTTGTTTTATATGTGGACTCTGGCGCATATTTGGGCTAGGTTCATTTCTACAATAAAAAGCTATACGTTTGAGTATAATATATTCTTGGTTATTTCTATTTGTTCACAAGGTTAGAAATATATTTTTATTTTTTTAGCATATTAGGAGAAACATATACATCTTAGCGTTAATTATATATTTGCTAAAAATAATTTTAAAAAATTGATAATAAATATTAGTAATATAAATTGTGATAAACTATTCATATTAATTACTCTACTATATTTTTTTAAGAAACATTCTAAGTAGGTTTACTCTATTATATATATATATATATCAATTTTTTCACGTTTTGAATAAATTATTTCTTTTAATTTTATGTATATGGTTAATAACCGAAATCGATAACAACCAAATCGATAAATGTATATTATATTAGATTTGGTTTGATTTTGATAATTTTAAATCCTATTAAGTTGGTTTAATTTTGATTTTAACTAATAATCGACTCAAATCGACCCGTGAACCTAGTGCCAAGTCTTCAACAAAGTAAAAGTAAATTGATAAATCATTTTATAAGCTTCCAAATTGAGACTTAGTCATAGCACGACAAAGTAGACCAAGTCAACACCTTATCTAACGTTAGTTTAATTTGTTTATGTCTTCAATAAACGACATTTGTTTTGTCCATTTCAATTTTTTTTCTAAATGACGATGTTCGTATGCCTTTTTGCACTTGGATGAACATTATATCTATCGGCAAATTTGTAATCCTTAAAACAGTAGTAGATAACGGGTTATGTAATTCATAAATTAAATTAAAATATTCCTTTTACATTCTTTTTTAGCTGAGTTTTGACCAATAATTTTTGACTTTTCGTTGCGCTTCTGGCAGCACCCAATTATTCTTGCATGGTAATCTCTGACTTTTCTACTTACTCTTCTTATGTAGTATTTGAAATATATGCTTATGGGATAGGTATAAGAATTTTTGGCAAAAAGTTCTCATGCATTGACTTGAGATTGTGCATTGAATGGTTAAATCTAAGTTCACGCATAAATCCCAAAAATCAGAAAGCAGAAAATTAGGGAAAGAACTACCTTGGTTTTGACCATCCACAGAGATTTACCACAATACCTTGGTAGAACAACAAATCATAATATTTTATTATGATCAAGTCAAAAAACTTATGATTAAAATTTTATATCAATTAATTATATGATTTAGCGATAAAAATGTAATGTCTTTTATCATATATTTTATTGATTTGATATGAATATCTTACTGCTTGTAAATATTTTTAGAATTGGAGGCCATTTATTTAGGTAATGCTGGAACAAAGCTTAGATCAACACTTTTGACTTTTAGGCATAAATTTAGAGACAAATGCGAATAAGTCCACTAGTACTTTCATATTATAAAAAGAACATGATTATTGACAATATTTTAAAGTTGTCCGGAGGTAACTTATAAGAATTTTTGCTTTACGAAGTACAAAAATAATACTAGTAATATTTTTTTAATGGATGAAGAAAATGATGAATTAGGAGGAAAAAAAAAAAGACAGAAACTTGACGCATGAGTAGCAGTTGCTTCAATATGTCACATTGACAGGATCAGTTGTGCTTGAATTTGTATTTATTTTTTAAAAAACGAGATGCATTTTTTTTAGCCAGAGAACAAGATATGTATACACTCTACTTTCACTAAATCCTACTTTATGAAACTACAAAGGGTATATTGTTGTTGTTGTTGAAGAAACAATAAAATTGTCTTTGTATGACCTATAGATCACGAGTTCGGATCCTAAAAACAGCCACAAATGCTTGCATTAGTTAGACTATCTTCATCACACCTCTTGAGGTACGGTTCTTCTCCGAACCTGCTAACACGGAATTCTTGGTGAACTGCCCTTCTTTTTTTCTTTTTTTTTTACAGCAATGATGTTTAGTATTTTCGTTCCTGACTAATGTAAAACGATTGTTTCAATAAAATAAGCCTGCTACAGCGTTAGCATACAAATTGCAAATTTAATATTTTTGGAATCAAAGCCTATCACTTCATTTTCTTTCAATGATCTTACATAATAATTCACGCAGAATAATTTAATTGAAAAGTCAAAAATTTGATTCCGCTATTGCAATTTGTAACCATAGCTAGAGCATGTTTGGTTTATAATATTATCTAGATTCGATTATTAAGAGACAAGAATAAATAGCTATTTGATTTAAGTAGTACAATTAACTAGTATTTTTTTGAATTTTGTTTGTAGAAATCAATTTAGAGCAATTTACTTGTCTTCATTAGTTCATTTTTTAAATATTCTTTTTGTAAAGTAGCCTATACATTTTCAGTTCAAATGTCTCAAGATACTGAGTTGAATGTTTAAGTTATTTCACATAGTCAACTTTGGTAGGTCCCTTTTAACACTTTGTAAAGTTTGCATTACAATTTACATGTGAATTTAACGACCGCATTTGTTAACGCATCTAACAAAAATTATAAAGAACCTTTATATCTTACTCATTATTTTAAGATTTTAAAATGTCTCAAAAAGCTACTAGGTAGTATAACTAATAATTATAGATTAGTTTTCAAAGTGCCTTGTCTCAATTAAAAAAATCAAACTTTGGCTAAAAATCTGATAAAGTGTTACGTGGGTATTAAATAAATTTACGTCTTAATATATCTCCATCCTAAATTAGTAGTTGTGTTTAGCTTTTTGAGTGTCAATTTACGTAAACATAATCAACAATTTAAACCATATTATTTCCCATCCAATTGGGATAAGGAATTTGCATTTTGTAATACTTATCTATATTTTGAAAATTTAAATTAACTTAATTTATTATAAATATTTATAAATTGCCTCTAAAAGACGAAACGTAAAAATCAATAAGTCCCACAGCTTAACCATATTTATCAAAGTCAAGACCTACAAGCACGATGGCAAATTGGCAATTGGCTCGCCGCCTAGCTGCCTTTGCGCGTTCAATTTGTACTTTCTCAAATGATTCTCTTTTTTGTTTTCCTTTTTTTCCTTTTTAAGATCTAATTTTATAATTTGCATCAATTTCATTTGCCTTTGCCTCAAACAGACACCTTAATAATTTAAATTAAAATTAGGACATATGCTTCTAGCGGAATAAGTTAGCGGCCAAATATTCATAATTTAAGTTTACAATGCCACGAGTTTGAATTTTATTAACCTTTATGATCAGAGTCATCAAACGTCATGCTTTCAAAAGGACAATTTGTTAGCTTGTTATCATTATTTAAATCTAGTTCATTAATATTAACGCTAGTTTATTACCGTCTAAATAAACTTGATGGTATTTAAAAATGAAAAGTAAAAACATACGAGAAATGTCATGGGGTTCAAATTATTAACTATGCTCCAATCCAAATTAACAGTATGATATTTAAGGAGGGAGATAAGGAATAATTTAAATAAATACTCTTATGATCATATTATTAAATATTAAGTACCTTTATTAAAAAAAAATGGAAAATGTAATGGACAGTAGATGTGGAAAGTGAGAAAGGCACCAATTTGCAGAGGGCGCATTATAATTCATTTTAAAATGTATAAATACGAAAGTTGTAAATGGATATGCGCTGCGTGTGCGTAAAAGAAGCTTCTTCCCCGCTGTATTTTAAAGTCTTCCTTCCTTGTATCTCCGATTACTATTTGATAGCTTCATTGTTAGGAAATTAAACCCAGTTTTTGCAGAGGTGTTTTTGGAGATGAGATATTTCAAATTTTGGACTCTTTAATTGCTACTATTTGCTTCCAATCAAAGAAAGGAAAAGTTGCAGACGAAGGAAGAGAGAGAAGTAAAAGCTAAGGTAGACATTAATACATGAAACCAGTCCACGGTACTCTTTACTCTCTACTTTCCCTTCTATGGAATTCGGAAAATAGCATTTATTGACAAACAATGAACTCCCCACCAACATCAACTGCACCCCCTTAATTTCCTCAATAAATGGTCTTCAACAAGTCAAACTCTTCTACTTTTTTTTCTTTTTTCATGGGTAAATTAGCTATCACTCATTTTCATTTTCTCTTTGCAGAAGCAGATGATTGTTCTCTTTGATTCAATTTCGAGCCATGGGTTTTCATCAGATCGTTATTATTAGATTCGTTTTCTCAATTTTATTGGGTTGGTTATCATCGTCAGTTGAGGCTACTAATTCAACTAAGTGCAATCAGTACTGTGGAGCTGCTGGTTCTAATGGTCCGCGTGTTTCTTATCCATTTGGGTTCTCAGAGGGTTGTGGGATTCGTTTAGATTGTACTGAAAGTAGTGGAGAAATCAGAATTGGGGAATATATAATACAGAATGTGACTTCAGAGACTCTGATGGTGAACTTCCCGATGAATTGCAGCCGTCCGATTGAGGATCTACAGAAATTTGATCGAACCAACTTTGGTATGACTTGGAGAAATGGACTGCTTCTACACAATTGTAAAGTCCCGAGGAGTGAGTGTACCATACCATCGGAAATTTTAAGCACGCGTTTGAATATACAGTCATGTGATTCGAAGAAAGAGAATGTCAGTTGTTATTCAGAGGCGAGGGCGGATTATTTAGATTACCAGAAACTGAAGAATACAGGGTGTGGAACTGTGGTTTCGTCCATCTTGATTGGTATGGATAATGATACAATGAAGAGTTCTGCCATGTTCCTGGAGTTTCAGACGATGGAATTAGCGTGGGGATTGGAAGGGGATTGTGCATGTCATGACGATGCAAATTGTACCAACGTTTCTCTTCCGGGGAACCGAAAAGGTTTCCGATGCCGGTGCAAAGATGGATTCGTCGGTGATGGCTTCCGCGACGGTGATGGGTGCCGTAAAGGTTAGTTCAATTTTTTTTTCAAGTGTTAAAATAGTTAATCTGCAACATTATTCACCTCCATGTTGTTGAATTGTGTGGATCATCTTAATTTAAATGTTAGAGATAAGACACCTTTATTTATTATATATATATAAAAAAAAGAGATGGGAAGTTCAAAATGGAGATGTTAAATTTGAAGTTCAAAATTCAATAAAATCTTAGTTTTATTCTACATAACATATATTTTGTTTCAATGATATTAATTTCAATTGAACTCAAGAGTTCTATCTACACGTATTGGTAGATATTTTAAATTTTAGTACTTGGAGATATATTATTAATGGAAATGCCGTTGAACTCAAAATGTCTACTTAATTTGGTATATGGCTGGCTGTTCAATGGAGACAACGTTTATATTATATTAGGGGTAAAATTCAAAGTTAATTGCTAGATGGCCTAATTATTGTTTGACTATGGGCAAAAAGTGACGTGAGAGATGATAAGATGACCAGTAGTTTTTATATTTGGTTTGACCAGTAGCAACACGCCACGAAGAAGGGATGTTGTTAATTTCAATGGAGATTTACATGAATTGACTATGATTAAACTAATGATATTTTAGTGTGATTAAGTTATTTAGGAAATCCAAATATTCCACAAGTTGTGTTAAAACTTAAAAGAACACTGCATATGCAGCTGGTGTAGTCAATAAAGCCTTCTCTTGATTTTGATATGGTCGAATTTGGGTTCTAAGCTGTCGACTGTTGAATGTCTCCTATATGACCTCCTCATGCGACTTGGGCTGTGTTGATATTCTTTTGTTACTCGAATTTATAGTCTCTAGCGGGTTTTTATTAAAAGATAAAAATTCTATTTACAAACAATTATGGGGGTTCAGCTTTATCTTATCATTCCTAATAAAGTAATGAATTTCTAGTAATTTATAAGTATGAAGAAAATAGATATTTTATGATCATTACCAATGAGAATGTTTATATGATGCAAAAATATACAAGCTAAAAATAATTGAGTTTTCAAACTCAAACTTCCTTTAACAAATGTATATTTAACTTTTTCACATTCCATCAAAAAAATTGGAAAAAATAAATTTCTTTAAAAATGACATTCTAGTCTACTGTGTTCTCCTCACCCTTTCATATTCACCCATAGTTTCCATTCCCATTACCCTACATATTAGTTTAGATTATAAGTCCAACAATAGTTGTTCACTGTTGATTTGATACATCCCTTAAGAAACAATAAATAATAGAGGTAATATTACTATATTAACCTTTGACTTTATTAAATTTATTGTTTTGAAAAATGTGTTACATGATAAATAATATTTAATAACAAGGGTAAAATTGACATAGAAGGTAAATTATCTCTTAATTTTCTAAATTGGATAAGTATTGTTAGACAACTATTTTTAAAGTAATAAATAACTATTGTTGGAAGAATGGAGTACATAAATACTTCGATGGATTTGATTTTCCCAGAATGAATCTTAAATTTTGGCATAATTCTTCTTGTGATGATCAATTCAACCTCGAATAAAAAGATATAATATGAAAAATAATTTTCTTTCGCACTAAACATACCCTTGATCTCTTTTTTTTTTGGTCATATGGGACATTGGGACTTGGTCTCACTAACTTTTTCCCTACTAGGTTCCTAACCGGCCTGCCACCATTTCCGCGTATTAGGCTTTTAGGTATTACTCACAGTACCTTCCACTTTCCTTTCTTCTTCCTAGCTCCTGCACATGGACCCAAGACAAATAATATTATTCTTGTGAAGATATTTGATTCCATAAGAAGCATTTTAAAAAGTTTGTGATTTTAAATGCACATTTTTGTGGATATAAAATAATGTTGTTAGCATTAATATGGGGATTCTAATATCAGTTCTTTTTTTCAAGATGTGTCATTCTTTCTTCCATAGACAAGAAAGGAAGAGTGTTGACTTTGTAACATTGATATAAAGTAGTTGTCGGTACAATGATATTTCCTATCACCAGTCACCAATGTGCCATGTCTGGTCTTTCTTAATAAGATGAAGAAGGATCTGAGTCTTTATGAGACTGCCGATTCGCGGTGGTAATGTAACTTATCAAAATGACAAGTTTGAGCTCGATAACCGGAATTTTGTTGAATTGAGCTCTCAAATGAATTTGCTTGTCTTGAAGAGTTGAACACTTCAATTAGTTATCTTACCCAATTGCATATTACATGACACGTTCAATGATCTTACTTTTAAAAAAATAAAAATAAAGAAGCATTTACTTGTTTGTTCTCTGACTCGAAGATGGTGAATGTGATTGATGTTGAGGTTTGAATTACTCTATTCCGTAGATTATCAATTGGACAATCCCCAGGTCAACAGATTTCAATGATTTTCTTGCCTTTTAAGTTTATTTTGAAGGGGACAGCACATGGTCACTGGATGTCCACATGGTTGAACGGGTGAAAGTCAGAGGATGAACAAGACCTGGATTGTTGAATAATTTCATATTTTATTATTGAGTAAGCGTTATGATAAAAGGATCTGGAATCAATGCCCCGTCTTAAACTAAACGTGTAATGAGACGGCTTATTATTATGCCAGTTTAATTTTAAACAACTTAGTACTTCACCTGAATCAATGGCATAATTTGAAGGGATGAAAGTTGAAACTGATTCATCTTCATTTTTACCAGTACATTCCATGTCCAGGAAACTATCTGTTAAGACAACATCTTGACTTTGGAGATTTAAAACTTAACTGACTAGCACCTTTTCAGTGAATTGGTTTCATCTGTTGATCATGTGCTTGCTTCATGACTCTGGGCGGGCAAACATTTTCATTCTGACGATGTTCTAAGATACTTTATCTATATATTCAATCAACTCTGGGAGGGCATACATTTTCATTCTAACGATGTTCTAAGATACTTTGCCATATGCTCCTTCCTTCTACCTCTTTCTCTATGATTATCTTCAATATATCGTCTTTATACTAACTTCTTCTTTATATTTGTCTCTCAAATCAGTTTCAAGATGCAATCCTTCTAGATACCTCTCTGGCCGATGTGGTGGAACTACCAGAATTGGTGTGCTCGTTGGAGGTATATTTCTTTCTTTTTTTGGTTAACTTGTTCAGAAAATGTTGGTAAATAGTAACCATTACTTCTCAACTCGTTTAATGCACTAGTGTTCAATTCTGCATCTCCTGCTTCTCTGTTTCAATTTGGCAACACCTCAATTACCAAATGCGCACTCTTTAGTTTTCTATAAATGAGCTTGCAAGCCATCACAGATTGGTTTTGTGTTCTTCATATGTACGAGATTTTGCAAAAGAGTTGCTGACTGATCAGTCATCAGTAAACTTCCGAGCCTGCTTACTTTTACAGACGTTTGATTTAATATAACTAGTGAGTTTGATCTCTTCCTGGTTTAATGAAATTTCGACCACCTACAGGGATTATTGCTGGAGCTGGTTTAATGGCTGCTTTAGCTGTTCTTTGCTACTGCATTCGAAGACGTTCTACATCTCTCAAGAAAAGAATGAGCGCAAGACGCCTTCTCTCTGAAGCTGCAGGCAGCAACAGTGTTCATGTATTTCAATACAAAGAAATTGAGAGGGCAACAAATAGTTTCTCTGAGAAACAGAGGCTGGGAATAGGGGCTTATGGCACAGTTTATGCTGGAAAGCTCCACAGTGATGAATGGGTTGCAATTAAGAAACTAAGACACCGAGATCCGGATGGTGTTGAACAAGTAATGAATGAGGTTAAGCTTTTGTCCTCTGTAAGTCATCCAAACTTAGTCCGCCTCTTAGGTTGTTGTATAGAAAATGGTGAACAGATTCTTGTTTATGAATTTATGCCCAACGGAACTGTAGCTCAGCATCTACAGAGAGAAAGGGGTTCAGGACTTCCATGGACAATACGTCTCACTATCGCAACAGAAACTGCTCATGCAATTGCTCACCTTCACTCAGCAATGAATCCACCAATATACCACAGGGATATCAAATCAAGTAACATACTATTGGATTACAACTTCAACTCAAAGGTTGCAGACTTTGGTCTTTCCAGATTTGGCATGACAGATGATTCCCACATTTCTACAGCACCACAAGGTACTCCAGGTTATGTGGATCCTCAGTACCATCAGAATTACCATCTTTCCGATAAGAGTGATGTGTACAGCTTCGGGGTGGTTCTTGTAGAAATCATCACAGCAATGAAAGTGGTTGATTTCTCTAGATCACACAGTGAGATTAATTTGGCTGCACTGGCAATAGACAGAATAGGTAAGGGTCGTGTGGATGAGATTATCGATCCATTTCTTGAGCCACACAGAGATGCATGGACTCTATCATCAGTTCATAGAGTTGCAGAGCTTGCTTTCAGATGCCTTGCATTTCACAAGGATATGAGGCCTTCAATGACAGAAGTGGCAGATGAGCTAGAACAGGTCAGGCTCAGCAGTTGGGCATCATTGGAGGACAATGTATGCATGACATCATCAGTGAATTCCTCTTGCTCATCTCCCCGTAGTATGAGTGAGACATCTTTTCGTAGTACAACAACTAAGAAAGGAGTAGGGAGTAGGAGGTTGATTGTTCCGCAGAAGATAGCGAATTCACTGGCAATCATGGAGGAAATAAAAGACAGTTCCCCTGTTTCTGTGCAGGATCCTTGGTTTAGTGAAGAGAGTCCCCCTTCAACTAACCGATTATTAGGTAATTCTGGTCGATGATGACTTGAAATAAAAGAAGTTTGCTCTAGGTAGAAAATTGAGGGGGATCACCTGTAATCTATTACCACCTTTTCTTGCCTTCTAATCTAGTGATAATATCAAAGAGTATTAGAGCACTTCTCTTTGTATCGAAATTTTATTGCTTCATACGCAGAATTATACATCATGAAGAATGTGAAATAGTATTTGCAATGCCATGAATTTGAATCGTCCTTGCGCAGTTGTGTTCGTTATTTTTCTGTTATTTACAACAAGTGTAATCCTACATCATACATCATCTTCAAGAATTTGAGTTAAATAATTTATAAAGACATATTATATAACAGGATTAATTGTTACACTAATAGAAATGCCCAAGCTTTGAATTTAGCAAATTTAATTTGCAAATAACAACAATGAAAAGCAAGAATCTTTTCAAGATTTTTGAGGTTCAGGTCCTAAAATACCATTAACAACAGCTCCGGCAACCAAAACTCCAACAAATTCAGCTCCGGCCACCGCTCCAGCTTGCGCCAACCCACCGAAACTCACTGTACTCTCGATCTTCTCCTCCGCTGCTTCAATCCCCTTCTCAGCCGTCACTAATCCTTTCTCCGCCGCTTCAATTCCCTTCTCTGCCGCTGCGATTCCTTTGTCTGCCGCCTCAAATCCCTCCTTCACTAATTCTTCTGCCTCCTCTTCTACTTTCTTAAGCTTCTTTCTCAGTCCGAAGAGGCCAATGTCCGCAGCCTTGGACGGCATATCCAGCGCTTTCAGTACCGTTGTCGCCGTCACCAGAGAAATCAACTGCCTCCGCCCCGGGAGAGCCGCCGCCGCCTGTTTGGTAGGAGGATTTGTGTTTGCATTTAGCACACAACGGGATGGGAAAGTCCTTACTGTAAGTGAAGTAGTGGTGGAAGCCATAGATTTGCTCTCTGTGCAATCAAAATGAGGTTTGCAGTTTGCACAACTCCCTTGACACCACAATCACAAACAAGTGTGTGGACTGATATTTTTTTAACGGACAAGAGAAAATACAAATAAATTACTCCTAAAACTCGAGCCAGAAAATTAAAAATAAATAAATACTAGTAGTATATGTTATTGGCTTCTTTTATAACTTCTAATTATTATTTTTCATTTGTACTTCTTTTAAATATGTTTTTTATAGTAATTTAGAAGGTGTGCATTATTTGGATTAAATTGAAAAATTAAATCAAATTTTAATTTTGATTGGTTTCTTGATTTGGTTTTGGATTAATAATTTACTTTGTTTGATTTTTTGGTTTGTTTCGGATTTAGAAAATTAAAAACAGAAAAAACTGAATTAGAGAGTGTGTTATTGTCTTTCATTATGATTTAGTTTATATTTTATATTTGGACATATATAATTGATATACTCTTAAATATTATGTTTTTCGTTTTACTTATATATTCAAATTGCAAATATAACTTTGATTATGTTCCTAATTATTGCATAACTGAATAACCAAACCGAAAAACAAACCCAAAAGAAAAAAACCAAATCGAACCAAATTTATTTTGGTTCGAATAGGGTTACACTTCTTCGAAATCAAAAATTGAAAAATCTAAACCGAATAGTACAAAATCAAATCGAAAAATCAAATGCACACCCCTAAGTGATTATATGCAGAACACAAATTTCTGCATCTCCAAATATGTAACACAATATAACATAGTAGTAACTAGTTATGACCTATTTTATGTTGCATCATTTGATTTGGCACTATGTTTAAGAAAAAAAAATTAAACTTATGGTCTAAAACAATTCTTATATATTTGCGTCATTGAAAATTGTTTTATTAAGGATAAAATAAATCTTTTAAAGTTAAATTGTTTCTAATTATAGTAAGATCACATTTTTTGAGACAGACTAAAAAGGAAAGGATGTCACATAAATGTGACGAAAAGAGCATAATATATGGACTATCTTAAATTTTATTAGAGTCTTTTTCGATTTATTTGACTGGAATTATTATTTTGCGGTAACTGTTTAATTTACAAAAATTTTTTAGGTAAAAACAAGTGAATTATGATCGGTAAGTTTTTTTTTTTTCATTTTTAGCTAAATCTACAAAGTTCTATCAAGTGATAGAATATAAACTATACTAAAAATAAGAATAAGAATGAGAAGATTGTGACTCGCTTTCTCATTATCTGAGCATGACAGTGGTGTTATTTCACTCGATCATCTTGTTCATAAATATCTAGAACACATCTTCTCTCACTTGGATACCTATTCTGATTCGTGTGATTCCATATTATATTTCCTAACATTCCTCCTGATATGTTGCTTGGTTTTGAATTTTGCGCTATGAAAAAAATCATAATATTAATTTTTTTAACAATACTTTCAATTCCTGATCACAAAGCAATCATAGTTCATATAATGAAATTTTCCAGGACATAAGACAAAAACTAAACTTGTTCGTACGCTTATCTAGATTACTTAACTGCCCCCGAAACAAAACTTATATAAGTTAAATATTGATGGGGTGTTTGATATAATCTCTGGTAAGGGAGGCCTAGGTGGGGTTATTCGTGATCATGCAGGCAACTGGGTTCTAGGCTTCACAAATTCCATTTATGTTACTGGCAGTTTATTGGTTGAATAATTGACCCTTTTACAATGCCTTAAACTTGCCTTGCTACACAATTCACAATTTACAACCTTTAATCATTGAGCTCGATGTTACTCAAGTGATTGACCTTTTTTACACTCTCCCATTTTATCATATGCTCACATTATACAGGATTGCACGTGGATGCTCCATCAACTCACTAACTCAAGCGTAGTGCACTTGTACAGGAAAGTTAGTAGCGTTGCTGCGGACAAGCTTGCTAAATCAACTTTAATTGTCAATCACCTCCTTTTCTTCAAACGACACTTGCACCTGACTAACAAATTGAAGCTACTAAAAAACTCGTACTAGTTGCAACTTCTCCTCTAAGACGTCCAAATAGTTCTTATGTCTATTTAACTAGCGTAGATCTACCAATATCAGTAGCTACTTTTTTGTGTAACTTAGACCTTGTGGATTTGCGTTGGCCATCGACCATTACTCCCTGTACTCCTTTAAATTTTTAATGAAGTGCTTTATCTTTACTTAAAAAAAAAAAAGAACATAAAATCCATTTTCCTCCATTGTTGGGCTTTCCTGAAGGGGCAAAAGTTCATATACATTCAAAAGTTAATCTTAGATTGCAAACTTGATATCGAAAAATTTATAATTTGAAAAAAATATGAATATACATGGTATTGTGATGTATATCAGTATTCAGTACCACACTTAAATGGTGTAATTGCAACTTGCCAACATCAATAGTTCCAAAATTGTTACATTCATTATTTCTAGAGTGATTTTTTTTAAAGTTTTAACAAAAAAAAAAATTAATTGCATCTCATAAATCATTCTTAGCGTGAATTGAACTAATGAACAGCGGAAAAAAGTAGTAATTTAGAATGTACACTTTAACTATTCACTAGATAGAAATGAATATTTATCTTTACTCAATATACTTATCAAAACAATAAAATACATGAGATTTGTCATTTATATAAACTTAATTAATTAATTAGTACAATGTATTATCTTAATTTATCATCTATCATGATTAATTAAGATTACCACTGAGAGTGTACATGCTGATCCATCGAAAATTCGAAATACATAATCAATTCAATTTGATTTAATTTGTCAATTGATCAAACGAGAGTGCATACAAATTGGGAGGTTTTAAATGTTAAAAACCAATTTGGGAGCCTCGATCACTCACATCAAAACGGCGTCGTTTTTTCTAAACATGAAATTTATACGTTTTTGCGCCATACGGGTTGTTTTTGGGGTTCAAAAGTGAGGGAAAATCAAGGGCTTATAAATTTTCCGCTCAGAGTAGCAATTTCTAATCAAAGAGACGATGGCTGAGGAAGCAGCAATTTCAGTAACAAGCCCTACCGCAGAGCAAAACCAGAACTCGGTGAACGCCACAATCGAATCTGGTGTTCAGGGAGGCACAGAATCAACTTGCAACAACAATAATACTGCTGAGAGTTCTGTGGTAACTTCTGATGGTAACCGTGAAAAATCTCTGGAGTACGCCGATGAGTTAACGGTGAAAGGCTCCAAGGCATCTAAAGATGGAGATTATGCAGAGGCTGTAGAATGCTATAGCCGTGCCCTGGAAATCCGGTTAGGGTTTACCTGTTTCATTTCCTCACTTTTCTTTTTAATAACAAGCATATTTAACTGTTTGCTTGTTTTCTTTTGTTCGAAACTGTTTGATTAGATTCTTTCGAGTTAATTGTTGATGGAAATGTAAAAAAGAAGAAGAGATCTTTTGGAGGCTTTGGTAGTAAAGCGGTAAAGATACGAGGGTTTAGGGTTTAATGTACTCCGGGTGGTTGAGCGGTCCATCTTTCAAGTGATTTTGGAATTTTTTTGTGGTTTAGTTTTGATGTGCAGAATATCTCGCTAACATGAGACTAATACACAGATACAGTACAGACTCTGAGAGTGATTATCAGATGATTAATTTCTTCATATATTTACTTTACTTATCTTATGAAACCTCACTGTGCAAAAAGAAAAAAAAATATTTTTTTGGTGCTGTTCAAATCCTTTCCATTTGGGAATGATTGAGTTGCAGACGTGAAGTATAGGGTTGAGATTTACAAGCCCTCCTGGACTCTTGGCTTTTGCTGGTGCATTCTTCTATAGCTAAAGACAGGATGAACATCTGTTTCCTAGCTGTTCAGTTGACCAATTGAAATTGGACTTACTATCCATGTCACTACACAATATGCACCTTCATTTTCTTTCTTCTGTTGCAATTGCAATACTGTTGTTTACTTGAATTTAACTTTCATTGTTACATGAATGTGTGGGTATAAAGAGAATATTTCAAGAGTTTTTCAAGGGCATTGTTGTTCTTGGTGTCATACAGTATGCATAGTTTTAGAGTTTTTCTCTCCCTATATATTAGCGTTGTATGTAATTATGCCATTTCTAGTAATTCTCGTTTCACATGGACTTGTTTTGCAAAATTTTCAGGGTCTCACATTTTGGTGAACTTGCTCCTGAATGTATCAATGCATATTATAAATATGGGTGTGCTTTGTTGTACAAAGCTCAGGATGAGGCCGATCCTTTGGTTTCTTTGCCAAAAAAAGACAGTGGGTCTCAACAAGATTCTAATAGAGATGGCTCTGTTAAAAGTGTTGTTAGTTGTGAGTCTTCTATCTCAAGTACTGCTGAACCAGGTGGAAGTTTGAATGGAAAGGAAAAAGTAGAAGATGATGGTTAGATTCCTTTGCATTATATTCTCATTTGATTTTTAACATTACTCGTGCTTTCTATTAGTGACATCCTCTCAAAACATAATTACTGAATTGAAGAGTTTGCTAAGTAATTAACAAAATTAGCATCAATGCAAAATGTGTCATTAAAATATATTGAACGACATAGTAATGTGAAGCAAAGACTTTATCACCTCATGGTGAAGCAATTAGCTTCTTCGAAGACCATCACTTTAGAAGAGAGGAACAAAGTAATCACAAAAAAATGGCTTGGCCCAGTGGAATTACCGATCCAGATAGAAGGGTAAAGAAAAGTTCGTCACTTCATGGGTGAAGCAATGAGCTTCTTCGAAGACCATTACTTTAGAAGTGAGGAACATAGTGTCAGCAAAAATGTTTATCACTTCATGGGTGAACATTGAGCTTCTCCGAAGTCCATCACTTTAAAAGTGAGGAACATAGTGATTAAAAAAAGTGAATCTCTCAGAGGTATAGCTATTCTAGTAGCAAGCCTAGTGGAATTTGTCTAGGTGTGCACAATCTGGCCTGTACATCATGGTTACAGAACAAAAAAGAGGAGCAATTGATCCAGCAAAAACAGTTTATCTTGAACTTCACTTTAAAGGTTAAATAGGAGAGAGAGAGAGAGAGAGAGAGGAAGTATCCTGCTATTTTAGTGCTAGTACTCCCTCCCTTCAGCATTTGACATTCTCTTTGTCCGTTGTCCACTTCATTTATTGAGTTTATAAAACTTCACCTTTTACTGCTTCCACTTCCTTGTTTCTTTCGGTTCTTCATTTTTTCAAACAATGACTTTTCTTTCTCTGTCCGGTATTTGAGTTCTATTCTTCTACAACTTCTCATTTTGAGCTTCTCTTTTTTACGCTGTTATTACATTTTAAAGTAACTAAATATGGAATTGCATGTTGCAAATTAATTCTTTTTTTCCTCAAAATTATTGAGTTGTTTAAGTTTGAAATCAATTATGCGTCCAAAATTATGTGTCTGTGACCTTGTCGATGTAATATTTTAAAGATGTTCAATTTTAGTTAGTGTCAATTGTACACTGGACATTGAAAGTAGTAGCTTTAATGGCACTACAATGTTATAAGTACTTAATTCATATATCCTTGTAAAAGAAGTACTAGATTCATATATGTTTGGTAGTATTTATATTTTCTGTAAATGTGCACTTCATTCCTAAGAGCCAGGCTCTTTTTTTTTTTTGAAATTAATCCTAAGAGCCAGGCTCTTAGCTTCTCATTTTTGTTTGAATGACCATGGCTCTGTTTCTTACTGCGTATCTTTCTATAAAGACACAGGACACAGTCTGTTATAATTTTTTTTTATATTTTTTTTGGGGGGGGGGGGGGGTGGTTGCATAGAGGAAATTCAGTCTACCCAGTTGATTCACATAAATATCTGAATTGCTATAGAATCAGATGCAATCGCCTTCAATGTATGTCAGTTTTAGTTTATTACTGATTACTGCTGCGTCCTTTATAAAGTAGTTTCTGGAAAGATATATGTTAGAAATGTAAAGATGTGCTGGTGCTGTTTTCCTACTAATAGAAATCAGCTACCTGCAACTATTTTGTCACTAATCCAAATCAGTTATCCTCTTTAGATATGATAGTTCTTGTTGTGGCTTACACTGTTATGGGACAGCTGCAGAGGAAAACGAAGTTGAAGGAGATGAAGAAGAAAGTGATGATGAGGACCTGGCTGAAGGTGATGAGGACGAAACTGACCTGGATTTGGCCTGGAAACTGTTAGATGTTGCAAGGGCAATTGCTGAAAAGCACGTCGGTGACACAATGGAAAAAGTGGATGTATTATCAGCTTTGGCCGAGGTAGCCTTGGAAAGAGGTTTGTCTCCATTAAACAATACTTCCATTACCTCAAATAGAATAGTGATGTCAGACTCTTATTTTCTGTATGGGAAGTTGAAATGTCCATGGGGCTATCAACCACCTTTTATCTTGTTAACTAAAATATATTCTTTTAACAGGAGTGATACTAAAGTTGTCATCTCAATGATCTAACTCGGTTGATTATATTCCAGCATTTTGGTTGTTTTGAATTGCTATCCCAAGCTGCAAATAGTTTCTCTAACTCAAAACTGTTCGAATCAATGGAAATAACTGCGGGAACTAGATAAAAGGATGACTGTTAAAAGCATTAAAAGGTGTGGTCTAGCTAAAAAATGCTAGGTAATTTCTGTCCACCTGTCTAAGTTTTGGTGGACGGAGTTATCTGATATACTTGTGGTGGGGGGATGTAGCAAGTATGAAGTATTGGGTGAATTACTTGAGGCGCAAACAAGTTGGCCCAGGACCACTATTATCAAGAGAGTGAGATTGATAGAGAGTGTTTGTGTTCTAAATAAATTCTTATGTACAAGTGCAAAACGAGGGGGTGTAATCTGACTACCTAGACATATGAAATGGAGGTGAACTCTAGTTTTATCGCCAATGAGTTATAGATATTGTGGAACATGCTGTGTTGAGAGGTGGACTGAGAATGAGGGAGTGACTGGTAGATTGAGGGGTGTTGGAGGCAAATATTGGGGTGAGCAAGGATGGAGAAGTGATGTTAGTGGCTTGACACACTGCTGGAACTCCATGCCGCGACTGAGAGATAAGAGGGACACGACCTATGTTGCTTGGATCCTCCAAAATGCCATTGTACCCATGTCGGATCCTCTAAAGGGAGGGCCTATAGGTGTGGTGACAATTTTAGAGGATTTGAGCTACATTACATGACTATGAGTTACGAAGCCCCTGTTCCTCCTATTAAAATCTAGCTCAACAACTTGCTAGCATTTTTAGTTGGAATCTTGTATTCACATTCTAGATTGTTATTTGCTGCATGTTTCATGAATTGTTTTTGAAAATGTTAGGTGACTGGAATGGATTTAATGATTGAAATAAAAATGACCTAAACAAACTGATTAAACCAAATGCAAATGATTTGGGACCTTTAGTTGCCTTTTTAGTAGAAACAAAATGTTTATTTCTCTTCTTCACATGCTATAAGATTTGTAAATGTTGTCCTTTTCCTTTTGCAGAGGATGTTGAAACTTCCCTTAGTGATTACCTGAAGGCACTATCCATTTTGGAACGCTTGGTTGAACCTGACAGTCGCCATATTGCTGAGCTGTATCCTTAGTAACATGTAACTTATCTTAAATTAAGGGGATTGTTTTCTGACCTACATCTAAGTAGTTAAGCCTTTATAATGAATTCTTTAAGTGCCAACATTTAATTGTTGCTTCCTCTTCCTTGCCATGTGATCTTAACTGTATTACAGCAACTTCAGGATATGCTTATGCCTGGAAATTGGTTCTAAGCATCAGGAAGCCATACCATACTGCCAAAAAGCTATTTCAACTTGCAAGTCGCGGCTGCAGAGATTCACTGAGGAAATAAAGCTTTTGTCAGAATCAACAGAAAGATTAGCTACTACTAATGTAGATCAGATTGCGAGACAGTCTTCCAGTACATCACAGTCTGACACTGTATCTGCTAAAGAAGCTGAAGTTGAAACGCTCACTGATCTTTCTGCAGAATTGGAGAAGAAGGCAAGTATCGCCAGATGAATTTTGAGTAATGTCTTAGTTCTTTCTTATTTTATAATTGTGACTCTTCCACTTGCAGCTTGAAGATTTGCAGCAGTGTATGTCAAATCCATCATCTATCCTCTCCGATATTTTGGGAATGGTGTCTGCAAAAGCAAGAAGTATGGAGAATGCTGATGCTTCTGTAGCTGTGAACTCCTCACAGATGGGTGCTGGTACCAGTGGTAGCGGAAGTTTTGACTCTCCAACTGTTTCCACTGCCCACACAAATGGTGCAGCTGGAATAACCCATCTTGGAGTAGTTGGAAGAGGAGTCAAGAGGGTGCATCTAAACACAACCACAGAATCTAGTCCAGCGAAAAAACCTGCATCTGAGCAGCCGTCAGATAATGGAGATGGTGCTGCCTCTTAAAGAATGTATTGTTGCTGCTTCAATTAAGTTATAGTTAACATATAAATTTAGCTTATTGACAACATTGGTGGTTTACCTTAGTTTGTTGCACTCTCTGTTGGTTAGCTGGGAAGTGTGTTGCCAGTTGCCACAGATGGCATCAGTTTATTTCCTTAAATTAATTACCTGTATGCATGTTGACTATTCTGTATGTGTTGCTTTGTTTTTTCTGCAGTAAGTTTTTTTTTTTTATATATAATCTACGTAAAGACTCAGAAATTGATTACTTCTTTGAACGAAATGATAGCTGTGCTGGCAGACCAGTAATTGAACAAGTAACCACTGTCTAGGCTAATTGGTGCTGAAAATCTGCTGATTAACCATCATATGGCAAGTAGTAAGTATTTTATACATTTGTGTATTTATTTATAACACTACCTTTTGAAATTAACAATCATTCATCTATCTGTACCTTCTTCCAGTAAACCATTGGCTATCTGTGACTAAGAATTTCTTCTTTCTTCACGTCATTTAACAGGCATATTATGCTTCAAAATAAGATGACCTTTTTTTGAGGCTTAGTTTGCTATTCATCTTTGCTTGAACAGAAGTTTACATTCAGTAGAGGTGACATTAGGTGATCTTTTCGTTTGTCTATGGCTTGGTGGGTCGAGAGTCGTAGGTATTTCATGGATTAGTTGACGAGTGCATAGGTTGGTCTGGACACCACCATTATCCATAATATGTTGTAATGTTACTGGATCCTTTATTCTATTATTCTTGTCTCCTAGAGAATATTTTGGGTAACGGAAATAAAAGACAATTTAGTGGTAGGATATTTAATCCAACATTCCTCTGGCAGGTAAGGCGTACGAATGTTTCTGAAACTAAGCGCACTTTCATGTGAAGTAAACTTGCTGTGTGTCGTTATATACTCCTAAAGATGCTCTTAAGCAATATGATTTAGTGCTAAGTACTATATAGCGTGTCTTGTCTGATGATAGTATGGATTCTCTATGGAACCAGACAAACACCAAATGCCAATATGTATCCTAGGGCTAACCAAAGTCCCTAGTAACTTTGTCTAGAAAGATAATTAAAGTAATGCAGCAAGAAAAATATAGTAGGTGAGGTGAATCTTTCCGTGACAGAAAGAACCAATCCGATACCATCAAAGGAACTTTAACGATTGGTCGTTACCACCAAAGTTGATGGAAGTTGTTTTATAGTCGACTGGTCCAGAATTGGATAAAAGTAAACAAAAACAACTTATGATCAAAGAGTTTAGAGATAAGAAAGAGAGAAAATGTGTTATAGAGTGGACTGCAAAAAATGCGGGAAGTACTCCTGGGTGGGTGTGGTAAACATTTGAGCACCCTCTATGGTAGCATCGAACAAGGCAAGCATTGTAATTGTCGTCCTTGGCCTGGAGTTGTCATGTCCTCTTCTCAGACCACCACCCAAAACAAAGAAACTGTTACCCAAAACAAATGTGCTCCGACCACCACCACCGCAGGTATATAGAGAATTTAAACTAACTGTGGATGCCCAAATCCAATGAATATGAGTCATATGACTTAAATGTCTTCACGTACAATCTAATCATACCACAGTTAATTAATACGTTACGACTCAACCATGATAAATTTGAATGATTTAATGTACATATCAAGTATAAATAAGTTTGCTTTTTAATAATTTTTACGCTTCAATAAGAAAGTAGTACACTACCACTTTCTTTTTTGTTTTTTCTAGAATTTGGTAGACCTTTAATTTGTGATGGTCTCATTATATGTCAAGTGCCAACCCAAAAAGGAAAGTGGAAATTCTCTCCTAAAGATTTTTATTTTTTATTTTTTATACTTTTAAATAATCATCCGAAGAAACCGGAAATTCTCCAGCATCAACATTTGCGTAGTGTTTACAGCTTTTGACAATTTTGCTCATACTTAATTTCTATTGAAAACGATTCAAAATCTTAAGCTATAATTTGTTTCTTCGTTTCTCTAGATACTTCATTTTCAAGAAAGTGATTTATTTGTTGGATTGGAGACGAATGAAATAAATCAAGGATGGTGCTAATAGATTAATCTTATGAAACAATTTATCATGTACTTTTTAATCCTTAGATTAGAAATAACAAAATATTAACTAGACCTCAAAACTAAATAAGTCGGAGCGATTACATCATCAGTTGGGTACTATCTAGATTTGAATTGATAATATGAGCAAGCTTATGTTGGATTGATTTCAAAATAATTGTTGTTTTTCAGGTACTCAATGAGGCGATGATGCCGTTGGGTAACAGCTAAACTGCTTCTGGAGACCAATAAATAAATGGTGTATTATTAATCAATTATATAATACTATAATAGTAGTCATTTGTAATAAATCAATAAAAATAATGCGAATTTTGAGGTCAATACACATTGACCGAACCACTCTAATTTGCTTACAAAGTTGTAAAATAAATCCGTTTTCCAGAATTGAGTGCTTTTTAAACCTTGTGCAGGGTGTTTTGTAAATTTTCATTCAATAAATATAAGTAATTAATCACGGGTTTTGTGCCGCTTTTGGGTTTTTCTTTATTATTCTCAAGAAGCTAGTAATGGTTTGGTCTTTGTGCCTCCATTTTTCTTTCTCAAATTCACTTTTGAATTGTAGGTTCAAATTAGACATTTTAGTTTTGATTTATTACATTGATAATCTATTTATTTATACTTATCTAATGTATATAAGGAAATATCTATGCAAGATTTGAGTTTCACAAAAAATTGCTTTTATATTTATATATAAAGTTTGAATCAAAAATACTAAGCAACCATTAGTTTCTGAGGCCTAATATTACTTACATCTAGACCACATGGGCTATGACATAATACTTGGACATCGTGGGACCAGTTCGATCAATCGAGTGTCAAATGTTAAAGACAAATGTCAACTAATAGTCCTATTATTAAGTCACTTAATATTAAAGAATGCCCACCTAATATGGCTATAATCATGGTATTTTATATTTTTATTTTCCTTCACTTTGGAACATGGATAGCTTTAGGGGAGGACATTCCATGGATGCAACTTGTATAAAATAATGTGTCTTTTATACTAGTAGCATTTTAATGATATGAATAGGAATGTTAAATAGGCAAGTGCGGAGATATATGAAGGTGAGATGAGCTAAACAACGAATCAGATACTAGCTTAATTGGTTTTTACATGAATTGAATTTGACGGGGCAAAATAGATCGAGTTAATAAATATCGATGAGTTATTAACTATTTCAAATTTAAACAAAATTATATTTTCGTGAATTAATTTTGCCATTTCTAACTATAATACAGAGCCTTCTCCAATATCTTGGGTCTTTGTAAGAGTTATTTCCTAACTATAATTTACCGAAACAGAGAATGTTTAGTTGTTTAGCAAACGTTTGCAATTTGCACATTCAAAATTATCACCATCTGCAGTAAAATCAAACTAATTAATACCATAATCTAAAAATCAGATCTCCTGTCTTCATTATACTAATATTTAAATAGAATATATTATTGTTGTGTTATTTATTTTGAATTTGAAATGTTAGATAGAAGAATTAATATCGAGCAACCTCTCTTTGCGTGGACCTCGTAAAGTCGACACCATTTATTGCCCTACTAATAAAGATAGGTATGTTTTAGTTAATGGCAGGCAGTTGCCTATTTTTTTAATTTTCATGTCTCAGTTTTCCAACCAGAGTTCGGTTTCCACATTGAAGAAGACTATGCAGTGTGAAAATCAAAATTAAATCAAAGTTTTAATGCAAATATCGAATAGAACTTAAGAAATCAAGAAAAAATGAAATTGAATTATATCATGGTATACATGTGAACTACCAAACTCTCGAGTGTCAAATTGCTCTCAAGCTGTTATAAATTTGTTGTGCTATTCTTTTACGGGAAAAAAGGACAAATATACTCCCGAACTATCGTAAATGATATGTTGATACCCTCCGTCATACTTTTGGGACATTGATGCCCCCGCCGTCCAAAAACTAGAGCATATATACCCTTTACACTAACGGACATACACGTGTCATAATCTTATCCACCGACCCGACATTTATTAAATATTGGATCGATGGATAAGATTGTGTCACGTATCTCTATTTAGTCTTCCGTTAGAGTGAAGGGCATATATGCTCTAGTTTTTGGACGGCAAGGGCGTCATTGTCCCAAAAGAATGACGAGGATATCTGCATACCATTTACGACAGTTCGCGATATATTTACTCTTTTTCCCTTCATTTATTTGATTTGAAGTGGTGGTGTAGCAGGAAATGTGGGCTTTATATTGAGAAATTCAAATTGTCATGGATCCTTAAAAGGTACGATAACTGGACACAGCGTATATGGGCCACCTTTTAGCTGGAGGCCCCTTTTGGGACCATCCATATTATAACTCCATAATCTTGAAATCATTTGTTCCATTAGTTTCCTCTCCATTAACTTAAACAATCATACTATATGTGGTGAAGCGGATGAGATTGATCTTTTCTTAATCAAAAATCTTGTATATATAATTGCTTGCTTCATGTATAATCAAACATACCCCGTCCAATGAAACAAAGCAAATTAAATGTTAATTATGGCAACAACGTGAATACTCCTGTAATCAAGTTGCGTATGATTATAGTCTCTAATTAGGCCCACAGAAATACAGTAATATAATAGGGTAGTTTTGATGCAAAAAAGCAATAACAATAGTTGGCAAGCAAAGTGTGTTTTTGGTGCTTATAAACAGAGAAAAGGGAAACAATTTAATGACGACAGTATAATTTTTCCTGCTTGTGTGTATTCTTACAAAGTGGATTTTCAAAGTGCTTTTTGAATTCTCCCTCTTCCTCCTTCAAACCCTAGAGAGAGAAAAAAAGAAGATTCTGATCTGATTCATCATCAAAAGGAAAGTGGGTACAAGTTTGAAGACAGAGATTTTGGAAAAGAAAACACATCAATTTCATCATCATCAATATATCTTTTTCTGTTTTTCAACCTACATAATCATTTCACCTAGGCTTTCTTTCAAACATCTTATCTTCATGGATCTATCTTAGTCCTACTTCCTTGGTAAAAGATAAACTAAAGTTTCAACTTTCTTGTTACATTGAAGAAAAATGGCGCACACTGACCACCCCACCACCAAAGGCCAAGCATGGTGAGTAACAATCTCATTTTCCTTCTTCTTCTTCTTCTTCTTCTTCACGTATTGTTAACTCAGATTCACTGTTTTTCAGGTTTTGTACTACAGGATTACCCAGTGATATCATCATCGAAGTTGAAGATATGGCCTTCCATCTTCACAAGGTTGGTCAGTTGTGTGTTGAATGAATAGATTCTGAAATAATAATATGTGTTTGTTTATTTACTTATTTTTGTGTCGGTTGTTTCAGTTTCCCCTGATGTCAAAAAGTAGAAAGCTTCATGAAATGATAACAGAGCAAGAGACAAATGCAAGTAGCAGTAAAATCCAAAAACCTGCTGAACGAGACAACGATTGTGATGGTGATGAGGAGATTGAAGAAGAAGAGGATAATGAGGAGGACCAGCAATACTGTATTTCGTTCCCTGATTTCCCGGGCGGTTCAGAGACATTTGAGACGGCTGCCAAGTTCTGTTACGGTGTGAAAATCGAGTTGTCTGCATCGAACGTTGCTCCACTGCGCTGTGCGGGTGAGTACTTGGAGATGACTGAAGAGTACTCCGAGGATAACCTCATTTCCAAGACGGAGAGGTTTCTTTCACAGACAGTGCTAAAGAGTATTAAGGACTCCATTAGAACCCTAAACTCGTGCAAGAACATCTTGCCGTTAGCAGAAACACTCGGCATTGTTCAGAGATGCATTGATGCCGTTGCTGTTAGAGCTTCAGCTGCTGATCCGTCTCTCTTTGGCTGGCCGGTGAATGATCACGGCCCTGGAAATGGAGTTGAAGCAAATACTCGCCGTAAAGGTGCCAACAAAGGAGGTGGTATGGATTCGTGGTTCGAAGAGCTAGGGCACTTGAGCTTGCCTTTGTTCAAGCGTTTGATTTCTGCAATGAAAAGTAGAGATTTGAGTTCAGAAGTTATCGAGAGCTGTCTAATGTATTATGCGAAGAAGTACATTCCAGGAATTTCACGCTCAAGTAGGAAGGCATCTTCATCTTCGATACCATCGGAGAACGAACAGAGAGAGCTTTTGGAGACTATAATTACTAACCTTCCTGAAGAGACTAGCTCAAGAACTTCAACAACCACAAGGATTCTCTTCGGCTTATTGAGAACAGCGAACATACTAAATGCTTCGGAAGCTACTCGAGCTGCACTGGAGAGGAAAATCGGATCTCAACTTGAACAAGCCACATTAGACGATCTTCTCATTCCGAGCTACTCTTATCTTAATGAAACGTTATATGATGTTGCTTGTGTGGAGAGAATATTAGGATATTTTTTAAACGGATTGGAAGAGAGGTCTACCGCTAGAATTCAAGGCGAAGAAGAGAACATCAGTGTCAGATCCACGGCATTAATGTTAGTCGGAAAGTTAATCGACGGTTACTTATCAGAAATAGCTTCTGATAATAATTTCTTACCGGAAAAATTCTGTGAATTAGCTGTTGCATTGCCGGACCAAGCAAGACTCTTTGATGATGGCCTTTACAGAGCTGTCGATGTGTATCTCAAGGTAAATGACATTTTCGTAATTAAAAATTCTATTCACTTGTTTAGTTCAATAATTTGTGTTTTAACATTGTTAATTAAATTCCTTATGCAGGCGCATCCATGGATATCGGAAGCGGAGAGGGAGCAAATATGCGGAGTAATGGATTGCCAAAAGTTAACACTAGAGGCGTGTACACACGCAGCTCAGAATGAACGGCTTCCACTTAGAGCCGTAGTTCAGGTACTATTCTTCGAACAACTCCAACTCCGGCAAGCAATTGCCGGAACTCTTATGGTCGCTGATGTGAATCCAGAAGAAATCCCGCGGCTG
Source organism: Solanum verrucosum (assembly GCF_900185275.1). Lineage (NCBI taxonomy): Eukaryota > Viridiplantae > Streptophyta > Magnoliopsida > Solanales > Solanaceae > Solanum > Solanum verrucosum. The sequence continues at coordinate 426,214 of NW_026020569.1, forward strand.
TCAATTATGGACGGCAGGGAAGGGGAGGGTGAAGGTGGAGAGCAAGAGGAAACGACAGGAGTAGTTGGAATGGCACGTGCACAGGAAGGGAGTAGCACGTGGAGGAAAACAGTGAGGGAGAATCAAGTGCTACGCTTGGATATGGATAGCATGAGGACGCGAGTACAAGAACTGGAACGCGAATGCTCCTCAATGAAGAAAGTAATCCAGAAGATAGATAAGGTAGGCAAACACGGCAGCAACGGCGGCAGAGAAGGAGGAGGAGGGTGGAGAAAGAAGTTGGGATGTAAACTCAAGACGCAAGTGTGTGACTCGCATGAGCCAACGGTTGTGGAGGCCAAGAAAGGACGGGGCCATCGTCATCAACATCAATAATAAAGCCAAATAAGAAACAAATCAACTTCTTTCTTCTACCTAATGGTCTCTACTTTTAGTTTTAAGTTATATATCTGTTGTTCTGTAATTGAGAAATTTGTTTTTTTCCAACTTACTATTCTTTAGTGAACAGATTCTTTTTTGTTTGTAAGTCGTTGCTGTTTTCTATATTTAGATCTCAATGATATAACTAAGGAAAAGCACGGTAGTTGGAGAACAAAAAAACAGTAATGTAACGTGTTTGAAAATTTGAATTTTACCACTTTTTTTAAAATTGCTCTTAATTAGGTGGGAAACTATGTGTATCTACTAATCTGACTATGATGATGAACTACTTTTTATTTTGATGAAATTTAAAGTAGCTTTATATACTAGAGTTGTCACTTGCCTCGGGAATTTGGAGTTTTAATTGGACACCAAAAGAGTGCGATAGTATTAGTATTTGTTACATAGTGCTAAGCTTGAACGGAGAGGGAAATTCTTGTTGGACTATTCAATCATCGGGTGGTCCAGTAATTAGCCATCATGTCATAATGCAACAAAATGAGCATTGCTGGCCTGAAAAGATGTGTCTGAACGAATACCTTTCATTAAAGAAGGATAAAGTGCTTCTTCTCCTTTTGAAACAATTTACTATCTTTCTCATTTGCTTTTGCCTATCGAAAAGCAGCTCAATCATTTTATCATGCACCACTGAGAAGTGAGAACCAACACTTAACTTGATCTTTATGAAAGAAGGAAAACAGAATAATAGAGATCGTAGAAAGATAAAAGTGAATCCTAATTTGTGCAGTGAAACTAAAGGACTAGCGACTTTGTACAGAGAAATTCACTATCAAAATTATGAAATTTAATTACCATTCGAACCATGCCACATAAAGAAGGAGTATTTGTCACACCCCTTTTCGCGACAACGGCGAGGGTTTTTCCAATTTAAGTACGGTATTGATTTAGGGATTATTTTAGTTTTGTTTCAGAGTCGCCACTTGGAATTGAGTTGTGGTGTTCCAAGTCACCTTTTCAAATCCCTAATCAATAGGAAATGACTCTTTATTTTGGTCTGCGAACCAAAAATTCGGGCAAGGAATTCTATTGACCGAGGGGAAGGTATTAGGCATCCCTCGAGTCCCGTGGTTCTAGCACGGTCGCTTTTATTGACTTGTACTTATTTTAATATGTTTTTGAATATTTTTAGGATACATTAATTCAGACCATTATTTGTTTGCATTTTTTATTGTTGAACTTTTTATTTGCTCTTAACCTAGATGCATAACCGCATTCTTGGCCTTCACGATTAGAGACATAACTGTCTTCTTTGCATCGCACTTAATAATCTCATTATTTTTTGCTAGTCTCTACTTTAAATTAATAAAAGTTAATTGTATATTATTAGACAAAGTGCATCACCGCATCCTTGAGTTTAATTTTAATGTCTCAAAAAAAGATGTGTAACCACATTCTTAATTGAAACAAATATTTTTAAATTTTTTAAGTGTTTGATCTAACTTTAAAAGAAAATATGTATTCCTAAAAAAACAAATAAAGTAAAATACTAAACTTGTAGAATAAATTTTTTGATCATTTTTCATATGTTTTTATTTTTTGCAATTTCTTAAAGTTGGAGTCAAAATTAAGTGTACATTTTCTAATCAAAGAAAAAACATTACCGAATTGCAAAAAAATAAATCTCATTTTTTGTTTGATAAAATAAAACAACAAAAATTTATTTATATATTTATTTTTTAGCCTAACTATACTTACTTTATCATTCTTATCTAAATCAAGACAAGAACAATGTTATGATCCGTTCATTTTTAAAAGATCACAACTAATAAATAGAAATAAATAAATAAAAAACAAAATCATCAATTAAAGCTACCTTCATTCATGAAATAGAGATATAACAACTAACAAATGAATCATTTCTATCAAATTCATGAAGGAAACAAAATATAATAAAACTTGTCATAAAATTACATCAAATTCCATGAATAAATTAAATAAGAAGATAAAGTAAAGTTGAATACCGTAAAATCTTAACCGAAGCTCGATTAGAACACCCACAACTTTTGTAGGTTGTTTGTGATGGTATATGTGTTTGTGTTGATATGAAAAGAATGGTAAGGAAGAAAATATGTGAATGTGTTGGTGAATTTTAAAAAAGCAAAGTAAAATAAAATGGAATCTTACTTCCTATTCTTTTTTCTCGCAACTTTTCTGTGTGCAGCGTGTGTGTGTTGTGCAGATTTTTTGATTGCTTTCCTTTTTTTTTTCTTTCTGTGTTGGTGTAGAAGTATATAGGTGTAGGGTGTGAAATTGTGGTGGGGTCGTGGAGGAAAATGTGAGGTGAGTGGGGGCAATGTGGTGGGGTAGTGAGGTAGTGTGGGTAGTTTAGGTTATTATATTTATTAAATTAAATCTATATATAAAAATCATAATAATAAAAATATTAATTAATTATTTTGAATTAATAAAATATGAGAAAAGTCAAATAGCTAGTCTAAAAATATAATTAAGAAATACTAGCTTATTTATAAAAAATTAAATTAAAAGAAAATATATATTTTTTGTAGTTTTTCAATCTTTTAAAAATAAACTTACTAAAATACGATGAAAAATAAAATATTTAATTTATATATAAAAGCAACATTTATGTACTAAAAATGGTGTAATACCTTAAATTCGATCAAAAATTACGTGTCTACAGTTTTATTTTTGCTCACCTCCTAAGGACTGTAGTAAAAATTTCATGAGGCACCATATTTAACGAGCTTCAGACAAGTCTAGTCCTTCGGCGATACCATCCATCCGTCATCATATGTTTTCATAAATTTCTAATCAGGTCAAATAACAAAATTATTATTTACAAACAAGTCAAAGATAAAGTTAATCTATAATCTAAATTCAGATACCTAAAACGGAAAATGGTGTGTGCACTATTCAGATTATTCTCATAATTTTCATCAATTGTTTTTTGGGTTGTCAGTCATTTATGTCTAAAGTTGGGACAAATATGCCTTGATATCATGCCAAAATATCTGAAGTTTGCCTTTTAACAAGGTCATATCTTCACTAAAAAAAATGTCCAAAATAGACGTTACCAAGGCGATAACTTCATTTTAAAATGTCTGAATTTGAGCTTGACAAACCATATCAAACAAAGATCATAATTCAGACAAAGATATCCAAAGTTACACACATATTTTCAACTTCGAATGTGTACGTCTGAAGTTGTGCCCAAGATAAGTAAACTTGATCAGTATATTTTTTTAAAATCGATTATAAATTGAAAAGAGGCCCTAAAAACGAGTATTTGTGCATTCCGTTTGGGACACTGTCTAAGTTAAATTGGGCCAAGACAACAAAAAACCCCAGTAGTGGTAAGTCGGTCTACTAAAGTCCAAGAAGAAGTATAGATTGGGCCTGAAGCCAATCCCCTAATGTTAAACCCTAAACCTACCAATAATGCCTATAAGTAGAGCAGCTTCAATCTTCCCTTTACCTACTCACACATAACACATTAGGGATGTGATTATATTTTTGAATTTCAGTTTTTTTTATCTTTTCTTTTTTTTGTGAATGTTGAAGTAGTAGTTCCTCAATGATGAACAAACAGATGACGAGTCTGATAATCCATTCTTTTAAAATAATGAAGACAATCGAGGCATTTGTCTGAGAGGAAATCCTATCTGCTACTTCTTTACTTTTAATTTTGGTTTTTCGTTATTTATGAGATTTTAAATCTGATTCTGATTAATTTAGTTTATTCCTTGTTTATATAACCGAGTTTTCATTTTAAAAAAAAGGAAAAGAAATTTGAACGTTCGATTTTATAGTTCCTTTTTAATTTTTGATTTTTGAATCTTACCACATGAAGAAAATTTCTAGATAAAGATTTGCGCTTCAATTGCGTGGTAAAATGTCACGAATTCCAAAAACGCTTATTCTTTAAAACTTTTGTGAGATCTGTGCTTTCAATGTGTCGTTTTAGGGCTTCACTCAAAAAGATGGATGTTTTAAAAGCCATTATAATTCATTCATGTAAAAACTTTTAACTGCACCTCATCACATAAAAATAAAAAGGACATCACTAAAACTCTTTCCAATAATTTGAATTTAAACTAGCTACTTTTTGTTTCGTGTGTGTTTGAACATTGTAACTTTGTTGTAAGACTTGCATTGTATCTAATTAAAATTGGCGCTGGTTCCCTACATTGAATGGAGGTTTATAGTGATCGTGAATTGATAATAGCAGCTGGATTTTGTAATTATAAAACAAGTTCCAATAAAAAGGCAAATGTTAGCTAGCATTCAGCCATATTTTTGGCAAATATTTTCTATGGTGAAATTTTTCACCAAGTAGTGTCCATGACATTGGATCAATATGATAGTTCAATAACAAGTAGTGTTCATGACATTGGATCAATATGACAGTTAGAGTGAGTGCAACAAAAAACATTTCATATATAGTGAAGTAAACAAAGCACATGGCTTTGTTACCCTAATTCGACTGTTCATTATTTTTATCAACAATCATATCATCACTTTCATATTTCATCACTGTTTTATTGTTTATGTAAAAAATTATGTAATACAATATTAATGCAAACTACTATAGAGGGTGTTCTGGTAAAGATAAAATGTTAGTGTAGAATTTGAATTTATAATAGCTCCCAAATAATGAGATTTGACTCAAATACTAGTTTTTTCTAGTATTTGGAAATTTGGATAATTTGCCAAATAATGACTAATTGTATGAACAAACACTATTTACCAATTTTACTTGGGAAATCTATGACCAAACGAGTCGTATAGTCTTCAAGACCACAAAAAAATTGTTCCGTTTGGCCCCAAATATATTTGGAAAACACTTGGGAAATGACGTTTGGCTATACAACTTGCCATTATTTGGCAAATACATCAAATGACTATTTGGTCAATCTAATTACCGTAAAAATGACCAATTTCTTCTCCATTCCACCCTTTGGATTAAGATGTCTTGTGGGAATAAAGCCGTCTTAGACGAAGAGTAAATGCCTAACAATACAAGACATTTTTTTAACTCCACGAAACCTGGAATGATGCCTTTCTACTGCTGTGCTGTTGTTTCTTCTCCAAACTTGAATTCTGGAAATATGAATACTTTTTGGCTCAGGAGTGTGTCAATCAGGTTCTCCAAAGCATTAGGGGTCGGTCGAAATCCAAAGTTCAACGGACCATCGCCCCTACCACAACATGCCTTCATCAAATTCTTTGTATAGAATCCCAGAAAGGTGTGGTTTTTAAGAACAGCTGTGAACGCTTTTTAGTAATCTGCGTATATGATGTGAACATCAGGGTATTTCAAACGCAGCTCCCGAATTGCTTGTCAAAGGTGATCATTGTGAAGCGTCGAGTACATATTCAATCCCTTGTGGCATCTGCATTTTCCAATTGAATCGCCCTCAGTCCGATAACCCAGAAAACAGCCGACAACATCCAAGGATTCCAATATCGAGTTCTCGGATTTTCTTAGAATTGTTAAAAAATTCAATATGTAATTATCGAGTTCTTGAATTTCAAGATGCAAATCCGAGTTCTTGAATTTTACCTTAATATCTAGATAATGGGAAGAACAGTAAAATACCAATAGATAGATCAGGATTTAGGGTTTAGGGTTTTGATCGGACATCATCACCGGAATTCCAACATGCAAGAATTCCAATATCGAGTTCTCAGATTTTCCTTCGTTCTTTTTCTTAATGAATGGAAGAATACCAAGATAATGGGAAGAAAAGTAATATTACTTTGAGGATTTAGGGTTTTCATCGGACATCAGTCGCCGGGACGGTTAAGAGGAGCAATTCGGTGGACTACTCGCCGGTAACGCACAAGTTCCGCATAAAGATGGTGCTGACTATTGAGCTTTAAAATGCTCTTTTATAGTTACCGAACTAGTTAATACACGCGTAGTCGATACGCGAAAAAAGAAACTAGTAATTTATACAAAATATATTATTTTTGTCAACTTTCATTTTTTCCTTTATAAGAAGAGTTTATTCTATTGCTAATATGAAATTTGTTATTAGTATCATATAGTAAATATTATTTAATTTGTGTAAATTTTATAAATAGATTTAAAATATGATGAAATTTATTATTCAAAATGTTAATCATGAGTTATAACTTATAAGGTTATAAATTAATATTTTATACATATTAAATAAATTTTTTATATATTAAATATAAAATTTAACTCAAAGAAATTGTATATCAAATTTGTAGTTGAACTGTACGTCTATTTTTGATGACTATACTCTTATTTTAAAATTTTAAATATCTGTATTGTTTTATTTAATCGGCTGTACTTCTTGCAATAACAAATTAAATATTTTTTGTATACTTGAGTATTACTATCATTTTAGATATTACATATTATATATTTAAGATAATCAGACATTTTTTAAATCGCAATTGTTCGTAGTTCTATAATATACAGAGTCATATAGTACTTTTCTTTCCAATTTCTTCTTCACAGACCAAACATATTGTCCAATAGTGAATAATTAAAACATAAGTTCCAAAATATTTTTTTAAAAAAAAGTATATGGCCAAGTTCTAATATTTGAGAATTTTAAAAAATTAAAAAAATATTCCAAATTTTATATTTTTATAAAAAAAAAGTATCCATCATTTATTAATTTCAACTAATATTTATCTACCAAATTACTCCATTAATAACTAATAACTTTCATTTTTGCTATCTATGTAGAACATGGCAAAATAAAAAATAATTTGTTTTTAATGAGTTATAATTCATCGTGAATCAGTGACAAGTTTGAATATGTGATTGGTGTATTGCTCTTGATTCTTGTCCATATTGTTATTTTGGTGTAGTTGATTATTATCAATTTTGTTATAAGGTTATTTTTCAACGCAACATGTTTTATTATAAAATGACAATACAAACTTAAAGATATTTATAGTAACTTTTAGAACTTATAAATATAAATCATATTTTTTGAAATAATCTAATATTTCTTCTAAAATATATGGTCAAATGCATAGTGAAACTTCACCCATAAATAATTTGTCAGGAATATTTAGAAATTTGGGGCCAAAAACTAACTAAGTCTTCCGATTCCTTCTCTGTTACTCCCTCCATTCAGATTAGTTTGAATATTAAAAAATTATTAGACCTCCATGCTATGATAATTTTATATTTTGGTTCACATTTTATTTTGATAAAAATGGAAGTGTATTAATTTTGTCTATATAAAAATAAGATAACATTTTAGATATCTGGCCCATTAGCTCAGTTGGTTAGAGCGTCGTGCTAATAACGCGAAGGTCGCAGGTTCGAGACCTGCATGGGCCATTTCTTTTTAATTGCTAATATCAAACAAAAACATGATTGTCAATCAATTTAAATACAAGATTGAAGGAGTTGTATATCTTCATCCAAAGTACTAACATTGCCTGCCACATGGCAAGCTAAGACACCAATGAAAGAAAACCTTATCCTATATCTTATCTTACCCACAGCAAAACCACCAAAAATTATTTCTGCAATCTGACCATCCAACTGTCACACTTGTTAGTTTCTAATAAACAGAAACAAAGAGCAGCAGAAAACTGATCAGAAAAACAAAACAAAACAAAATGGCAGCCTCTCTACAAGCAGCTGCTACTCTTATGCAACCAACTAAGGTTGGTGGTGTCTCTGCCAGAAACAACTTGCAATTGAGGTCATCTCAAAGTGTGGGCAAGGCATTTGGTCTTGAACCATCTGCATCCAGGCTTTCTTGCTCTTTGCAAACTGATCTTAAAGATTTTGCTCAGAAATGTACTGATGCTGCCAAGATTGCTGGATTTGCCCTTGCCACTTCTGCCCTTGTTGTCTCAGTAAGTTAATAATGTCTTTGTTTTGTTAAATTGTGCAATCATCTCGTTTAAAGTGTTAAATAGAACACACTAGTAAGAATAGCAACCATGCCTTATAATCACTATGATATTATATTATCTTCTAGGAAGGTAAAATAGCAGCAAAAATTCTATATCTGGACTTTGATGGTTCATAGAGTAACTTAAAACTGCTCATTTTTGGAATGTTTATATTGTCATCTATAGTTCATGTTCCTTTAGTGATCAACTGCTTTATGCTTTGTGTCCTTTTCTTTGATGTCCTGTGTCTAAGAGAGAAAATTTCTAAAGATTTGCAACTTGATCATGTAGGGAGCTAATGCTGAAGGAGTTCCAAAACGTCTAACCTTTGACGAGATTCAGAGCAAGACATACATGGAAGTAAAGGGAACTGGAACTGCCAACCAGTGCCCTACCATAGATGGAGGTGTTGATAGCTTTGCCTTCAAGCCAGGCAAATACAACGCCAAGAAGTTCTGCTTAGAGCCAACATCATTCACCGTCAAGGCAGAGGGCGTAAGCAAAAATTCAGCCCCAGACTTCCAAAAGACCAAGCTTATGACTCGCTTAACCTACACTTTGGATGAGATTGAGGGACCCTTTGAAGTATCTCCTGACGGCACTGTTAAGTTTGAGGAGAAGGATGGAATTGATTACGCTGCTGTTACTGTCCAGCTTCCTGGTGGTGAGCGTGTTCCGTTCCTCTTTACCATCAAACAACTTGTGGCATCTGGAAAGCCTGAGAGCTTCAGTGGTGACTTCCTTGTGCCATCATACAGAGGTTCATCATTTCTCGACCCAAAGGGCAGGGGTGGATCCACTGGTTATGACAATGCTGTTGCATTGCCAGCTGGAGGCAGAGGAGATGAAGAGGAGCTCCAGAAAGAGAACGTAAAGAATACCGCGTCTCTAACAGGAAAGATCACATTTACTGTTACCAAGAGCAACCCACAGACTGGTGAGGTGATTGGAGTGTTTGAGAGCATTCAGCCATCTGATACTGATCTGGGGGCAAAGACTCCTAAGGATGTAAAAATCCAGGGTATCTGGTATGCCCAGCTTGAATCATAGAGAGATCTTAGACCTTGTGAATGATTTCTTGGTTTTTAATTTTGTTATAAGTTACTACAAGGTTTAAACTTTCTGTGACCCAATTGGACAATGAATGAGACAACTATCTTGCTGTATATTATCAAGTATAAGTAATAATCTATTAAGATAGTGAGTTGCAAAATGCTGATATTTACTTAGATTTGCTAAGTGTTCATCTCAAAGTTGTATGCAATCTATATTGCCTAGACTCTGATATAATCATTGAATCTGTCTGTGTTTGGCAAAAGTAAGTATTGTTGAGTGATACATCTAATGAGTCTCAGACATTTACCCATTCAGTTGAGAGATGTCAAACACTACTACATCCAGATAAGGCTATGAAATGGTGATCCTTACCAATTACCAATCTGACAATTGACAAACAGCACGGTTCAATTCACAGTTTTAAGATGGATTTCCATCAATCAGTTATCTCGTTAATTTCATATGAAACACCATTTATCGCGAAAACTTTAGATACAGCTTATAGTTTTTATATCTTTTAGGATTTCAGAAAATGCCTTTTATCTAAAGTTGCATTATTGTCATTCTCATGTTCTCAAAGAAGACGATCATTTATAAATATTTATACATTCCTACTAGATAATGGTATCATGTACAAAGAATAAGCGCTCTGGTGAAGTTACTGGTTAGCTCATTGTTGCATCTTTCTCAAGCAAAGTTTTGCGTATGAAGAATTATGGCGAGAAGCAATAACTTGATTTTACCTTCACACAAAATATCACTTTATATAGAGAATGAAGGAGTATCATAGGGGATATCAGAATTATATGGTGGATCTTAAGAAATATGAAGCTACAAATCATCATCGCTGATGGATTTCTCAATGATGTCAATGCAGACGCCCACAGATTTCCCTTGAGTCATTGCCTCTGCAAGCGTCGATCGTGCCTTCTCATGGCGTCGCAAAATGAGGATTGTGTTCAATACAGCCCATCTCACCTGAGAATCTGCTTTCTTCTGAGTAAATCCCAAGCTTTTCAGTAATGCATCCAACTGTCAAGCAGGAATTTTTATTAGCCTTTGTTTAACATTTAGTATAGAATCAATCATTTTGGTGAAAACTGAACGAATGCACAATATCTAGAGAAAGGATGTAGGGATCTCAGCCTTGTACAATTGCATCAAGAAAAAAGTAGCAGGTGGAAGACCGAACTCTTTATGCATGAAAGTGAATAGCAATCTACGATAAATCTAGGTAGGAGCACTATTGTTTAATGGAAATATGGCAGTTTCTCTTATTAATAGCTCCTGTTCTTCTTAGAGGAAGAGTATATAAGGACTGCACTAGCTGTTTATTGCACTTCAAATAGTAAAATTCTCAGTGTACTATATGATGTCATGTCCTAATTTAAATGTCCCACTCAGTTGAGATATGAACTGAGCAAAATAAACCTAGAAAGTTGGATTTTATTCAGGTTATAGGAGGCATAGGAATAACATAAACCTGATTAATGTCAGACAGACCTCCCTCAGCATACCCAAACAGAAGATACTCAGTTGCTACACCTGCTAGCGCGATACATGAAAACCTGTTCAGCATCTGTTAGAAGTGCATTATTAGTGAAGGAATCATATACCAGGTCACAGAAATAAACATACGTGATAATTATGACAGAGATCAATACCGTGGCTGTTACTTTTCCTCTATTTACCTGCACGGCAATAAATCAGGGTCAAACTAGAGAGAGTAATTATACACAAATGATTATTGCCCAGCCCAGAAAGCTTATAGGAGAAGAAAGAGCAATATTCAAGGAACAACCAACACTGAAAAACTTTACTGGAGGTTAAAAAATTGATAGGAGACTACCTACTTCCTCAATAAATTCGAAGTCCACAAAGGCTGTTCCTGCTTGGATGTTTAACGATCCTTCCTTCTTCAAAGCATCCAAACTGGTGAGTGTATACCCCTTAGGAAGAATACCCAGCAAGTAGGCAATCAAGAAATGCCCAGCTTCATGCTAGATCAGAATTGGGGAATGAACAGCTTGTTACAAGACAAGTCACAGAAAAGAAAAGCCAAACTAATAATGACTTTCAGAGAGAGAAAAGTAGAGGTAAATGATAAGGAAATTAAATACTTGTGTATCAAGGACATTGCAAGCAGGAACGTGAATTATTATTATTTTTGAGAAGAAGCAAGAAAGTGAAAATGAAGAAACAAATTCTGAATATTAATCAATCTGTAAGTCTTTTGCAAGATGTTACAATCTAAGAGAGTTGAAAACTAGAGCCTTTTTAGTTGTTTTTTCCAGAAAAGTTGAAAACTAAATACTCTTTAGTGTGCATTCATATATGTAGGTGAAGAGAGGGAGACAGAGAGAGAATGAGAGTGATGAATCTCACTTGAATAACCCTGTTATGGTACTTCTGACTGAAGGTATGGCCAATTGTGTCAAGGACCAAAGTACCAACTCCTCCATTGAAAGAAACCTATGCACAAATATGAATAACTCAGTAATCATGTTTGAAATGTCTTAGAACACATAACTCCATGTTTTAGGCTTCTTACTTTCACCTCTGTTGACTCACTAAGTAGACTAACAGTCAAATATACATAAACAAGAGTGTAAACTGTTATCACAAGGTTAAGATTGTTCTCCTTTATATTCCTGAAATATGACATAACATGAAACTAGCAAATTATCATAAGCATGTCCCCAGTGTGATTTTCAAACGTAGAGAAATGGCAACACAGGGAAAGAAAAAGTGTTATTTATCTGGATATGTCAATAGTAACTGTTTCATGAAAGCTTAATTTTTACAGAGTGATTTCATAAATTGACATGCATGAGATAAGTTTTGACAACCCTTTTGGAGTAAAGCTATAGGAGCACTATATTGGAGATTTTGGTCATATTGGTGATTTTTCTTATGTCAGTTGGTATTCAGTTCTTCCCCTCTTCTGTTGTAGATTTTCTTTTTAACCCTCTGATGTAGATTTATCTCTTTCAGAATATCTTCTATAGACGAAAATTAAAGCTGGTAACCACTAGAAATGCGGTTTTTGTTCCTAGCAATTTGTTTAAAGTAAAACTAAACTTTGAGTTTCTCCAGGAGAAAAGCAGCCATCAATCTTGTAAAACTCACAGCAAATCAATTGCTTGGTGAATAACATGACTCTGACCTTCGGAACAAATTTTCAAGAAATTTCTAAAGAAAAGATATAAAAATGATCTTTGAACAGCCATAGAGAAATTCCAGAAGACAAATTGACAGGCATCTTAAGAGTTTACCAAGTCTAGAGTCCACAGAAACAGAACCCCCAGAGAAACAAAAAGGATCTGTTGTGGGCTCAAATCAAGCGCATACCATGCAGCAGAACCACTTAAAATAGCAGTAATTTGCAGATTCCTTTCAATTGCTCCAAGGGTGGCATCAACTGGTGATAGAAGAGATATGGCTTCTATTCCATTCAACTTCAATTCATCCAAGGAATACAGCCTCTGTGGTACCTGCATGAACCTACACATAAAGTTAAAGCAGTTTTCCTACATAAGCTCAGAGAATTACAAGGTAAATGTTTCTTCAATAAACTTGTAAGCTTAAAGCAGAAGATTTGTGAGAATACAAGGCCAATGTCTGTCCAATAAAATCGTAACGATTAACTATTCAACCTAACTAGATATAGTTTACCACTAAGCCCAGCTAATCACTAACAACAAAGTAAACTTTCGCCCTTGCTTACAAACCATTTATATCTACATATAACTAAAAACTTATAACAAATGCAAAAAGATTAACCAACAAAAGGAAAATAGGTTTAACTCATCTATACAACAATGCCTCAAACTCAGAACAACAACAACGTAGCCAGTCTAACCCACAAGTGGGGTAGTGTGTACACTGACCTTACCCGTACCAAAGTTGTTCCCGATAGATCCTCGGCTTAAAACTTTGCTATGTAGAATAAAAACAGTGAAAACCTATTATATATCCTCCGAATTATGAATTTGTGGGGACTGTGCCTGCTGAATTGATCCGAAGAAAAAATGTTAATGAAGAGAACATTGCAAAAACGAACCTGTCTAGCAGCGCCAAAACAGCGAAGGCCACCAGGCTTTCCCTGCAAATCCTTGACAAGAGACAAAGCAGCCCTTTCATCCCCCTTCATCAACTCCTTATCCACCTGTTCCAACACCGATAAGCCCGAAACTATCCTTGAATTGTTCGATCGCAACTGGGAACAACATAGCAATCCACCACAATATGCAGCAATACTCCCCATTCAACTAACTGCAAACTACAGAATTAATGTATAATTAATTAAAAACAAACAGTGAAATAGACAAGGTTTCTACAGTTTCAGCCACACGAAGATAAGGCTCCCGTCGTATCTGGCTAAAACTTTTTAGAAATAAATTGTAAGTACTAAAAAAGTAAAAATATCCCCATCATACTTTACTGTAAATTAAAATCAAATATTTTACCCCCTTATATTTTAGAATTTAGACATTAGAATCATTTTAGCTCTCCAAAAATAATAATTACGTACTACTTTAGAAATTCAAATTAATAATTATTTTCGATTATACACATTAAAATTTTTAAAAATATGCACAATATTTAATGAAAAAATAATTTAGTAAACTATAAATTATATTTATTATTTTCTTAATACACGCTAAATTAACTAAAATGACATTTAAAATGAGTATGATTTTCATAATAGAGCTAAAATAACTAAAGCGATAGTAAAAATGAGATTGAAAGAGTAAATTATTTAGGCAAAATACAATGACAAGTCTTTTACCCTTGTTAGTAATTTTTTTTTTTTAGATATTTGAATTACTATATGTTTCTATTAAAAACTTGATAAAGTGTTCCTATTAAACATATTTAACTCAAATTTTAAAATCTTTTTAATGTTATTAAAAGCTCATCAAGATAAATTAACCATTTAAAACATATCTTCTCTCTTAATTATATAGCATTAATAAGTCGTTATACTTTAGTCCTGGTTTGGTTGATGAACTTTTTTTATACTTTAAAGTTGAATTTTATGTTAGATAACACGATAATAAATTATTTCTCTAATATACAGGATTTTAAATTCACTAAGATTTCTTAACTCTTTTTTTAATTGAACTGGATGGGAAATTCTAATATATTTTTATGAGTAATATGGAATAAAAAAAGATTGGACTAGTAATAGTAACTAATAAAAAAAAAAAACTGGGTGGGAAATTCTATATTTAACTATTTTTGTGCCCTCTTTTCCATTCTGCCCACTCCCTCACTTCTGCAGATTTCTTAGAATTCTATCGGAAATTAGGGCTATTACTTTGCCTTAATTCTTCAAGAGAAGAGCATCAGTGCGTCTCCCTCTTCTACTTTTGGGTTCAGGTATCTTCGACCTTCTGTAATTCCTCTTTGATTTGTTCCTATGTGAATACAGCTTTTTAGTTTTGGGTGAATTCTCAAATTATCATATGAATAGCCGATGAAAATTGCTCCGTAAGTGGATTGAGCACTTCAATAATTCGATAATTTTCCAAAATCACATAATTTGACCTTATTTTGGAAGATGCTAATTAACTACTCCTTTGTTATTATAATATACTTTGCTTCTAGCTAGAAGCTAGAACAGAATTACATGTTCCAGATACTTGGAGAATACAATGTTCATTGAGGAGTCACACAGAACGTTTATGGATTCAACTTGAATTTATTTTCTAGTTTGAGGCAAAACATCAAGGAAAACTAGAAAAATAAGGAAAGAAATAGAAAAGATAATCGTGTGAATGCCTTAATTAGCTGATAAACAAACTTGTATAGACAGTTTTAGGCGACAAATTAAAAGAAACTAAAAAATAAATTAAGAAGTAAGAAGAGAATCATTTCTGTGCTGTCTAAATGGAATGTTTTCTTCTTTGTTGAGGAGGTTTGTGGGGGAGGGGGGAGGGGGGAGGTGCAGCTTGCCATGAAGCCCATTGTAGGGTTCTGAACACAGACATCAGGCATGAGCCTTATCAGGATGACAACAACAACATACCCAGTGAGTCTTACCAGGATGATTAGTTCTTTATGATGGCTGGCTAACTTATATTTTCTTTCAATCCAAATCATCCTGTGGGTTGGCTAACCTTGGATGATTTGGTTTGGAAGAAAATATAAGTTAGCCAACATTCGTAAAGAACTACTGCTACTAGTAAGAATCCATCAGTAGAACTGCTTCTCTACCAATGGAATGGAGTACCCTTTTGGCATCAGTGCTCTGTAACTTATAGTACCAACTTCCTCTCTAGTACACTAGGAGGAAAAAATTGGCACCTGAGGCCAAAATGATGATTAATCAATTATTTTAAACTTCTTTTAGTCATGTGATATAAGTAGTAGTAAAAGAGAATATTAGAGAAAATAGGGCAAGCATTAGTTCGATGGGAGAAAACATTACATCAAAGTTTAAATTGACTAGGTAAGTGTATTTGACTTGTTAAAACTCATGAAAGTTGTATTAATAATATCATTTGTAGAATGGTGTCTTAACATGTTTTACCATCCTTAAATAGAAAAGTGACACAGGAATTGGCACAGTTTAGTGTAATCCTTTTTCGTTACATTTGATTGATATGTTAACAGTGATATCTTAGAATGAAGAAAAATATACATGTCTTCTTTCGAAATGGGTCTTTACCAAATTTTGTGCAAATTAATTTTGAAACTTTTATTTGGAACTCAACAAGTTAATGGATTAGTATATGTGTGAAATCTGGAAGCGTAGTTTGATTGTATCTACAGCATAGCATAGTCGGGTGTAATGCCTTTAACAAATTGGTGTATCTTTATCCTATCTACTTCCTTATGTGGTAGCTGGTTGCTTTGCTTTTTCCTTCTTTTTGGGGGGGTGGGGCTGTGTTTTGACTGAATCCTATAAATTGATCTTAGCTTCCAAAAGAATATGCTGTGTCATCTTTTCTCGTTTGTTTCTCAAGTAAGTTTGTCACTTTTTGTTGTTACTAGGAAATCCAACTCTTCAATACTCTTTTAGCCTGTGCCATTTTTTCTCGTTTCTTTCTTAAATAAGTTTTATTTTGTCGCTAGGAAATCCAATACTTTTATACTCTTTTAGTTTGTGTCATTTTTTCTCGTTTCTTTCTTAAATAAGTGAGTCACTTTCTGTCATTACTGGGAAATCCAACACTTCTATATTATTTACTAGTTTATCTTAACCATAATGTAAGTACATACATGGATGTAGTGAACTTGGCTTGAATTTACCCTTTCTTTTTAGTTCTCTTCATTCATTTTAAAATGACTGTTAATTCTGCATTGAACTTAATGTTGTAAAAGAAGGAACATCCTTTTCTTTCAGTGTGAAGTGTGTGGACTTGGGTTAATGTTTTTGGTCAAATTGCAAAAGCATTATTTTCAATTACATAAGATGTTGATCACTTTTGGCCATGTTAACATAGTTCTAAGGTCGAACTATTTTTGAGTCTTTAGTTAGTCTACTTATAGTAAGTGTTTAACTTCCTTTTAGATTTCAACTTCTTGTAGAAGTTAAGTTTTGTGTTTGTTTAACTATTTAGTCTTAATTTCTTAGGAAAGAGTAACAGATCCTTTTAAATATTCAGTTATTCTTTAATTCAAGAGGGCGAATAGTATGATTTAGTCATTGCCGTGGTGCTTACTACTTAGCTCCTGTCCTTGAGAAAAACTACATGCTATTTCTGTCATCAATTTTGATTTCTCAGAAACCATGGCTTTGGAATCGGAGCATAACTGATAGATGTTACCCCTACTGTTGAATATACTGGACAGGTTATTTGTAATCGTCATGATTGATAAACGAATCGACAGTAAAGATGTGGAAGCTCTACAGAATGGAGATGAGAGTAGATCTCTTCAAATAAAGTTTCTTTTTTTCGCCCGTGCTAGAGATCTGACTGGCATGACTGAAATGCCATTGGAAGTTTCTTATGGTAGTACTGCCGGTGACTGCTTGAATAAGGTCATTTCTCACTTTCCACGGTTGGAAGAGATTCGTGGGTGCATGCTTCTTGCCCGGAATGAGGAATACACAGCTGAGTCCACCACTGTCAAAGATGGAGATGAATTGGCCATTATACCTCCTATTAGTGGAGGCTAGCTCAGTTTCTGAACTCCAATTATCGGGAAATTGAACTCTGTTGTACTTGTATTTATGTGTGTAATCATATTACTAAGCTGTGTTATTTTATTCCCAAATAATACAAGAACAAAATTCTCTCACTGTATATTGTGCTTAAATCATTGAATCTGCCATATATGGAACACTGAGTGTGTAGTAACAATGAACTTAGCTCACTGCCCAGTAAATGGCATTCATGAAAGATCCTAAAATGTCCTGCCTAATGGAACCTTGATGGATTTGCAAAATTTTCCCTTAGAGGATGACCATCATTATAAAAACTATATCGTCCAAATGAAAAATATATTCCCTTCCAAAAAGTAGAGGTTCCCGATTCAATTTGGCTCTACTTTTTTTTTTATTATTGGATGTCTAGTATCGGAGTTTGAATTTGCACCGCATTGGATCTCGGGTGGAAGGTCTCGAATTCGAAATTTCTAATTAGGAAAGAACAATTTCATTCCTGACACCCGATCTAATTGGCTCTACTTGTACTTGCTTGTAAATGGCATTCTTCATTTCCAATATGTAAGTTGTTAATAGTGAGAAATTTAAATTTCCTGTAAAATCTATAAAATGATCAAATAATTATTGTGTGAAAAAAAGAAAAAGAAAAAGAAATACTAAGCCAAAAAGAGAAGAAAGATAGACTAAGAAGTCATAAAAGTCCACCGCCACCGCTTCAATTTTGTATTCCCGCAACCACTGGACCTGTTTCTTTTGGAAGCCAGACAAGATCATATTGCCCCAAATTGAAAGCTTTAGCAAAAGACATTAGAGAAGAACATAATCTTTTTTCTCAATTTACTCATTCATACGTCACAACTACATCTTCTTATCATTAATTTTTTTCCTTTTTTCCTCTGTTCGGTTGCTTCTTCCTCTTTGATGTAAACGTGGCATGGAATGCGTAGAAAGCTGAAATTGGATATGACAAACATCTCAGTTCATTATATTAGCAAATTTGTGCAAGTCTCTGGCATGTCAGTTACGACATGGATGAACTTCCAGGGGCTTTGGGTTCTAGTGGTAGCTTGGCTTTGAGATTAGGACAGGCTATCTTCTCTGTTGCTTCACTTCTTTTCATGTGTTTCGATATCCCTTTCTATAGCTACACTGCTTTCTGGTAATTTTCTCTTTCTCTGTTTCCTTTTTTTTTTTCTTGTTTCTGAGATGAATCAGTTAATTCTTGAATTTTTGCTACTTTTTTTAGTTTTAGGAGATTTCTGATTGGTAACTTTCTGTGTTGATGTGTTTGTATGTTCCATATGCAGTTTGATAAAAGATTGAATTTTTAGTACTTTATATTGTATAGCCTTCACTTTTTGACCTAGCCGTGCAATTTATGATGATCATTTTTTAACAAGTAGGTATTTTTTAATTCCTTGATGGCCAGAAAAAAACTAGTTTAACAGCTCAATTGCCACTTCGGACTGGAACTTAGTTGAAATTAGAAGGTGAGTTGAGGTACAATTGACTGATGATCATATAGTCATTTGGCAGCTCTAACCGAGCATACGTCTGAAAGGAGAACAAGAAGAACGAAAATTGAATTTTATGTTGAGTCTCTTTTTGGTTGAAACTTGGAAGATTGTTGTGTTATGAAAAGTTGATGACCGCAAATTGAGTGGCGGCAGATTGCTTTTAAATTGAGTAGCTAGAAGAAACTATTAAATAGATATGGAGTAGGTGAATGAGGATTGGAAGGAAAAACACAAGGGGAAACAAAGATATAAAAAAATAGCAAAAAAAAAAAAAAAAGAAAGGAAAGAACAAGGTGAGAATGAGTAAAATAGGTCAATAAGATAATAAGCTTCTACAGGTCATCTGAATGATGTTGTTTGTGATACGAAGAACAACTAGCTGTAGGAATGTCAACTGTTCTTTCTCCTGGAAATGTTGTTTGTGTGACTTTGTAATACGTGTTGATCCATTTACGGACCAAGAAAGTCCAGCTTTTAATTCGGCGGTGTCAACTAGTATGCATTTGTAGATGAGCTTTTATTGAGAATGAGATATATCCGCCTCTTTCTCCTCCTCGTCATCATCATTTATGTTTCTGTCTTAACATATATTAACTTCATTTATCACGTGAGGGTGAGGCACGAGACTCGTTGATCGAGATAGATCCACCTATTTCTCCTCCTCGTCATCAATCAGTCATGTTTCTGTCGTAACGTATATCAACTCCCTTTGTCGTGTTAGGGTGTGACACGAGACACATTGATTCTCCTCCTCGTCATCATCTTTTATGTTTTTGTCGTAAAGTATATTAGCTCCATTTGTCACGTTAGGGTGAGACACGAGACACATTGATTTAGATAGATCCACCTCTTTCTCTTCCTCGTCATCTTCTTTTATGTTTCTGTCGTAACGTATATCAACTCCATTTGTCGTGTTAGGGTGAGACACGAGACACATTGATTGAGATAGATCCACTTCTTTCTCCTCCTCGTCATCATCATTTATGTTTCTATCGCGACTAATATTAACTTCATTTGTCGTGTTAGGCTGAGACACGAGACACATTGATTTTTGGTGTATTATTTGCCATTTGCCGCATATATGATCTGTGTATTTGCTGTTTTATTGTTTTGTCTAGGCGTATCTTTCTTCAGTTTTATACATTAATTCGTTAACAAATCCTGGGTGGACGGTTATTTGTAATGTATTTACCGAAACTTTGCCAGAAGAAATAGTTACATTCATGGAATGGCTGCCAAATGATTTTGGTTGTGAGTTTCCTTGATAAATAGGTGAGAGAACTGACAGCTATTAAGTGGTGCTTTACATGACCCATTAAAGTTAGCTTAGGTATACAAAAAGGATCTGTGGATGAAGCTAGTCAGATGTAAATGTTGTGATTGATTTTCAATGTTACAGTGTGGGAAGCAGAGAACAAGTAGTTACACCTACTTGAGATCTTGTGGAGTGTATATACAATTGTGTTGTTTCATTCGTGCAGTTTAGTCATTAATGGGTGTGGATGTTGGTGCTGTGGAAGTGATGGTAGAACATTTCCTAGCACGGCATAGATAGTTAACTTTTGCTAGGTCTCTTATCTTCCAAAGAACATTTGGAGATGTAGAACTAGTAACAGCTTTTACTTATACTGTATTTGGCGTTTATCTTAAGAGCTGCAAGTCGGAAGTGTTTTTGGGGTCAGCATTTCCTTATTTGTTACCAATTGAAATATCATATTGAACTCATGTGCTTCTTCATTAAAATAATATAGACGTATCATCTTTAAGGCTACAGTTCCATATTACTATTGGTTGATGATGATATCAGATCATACACTTCTTCGTCTCTTTTGTTTGTACGGTGCTATTCCTGCATTTCTTCTATCTTTTTTGTTCTTTCAGGAGTTGGGGTTTCTTGCACATAGTCTCTCGAACCGCTTTAGTCACAGTAGTAATAGGTATAACCAAACAAATTATAACTGATGTAATGAGTCATTTGTCGATATGGGGTTGGGATTGCACTTTATGATCTCATTCTCTGCCCTTTTACAAGAATCCCAGTATTTGCCAACAGATATGTGTTAAGAGCCAATTTGCTGTTTATGGTTATTCTCTTAAAACAGAATGTGAAGGAAATAGATATGTTATTAAATGAACTAATTGCGCTGGTACAGAAATATTTAGACGTAAAGAAGTATCAGAACATAATCTTCTAGCTGTGAAGCTGATTTACCTACTTCAACTTTTGTTGCTTGCAGCTTTTTGGTGACAGTAATGGGTTTGCTTATGGCGTGGAGCTTGACACTAGCAATGGTGGATGCATTCTCAGTTCTTATTAAACTCCCAACTCGTCTGCCTGGAATAATGTCACTTGTTGTATTAGGAGATTGGGTATGTACCTTGTTCAATATACTGAAAAATCTACCTTATATAATCTTCTTCTCTAATCAAATGCCATCTCGTTGTCGCATCTAACAGGTCCTGTCATTTCTAGCACTAGCTGCATCATGTTCAACAGCTAGTGTGGCTGACTTTCTTATTCATTCTAGAAGCTCATTCTGCGAGGGAACTTTATGCACCCGTTACCAACTCTCCGCTACCATGGCTTTCTTGGCTTGGTTTCTGACATTTTCGTCGTCCCTCTTCAATCTTTGGCTTCTTCCCAGCTTAAACGTATAGTACTTATATCTCTCTGGTGCAATGTGATATCCGGAATAACCCGGAGGTAATTTGTATATGGCACAACTTCCGTATAGTCTCTTGGAGTTGATGATATATAGTTAATTGTAGATGAAGCATAAAGTTCAGAATAAAAGATGTAATACCAGTGATCCATTGCTGGACTAAATGTACAAAATCTACTTTCATCCTTGTTGCGTTAACTCGTCAATTATATGGTGAAGGGAGTTTAAATTAAAGTTTCATGATTAGTTCTTACTTCTATTTTATTTTTAGGGATTGTATATTTGCTTCAGCATTTCGTGAACGTTTCTGAACACGAAAATACAAAAATTCCTAATTTGATCTGAACATAGTTTCCAAATTCATGTAGGAATAGGTCATTTCATTAAAATAAAGTTTATGAATTCTGATCTGTATCTCTTTTGGAGGGAAATAGGTATTATATGGATCTTTAATTTAATCGTGTGTTAAAATAAACAGGCTTAACCTTTTCCTTACAGGCACTTTATAACCTTTTCCAAATAGTCTCCTATTTAAATTCAAAAATCATTTAAAAGTTGATGATTAATTATTATTTCATGATGTGACAGCATAAATTATTGAGAAATTTATGTACATTGGAACTTATTTGATCCACTCATTTTGGACTTAAAATATCCCTTGATCTTCATGATGTGACGGAAACAATGAGAAGCTTATATATATTGAAACTTATTTTATCCACTCATTTTGGAATTAAAATATCCCTTGATTCCATCAGATGTGACATTTTATTTTATTTTTTGCTTAGTAGTTCGACGCTATTACGTTCAATTATCAGCTCTAGTTCTATAATTATTTGTTTAGTAGATTATTATTTAGCGAGTTTCTCCATTATAAATAAAGATGACCTAATGAAATTCTTATTTGACGTAAAAGAAAAGGATAACTACGAAATATATAAATAACTATACATCCAAAAACTCAGTACTATTGTACGCTTTTTTGCACAAATAAATAAATAAATAGATAGCATATCCACAATTACACATCATGATCGTCTTGTATTATCATAAGTAAAGTAATGCATTCATATAATTAAAAAATGATTTATGGGATATTTGCTTTTAAACAAGTCTTTTTGCTAGGGAGATGAGCAAATCCTTCCTCTAAAGCAAAATACTATCTCTGTTTCAAATGATAAATAATTTAACGTAACTATTTTTAGAAATTACGACAGATAATTCGAAATGATACTATAACTGTGCCAACGAGAATATGCAGAAGATTCCACATTATATATTTTTCAAACTTAAATTCTCTGCAATATTCTCATGAAGTAGGGAAGAAATCATAAATATAGAATGGGCTCGCATTTTGGACCACTAAAAATCTCAAACAAGTGCACTACTATTACTACTAATTAATTCCGTGTTCAATGGATTACGTTAATTAATTAATAATATAGAATTATTTTGCCGGCTGCTGTACTCCCTTTTCATTTTGTCAATGCCAGCTTTCATCAAGCCAAAATTAAATTCCACACCTCTATAAAAAAAAAAAAACATATATAAGTCTAATGTTTCCATTTATTGTTATTAAAAAATATTGCAGTGGAGAATTGTACCTCTAGGATTATAACACAACATTTACTGTATATCCCACGAATGGGGTCTGGGAAAGGATGGAATCAGTAGTACACATACACATAGCTTACCCTCTATCTTTGTGGGATAAAGATATTGTTTCTGATAGATCCTCGGCTCAAGAATTATAGCTCTACATATTTCTTACTACTAAGTTTTTGTGTCGAAATAGAAGATTCGAAGACATGCAGCTTCATCAAATCTTTAAAAAAAAATTAATATTAGACAGCTTGATCAATGAGATGCACGTGCATTGCATCATTCAGTTTCTGTCACCAAAAGAAAAAATTATGAGCATCTATTTGGGGAAAATAATACAAGCATCACATTGACATGCATATATATATGATAATATATTGATTGAATGTTTATGGACCAATTATACTAAGTTGATTTGGTGTCATGTTCTTAGATTTCAATCTTTAGTCTATTTTGACAAGCTGTGTACTGTGCATGGTTTCTTTCTCACTCGGCATCACAGTTGGGAAATATATAGTCCACTTGTAATCAATAAGTTATGTTTTTCTTATTTTCAAAATTATATTAGTAAATTAATTAGATCAACTTAATATTTTATATTTAAAATTTAAATTTTGATGAGTAGTACTACAAAGGACAATAATAACTTTTCTTACGTTAATTTGATGAGAAAATATATTTTGAAATATTAGTCAAAATTTATAATATTTGACTCTTGAGAAACAAAACATAAACTAATATATAAAACACGTACGGTAGTGCCATTTTATCAATATTTACAAAATGTACAACTGATACTCTAATTAATTATAGGTGGTAAAATTAATATACGAATTATCTATTGACCTGCTCATTTATTAGCTCAGTTAATCACACAATTGAATATGTCTTTTCCTCAATAATGTCTAGCCTCAACCATTACCAAAAAATAAAAAAGGTTCAACCAATACTCTAAACCAGCCACTATCAATTTTTGTTGGTAGTATTTGTTTTGTACATTAACTTTGTGGTTGGTGACGGTGAGTTTTGTGGGGGCGGAGTTGGTGGGAGAGTGGCCTTAAAAGTCCAAAATCAAAGAGGCAACACCATGTGATATTTGCCAATTCTACGAAATGGGGACCTAAAAAAGCGAATAGGTGTTGGACTAATTATGTATAATAAAAAAAAGAAAAGTTACATTTTTTTTTTATGTATACATAAACTGTTTCGGTGGCTATGGTATGTGGAGGGAAGCTTCATAGACCCAACTTACAATTATCATTTCTATAACGCCAAATGATTATCAAATCACATTTTCAATCTTTGATTCTATTTTTTTATTCTTAGTTTATGGGTCCAAAAGAGAAACCCCAAATCTATAACTTAATTAAAAGAATAAAGTTAGGAAAGATTGAATATTAATTAAGTAGAAAAAAAAAAGCAGGTAAAAGCTACTCATGAAATGTCTTTTCTATTATATTTTGTAACAAAATTGCTTTAACTTCTGATTTTATTCTTAACGACAAGATATATTATCTCACAATGTCTATATTTTATAAAAGAAGTTTCTCTCTTAAACACCACACACAGTCAAGTTATCATAAATTTCTTCACTAAATTCGAATTTGCATCAAAAAAATTCTCAATCATAAGATTTTTAATTTAGAATAAAAAAAATATTTAACACTCACTTGCGATAAGCAATTCTTTGTAGTATCTTTTATAGTCTGTACCAGAACGTTAACATTTTTTTTTATATCATAGAACAATTAAATGTTCGTTTGCACATTGAGAAAATATTCTTACAAGAGTTGTCATGATCTTTATTTCTTAATTTGATGTTAACCTTCAAATAAGGCCAACCAACTTAAGAGGAAAAAAAGTAGTATTTCTTAAGCATGAAGGGAGGAGGGAAAAGAGAACACGAATCTCTTATTTAGTGTGCACTAGGCATGTGTTTCTTAAGCAATAAGGACAAATTAGGATGAAAATTAAAGCGACTCTTTTTCTTTTTTATATTCAACAACTTAAACAATACTACTACTTGGTATTTTAATTTTTAAAATGACCCAAGTCAACCAAGCTGAAAATAATGTCTTTTACTTTGTCTAAGTTTATTTTCGTCTTAAATTGAAATGTTGATTTGTATATTTATATAAAACTATTACACTTGTTTGGATGGTGGTTAATTGTTGCATCATCTTGTATTGTTAGTTTAAATATGATATTTATTTTGATTGTTACATAAATTTTATTATATCGCATCGTTTAAATTCATTATTAGATAACGATGAAAAGATCTATTTTATGTATAAAAACGGTTTGGTGTGATCGCGTTGTCACCTCAATATTTTCTTCTCATTTTGTTTGTATATATTATTTAATAATCATATTTCATGTTTTATCTCACCTTTTCATAGTAGTTTTATCTTGTATCCTGTCATTTTTTTTAGATTTATCATTCAAATTATAGATGTGTGACATTATGTAACGATACAATCTATTCAAATATTAATATGTTCATTAAAATAATAAAATACAATAAATTATGAAATAATATGATAACAACAATCCTAATAAAGTGTTATTATAATAACATTTATAAGTATTGATAATTTGATATGCCTAGTCAAAGAAGACAATTATTGGAACAAATAAAAAAGAGAAGGAAACATAAACTAGGAGACAAGAAAATAATGAATTAAGAATATAATGTATACTAGTATTTTCCAAGGTGGGAGGAAATAGAAGTGAAAATAAGAAAAAGAGAAGAAAACAAAATAGAGAAATGTGATGGAAGAGCGATAGTGTTTTTGTTTTATTGTTGGTGTGGAAGAGTAGAAGGAAGGAAGGATTCAAACACGCAACAAAAAAACAGATCATTACATGTAAGCTGTTGTCGGGTTGTTGGTAATTAGTACTAGTAATATTTCTCTCCACTCTCCTGCCTTCCTTCATTTCCACGTGTCGTTTTATTCATACTCCTCTGTTTCTCCTTCACCTTGCCACGTCCCTTTCTTTTCTTACCTATATTACCCTTCTAATCTTCCCATTATTTCAGCTCCGCCCCCTTACGTTTTCCTTTTCCTTTTTTTTAATTTACTTGGTTTGACTAAAAAGCAATTAGTAGACAATCCATCAACTATAAACTAAATATGCTACCCTAAATAATAACATAGTCAATAAATTAAATGATAACATATTCAATGTAATTTATGAGTGAAAAATTATGGTTCAAATCAAAAAATAAAGATATAATCATAATCGCACTCAAAAGTGTGATCTAGTAGCTAGTTAATAAAATGGTTGAGAACTATGAGGTTTGGGCTTCAAATTCTAGTGAAACAAAAAACATCACGTGATTTTTCCTATTGTCCTAGTGCAGGGACATAGTTATTTGGTACATGTGGTTGATGAAGAAGGTAAAAGATATCCTGTAAAATTAGTTAAAATACGCGAAAGTTAATCTGAACACCACAATCAAAATAAAATGTATACACAATCATTAATGATTACTCCATTTACTTAATGTATTTTTATTTTTTTGCAACAAAATTAATTAATGTAGTTGAACACAATATTTATATGAGAAAATTTTAGTTGGCCAGCCTAATATAATATCAAATCGTATTAATTTATTATGATAGTTATGTAATTAAACAAAGTGATACTACATGTTATTAAATAATAAAAACACATATCATATATTTATTACATATCGTGAGGCATGCATCTAGACGGTGCATATTAATTGATTCAGAGAATTTTCATCGTTGTGTTTATCAATTCATTGCAATCAAGATAAGTTATCACTGTCCCGATAATCTTTAGGTGTTAGTAGAGAAAATCGTTGGTAGTAACATGTATGTTCTTATATAAAGTATGGTCAATTTGCCAAAAAGTGATAAAAAGGGTAAAAGGAAAGGGAAAAAGTGTCATGATAATCTTCTTTGAATTATTGTATAGTAGCCTTCAAATATCATTATCAAGATGCACAGGTTACTTGTCGATCTGTTTGTAGTCATCTCATCAGTAAGAATTAAGAACCTTCTTTCACTACTCTACAGATAAGTCTTAATTTTGCCTTATCAAAACCACTGCACATACATTTTATTCAACAAATGGATGGGTGGTTGGTTACATGTTACCCTCCCGTTTTTAATTCTACGCTCTTTCTCCCTCCTTTTATTAACTTCTTGTGATTCCTCTGCCTAGTGGTACATTGACCGTACACCGTTTACCAACTTTTTTTTTTTTTTTTAGTTTTTAATTATTTGAGATTTCTCATTTGTATGGAAATTTGATTAAATTTGAATTTGTAAAAAAATAATATAAGTTATATTAACAGTAGGACGAATAAAAAAGATTCTCTATTCAAAGTTTAAATTTGAGATCTTTAATTAAGAAAGAATTACTTATTATCTCATGACAATTCTTGTTAGGTTGATTTTTGAATAAATACAACTTGATCTGGACTTCTACTACTAGTTTGATTAGTACCTCTACCACTTGAATCAATTTGGATAGAATACATGTGAATATAGGTTTGTTCGACTGCCTGAATAAGGTAGTGAAAGAATTTAAATTTTAAAAAAATCTCACGTAAAATAAAATGTACAATGAAATACGTCTATCATTAATATTTGGATAATAATATCTAAACGACTTTTCTTTTTAGAATAACTTTCAATATCTGAAATCTAGTGGCTAAATTAATTTAAATTTGCATAGAAAATATTAGTTTCTAAAGAGTAAAATTTGGGGGAAATTTGTTATTATTTGGCAAATAACCCAAAATTTCAAAAACTAGAAAAAATTAGTATTTGGGTCAAATCTCATTATTTGGAACCTTTTAAAAAATTAAATTCTACACCAAATTTTTATATTTTACAAAAGCACCCTCTATAGTAGTTGTTTGCGTTGTATTACATAAATTTTCACGTAAACTTACCAAAGTAGTGATGTAATATTCAGTGAATATGAAAGTGATGATATGGTTATTGATGAAAATGATGAACAATCGACTCAGGATAACAAAGTCATGTGTTTTGTCTACTTCACGATGTATGGAATGATGTTTGTTGCACTCACTCCGAACTATCATATTTCTCCAGTGTCATGAACAATACTTGTTATTTGTTGCAACGAATATCAAATTGACTTGTTATTCAAACCTATGGTTAGTTTTGATAGTTTTTAAAACTTATGGGTATAAATCATATTTTCTAAAAAAAGTGAGATATATTTCCCAAATACTATGACCAAACACATGGTGAAATTTTACCCAAATTTTAACACAAGTAATAGTTGCCAAAAGTATTTAGAAATTTATGATAAAACGCTAGCTTAAATATCCGAAGCACATTAACCTAAGTGTCATGTAAACTCATTAATAGAGAAGTGTTTTTTTATCGGAAATCTTTTCATTCTTAAGGCTTAATTTGAGATATTTGTTTTGAATAAACTTATAAGTCAAAAGTTGAAAAAAATTAACTTTTGACTTTTTAACTTATTTTTGTTTTTTTGCATCAAAGTAATTGATTTAAAATAAATTGAATCAATACTAGATAAATACTCCCGAAATGAGCAAGGAAAATGAGACTTGCTCAAAAATCCAAAGTCCCTACTTCCGTAATTTCAAGATGAATAGAAGGGTAAAATTTAAAGGAAGAAGTACTCTCCCTATACAACCTGTCACCCATATTTACAGGTTGGCAATGCATTGCCCTATGCTGCTATGATGCCAAATAACAAACTCTTTAATTCAAAAGTCACCTCTTTATTTTCCTTTTTACCATTTCCCCTTCTTTCTTTTTAAAATTTTTTTCAATAAATAAAAATATTGACGTGGCTTCCTGGTTCATTACTCGAGAGTACAATTTTATTATCACCTCCTATTTATACCTTCCATTCCCACATTTTTCTCTCCTCCAGTCTTCTCTAACAAGTTTTCTTCCCTCTCCACTGAATCCAAATCGGATCTACCAAAAATGGGTATTTGCAGTTCCTGTGAATCAACATCTATTGCTACGGCAAAATTGATACTACAAGACGGAAGATTACAAGAGTTTCCTTATCCAGTAAAGGCTTCCTACCTGTTACAGAAAGATCCGTCAATATTCATATGTAATTCCGACGAAATGGATTTCGGAGATGTGGTTTCCGCCATAAGCGCCGATGAGGAGCTTCAACCCGGCCAACTTTACTTTGCGTTGCCGTTAAGCAAACTGAAACGTGGGCTTAAGGCGGAGGAAATGGCAGCATTAGCTGTAAAAGCTAGTTCTGCATTGAACAATTGTGGCGGTGAGAAATACGGTTGTCGCCGTAAAGGTTCAGATTTCTTAGTAGAAAAAAAGGGGAAAAGGAGAGATAATAACGATTCCGCCGCCGCCGCTGCGGAATTGAGAAGAGCGAGGAGTACTGGTGGTAGTGGGAGGAGAGGGAAGTTTACGGCGAGGTTAACTGCAATACCTGAGTAGATTTGATTTTTGGGGGAAATCACACTGTTCATTTTAATATTTTTTTCATTTTTGTGAATATAGTAGAAAATTAGTTGAGGTTAATATTCAAGATCTGCTCTCGGATTAGTGAGTAGTTCGAAATTCGGCATCTATTTTTTCATTTTTTAGAATAATGTGTAGTTGTCATCAGTTAATATGGGGTTGTATCACAATTTTACCTCTAGCTCGATTGATTAGCAAATATTGGATTAAAATCTAAATGAGATCTCCATTAATTTGCATGATTTATTATCATCAAGCACTACAGCTAAAATGCACTTTTTCTTAATTAATAGTATAAGATGTTTTAACCTATTTAAAAAATTGTATGATTTTATTTAGATCAAGAGATGATAAATACAAAGGTTGGCGTCTTCTAAACTTTCTCACCCGCACCACCTACGCAACGTATGCTATCTTCTGACGTATCATAACGACTAGCATGGATTAAAATGAGGAATATTGTTATTCATAGTGTATTTCAAATGTGTAATTAACCTCAAAAACTAACTTATAAATGAATTACGAAGAAAAAGAATTTTAACTTAGAGTCAAAGAAAAAGAAGAAGAGGATGTTGTTGTCGACGATACAAGCGATTTCATTGTTTGACTTCGAAGCACATGAATTCTAGACATCACAGGTATTACAAGGAATCAAGGATTATAAATTTGGCCATAATTAGCTAACAAAGTAATAATTTGAATGTTTTGAACCATGTTAAACTAATCTATGTGTATGTTGTGAAGGGACAGTTCAATGATTAAAAAAGAAACTACGATTAATTAACGATTTGAAATTGCAAGTCATGAAGCTAGCTCACTCCAGTGCTCTTGTTCTTTATGTTCCCTATTCTTAAGTCTTAACAATTGATGAAGGAATAAAAAAACAAATCTAAATGAATGGGATGGATTATTGCAACAATTTGTAGGGTCAAAGAAAGAAAAATATTGTATGAAAAGTGTATTTGCAAAAACTATCATGGAAAAATAATAATTATATTTTACTTTCTCCCACCACTACAATTATCGTACTAAAATAATAGGAGAAAACAAATTAGCATAAGTACTCTGTGTTTAGAAGGAGTTGCATGTGTATCTGGAAATTGGTATTCCTTCATCCTTAATTAGATGTTTCGAGTTTGAGCTCTCTTGGTATAAAGTCATTTTTTTATGGAGTGTTTTACTCCTCAATATGGGACTTTTCGATATAAATTTTAATTTAATCAAACTTTAATGTGAGTTCCGAACGCTCGGCGAAAAACAAAAAAAAAAAAAGAGTTGCCTTAGCAGGCTAGCTAATCTTAACTTTCTTACAGCTGGAACCACGTCAATGTCATTATCTACATTTAATAGTTGTGTATTCCTTTGATTTGAAAATTACCATAAATTAATAATATAATTTGAAGTTTCGAGTGAGTAAGCAACAAACAATGCGACAATACATGACTTTTCACCCATACAAGTTGTAGTTTGGAAAATTTTGACTTTTGAGTACGTACCCAACTAATATATTATTCACGAACATATGTTGAAATGGGATTTATTTTCACATAATTAGTAAAACAAGTTGCAAAATGGTAGTGAGACTAATTAATATATACTATACTACTATATATAGGTAGAAAATTTAATTAAGCAAATGTAGTTGGTTAATTAGGCTGGACCCATTTCTGTTGATATGCCTTAACTCTATTTATCATTACATCACCATTGATCAATTGTTTGGAAGAAAAAAGTTCAAGGCCAGCTAGGAGAATCCAATGCTTCACGTATTTCAAGTAGAAATGAGTTTTTTTTACCATGCAATTTTACTCAAATTAAAGCACTTGTAAAATTTCATGGCACGTTTTTCACTCCATATTATATATATATATATATATATATACACAATTGGTCCATACCAATACAGGACTGGGCATAGTTCAATGCCATCACAAGTGGTGCAACAGTGTACTTTGTCTTTGGGACAAACACAACATGTGAATCACACAAATACGTACAGACATAGTAACATTTTAGTAGATCTAGATCTTTTGTTGCTATAAATCTTACTGTCTAATAACTAAATTTTTATAATTATAAATAGTAGATATATAGATGGTTCTAGAACCCATGTATAGATATAATTTGAGTGAAAGAAGTTGTTGGCCGGTCAGCTCCATTTGTATTAACCCGTTAGTTTATTAGTTTGTTCTATAATGTGTAATTACATTATGACGGTTATTGGGGATATACAGATTTTTTTTCACCATAATGATCGATGACTCATGACTCAAGTAATAATTGTTGCAAATCTGCTTTCGCAATAAGAAATCCCTAAGTCACCTAACTAGTATTTTCAGTTAAAAACTGCTTAACGGATTAAAAGTTTGATGCCATACATAGATTAATAGAGTAAAATCCAAGAAGAATGAATTAGTAAATGTTATAGTGTCTGATAGTGCAACTTGTAGTTATTTTATTAAATTTAATCGGAAGGCAAAAAAATGTGTGGACCGTCACAATTCTTTTTTTCATGAGAATATATAATAGTAAAGTAGGTACTATGTTTGAGCCTTTGATGGGATCGATGATTAATGTTTCTAGTGCTTATCGCGAATAATATATCTACTTTTATTAAATGGAGATATATATAACATCCATTCGAAGCTGGTAACCATAGAATTAACTCGAACATAATCTCATTAAAATCTTATAATCTTTTCAAATACTTTTTTTTTGTGTCTCAACTCTCAACTTATATGATTGACTTTTATTTTTAGTTCGTGTAAAAAAATATATTTTTATATTTGTTAACAATTTAATTTTAAAATATCTATGACTTGTTTTAGATTATTCAGTTTCAAAAGTCTATTTCTTTCTTAAATTTTATATAAAGTCAAATTACATCATATAAATTGAAACGGAAATATCGGACTAAAAAAAAGTCAGGGTCAATCAATAATAAGTGCCTTTTGCTATCTACCTACCACTTAGTATTTTATCATATTTTTTTACTTGATAGAAATGGAGATAAAGGTGAAGGCAATTTCATTGGTTGGGTCCCAAGATTAATGCGTCTGAAGGATCAAACATCCTTTTCACTTGCCAGATTTTATTTCACCTTGCTTCTTCCAAAGTTGTAATAATAGTATTCTTCATGTCTTGTCGTATTTTTTGTTTTTTCTTTTAACGTAAAACAGTTCAATGTTTACTATTAATGAATGTGAAAATTTGAATCAGAGTATGTTTTGCCAAATTGTTGAGAGACTTTAATTGCCATGATGTGCCTGTTACTAGCTGCAACATAAGTATGGGGTATAATATTTACAAGGTGGTCCTTCCTTATCCTCCACTTTTAGAGTTCAATTTTTTCAAGTGCCTCAACCAATTTTAATTTGTCATATTAATTAGTTGGGATCCACTTTAATTTTGCATATATTAAAGACTATCCACTATATTTACCATCGCAGTTGAAACTTGAAGTTTATGAATATGAAATTATAACTTATTTAATAAGTTGCTAGGTTCTACCTAAATAATTTATTCATATTTCATCGTCAGCATCACCTCCCTTGTCATTTTCCGCTTATCCAAATCACCTACTTCATAATTTGTTACATAAAGTAGGTGATTACATTTTTAGCTCTGTTCACTTATTAAATATTTAACAAGTCCTTGTCCAACTACTTGGTTAATCTTCAGTAGTTCAATACTTATCCTGGCCGTTTGGTTTACACAAAATAGATAAGGAATAGTGATGTTATGAATTAATAATGTAGAAATTAGCTAGTAAGTAATACAATTAGGAGCCTTTAATTGGTTTTTCATATATAAAGCATAATAATACAGTGTTTGATTGTCCATAACATATATTATTATACATAAAATAAAATAAAAAGTCAAGAGTCAAAAATACTAAAGCTTCATTTCTGAACTATTGAAATCGTGAGTTTCTTATTTGAACTATCATTCAATGATTAGTGAAACACACCTGGACGCTGACTAAGAATGCATGTAGTATAATATATAGATTATGATAACTAAACTGTCCAAAATAACCTCATTTGTTAACAATTTTTATTTTATTTTAAAAATAAAAGTAATAATCAGTCTATCACCGATCTAGATCAGAAAATCAAAGAAATATACATGTTGAACTTATTTAATAACCTGAATAATAGCAGTTTTGCAGCTCACACAGAGAAGAAACTTCAGCAGCTGAAAATTACGTCCACTGAATTTTTTATATTTGACTTGTTAGGTTAGTCCAATTTTTATTTCAACTCTTGACAAGTCAAATTATGGGACAGAGTAATAAACTATCAAAAATCATGATCACCTTTTTTGATAAGTAAAACTATATATGCCTCGATGAGCTAAAAGGATTGAGAAAATTTCTGTAGCGGTTTCGGCTCCCTGTTACTCTTTGTAGTGCTATTTTTCTAAATTTTTATTATAAAAAAATGTAGCGATATTATATATTTTTATAACAGATATACAAGATATATGTATTTGTGTATTTATAAACTCTAGCAATGAGCATTCTCTCAATAGAGAGACATACATGTATAATATACAAGCAGCATATATTTTTAGATGTTGGTTCCCCGTACACTTCACATACAGTTTAAAAAAACATATACTTCATTGGATCTAATTGACTACATATACAATTGATTTCTTCACATACATTCCACTTCGACTTTTTAAAAACATAGACATACACAAGATATTGTATTTACGTGTTTTCAGTTGGGATAAGATATTCACACAATTTTGATTAAGATTATATATTGTATATGCACAAATACAGTTTATTAAAGCGTGAATATGAAATTTTCCCGAAGGATTCACCGTCAATTGGGCTTGAAACGTAAGAGAAGGCCCAGCTCTGATTTAAATTGATATTGAGCTTTAAGATTGGATTGTCCAACGTAACGAAGGGGAAAGTGCAAAAATACTTATAGAAGTTGAGCAATGAATATGAATTAGATTTAGAGAAAATTTCATGTTTAACATATTTATAAGACTATTTATTACTCCTAGTTATGACATTATTATTTATGTTTTTCAAGTTTTAACAGTAAAAAACTTACCAGATATAACATTTGTTGAACATATAAAAAAAATAACAAATTTATTAATGTACCAATGATATAAAGAATTGAATTAAAATAACTCCTAACCAATGGAGATGAGATTTAGATTTATGTACGTGCCTGAAACACAGAATTTGCTTCTTAGAGCACACAACTAGGCTTTGCTCAAATAGAATGAGGGCACAAAATTACAGGAACTTTGATCATCCTCCATTCTAACCGAAAACTACCATTCATTTATACACAAGGGATAGGATGGGAAAAAGAATTGAGACACCTTTCAAAGAGAAAAGAAAGAAACAACCACATTCTTCGATTAATCTTAACATACCATGCATCATCATTTCACCAGGTCCTTCATTATTAGATACCGGAAAGCAAAATTATGAGTAACCCATTCAATATTCTTGCGGCCCTTTCCCTGTGGAATTTTCTTAATGCTCTTTCTAAGAGATTCCGGTAAAGATTGTTCGACCATCTCCAACACACCAGCAGGACATAGGCCAGAATCCTTAGCAAAGGACTCCACAACTTTTGGCAACACTATTTTCTGATCCTTTTTCACACCAAAGGTAGCCCTGATATAATCTTCTTTTGCGACTTCCAGCTCCTCATGTACTCTTTTCGGTGTATAGACTCGAACCTGACAAAAACATTTCACTCCCGTTAGAAAGAAATTGGCCTCCACATCACTACTAATTTATCTTCTTTTTAAAATGCCTGACGCATTTGCATGGCAAGAGCAACTTGATGTATATTTCTAGCTTTGTGATAATGACATGTTCATGGAGAAGATAGTGAGGAGAATATTATGGCCATTACCGCGGGATCTGAGTGGTTGCCTGAGCTGAGTGCAAAATGCAGAAGGGGTTCTGGATGTTCAATAGCATATGATTGTCTTTCATCCCCCGTCTTGAATTTTCCTTTAGAAGAAAGTAACAAGCGAAGCCACTGCATCCAGAATGAACTTTATCAGCATCTCAAATATTAAATCCTCCAAAACCAGTAGAACTAGAAATATGCCAAGAACAAAAAGCACTAGGCTGAAGTACAGACATTTTGACTACAGAAGTAAATAAAGATGCTAAAGCTCTTGGGATATACTTCGAGGAGAAAGTATGTTTGAGGTGTAGTCAGTTGATTGATTCATTGATTGTGTAGCTTAGGCCATGACCGTTGCACATGTACATTAACCTAAAATGGACATCCAAGAAGAAAATAACTCAGGAAGTATACCTGTCCTGGTCTGGACATTCGACATCCCAGGATAGAGTTTTGTACCGTATCTGCACTTACTACATGGCCTCCAACATTATAGGCAGCCTGAATTAAGCAATAAGGTAAGACAACATCTCCACCACGCAACTCTTAGCCAAATAAAAAGGTTTATTTACTAACCTTCAAGAGTAGAAATATTCTCTTGACATTGTTTTGGGGGATACCGTAAGCTAGAAATGCCTACACGGAAATAGTAATGCTCCACCATCAGCTAAAAGTAGATATTGACTGCATAGATCATAAAACTGTAACACTGATGCTCTAAATTAATGAGGAACCTTACATGCATCACCAATGCATTATGTACGTTAAGCCAGAATGCTATCTTCTCTTCATGAGTCAACTTTCGTGGATCTATTTGTTCTAGGCGAGAAATAAGTGACCTGCAATATGACACCTCAATGAGCATCATACGTTAATAAAGGTTAAGCTCATGCCGTGAGGTGCCTGAATCTCATATGTTCTTACCTGAAGTGCTGTAACATCGGTTCAATATCGCCCAATTTCTGAGTATCTCTATATACACACTGTACTTCAATCATTGTGCTGTAAGGTCCACTGAACTCCTTCAACCCTTCTACATGAAAAGGATTGTCCAGCCGAACATCAAAAGATGAATCATTCCTAAATCCTGGACTCCATATGTCTTTTGGGGAAAATGCACTTATGGAAGACAAGGATGACGTTGGCGATGAAAGACCGGGATTTGTCAGTGGAGGATCAGCAAGCTTGCTATATATGGTGCACATGCACTTTATCATATCCTCAGACAGCTTGTTTGGTGTATCAGGAACATGATCAGAGATACGGGTGCCTAGATGCTCCGCCAAACTGATTACATTTGAAGAAGCATTTTGCGCATACTGCAAAGAAGTCGTAAAAGAGACTCAAATTTTTAAGCTGTTAATTGTTTTTTAGAAAAACACTTCTGAGTCATTTTATATCTAGATGCAACAATAATAAAAATAATCCGTCCTTCAAATAGCAGAAAGTGCAACGAAAATTCATCTCCCTGATGCAAATTACCTCCATCATAGATAACGGTTGAGAATGACAGGCACGCAATGTTTTGCCCAGTGTCTCTTCTGGTGGGGAAGCTCTGCTCGACAAAGCTGAACGCTGAGATAATGACGAATGGCTTCGTTGAACTCCAGATTCATTAATTTTGTCTTCCACCATACTATTGGTTTCTTTCCGTGGATATAATTCTGATCGACTATCAACTCGAGAAGCAGATTTTTCCCTTTTCAACATCACATCAGAATTGGAGAAATCAAGACGCCTTCTTGGGGTACTTATAGGAGATTTTAATTTATCGTCTTTTGTGGGAGGAGACAAGGATGAGATCTGTTGATCAAATGCTTTTCTGTATAGTGAGAGAAGATACTGTTCCAAATGCCCAACTTCCAATTCTAGTACTGCAATATCTCTTATCAGTTCTGTAGCTGGCTGGAATCAGTTGGGAAGAGTATAATCAACATATGACAGAGATAAGGTTAATGAATCAATTAAGATATAAGAAAATAACCTGACAACAACCATGAGCCTAGCAGAAACTACGAACGACAATAGACTATTTGAGCCTTACACTACTAAATCAACTTCACAAAGAGTTTAACGTGTGAAGTTCCAAAGTTTACACACTCAGAGAGCGTATATAAAGCTAACATATGTACATCATCACATATCTAAAATCAACCTCTTCAAAAGTACCTCATATATATAACATATTATAGTTCTTGTTTTTTTTTTTGAGATCAACTAAAGTGAGAAACTTCGGTAGAGGATGCTAAAGATTATAATGTAGAATAGTTCATATTAAAACTACACAGAGGAGAAGGAGGTACCTTAGGCATTGCGGTCACTTCATTGACATCTTGAGAAGAAGATTTATAACCTAATGCTTTCTCAAGAGCACATCGAACTGCAACTTGATCATGTAATCTTCTCTCCAGCTGCATTATCTGCAAAGAGATATGGCTTTACACATTATAGACATTAAGAATCTTTCCAATTCACCAACATGAGCAGATATCATCTATGTTAGACTACCTCCTGCCTCAGAGAACTTTGTATTTCAGCCGATGATGATTGTTTCTTCTCGCTCACATTACAGTCATTCCCGTGACTCGTATCCTAATGTAAATAAAAAATTATCGTCAGATAGTTGCAAAAGCTCGGTACTTTGAGGCCTATGTTCTTCTTTATTTTTTCAGAAGATAGAACTAGCAAATTGGATCATAGAGATATCAGAAAACAAGACTACAGAGAAGGAATATAGGAAGCTAGATACAAGATCACACATTCTGTTCTACTTTTATTTCCTTTTCCAACATTTGACATTGTGAAATTTCACTCACAGTATAGCTTGGGGGCTACTTTTAACATCAAAACGCAAGACGGAAGTTTCCTTACCAACTTCAATCGATTAGAAGTCTCTACAGAATGATCCACGATATTCTCCTCTTGTTCTGGTTTAACTGGGAAGCTGCCATTACAGAAATCACACAAAAAGACAAAGATTGAATGAAACAGTAGACAGCACTCAACAAATCACATGTAGGAAAGATTTAACCACGGGATAAAATCTGGATTACACCAAAGACTTCTAAAATAAACAAATTGCTTTGTGCAAAGGAACTAAAGGAGTAGTAGGATATAAGAACAGAAGTAAACGGCATGAATGTTAGATTCAGTACTCCATGTCATACAAAAAAAAAGCCCTTTCCCCTTTCCCACTCTTGCTACAGAGCTTTCCAATTTTGCAGTAACGCA
Source organism: Solanum verrucosum (assembly GCF_900185275.1). Taxonomy (NCBI): domain Eukaryota; kingdom Viridiplantae; phylum Streptophyta; class Magnoliopsida; order Solanales; family Solanaceae; genus Solanum; species Solanum verrucosum. The sequence goes on from NW_026020569.1 coordinate 465,082, forward strand.
AAGCACATTGTTACAAGAAACACCAGTTTGTTAAGCAAGCACATAGTTGCACAGATGTGATTTAGAGGGGTTTTATTTGTACAAAACCACTATAATCTACCAAGGGGAACATACCCAATAATCAATTTTTTCAGTTAACGAGACCCCAAGGAAGAAAGAGAGAGAATTCAAGACATGAATAAATCCAAAGTCTACCTCTTGGAACGAGTGTGTTTAGAAGATGTCACTCTATTTTCAGGAAATTTACTGGTGCTAAACCCTTCAAAATCCATATCTGCAGCTCACTCAATGTGAATGAAAAGCTTGACATTAGCCATCAAGAACCAATTTTTCCTGACAAATGAGTAAATGGGAACAGCAAAAATGGATCATAGTATACTTACCAGTGCATACTTCAAACAGGTAACTATCAAAGATCAAATATTTGGAAGATGGAAACAGACCCACTGACCCCTAAAGACCTCAAACAGGCCTCAAAAACCTCAGCTTGAAATAAAAACCCCAACTTATCCTTGCAGAAAGTCAGGCCACACTCTCAAATGGACAAGAAAAGGCAGCCCTCCTTTTGACCAGGAACTGAAAGTATAAGTAGCAGATGCTCACTTTTGCTCCAAAAATCTGTTATTACCACATTCCCAATATAGCTTTGTGCAATAGAGGGGAAGGTGAAGAGAGCTTTTTCCACTGAAAAAAAAAAGAAGAGTATTCCCTACTAAAGCTCAAAAATGTCAAAGGTATCCAAAAGTAGGTATATTATACTTGACAATAAAGAGTTGATAAAGGTCAGAGATTTCGGAGGAATAATAAAAATGGTGGCTCAAACAGAATAAAAGGTTTAAGCTAAAACAAAAAGAAGATTAGAAACAAAGTCGATGGATTATTAATTTTAGCAGTATTGACAACCCATTTTTCCACATTCGTTTCACTTGTTGTTGAGCTAGTGGGAGTTGTTGACCGGCCCCTTTGTCCCACACCTTGTATATATGTATACCTCTAAGCCTCAACTTCAATCACTCTATTTTTCTATTTGTATGTCTGTTTTGGTTAGGGGGTGGGGTTGTCGTATTTTGCTTAAGATCAATATTTGTGTGTCTGTTTTGGTTAGGGGTGGGGATTGTCGTATTTTGCTCAAATCAATAAATAGAGTTGAGATTATAATTGAAGTTGTTATCAAAACAAATACTTATTTGTTCATTTTAAATATTTGGTTTAAATAAGTCATATTTTGCACATATCAATAGACCTGAGGATTATAAATTTCATATAGATTACTTTTTAATAAAATTCTTTTAAATTTCATGTACCAATTATTGAATATTCCTTGCAATAAAATATTTATGTAAGACTTTCTCAGATTTACTCTTATATTAGAGGGGGAGGGTGGGAGCTAATTTATAAATACATAGATATACATAGAGTACTACACAAATTAGTTCAAAGTTACTACAATTAAGTGAACTAATAAAGTAAATGCGAATAAATTTTTATTTGTACGAGTACTTTGGGGGAAGGGTTAAACAAATCAATTCAAATTTACTATAATTGATTGAATTGGTAAAGTGAAGAACATATCTTATTTAATCAGGATTAAATGATAATTATGCATGTCAATTACTAGTATTTATATATAAATTTGATATAAATATAGTTAGGATAATTTTTTATTTGTACGAAAGTATTGTTGTGGTGGGATGACTAGCTAGTTTACATATCCATAGGTGATAGCTAGGTCATAACGTATTTTCTACACAAGCCTTTTTGATGGAAAATTGAGCCTTCCATAGGTTTGTTTTGAGGTCAACAAAAAAGTTGTACACTAGAAAATTATAGGACCCATGGCACACTTAATTAGGTATTTCGTGTGAATTCAACCACTCATATATAAAACTATATGCACACATGTATATGCATGTACCTATTATATTGTCATTAGTATATGATTCATACCCTAGAACGACCAAATCCTTGTATATTAGGATTGGTATCCCATTAGCCTAACTAATTAAAATTATTTCAGTTACTCTTAAGATATCCAATTTCACGAGGACAGACACACTCCATAAAATATCCACCATATTATAGAATCTTTTTGAAAATTAAGCTTTTATAAAGAAGAAATTGTATTTGAAATTTACTTTTGCCTTTTTAATGCTCTTGTGGAAAATCATATACGTATCTTTTTTTTCATTTTCAAACAGTGCTTTTTTCTAGAAAGTACCAAATGCATTAACTTTTCTTGCCTTTACAAATTACATGAGGGTTTTTCTAATGTGATCGGTTAAAGTATTTTCATTGTTCATTTTTACTTGTTTATAATATTAAAAAAAAATCGATTTTAGCATATTAAAAAAAGGGAAGTATTATTAATATTTTATGCTCAATTAAATATTCCTTCTCCAAATACATTTAAATTACATCTAATTAATATGAGTATTATATATAGTAAAATACGTATTTTATTTTTTTCTAAAAGGATGTGAAAAAATCATTGTAGATAAGTAAAAGTAAAGGAAAGAAATATAACAAAGGAAGGGCAGTATAAATAGAAAGATACCATGTCTATTTATTTATTTATTTTTCACATAAGGCTAAAAGAAAGCAGTGGCATACCTCAAAAGAGATGAAAGGTGAAGGGTTAAAGGGGACATTGGATACTTGAAAGGAAATGAAGTTTTGTGGGGTTCCTTTTGTCTAAATCTTCCTTTTGTTAAAAGACTATTAAGAGATACCTATATTGTCCTTGAGTAACAAAGAACTAATTGTTTGTCAATAGAATCCTCAAAATTAAATTAAAATATGCTCATGGGACATAGAAACTTTTCCAAGATAGAGACAAAACAAAATAAGGAGTCGTGAGTATTTGCAAATTAATGTATGTAGTCATCAGTCAGGCCTTTGGTTTTTGTCGTGATGTACAACTACTCATTAGAAAAGTTTCTTTCTTAATAGCTACTTGTGATAGCAAGAAAGGAACACTTTCCCATAAATAAAATTGCATGCTATATACTGATTTTTAACTTATTGCAGAAATATAATTTTTAGTTATCTTCAGAAATTATTAACAAATTAATTCAGCTTGAAATAGAAAGTGAAGTAGAGTTGTATTTGCCTGTGTAGATTAAAGCTTTGACTGAGATGACCAAAAACAAATTCAATTATTTTCATGTTTTAATAGGTCAAAAATTTCTTTTCATGTTTAATAGGTCAAAATTTTAAAAAATACTTTTTCTAAAAAGGACAAAAAGTTAGTGTGGAATTTTAGTAGAGTTTTTGCCTAAAATCATTTCTTAACTATGACTCAAATATAATGTACATCCTTATATTATCTAAGTGAGCAAAATACATCTTTATACTATCCAAAAAATAACAAGAATCATCTTTCATTCTATTTTTTTGTTAAGAAACTTATTAAACCAATAAGAAAAATGTTTTATTCTTCTCGTATTTGCCTTTTTTCTTATTCTTATGTAATATTAGAAAAATAAAGTTCATAAAAAAAGGACAAAATAACTTGGGATAAGGGTCTAAAAAATATCCCAACTTTGGTCGGATTTGTTGTTGCGATACTAAACTTTCATGAGGACCTATTACCTCCCTAGACTATTTAATACCGCATTTTTTACCCCCTGAACTATTTAATAGTGTATTTTAAAGGTATATATGTGTCCACGTGGACACATTACTATTTATAATTTTGCATTATTTTTTATGTCCACGTGGGCAAATATATATGTTTAAAATACGGTATTAAATAATCTAGGGAGGTAATAGGTTCTCATGAAAGTTTAGTATCGCAAGAGCAAATTCAATCAAAGTTGAGATATTTTTCAGACCCTTATCCCAAATAACTTCTCTTGGGAAATGAAAGGTAGAAAAACAAGTTTTATAAATGACATCTCACTTCTCTTTGTCATTCCCCGCAACTTCCACCTCCACATAGTTTTCACTTAGTAGGCGTTTGGCCATGCGATACCATATCACGATATGGTGTCGTGAGATGGAATCAGCGTTTGGACATGCGATTTTACGCTGATTCTATCTCATGATTCCATATCATGAGAGGTGATACCATATTCTCCAAAAACCATGATATGGAATGTGATTCCATATCATGATTTGAGATATTTTAATACAATAATTGATCCATGAGTTTCTATTTTGTTAAAACAACCCCAAATTTATATCTACTAACCATTTGTTTCATATGTAAATAAAATTTATAATCACATCATTACTTTTTAAAATTTATTATTCTCACCAATATAAAATTTATTATCACTTTAAATTTGATGAATATAAATGATAAATTAGAAATTCATTTGGTGAATATAAATGAGAACGAAGGGAGAAATACTTTTTTGATTTTTCATAATTAAAAAAAACGTCTTAATCTTATGACTAAGCATAATATTGATAAAAGACAATTTTCATTGGCGGTGCCACACTTTCTTAATCTTAGTATTTGCAAAACGTTCGTTCACATGACTGAAGGATATCAAGTCCAATTGATTGAGGACCTGGGAAAATTTGATCAATTAGTTATTAATATTTAGTCAAGTGGACTAGTTATAATTTTTTTGATTAAATTTTATTAGAAGTGTTTTTGACTCAAACTTGTGGTAACTTTTTAAAATTTCGTTATTCAATAATATTTAATTATTGATTTTTCTTGTAAATAGTTAGAAGTTAGTGATGTTTGTTAATTTTTATCTTAGTGCATTTAACTTCTAAGTTAATATTTACTCACTAATGTATGCTTTTTTTCTACTTTATAGGTTATTTGTAAGAGTAGTTGAGAGATATGAGCATATCAAGTACAATTTATGTTCAATTTTTTAAATTAAATTAAAGTTAGATGAAACAATTACTTAAGTGGATAACAAATAACTTTGTAATAATTTATTATACGATTATAATTTTTTGTTTATTTGATAAGATTGAATAAACAATTGGGGCTATTTTAATAGTTTTACAACTTATGGAATTTTTATGTTTATGAGAAAATATACAACACAAAAATTTCATATCGCATGTCCAAACAAACCTTCAATTTCATCTCATGATTCCATATCATGATACCATATTGCATGGCCAAACGGGCCCTTAGATTATATATAAATATATTTGAGATTATATTTGTTGCTTACTTATAACAAAGGTAAATTTAAGAGAAAAAATTGGAGCACGTGAACTTGTGATCTCTTCGTAAAATAAAGTATTTTATGTATAGATTTTTTTTAAAAGTGGTGTAATATTATTTATTGACACTTATAGTACTACTAAGTACACTGGTTGAAGATTTAGATATGTACCTAAAGAAACTAGTGTTCAATTTCCCTTGAATACAGTTTTTTTTTTTTTTTTTAATGATTATTCTAAAAATCTTGGATTCGTCACGGACACCATAAAAGAAATCACTTAGTTTTTATTTTGTACCAACCAGACCCTAATTAAGTCCAACATGAACATACATTGTCTTTAATTTAGAGCATCACCAGAAAATGAAAACCTGTGGTTCTAGTTATATTATTATGAATTACTCTAAAAATGAAAATAAAGAGAGAAGGAAAGAAAACTGAAACTTCTATTTTATCTTATTGTCCATTTTTATATGAACTGATTCGGATTGGGCATCTCCCAATGTGCAGGGTAGGCAGAAGATAGTTAAAAAGTGTTCTTCTATACATTAAATTAAAATATAAAAATACTTATGATTTAGTCGAGCAAGTGAAGCAACTATTTTCAAATGAATCTGACAGACATCCCTTGTGATTCCATGAATAATTGAGTTGTTTATTGATATTCTGTAAATTGTGTATTACAAAAACCAACATGCCTAGTATTATTATGCTACCAATTACATATTTTTAATTTGGTTTCCCAGGCACTAAATTAAGTTAGATTCCCCTGTATCTCCTTGATTTTTCAAAAATATGTACTTCTCAAGAAACTCTCATCAGCATAATTCTAGTTGAAATGGTCAAACAAAGATTAAACTAAACAAAAATCTAGTGTTTCACTGTTACAGTCACAGAAGTAAATAGACAGTTGCTGAAATTAACAGTGTGGAAAAGTTGAGAACTAATTTTTTCACCAAATTCAATCTAAATGTTAGAATCAGACAAATTAGAAGAACTTACGCTTAATTTTCTTGTATAACATAGGCTTAATTTTCTTGTCGCCATCAATGTTAATCAATTGTCTGTATACTTATAAATATATACATGTCCATGAGTTTTAAAATTAAGATGTTAGAAAATTAGTTTCCCAACTGCTAGTCTACTACTAAGTGAGCTTTGTCATGCTCCTGTATGAGTGAAAAAATGTACTGTGAAACACTATTTCAAGTTATTCACAGGATAAAAGTTACTTATATATAAACGGATACTACTGTCAAAAAGAAATTCTTCTAACTTATTTAAGAGACCTGATTGTGTAGATATTTTTTCCATATCAGTGCATATATGATGTGAAGAGGAGATGCGCGGTTACACAAATCATGAGGAGTGGTGAGAGGTTGGCTATAATGGGTGTTAGGATAGAGGTAACTAGGTAAAAAAAAGGTTTGGAGATCGAAAATTAAGATAGAAGATTAGTATGTAATCAAAGTGGTATAGTACCTTTAAGAGGGATCAGAGTAGTATTACTACTATTTAGTATGTCAGTAATTTTTACTTCGTTTTATTACTACCTATTTGCTTCATTGCTTATGTCTATCTTACCTTCTTGATAGCGGTATTTTTTTTCAACTGCTTTGTTATTGTTATTTTGTTATCATATTATTATGTTTCGATAATTATTCTTCTAATTCTAGGGTGGTCTATTGAAAACAACCTTTTTACCTCAAAAAGGTAGAGTAAGATTTGAGCAAATCTTACCCTCCATAGACACGGATTAAACCGAGTATGTTGGTGTTGGTGTTAGTGCTTATCATAGCAGTGGCTCTTTTTAAGTTTCCATGCAGAAGGCTGTCCGTAAAGCAATATATGTGACAAAAGTCATTTATGATTACAGAGTAGAGTACAATCGATTTTTGAAAATAGAGGAACAGTTAGGGTTCTTTTGATGTGCCCATATTGTACTCATTTAGATTCAAAACTAAAAAACGAATCAGATATTCTTGTTTTCACTTCATTTTCTTTATCAGTTGCTGTTTATGAATCATGATGTGAATATCTCACGAGCCCTCTGGCATAGAGTCATTGTTAATAAACTTGACATCAACATTTGAGAGAAAAAGTTAAGGCTTTTTTGTGGGGCTGAGAAGAGGGGCAGGCCGTGATTAGAGAAAGGTGTTAGAATCCCCATAAAGAAAAAAGACATTAAAAAAAGGGAACTTTCCAAGAGGATTTGGACAAGGGAGTCAATGCCAATGATATAAGGGTGCAAAAGGCATCTCTTTCTCCCAAAAAAAGAGATATGATGTTATTTAGTACTTATAATATGTGGTTCCTATAATTTATAAATAAAAAAAAGTAATTGTCCTTTATAATGGGCTTTTCAGCCCATTTATCTGCTCATTCCAGGCCCAACAACGCTTACATCTATTTACCTTCTAGCATTTGTGTTCTACAGTGTAAAATTTCCCTTATATGAGGGGGGGAAGATTCCAATTAAGGAAAGTGGTGCCATAAAATACTCTCTTATTTTAATTTGTTTATTTTATTTTATTTTTTAATAAAGAATTTTGGCTTCTTCGATAATTTTCAATTTTTTTAAAATATAAAATTTGACTCATAAGTTTATATTTTATAAAAAAAAGACCTCCTATTTTGAAATTTGCAAAAGAAAACCAACAACTTGTGGTTGGCATGAAGGGATTGTCTATCATTTAAAAATATTATATTAAAAAATAGCTAGTTATTACGGTTGATTATTGTTGATTAGTGAATCTTTGTAAAATTATGTGTACTTGAAAGTTTCTAATTGCATGTATTTATTTATAAAATGAACATAAATTTGTGATTTATTAATGCGGCTCCTTAAAATATCTCGATTGCTTATTTGTGAATTATGATTTACTCAATTGGTAAAGATTGTATGAGAATTGAGGACAATTTGATAGTTTTTATGATTTGTGAGGCTTTCATATTACGAGGAAAAATAGAACTTAATGAAACCAAATTGCCTCTCCAAACAAATCTTCAAATTAGTTTGATTTCAAATCATGTCAAAACCAACCTAACAGATTAGAAAAAGGTGTGACAAGTAGATATAATGGGGTACCAAGAAAGGTTGAGATAGGCTGAAAAATATTGAGATATAGTGATTAGACAAAATATGATGCAACTCAAGAATAATAGGAGGTTACATATTAGGGTTGAAGGTTAGTAGGTATGGGGTGTTGTCTTACTTTTTGAAGGGGTTAGTCATAATTCTTATACTGTATTTCTTTTGATTCCGTTATCATATGTTGTTTATTTTATTAACGTTATTACACTATTTTATGGTTGTTAGTGTTTTCTTATTACTTTCTTTGTTTTATTCATTATTCTTTTTTATATCTATTTTTTGATATTTTGTACTCGATATCTTAAGAGTCTTTCAAAAACGACCTTTCTACCTCCACAAAGTAGGGGTATGTGTACGTTGTTGTTGGATGATAAGAAAAAGACTCGAGGAGTATATTAACAGAATAACAATTTCCAAGATTTTCAAAGATCATATTAGGGTGGTAAGTATCTTTCCATTCTTAATTAAAAAAATAGGTTCTAATTTTGAACAAGACCAAAATTTTCAGGCTCGAATTCACGTATTACTTTTGATAAAAAGTGTTTTACTCACAAGTGAGATTTTTCTGCTCAAATCCAAATTAATTGACCCCAATGGTTTTAATGATCCTTTTTATCTATTACCATTTATAGCAATACATAAAAATACTATGACAAATTTGCTATGTGTTAAAAGGGAATTATGCATGCAATATAAATGTATTATAAGATTTAAAGATATTTTATATTTGTTTGGTAAGAAATTGACACATTATATTGTGTGATAAATGTATTATCCATGAATAAAATTTGAATTATATGTGTTTTAGAATTTTTTTTCTCTATAATATATATTAAAACTATATTATAAATATTTTATAAGTGTTCAGTGATTTTTTTACTGCTATAGATAGTAAATATTTTCTAAAATTTCTCTAAGCCCATAGCGGTCCATCAAACGGCCCATCTAAAATTTCATGATTTTGGAATCCCTATTTTAACCTTCTTCGAAATTAGTCCATCTCCTCGGTGTACTTTACTGCACAACTACCAATCAATCGTTCAACAATCTCGATGTACGCATTCTCATTGTTAAATAATAAAATATCATAAAGGCCCCTAACTTAACCCATTTATTCCAAATCTAGACCCACTTCACGTTACGGAATTCTCATGCCTTAAATCTCCTTCACCTACACCCGAAAACAAACTCCATTAATATTCTACTTAGGTCTTTTCTTCTTCCGTTATTATTATTTTTTTTTATATCAAATTTTCTCATCATCTTGCCCCCTCTTTTCTTTCATCCCTAATTTACCCACTTCGATTTTATAATATTTTTGGACCCTTATACGTGCCCATTCAACCATTATTTCTAAGCTTAAAAATCTGGTCACCACGCATTTATTATATCTTTCCTTTTTTCCCTAACACTCCAACAATATAACTTAGTCAAAAAATAAAAAAATAAAATTGTTATACCCCTCTCTCCAAATCTGCACCCACTGGAAAAATATTCTTAGAATTTCTTGATCTCTGCTGTAAAGGTACATTTTCTATCATCTCTTTTATGCCTCTAATTTAGCTTAGACAATATTAGTCTTGATATATATATATATATATATATATGTCACATATTTTTTTTAAAATTTATATGTGTGTTGCCATGTCTGTCTACCTAGGTCTCTTCATACCCAAATACGACAACCAACATGCACCAGTAAACCCTTGCACGAAAGCAACAAAACCCACTTCCCTTTTGATTTTATTTTATTTCATTAAAGATTTCTAGGGCGATACATACATTTGGGGTAGGTCAATTGAATTTGGTACTTTTTTTTTTGATTTGGACCCACCTTTGGTTCCTAGGATTGTCGTGGTACATTCTTGATCTGTGTTACAATTTCAATTTTGATATAGTTAGGGTTTTAATTCTATTGATGTTAATTGATAATTAAGATAATGTAGGTTTATGTTTAATTGTGTTTGATTTGGTAATTTATAATTTCATATACATGGGTGTGAAGCGGTGTCTTTGATTATTCGTAACGGTTTCATACCAGTATCGCATGACTTGTTTAAAGATAATTATTTGTAACAGTTATTTGATGTAACTTCCTAGCTTAATGTACATAATTGACATGGAATTCTGCTCGTGTATCGGTAGATGTCATTGGTTACAGTTGAAATTGGATTGAAACTTTAGCAGTCAATTAAAGGTGGACTGCGAAGCGAATGCTGAGATAGACAGCTGAGGTTTTTCGGTTCAAACAGTTGAATTATTAGTTTCCAGAGAGGGATTTCTATATGGATTAGGACTTGAATCTGTAGCAATACTTTACCGATTTGACTTGTATAATTGGGCATTGTTTACTTATATATTTTCTGCACATTAATATTTTCTAGTTTTGGTTCAGAAATTCTCTTCTTCTTGGTAGCATCACTATTACTATTGTTGTTTTACCTCATCTAATAACATACTCCATTGTTTGTTAATCTTTGGGGAGGTCATTAGTCTAACTTACTAGAAAGTAAAACAAATACTCCCTCCGTCCATTTTTACCTGTTGTCATACCTCTTAAGGAATGACAATTTTACTATATTACCCTTTGAATATAATAAATCCAATATTTTGAGAAATGACTATAGTTAATAATAACGGTGAATTAGGAACTAAGCGATAAATTATCTTTTGATTATCTAAATTGGACACGTAAAAGTGGGCATGTATTTTTAGTACAGTAGACAAGTAAAAGTGGATAGATGTAGTAATTAAGAAGGAAAGTATGGATTTCTGTGAGATAAGTTATGCTGCATTTTTCCTCTCAAATCTTTGGATAAAAAAGATAATTCTCTCTTTTTCATCCTGATGTGTTCTCGGGATCTGTTTTTTGGAAATAAGCAAGGATAATATTTTAGAACATTTTTTTTACAATTTTATGAATAGTTTTGGATTTAAAATCTGCTCATATTATGTTCCTTTTTGTTACATCCAGTAAACATAAATCAATGTCCTTTTCATGAAGAAAATTATTTATATGCATCTCTGTGTGTTTGTGCATAGTTTCTTCCCTCTTTTAACAATAACTTTTCATTTTCAGTTTGTGGAACACTTATAATAGGCCGAGTGACCTGATTGTCTAAATGAAGTACAATTATAGTACTAATCATTCCTTACAGAGTTTAGAGTATATGCTCAAGTTTCCACTCAAATGCTTTGCAATTTCAAAATTTATTTTTTTCTTAAACGACATTTGATCAGTAGGATAAACATATAAATAACATGATGGGACCAAAATAAGTTGCAGATTTTGAAAGACATTCATCTACAGTACTAAATATTAGAAGCATCATGAGAATGATACACATGTTTGGAGGTGGTAAAATTCTTCATGCAACCTTAAATAAAGTAAATTTTAACACTAGTCACTAGCAAATACACTGGCGAAAGTTACCTTTGTATATATTATTTTTACCAAGATAGGATCCATGGTAAGAAGTCTTGAATAAGAAAGATTCTGTTGGTTTCCTATTTGCCATGGTTTGTTAATAGCAAGCTAAATGTATTTTTAAGAGTTCAATTAAATGGGAGGAGTTAGTCCACATCGGTTTAACTCTGTGTGGCATGTAATTTAAGATTTGAGTCCTGCTGGCTGATATGATTATAGAGATTGTCAGAAAATACTCTGCCTGCTATTTCAAAAGAGTATCATTGCTGCTGTATGCAAGCAGTTGAAAAAGGTGCTTTTTTTGGTTTATCATAACCTTTTGTATTTGGCGCTTGAAAAAGTAACTTCTTTTTATTCTGCTTATTGCTAAGAAAATAAACTGCATGCATGTAGTTTATCTCAGAGGTTTTGTATGTTTGTTTATTCTTAGAATTTTCAGATTACTTGTTTAACCAGGATACTAGTCAGGTTAGCATATAATAGAGAGGTTGAATTCATCGCCAAACTCGTTCAGTCATCGTATGGCAGTGAAGATTTTCTTCTGCAATCATGGAAGTGCTCCCATGTTCCAATATACATTATGTCCCGGAGTCTGATTGCCCTCAACAGGGCTCTGGAACTACTCTTATGTATGGTGGAAAACCAAACCACCTTGAACATGCAGAACAAGTTCAAGCCGGTGATGTGAAAGTCGATGATGTCCTTCTTAATATGAAGGAGTTTCAGGAAGAGAAAGCAGATGGACGTCAATTCTCTGTCGAGGGATTACCAACTGCAGATGTGATTCCTACTAAAGATGCATATTATGATTTTGGGGGAGATGGCCAAATGCTGTCCAGTGATTTCCATGATTCTGGAGATGACAATGTTGTGGAACATGATCATGTTACAAGATCTGATCTAGTGCCAGAGTGCCTGCGACCAGTTGTTGACACTATTGAAAGTGGACTCCCTTATAGTAACCAGGTTGTGGGATCCTCTTCCTGTGAGTCCAAGTGGCTGGATGAAGATGGACCTCTAGCAGTATGGGTCAAGGTATTTATTAGTATTTGGTCATTTTATCTCGGTATATATTTCTATAACCTACATGCTTAACTTTTCCTATTTGGATAAAGATATTTTTGGAGTCCTGTACCCTTTAATTCTTGTGTTTACTTAAATCACCTTTAAAAGTGGATATCAACACAACATGTTCCTGATTGGCGGAGCAAGTGGTTCTCGGTGAGAGGTAGTCAAACTGAAAATGACACATCGTAAGTCTTAGACATAAGTTCATGACATTAAGCCATTGAGCTGCATGGAATGAAATTTTTCTTAAAAAGTATGTTCTGCATATCGATTACCCAAGTTTAGTGAGTGTAGGACATATTTTCTTTCAATTCAACAGATTGAAATGTTGCATCAAGGTTTCTTTTGGATTGGTGTGATCATGATCATACTTGCTACTCCTATTACATACAGATTTTGGCTGATTACACGGATTCTCTTTCATTCCTTTATTCATGTACTGAGAGGGATCTTGCAATTTCTCATTTTGTACATAATAATTGAATCACTGGAATTACTAAGAAAGGACCTTTGACATTGCTTCCTTTTCTTTCGGTAAAGTCAAGCACACCAAGATGGTGTCAAAAGTATGTAGATGTATGTTTCAAGACTCTCAACCACAATATTCCATCAAACTATTCTAAATATCTATACAAAAGGGGATCCTCTATTTAGTACAAGATATAAATGAGAAAAATAGAAGTAAAGAGTTACCTAGTACCTGTTGTTGGTGGGAGGTGGCAGGTATCCCGTGGAATTAGTCGAGGTGAGTGAAAGCTGGCCTGGACACCACGGTCATTAAAAAAAATAAAATATAGAAGTAAAGAGTGATATCAAGGAAGGGATGAGATGAGGCGAAGTCAACTTATAAAACTGATGTTGGACATAATTGGCTGGTAGTCATTTGTCCATCTTTAGTAGCAAATTTGCGTTCCCTTTCCATACTCGAAAATATTGAGGAATAGTTTTAATGTACAATCTGATGCTCTTTGTAAAGTATAATTTTATGGAAGCACATTGCATTTTGCCTTTGTTACCCAACTAATACTAACCCTCCTTGACCCCCCCCCCCCGCCCGACCCCCGCCCGAAAAAAAGAAACAAGATTGCTTACTGATGACTCTTTATTGATTTTGCATATTCTGTAGTGGAGGGGGTTGTGGCAAGCAGGAATTAGATGTGCAAGAGCTGATTGGCCGCTATCGACTCTCAAAGCTAAGCCTACGCATGAGAGGAAAAAATATCTTGTGATATTCTTTCCTCGCACCAGAAATTATTCTTGGGCCGATGTGCTTCTTGTTCGCCCAATTAGTGAATTTCCGCATCCCATTGCATATAAAACCCATAAAGTTGGGGTGAAAACGGTGAAAGACTTGACTCTTGGTCACCGTTTTATCATGCAAAGACTTGCTATCAGCATACTGAATATTATTGATCAATTACATGCCGAGGTTTGCTTTTGAAGCTCATATTACATATAGAGACACACATTCACATTTAATTCATGCTTGTTTTTAACTTTTTTATTATCTTTTTAAAGTTGAGATGCTACTTGACTCATGTAGGCACTAGAAGAGACTGCTCGCAGTGTGATGGTATGGAAGGAATTTGCAATGGAGGTTTCCCGCTGCAAGGGCTATCCTGATCTTGGAAGGATGCTTTTGAAATTTAATGATGTAAAATCTCCTGTCTTTGAAGCTACGCAAAGATGCATACTCTCCCCTCTTTTGTGTTTCCTTTCTCCAGCACTCTCCTTTGATGTGGTTCACGACACTAAAATCTGGTTCCTGAACTGCATTGTTGTTTTTGACACTGCAATTTTCCAGTGCCATTCTTTTGCTTCTTTGTTTTAAAAATGGTAACATATCTTACACGGATTCTTCTTCTTATTGATCTTAAAGTGCCAATTGTTTCTAATCCTCTGTTGTTCTTTAAGCTAAGTAGAACAGCCACTACCCAAAGATTGTTGTGTCCAGGTAGGCCTATGTCGCTGGCAAAACATCTATACTTTGGAATCATCAAACTAGCAAAAATTATGTTGTCAAACTTTAATGTTGACAATTGACTATTGGACGAATGAGTCAACACACGTCCTTAACATGTCTCTAGCATGACTAGAATGGGAGTGCTCTTAGGCTTTAATTCGACTTATCATGAAGATTTTTCCAAATGGATCCCTTGAGTTATTACTTAATACTTTTTGTAAAGATATGACACATGGCCCAAAAGCTAGCTCATGAGGGGAGGATTACCTAAGTCTTTATAAGCAGCCCATTGGTCCATTCCCAACCAATTTGGGACTCTAACCCACTTTAACACTCCTCTTCATGCCTAGACCCTACTAGAGTGTGGACCGGGAGCCCAAATGGGGATGGACCTAGCTATGATACCATGTAAAGATATAACACTTGAGCCTAACTCAACCCCAAAAGCAGCTCATGAGGGGAGGATTTGCCCAAATCCATATAAGTATACCACTAGTCCATTCCCCAATCAATGTGGGACTCTAACCCACTCTAACGCTATCTTTGATAGGTATAGTAATGAATACAACAATGTATATTTGTCGATGCTACTCTGTATATAAGTTTTTCAAGTGGAGGGTAAAATGAGTTCAGTTTACCAAACATCATCTCTAACGAAGAAAAGAAAAGGACAGAAATGTATAGTAAGGTAAAAAACCGAAACAAATAATTGGTATCCGTAATCAAGGTTTGACTTCTCATGGCTTGCACTATACTTATTCTTGCTTGGCCTGGATAATGCTATTCTTGCTTGTGCCTGGATAACACAATCATTTACTTATGCAGATGATACTGCCGTTGTATAAAAAATCATTTTCGATGGAGTCTTGGATTCAGCACTGTCAGAATGCCAACAGTGCTGAGACAATTGAAATGCTGAAGGAGGTAAATCCCTAAATGATGCTCATATATGCATCCATTCTGCTGTATATCTTGGTTGTAAAATTTTTATTGTTTGTTTTGCTGTTCTTTTGTTGTCTTTTTCTTGAGTGAAAATTTATTACTTCTAATAATAATTATGAGTAATTAATTATAATATATGTGTACTTGACTTCTTATGATTGAGTTTCTGTTTCCACACAACTGGAACTTTGGAGTTTTACTGCACCACTGAGGCAGTTATATGGGATGGGTGTTGCTCTTTTAAGAGCTGATTGCTGCCATTGAAAGTGAAGTTTTGCAAGGACTAAAGTATGATTGTTGTTGATGCATAGGAACATGCTTCATTGTCAAGAAGCAGAATCCAACTTCCTGTTGGCACTTTGGGATGTGGGAAGGACGTGTGCGTGTTAGTCCTTGATTATGTCTGCAGTTACTTCACTGATGACAGTTGCTACCTTCTCAATAGCATTTTACCTTATCAGTGAAAACCCATTTGATTGAATAGATGCTGAACTGGTCTTTTGAAATTTCATCATATTAATATCTTGGCGCAGACTAAAGCTTTTATCTTTCTATTCAGGAATTGGCTGATTCTATACTTTGGGATGAGCTGAACTCACTTCCAAATGAAGGATTACATCTTGATCTGAACTCTCAGTGGAAGAATTGCAAATCTGAGGTTATGAAATGGTTTTCAGTTTCACATCCCGTATCTGATAGTGGAGATGTTGAACAGCCGAATAATGATAGCCCATTGAAAATGGAGCTTCAGCAGAGCAGAAAGAGGCCCAAGCTTGAAGTTCGTCGTGCTGAGGCACATGCTTTGCCAGTGGAATTTCAGGTGTCACATCAGGCTGTCCCTGTTGGATTTGATGCTGGTGTTCTTGGTGGCCATGATATCTCCAAAAATGAACTGTTAGAATCTGAACCAACAAAAGATGACATTTCTCTTGGAGAGGTTCCTCCAAGTGGTACTCCTGGTAGTGTGGCAGATAGATGGGAAGAGATTATTGTTCAAGCAGACAGTTCCGACGTCATTCAGATGAAAGATGTGGAACTGACCCCTATAAATGGAGTTGTTTCAAGTAATTCCTTTGATCATGGAAGTAAGAATCGCCAGTGTATGGCTTTTATTGAATCCAAAGGAAGACAATGTGTCAGATGGGCAAATGATGGTGATGTTTATTGTTGTGTGCACTTGGCCGCTCGCTTTGCCAGTAGCTCAATTAAGGTGGATGCATCTCCACTTGTTGATACACCTATGTGTGGAGGGACCACTGTTCTTGGGACTAAATGTAAACATCGCGCCTTATGTGGCTCTCCTTTCTGTAAGAAACACAGGCCCCGAGATGAGAAAGGATTAGGTTCTATTTTGCCTGAGAGTAAACATAAACGAAAGCATGACGACAATGTCCTTAGATTGGATACCTCAAGTTGCAAAGATATTGTTCTCGCTGGAGCATTTGATGCTCCGCTCCAAGTTGATCCTATCTCAGTTCTTCGTGGAGAATCTTGCTATAGGAACAACTTGCTTGAGGTGCCTCGGTATTTGCAGAACAGACCTAGTGGTTCTGAGATGCATTGCATTGGTTTGTGGCCACATGGAAGTGAGCTTTGCGTAGAAAGTCCAAAACGACATTCATTATACTGTGAGAAGCATTTACCAAGCTGGCTTAAACGTGCGAGGAATGGCAGGAGTAGGATAATTTCAAAGGAAGTATTCATAGAACTTTTGAAGGATTGCCAGTCCAGGGATCAAAGACTGTATTTACATCAAGCTTGTGAGCTTTTCTATAGACTTCTCAAAAGTTTACTTTCCTTGAGAAACCCAATTCCAAAAGAAGTGCAATTCCAGTGGGTCATATCTGAAGCTTCTAAAGATCCAATGGTTGGTGAATTCTTAATGAAATTAGTTTGTACTGAAAAAGAGAGGCTGAAAAGTGTTTGGGGCTTTAGCTCTAGTGAAAATGCACAAGCTGCCTCTTACATCGAAGAACCAATTCCATTATTAAGGATTACTGATAATGACCAGGATCATTGTGATGTCATAAAGTGCAAAAATTGCTCAGAGACGTTTCCAGATGAGCAAGTGCTTGGCACGCACTGGATGGACAACCACAAAAAGGAAGCTCAATGGCTGTTCAGGGGTTATGCTTGTGCTATCTGCCTGGATTCTTTTACTAATAAGAAAGTTTTGGAAACTCATGTGCAGGAAAGGCACCATTCACAGTTTGTTGAAAATTGCATGCTTTTCCAGTGTATTCCGTGTACTAGCAATTTTGGGAACTCAGAGGAGTTATGGTCCCATGTGCTCACCGCACATCCTGCCAGTTTTAGATGGTCTCATACTGCTCAAGAGAATCATTTTCCTGCAAGTGAGGTTGCGTCAGAGAAGCCTGATATAGGCTACTCGTTGTCGACACAGAATTTCAATTCAGAGAACCAGTCTGGTTTCCGAAAATTCATCTGCAGATTTTGTGGCCTGAAATTTGACTTGCTACCTGATCTAGGCCGCCATCATCAGGCTGCTCACATGGGTCCTAATCCTGTTGGCTCTCATATCTCCAAGAAGGGCATCCGTTTATATGCTCATAAATTGAAGTCAGGAGGACTTAGCCGTCCGAAATTCAAGAAGGGTCTCAGCTCTGTAGCATATAGGATTAGGAACAGAAATGCTCAGAATATGAAGAGACACATCCTGTCATCAAACTCCATTATTAGTGGAAAATCTACGATTCAACCTAGTGCAACCGAGGCAGCTGGTCTAGGTAGACTGGCAGATCCCCACTGCTTAGATATTGCAAAGATATTGTTTGCTGAGATTAAGAGAACAAAGCCACGGCCAAGTAACTCAGACATCTTATCAATAGCTCGGATTACTTGCTGCAAAGTAAGCCTCCAAGCATCACTTGAAGCAACATATGGAATTTTGCCAGAGCGCATGTATCTCAAAGCAGCAAAATTGTGTAGTGAGCACAATATCCTTGTAAGCTGGCACCAAGATGGTTTCATTTGCCCTAAAGGATGTAGACCTGTTCATGATCCTTTCATAGTATCTTCAGTACTTCCCCATCCTGGTCAAGCGAATAGAACTGGAAGTATTCCACCAAATTCTGCTATTAGTGAGTGGACTATGGATGAATGTCACTATGTCATTGATTCTCAACAGTTCAAGCATGAACCATCCGACAAAACTATTCTCTTGTGTGATGACATAAGCTTTGGACAGGAGTCAGTTCCGATAACTTGTGTGGTAGAAGAAAATCTTTTTGCCTCCCTCCACATTCTTGCTGATGGCTCCAATGGCCAAATTACCACAAGTTCTCTACCTTGGGAGAGCTTTACCTATGCAACAAAATCATTGATTGATCAATCCGTGGATCTTGCAATAGGGGTAACTTGTTTTGACTTCTAGTATTCCTTGCAACTTCCATTTCATCTGGCAAAGCACCGGAACAAATGGTTTTCATAGCCTTTAGTTGTTTTTTTCCCTCAGTCACTGTCTCCCCTCCTCTCTAAATCATCTTTCCCTTTTATGGCAGAGTTCCCAATTGGGGTGTGCTTGTCCAAATTCATCATGCTCTTCTCAAACTTGTGATCATATTTACCTTTTTGATAATGATTACGAGGATGCAAAAGATATTTATGGGAAGCCTATGCGTGGAAGGTTCCCATATGATGAGAGAGGTCGGATTATGTTGGAGGTAAAAATACATTCCTTCGATTTTTCTTTCGTAATTTTGTGATTTGCAGTCCGTAGTTTTTTTGGCTGATAATTATGCACTCTAGGATGCCTTGTGTACTCTTGTCATTAAAAAGATAAGGAATCCCTGTGTACTATCTTCTGCTCAATAATCTGGATTTGTCTGATAACTGTGTTGGCTGAGAGAGCATTACAGTATGATCATCATACATGATGCTTGAAATTTTGTAGGGTTTGTTCTATTTGATTAGCATTTTGCGCCTGATTGTCTAACTTGATTTTCAGGAGGGCTACCTTGTCTATGAATGCAATCAATGGTGCTCGTGCAGTAAATCTTGTCAGAATAGGGTTTTACAGAGTGGAGTGCGTGTGAAGCTAGAAATATACAAAACCGAGACAAGGGTAATGCTTTGATCTGAAATTATTAAGGCGTTAGTTTCTCTAGCTATTTACTATTTTATCTTACAGGGATGGGCAGTCAGGGCAAGAGAAGCAATCCTTTGTGGTACATTTGTGTGTGAATATGTAGGAGAGGTACTTGATGAGCAGGAAGCAAATAAAAGACGCAATAGGTTATAAGTTTATAACACATTCTACTTGGTAGCTAAAATTTCTTTGTTGTATGTCATTGCACCTTATTTATATCTGGATCCACCTATTTGAGTAGGTATGCCACAGAAGGTTGTGGGTACTTCTTGGAGATAGATGCTCACATCAATGATATGAGCAGACTGATTGAAGGGCAGTCTCCATATGTAATCGATGCTACTAACTATGGAAACATTTCCCGTTATATCAACCACAGGTACTGTTACAGCTCTCTTCTTGATTTACTTTAATCGCAATGTGGTTATAATTGCCTCAATTTGCATTATATTGAGACCATCAGCTCCAATAGAAGTGTATAAGTAAAGGCAATGTGGAAATACCACGTCTCAAAGTTCCTTTATAATGCCAAACAAAGCTTATAATGGTCAGTTCATTAACTGAAGATTGACAAACCAACAAATCTATTATTACAATACCAGCATGCAATTCCTGTACTAGGCAAAAATTCAATTGAGTTCTACTCCAACTTGCTATAAAGATAAAAGGTCTTCTTTTACGTAAAAAACACTGTTAAGTAGTCTGCAAGAATACCATCTTTTTGCTCCACCCGTGCATGGCACTCCTTACCCACGGAGCAGCATACTGAAAAAAAGTCACAATCAAGATACGACTGATTTACTATCTTTTTCTGTTCTTTTTTTTTTTACTTGGCCAGTACACTCTAGTGATCAATTTGCTTAACTCAACTGCATACAAAGCATAATTCCTGTTTTCAATTCCACCAAATCTGTTCTAAAATATGTAGGTTATTGACTGATCATTAAGGGCTTCTTCAACTTGTTCTCACTTCTGCCATTCAGTGCTTCTACCTCACCTACCTGGGTGTTGCTGAGAGATTTAAATAGATATAACTATGTGGGATTAAATTGGGGTACACTGTTGTTGTATAACTATGTGAAAGTTTGTCCTGTGTCTTACATCTTTTATTTTTTTGATGATTGTGTAGAGTTTCTACATATGATTTACACCTTGGTTTCCTATAAAGTAGTTTCCCATAAACACTGCTAGAAAGTTCTCGCCGCTTGTTTTTGTCAAGCAAGATAGCTTATTGGGTGGGCCCTTTCTTATAGAATGTAGAGCAATTATGCTGGTGTAGTACTAATTGCATAGGACATAATGAGTACTACAACCATGCTGCCTACATGAAAATCTTAATAGATGAAATATTCCTACTTAGAATGCATATGCAATTAGGATGGCTTCCAGTGGCCTGTAGATTGCTGCTTGTCAATGGAATGATCCTTCACTTAACAAATGTCTTATTTGTAACTCAAGAGGAGTTTAAGTTCTCTTCTGCTGTAAAAGTAGCATACACACAAACACAGAAAATAAAAAAAAACAATATTGATAAGTGAAACAGTAGCTGTTTTTTTTTTTTTTTTGGATTTCCTGCTGCTGATCATGAGTTGATGTGTAATATTATTTCAGATTGCTTTCAGTTAAGTTCTTACGAAAATGTTTTGGTTTCTCTTTTGTTGCAATTTTAGTTGCTCACCAAATCTCGTGAATTACCAAGTTCTCGTGGAAAGCATGGAACATCAGCTTGCACATGTTGGTTTTTATGCAAGGCGAGATGTATGTTCTCTCTCCTCTTTGGTAAATATTGGTCAAGTGACGATGCACAATTGTATCAGTCAGATCATGAAAAAAAAACAGATTGCTGCTTGTTCTTATTTTTTTTTTACTGGATTTTTTTTGGGTAACTTTATTTGATCTCAGCTAGGACTGGTTTATCCCCTGATGTCTGAAGTTTTTGTCTGATACATTATGCCCCCTCCTTCTCTTTGCCTTTCGTGACTCTGACATAGTGTACCCCCTCGACTTCCTTGAGCAGATACTTGCAGGTGAAGAACTGACCTATGATTATAGATACAAACTATTGCCCGGAGAAGGGTCTCCATGCCTGTGTGGCTCCTCCAATTGCAGGGGACGTCTTTACTAAATCCTCTACTTAATATATTGTGCATTCAGAGGTTTATGAATTCAGATCTGTAGAGATTTGGAATCCCGAGGCAGGCCTGGTGTGTTAGCAGGAAGCAAAAAGTTTGTAATTGTCCTTAGTTTATAGTTTGTGTGACCTAGTTTTGTCACACGTCTTCTGGTGATGTAATGAAATTTACCATCACAGATTTGTAGCTTTACCAGTTTGCTTTTTCTTTCTCTATAGTTTCTGGGGTCACTCACTCTTCAATTTCAATCAGAAATGCATGGCCAAATTTCCACTCATAAATGTAGAGACAAGAATTTGAGTCTAGACACTGCTGCTAGTAATATTATTTTTTTTCCCAATAAATTTATTACACTGGGGATCGATTTAAAGGAAGGATAAACAGAATAGTGAGAATTAAACTCGCACCCAACTTATGAAATACTCATACTGATACCACTAGACTATAAACTGTTGTAAGATTAGAACTTCATTTCTGGCTTTGAGAACAAAAAGAACGCGAAGGACAGGCCATAACCTATTGCAACCAAGATTGACTGACCTGCAAGCAAAAAACAGATGCATGACATAGTGGACAAACAGTAATACAAAAAGCTAAAAACATTCAACACACATAAGAGAATCAAACCAAAGGAAGAGGTGTAGAAAAATTACCAAGTTCAACATGGTTTGGAAGTGTTGTATTGTTGGGGTTTTCTTTTTGCAGTAGTAAAGACATGGAGAGAATAACAAGTCCACTTCCAATCTTTTCCCTCACTACTCTCTCCCTCATATCAAATGACCAAATTCCAGATATTCCTTGATGAAACCAAATATCTTCAATGACAACTTTAAGGAATAAGATGGTCCCCATCAAGAGAGTAATTTTGGCTATTTTTGTGAATCCATTGACCATGTTGACAAGGCAAGCCAGTGCATATAGAGGAAACCAGAAATACCAATCTGAAAACCAAAAACAGAAAGAAATGAAATCACTTAGGAATCCCAAAGATAGCTAAATGAAGAAAGGGTAATTAATTACCAGGGTCATTGAATTGGAAAGATGCAGAGAGAGCAAAAAGGAAAGCCATTAATAGTGAAGAACATCTTGATGATGTCATGTGCATCTGAGGTTCTTGAGAAGATGATTCTGCTTTCATGTTGTGTAGAGATTTGACTCTTCCTTTGAAATTGTGCCAGGGGTGAAAGATGATCTAAGCCAACTACTTTCATTGATAAACAAGTACAGACACACTAGTATATTTTATTGTGAAATAATGTTGACCAGGACTTTTGCATCACCTTCACCAAAATTTTCATGGCTATGAGGAGAACTAAACTTGATAAATTTCACGATTACTTGTTAACTCCCATTATCTCAGGTATAGAGTAAATCTATCTATCAACTTAAGGCTTGACTAGAGGGGAAGAAATCACTTTAGGCCTTATTTGTTGGCACTTAATGAAAGTCTAAATGTAAATGGTTAAGTGTATTTGTTTACATTAAGATTTAAGTACTTATTTAGCCTGAGATAAGTTTAGTCATTAAGATCTTGAACAAGTCTTAATATCATTAAAAGGTATTTTTGTGTGGATAATTTTTACCATCACTCTTAGAGTCGTCAAAATGGGCTCAGCCCATGGGGCCGGCCCAACCCTACCCATTATTAGGGTAGGGTTAGGATAAAAATTTTCAAACCCATTTAAAACTAGGGCTTATAAGCCCGACCTATGGGCCAAAACTTTTTATTTAAGAGTAATTTACAAATCTCACTAGTATATAATCTAATTATTTGAATACACGCTATGTTGTAATATTATAAATTTTCGTACCCAGATAGTATCTCGAAATATATGGACTCAAAATTGGGTTAATTTGTTCTAGATACACTTTATCCAAGTAGATTCGCATGTATCTAGGATACATATACAAATCTCGCACCCTCGCCTCCCTCCTATCTTGCTTGTCACTCTCTTATCTCACTCGCATATCCAGTATGCGAGATACATGCTAATTACACTAGATTTTTGTTAGTGTTATTGAAACAACATCATTGTTTGCACTGACAACCATCACCATTGCTAACCACTTGTATTAATCGCTACCACACGTATTACCTTTCCAACATTATAATTATGTTCACTATCACCAACGTCACCACATCCACTATTACTTTCAACCAATACCACCACTGTAGCCAATTCCTATTACAAACAACCTCCACCAGCAACACATCATCAATCACCACACATTCTTCAGTTATCACTATTAGCACTGACAACCAATTTCACCATCACAACCACCACCACTGACAATCACCATCACTGTCAACCACTACTGTCAATCACTACCACATCTACTACTCCATCATTATAATTATATCCATTGACATTGCCATCACCATCTACATCACCATTATCGGTACAATGTGACCAACCCCTATTACCAACCATTTCCACTACCAACACATCATCAACCACCACTTCAATTGATGAAAACAAATAAGGACATATAGCTCTTTATGTACTTCTTGGGCTCTCAACAATTGAGAAAATCAATGAAAAAATAAATGAGCCAAATTTTCAACGGGGTTATAAGGTCTCCAAGAAATGGATACTATTCCCTTCATTTTTTAACCAAACTTTCATTCCGACTAGACTTTCTCTCATCTATATTGCTAAAACTTAAACTTATAACCTACTTTTTTTCGAAAAAAAAGTCCAGCTTTCCTTTTAATTTTTCTGTTTTTTTTTGTAACAACTGTGAAATATTATTACCAGCACTCATCAACAAAACTACAAAATAAAGAGCGCCCAATTCCCTGACCACCTTCAGACTGGTGCCAGGAGGTTAAGCCTCAAACTACAGCATAATTTTTTTTTTCTTTCTGTTAACAGGTAGTATAATTTACATTTTTTCACTACTTCAATTGTCAAAATTTTCTTTAATTCCTTTTTGTTTACTTATTTATCGAATATATAAAATTAGAACAACATATATTTGTTCCAAAAATAAAATAAAATATAAAGAACCTCGAGATTTTTAAATTGGGTGAACAGATACTCAAACGGAAAATATTTTAAAACTGTGTAGGATAATATTGAGGCATATTTAGGCCTTTTCTATTTGTTTCTTTTGTTTTCCATCCGAATTCGCACCGAAAAGGATAAAGTGCTCCCTAACAAAAACGATTTTGTATCCAAGAGAATATGAATCCGAGACCTTTTGATTAAGAATGTCCGGGAAAACAGGAATATATGATCAGATTCTTAAACAAAGTCCCATTCCCATATATTTTACAACGATGAAGGCTGTTTTATATTAGAGGGGCACATATATTATTTTTTAAAATACCACATTAATTCCCACCCCACATGGAGGAGCATATAGGAATTAGAAGAATGATAGGAAATGCCAATATATAATAAAATGGGGTGTGACAAGGAGAGGTAGCTAATTACTATAATGGACTTCTTTTTGTACACTACTTATAACTACTCATGACAAGAACGTGTTTCTTTTCTTCTTATAATTCTAATAATAATAATTACACACATAGTGTCATCATCACTTTGCACATCCTATAATTGCACTTGCAACAATGAGCCTAAAACATTACTTTGGTCCCCATTTCCCCTCTATTCTATCTTCCTATTCTATGGAAACAAAAGTCTATTGTATTAATGTACCTTCTTTTACTTTGATATCAGTAATTGCACCTAAATTCGGGTTGAATAAAGATGTAGACTTGATTTTCTCTTTAATTTACACATAATCAAGATATCCCAAGAAAGTAGGAACGAATCAACTCTCAAAGTAAGGGTCCTAATAACTTCTTCCTTTCAATCCAAATCAATGTAATAGTTTTTATATATATGGTAGAACTAATTAACGAGATCATTTTCCTTAAGGTTAGGCATATTGATATGTTTCTGAATCTCGAGATTAGTTTAATTTTTGGTTAGGAATAATAAACCCTTTTTAAGTAATAGCTAATTCTAGATCAATATCAATAAAAAGCAGGTTCTAGGGCAGGATATCCGAACATTATATACCTACTAATTCGATGTCCACATATTGTGCCAGAATGTTATTTCCTTCTAATCCATGCTATTCTTTGTAGTATGCTTGACAAATGGGAAAGCGTAACCTAATGTCTTATTTAATGAGAGGTACACATTTAAAAAAAAAAAAGTTATTACGATTTATACTATGGCCTTCTAACTATTAAATTGTGTTGAAAGGAAACTTAAATCTAATTGAGAAGCAAATATCAGATCTTGTCGCAAAGTATGGTATTAGCTGTCACATGGAGTAAAAGAAAAGGTCGCATAAATATATCATCATGTTTCAAAGATGTTCATAACATGTGAAATGGATTAGTGCCAGTTAAACACCAATTAGTCACAATCCATTATGATAATAATATAAAGAATTGACATTAAACAGTAAGTGATGTTTAATGTCAATAATTTGTCAACTAGTAATGAGTTTTGTTGGCTAAATCCCAATCATGACAAAAATCATCTTTATGCAAATTATTCTTCACACTTTTGTAGTTAGTGAGCGGAAATGGAAATAGAAAAGATTTGAAAGAGAAATATGTACTATACATATTTTAAATATTGTCAAATGTCAATAATTATATAACCATCTTAAGTTCCTTTTTATTTGATCAAAACTTACTCGATACAAATACTGGAATTATCAAAACCACTAAAGTTATTATCAACAAATTTCCACTAGAAGTGCCAAATTTTGGAAACATGCAAATTTTAATAGTCAAGAATGAAAGATGCCTTTAATAAAAGGAAAAATTAATGGTAAGTCCACTTCTTGGAGTTCCATCCATTAATTTCTTCCTTTATCCCTACGGCAAAGTTGTCGTACCATTTTCATTTTTTATTTCTTAACTTCGATCCCCACACTCATATATAGCAAATAAAAAATCTATATTATTTGCTGTTTTTATCTTTTTATTTTGATTTTTTATATAATGAATAAGATTTAATTTCAATTTTTTTCAAATTTAATTTTCCCTCCAATCTATAGATGAGTACTTTTTATTTTATGCAATAATTAAAAAAATATTATTAGATTGATTTTAAATTTACTATTTTGTCCTTTATTCATACTTCCTTCATTTCAAATTAATTGAATTGTTGAGACATTTTTCATTTTTCAAATTAACTTAATTGTTCAGTTTTCAAGACTACTTTTAGAACGTTCTTCCAATTTTACCTTTCATTAGTTATTATTGAAATTAGTTATTAATAAGGGTAAAAGTGAAAAGTTATGTCTAATTTATGTCTTAATCTTCTTTTTTTAAAGGGTGTGAAATACCTCAACAATTCAATTAATTTGAAATGGAGGGAGTATTAATTAGCCTCTTGAATAAAATTTTCTTATATCTTCAAAATGTGTTTGAATTTTCAAAGATCATATTAATTGTAGAGGTAAAAAAATTGTATCTTAGATTCAATCCGTTATCAAATATTATGAGACTAGTGCCTAACAGATAAATTAAATTAAATTTGGATTATTACATTCTCTTATACCTTTATTTTTGGTGATTCTTTGAGGGTAGTCTTGTCATTCAATGAACTTTGTTTGGTTTGAAAATGATGGTGATTTCCTTATCTTGAATTGATGAATTCTTCTTCTTTTTTGTAAATAATTTAAGGAGAATCAATTCTGCAAAGACCCAGAAAAGCAACAGGAACAATTTTTTTTATTAAATATATTAAAAACCAAATAAAGCAAAAGCAAGATAGGGACTTTGAGAAGACAACCCAAATGCATGCCTTGTTAGAGTTTTTTTTAAGGGAGTATGAGAGAAAAAGATGAAATAAAATTGTGAGACCCACAAAAGCAGATTCAAAACAGAATAAAGAAAGTAAACATCATCAGTGAGACAAAGTGATAAAGTTGCAAAAGACACAGCGCAAAAGCCATAGCTCTCATTTCTTTTTATTTATTATTATTGAAATTCATTTGGACCCCAATTTTTCAATTCCTAAAAAAAAAACATATAGGAGGGAGCTCATCATTCCACTCTGTTAAATCTCTGATTTGGTGGTTCCCTTCATGCTTGACATCAAACCTTACATTCAATCATTTTCAATGGCTCTTCTTGGACTTTTAAATTAAAGATTTGGGGGTTTCAAGAAAATCTCAGATAGCTCTCTCTGTTTGTAGGTGAGTATTTGTTGTTTTCTCCATTTCAAGAATCCCTTTTGTCATGCTATTTAACTTCTTTGGGAGTGGTGAGTTTCAACTCTTCTTTCTTTGTTTCTTGACAACTATACTGTTAAAGGTTTGATCTTTTGTTTTGTTTGCTGGCCTTTTGGAGAAAGAAAGAAAGAAAGAAGTTTTTTTTTTTTTTTTCTCTTTATTGTTAAGTGTTGGGAGTACAATCTATTTAGCTATCCTTTTATCAGAGGGGAAGAAAAATTAGCTCTTTGATGTTTTGTCCTAATTAGGATATGTGATCCAAGAGTTCCTTAGTTCTGTGTTGTCAACCTGATTTCAATTTCATCATCCCTTAAGTAAAAAAAATTCAGAACTTCCCCATGATAACGTATAGCGAATGCCATATATTGAATTAGTTAGTCATTTGAGTCTTTTCAAGAATGGCTGAAATTAGACTGACAAAGGTAGAACAAGGCCAAACCAAAATTAGGAATGTTCCAATTGCTGTGACCCCAGAGGGTTTCTGGTGTTGTCCCTCTCCCAATGTGTTTCAGAAGAGCCTTAAAACACCGAATCCTTTAAGCAAGCCCAAATCTCCTCTTCCTACAACTCAAACCCCGGCTCACAAGAAACAAACTTCAGTAACTGAGAAAAGACCGGTTAGTGCTGCACCTAAGTCGGGTGCTGTTTCTGATGAAAAACGAGGTGTTAGTGCTGATACACCCACTGTTACTGCAGAGAGAACTTCTCGGTCCAAGACTGAAAATGTACCAAGGAAAGTGTCGATTGAGTTTGGTGAACCTGGAACTAGTGATCTTAGGGTGATCTTGCTAGGAACGCAGGGGTTCACTGTGAAGTTGAATGTTCACAAGAATATTCTGGTAGAAAATAGCAGTTTTTTTGCTAATAAAATATCCGTACAGCAGCCAGTTTTTCCTTGCATTGAAATTGATGATTGTGAGGATGTTGAGATATGTGTTGAAACCATCGGCCTCATGTATTGCAAAGAAATGAAGCAGCGGTTGATCAAGCAAAGTGTTTCTCGTGTTTTGCGTATTATCAAGGTAATTTGGAAATCATGGGATGGACTTCCCTTTATATATATCTTTGAAAGTTTCCACTAGAACTACTGCTTATATGTTACTCCTACTTAATGTTTTGTTGATGCAAGTAGTTAACTTAAATCATCAGTTCCCCATAAAGTTCCATTCTTCCATTTTGTAAATGTAATTCAAATATGCTAGGTTGCTGTATATCTGCTGTAGCTCTGTGCTTCCATATGCTTAGAATGATTAATAAATGTATTGAAAGATGCTTAAAGATGAACATAAACTGTTCAAAGCAATTTCTGTGTTCCGTGGCTTGTTTCAGTTCAAACTATAGCTGTCACATATATATTAATGGAAACATCAACTCTAGCTCGCTTATCAGTATATTCCATATACACTGTAGATTTGATTATGTTAGGTAGTAGATGATACTGATACGAGTTTTAGCATGCTGATGATTTTTAGAAGAATCCTTTTCAGTTACCAGCATAATGAAGCCCTAAAGAAAATTGTAATAGTCAGAATATCTGGAGGACAAGTTAAACTTTGATGGATAATTCAATGCTTAAGTTTGTTACATGTGTGAAAAAAATAAATACTGAAAGAAAAACTTTTAGACAAGTTCTCTCTCCCTCTCGCTTTCTTGCACTGTGTGATCATCCTGCAGGTGTGAGAGAGATTTAGACTGCCCCACGCTCTCACAACTCCATCAGATGCATGATACTCTGATCCTGTTTACTGATGCAGGACACCAATTCTTGTTTTGTAAGTGTGACATGGTTGCAGATTACAGCCAGATTCACTTATGAAGTTTATATGAAAACCTTCTCTTTGGGTAAACAGATCAATGTTTTGCAGTTTGACGAAGGGTGAACTATTAAAACCTTTTTCTGTGTGTGTGTGGTGGGGGGGTGGGGGGGGGGGGGTGTCCCTAATGCAAGCATGGGGTTCTTGCTTGTATTTGTGGTTAAAAATTCAGTGATGGTTTTAATAGGAAGGTCCTAAATAGTGTAGAGAACTCTTTTAAGCACCCTCAGAAAGTTTGCACAGAGATGTCCGAGAGTTAAGAAATATGGTTGACTATTCTCAGATGTTTGATTGAGGTGAAGTTGCTGTATGAACTAACATCAGGCAATTTGAACTGGACTCAAATTACTATGATAGGCTATTTGATTATGGATAGGTATATATATCTAGAAATCCAATTATCAACTACAATAGGTTTATCAAAAGCTGGGCTATTAAGTATATATTAGATACAATAGAAGGTCTTAATTAGCGTTAAAAACTCTCTTAAGCTTCCTCATAAAGCTCCCACAGAGATATGACTGAGTTAGCGTATATGGTTGGTTTTTGTGCACTATAGACTAACATACATTTAATTGAGAATTTGTAGTTTTTGCATAAATCACTTCGGATAACTTGAATGTCTTGTTTTTCTGTGATAGACTAATCGATTAGGAGGATGTGTATATATGCTTTGACATTCAATTATAAACTGCAGTAGGGGTCATTTATTCATCCAATGCTGCACTGATCTTAATGTCATAAAAGGAATAATTTCTTTGCCTGTTACTGCATTACTATTAATTTTCTCGTTTTAAATGGAGTTTAATTGAACCAATTCCTTATCCAGTGTTTGTGAACTTCTTTACAACACAATCCTTGAAGCTTCAATATTTTAGTTTCGTGAATATTCCCCTCTGAATTTGTTGGTTGTCAAATTTATTTTGCATGCAAATCATTCTTATATCCTCGTTGATCATGGTAATTGAATATTCCAATGATGTTTTATCTTCGAAATAGTAAACAATTCCTAACTCAGACCCACACTGTAGGTAGCGGAACAACTTGGATTTAAATCATGCACGAAGTCATGTTTAGAGTATTTGGAAGCAGTACCGTGGGTTGGGGAAGAAGAAGAGGAGAAAGTTGTTTCTTCAGTCCTACGGCTGCAGAGTGAGGGAATTGGGGTGACCCCTGTGTTAAAGAGGGTGTCATCTGATATTTCTAAGCCTCACAAGGACACATTCTCGCATATCCTAGAGCTGGTGCTCAAAAGTAATGAAGAGAGAGGCCGCCGGGAAATGAAATCTGTTGTACTGAAGCTTCTCAGGGAAAATAACTGTCTTCCAAGTTCCTCTGGCTCAGTTGACAGTTACAATGAAATAATATATGGCTCATGTAGAAGTTGCCTGGATTCAATATTGATTCTGTTCAAACAAGCAGCCGAACCCGAGTTTAGCAGCAACTCTACTGATTGCAGAGAACTAGTAGTGAAGCAGATATATCTAGAGGCTGATAACCTCTCTTGGATGCTTGAAATTTTAACTGACAGGCAAGCAGCAGATGAATTTGCGGTGATGTGGGCTAGCCAGCAGGAATTGGCTTCTCTGCATACTAAGCTACCTATTGTGTCTCGCCACCACGTCAGCTGCATCACAGCAAAGCTTTTTGTAGGAATAGGAAAAGGGGAGCTTCTGCCATCAAAGGACACACGTAACCTCTTGTTACAGACGTGGTTACAGCCATTGATCAATGACTACAGCTGGTTGCAGCATGGATCCAGGTCGTTTGACCGAAAGGTTGTGGAGGAAGGCATTGGCAGGACAATCCTAACACTACCTCTGGAGGAACAGCAGAGCATTTTGCTTTCTTGGTTAGGCAGTTTCCTCAAGTCTGGTGATAATTGTCCAAATCTTCAGAGAGCATTTGAAGTCTGGTGGCGTCGTACATTTGTCAGACCCTATGCAGAGTCAGGAAATACCCGCCCATTAAACCATGTTACGACTCCAAAGGTAACGGAGCATTAGAAGTTTATACGGTATCATGTAAAAGGAAATTGTTGAAGATCAGTGTTTAGTTGGATTGAAGGAGGCTTCTGTTGTATGCAATGAAGAAAGCTTGGGGGCTCTGTCAAATCAAGGGATAAATTACTCATCTATATAAGTTGTCTAGCTGATTCCTTGTGTAAATTTCGAGTATCATTTGAATTGTCCAATTTGGTGTGTTAGTGATTTGTAAGAGGTATGTAATACAAGTTGGTTGTGTGAAATTATAGTTGGATCAAATTTTCTAACAGGACCATGGCTAATGTAACATATTGTTATAGCTGTAACTCATTTAGAGATGAAACTGTTAAAAGTTTTATGCAACTTCTGGTAACTTTCTTTTATAAACAATGGGGTCTGGTGTAGTAGTGACAGTTAAATAAATGGAAATCTTAAGGGTAGCCTTTCACTGCGTTTTGAAGCAACTGATATATCGATCTGGAATTTCCCAAATTTATGTGAATTTTAAGGATGGGCTGCAAAATTGACTCAAACCTATGCAATCCGTCCAATTCAATCAAGTTTTAATGGGCTTGGATTAGAGTAGTTTTGATGATGGGCTGATTTGGGTCATTGCCCAAGTTAACCTATCAAAAATCAGCAGCCCAAATATGTGTGTGGTGTTGCCCAATCTTAACCCATGAAAAAAATATTTTTGATCTCGATGTCTAACAAACACAAATCTCATAGTGCTAAGAGTTAATTATATCATAACCCTACTCTTTTGTACTTAATATTTTCAGTAATGGGTGATTTTAGAGAATATGATAAAATACATTGTGTATTTAGGTAATTTTTCCAACAAATAACGCATTCGAATCACCATTTTATTATGGTATATTCTTTCTTACAGTAGTACTCATGATGTGTAGGTTAGGAACTGTAAAAATAATGGGTACTCAAAGTTGGACAAGTTCGGTTATGATTTATGTTGCTCAAATTCTTTCAAAATGTTATCATATCTATATCAAAACTTTTTAAAAAGTAAGAGCACTATAAGTTATGACCTATATTAAGTCTATCATTATACATAGGGGTGTTCATGGTTCGGTTTGGATCAGTTATTAGTTAAAACCAAAACCAAATCAATTTAAATCGGTTTTTAAATTTCTAAAACCAAACCAAACCAAACCAAATAAAAAAAATAACCATCGATTTGGTTATCCTTGGTTTGGTTAGGTTTTTTTCATTTTTTTCGGTTTGAAAGTAATAAGTTTGTCGAGGACATAAGCATCTCGATAGACACAAACACTTAATATATGAATAATTCACAAATAAGCTATTACACGACTAAAGTGATTCATCCAATGCACCAAGTTTCAAAAACTAAAAAAACTCATTGTCAATAGCATAAAGTTGGTTCAATATTTTGATCTCAGCATCTTATCAATAGACTTTTCAATAAAATTACACCTTAAAATATAGAGAAAAACAACCAATATTTCATAGTCAAAACTAATCAATTACCATCTTCTTTGGCTTGAGCTTTAAATCATTCAATGTTGCGTTAGAAATTTTTATAAAGAACATAGAAAGTGTGATCTTTAAAATAATGAATATTGAGGGATTTAGACTTAAGGTTTTTAATAGTTGAACTAAAATTTAAGTGTTGGGCTTTAGAAAATAGTAAAATTAAAGACTTAAGTTAATTAAAATTTATCAAAATACTTACATTTTATTTATAAATAATTATTAAATTTATATATATCTTCTCAGTTCGTTTTGGTTATTTTTGCGGTTAATTTTTAGTAAAACCAAAACCAAACCAAATAATATCGGTTTTTCAAAATTTAAAACCAAACCTAACCAAATCAAACCAAATATCGGTTTTTTTAATCGGTTTGGTTCAAATTGCGGTTTGATTTGATTTGATTTTATAACCATAACCATGAACAACCCCAATTACACATATAAATTTAGAATAGGATTTGACCATAACTCATTTATTGATTCATCCAATTTTAATTCGCCCAAATTCAATCCTAATTTAAAGGGACCAGCAGAAGTAGTCAAGTGGATATTGATAAAAAATATAATTAATGCGCACTAGGAGTAAGAGTGAATGTGGTCCTTGCTAATAATTATACCTATTGGTCGATTGAAATCATGAAAGTTCTCATTCATTGATTGCTTTAGTAATGTTGGTTCAGAACTATAGTGGTCCTTATAACATACTCATATAGCTAGCTGCTACAAAATTAAGTAGCTGTGTGAGTCTGTGTCTCTTGTCACAATCAATATGCATGAGTAAGTTTTTTTCAAAACATGAGTGTTTTTACCAGAGAACTCTTGCATGGTGAAAATGATCGATCGATTCATTATCATTTTCTTATAGTCATTCACCTATAGGAATTCCAGGACAATGACATCCTTTTCTCCTATAGCTCGTGTGGCGGATGGACAAATATAATATTAAATCTAGCTAGCATTTTTTATTACCCAATATTGTACTAAAATTTTACTAGTGACTCAGAAATCAAAATTCTAGATCCGCCTTTACTAGCTTGTCCACACATTGTTTGAACGTAGAAGGTGAAATCCAAATATTGCTTATCTGAAACAAGATAGACCAGCTGAACTAACATTTCAGTGACTTGTGTTTAGAGATGATCAAAATGGGCAACCACTCAAAAGGAGGAAGAAATTGAAGTAAGTTTGTGTGTGATTTTGTTAAAACTTAAAAAGGCCAAACAACATCTTGTGTCACATGATCCAAAGTCCCTTGAGCCTAATCTGATTAGTGGGGGGCCATGAATAGGACATGCATCTTTATTGTTTGCTCTTCCATTCAATCAGAATAGGGGGCCACCTTAGCCAAACTTCAAGTCACGTACTGCTATATTGCTAAAAAAAAAAAGTAGCCTTTGCTTTATTTATTTGAAGACAAATTTTTATTTCCCAAACACTATAGATGAAATTTGTACGATTGACATTAGTATTGATTATATTGGTCAACCACAAGCAGTGAGAATAGTAAATTAACAGAGAGAGAAAGACAAAGAAACCATTCGGAGGGGTCACTCCATTAATTCATGACATATATCCTAATTACAGCATACTTGGGCACCATTTGGTTTTCAAAATTAACAAAGAAGTGTGTTATGAGGGATTCTTCGGGTCGAAAAAAACAATATTAATACATCATTATCAAATCGACTACAATCATTTTTTTATTCATAAAGTTATCCATGAGCTAGATCAGATCAGAATCATACTCAATGAATCCATAAGAAGCGATAACATTTATTTATCAGGTCCAGATAAAGTATGCAAATGACATTTTTATATTTTGAAAGTAACTTTTTAATTTCAACGATTCACATAACATTCTTATAAATACCCAGATTCAAAGATATCTTGATACATTACATACATATTTAGCTAGCGTTTGGCCATAGATTTCCAAATATTCTTGGCAAATATTATTTGGGTGAAAATTCACCATGTGTTTGGCCATAGTATTTGGGAAACATATTTAACTTTTTAGAAAAATATGATTTATACCCATTAGTTTTAAAAACTATTAAAACTAACCATAAGTTTGTATTACAAGTCAATTGGATCTTCGTTGCAACAAATAACAAGTAGTGTCCATGACGCGGGAGCAATGTGGTAGTTTGGAGTGAGTGCAACCAGTGGCGAATTTAGGTGCAAAAATAAGGGCACCCGAACCCGTGGTCTCTTCGAAAAAATTAGATATTTTATGTATATATTTTTTAATATTTGTATAATATTATATTCTTGCACCCGTTACTATAAAAAATCTAGTTGGTCCACATGGTTAAATGTTGAGCTTTTGACTTTGAGGACTGAGGATCAATTCCCACTTAATACATTTTTCTTGGTGCACTCATATTCGGATCAATTTCTACTTAATACATTTTTCTTGGTGCACCCATATTCGAAAAATCCTAGATTCGCCTCTGAGTGCAACAAGCATCATTCCATACGTCGTGAAGTAAACAAAGCACATGACTTTGTTACCTTGAGCCGATTGTTCATCATTTTCATCAATAACCATATCATCACTTTCATATTCATTGAATATTTCATCACTACTTTGGTGTTCACGTAAAAAAATATGTAATACAACACAAACAACTACTATAGAGGGTGTTTTTGTAAAAGATAATAGTATGATGTAAAATTTCAATTTTTAAAAGATTCCAAATAATGAGATTTGACCCAAATACTATAAAAAACTTGTATTTGGAATTTGGGATTTGCCAAAAATATTTGCCAAATAATGACAGATTGTATGGACAAACAATATATGCCAAGTTTTTCTCCAAATATTACTTGAAAAATCTATGGCCAAACGGGTCCTTAATTTAGTTAATTCCCTTACTTCTTATCTGCTAAACGTTCTCTTTCCTTTCTTGAATTATGAGTTTAATTAGTAAAATTAAATGATAATGGAGGGAGAGCTAATTAAATTTCAGTGGGGTGTTTTAAAATTTGGAGATGATAATTGATAATGAATGCACGGTGGAGTAGTAAGATCCTTTGGATTTGCTTAAACATCCGTACAATAATTATAGGAGACAAATTTGAAGTAGGTAAATTTAAATCCTTAAAGATTTATGAATGAGAATTAATTATGTGGAAAGAATTCAGATCTGAAGACTGAGGTGAGTTGTGTGTGAAGTACTAGCAGCTAAATAAGAGAGGCTCATAATAAGTCGTATATATCTTCCAACCAAACATGTACAATAAATGTAGCAAGTTAAGTGTAGATGCCAATTGCATTTTATTACTCGAAAATGACATCTCCTCATATAGTCAGTAGATGGGGACACTCTTAGCATAAATAGACAAAATCTACTCCCAAGCATTTTGAGTTTTACTTGCTACTTCATACTAATGAGTCTGACATATCACCTTACCATTCAGAACTTCTCTGCAAATATAAAAATAGAAAGACATCACAAGGAAATGATATTAGGTGAAAGGTGATTGTAACTGTGCATCTAATTGTATGTTTGAATTTTAAGAAAAGAAGTTGGATAAAATAGGTAACATAACCAACTCACCAGAACAACGAGTTTCTACTTGTTTTCCTTACCAACATTATTGCACATATTTTATTTTTCTTTGGTTTTTGCACATTCAATCTGACTCTGTATTGATTATTACGTATGAAATAAAACGATCTACTTTAATATATTACGTACTGTGGCAGTTGGATTGTATTGACGATGTTACTCACAGCAAGAAAATGCCTTCTAATAATAATAGAGATGGAAATTTAATCAGATGGATTGTTGCTTTCTATCACCATACATGGTTTAAATAATAAATAATTGAGGAATAAATCTTTTGCATGAAAAAGTTTTGTAGCTACCTTATGATTGCATTCACATTACACATAATTAGTTCCCTCATTTGTCCCCATTGTAGGTCTGGACATATATAGGGATACTTTGATTGACATATTCCCTAGCTAGCTCTTCCACCCCACAAAGAAACAAAGCCTTAGCTTCTTGGGACTAGGTGCTAAGCTAGTAGGCCTTTAAGTAAAAGAAAATTTAGATAAAATTAAAGGAAGAAACAAAGAGATACTAGTATATAAGAACAAAGCAATGAGACTATTACTATTACTGTGTATGAATAATTTTGTACACTTTTATAAAGATTCCAAACCCAATAAATAAGGTAATTAGAACATATGAAAACACAGTCTCATTTTATTGTCCAAAAGCAGCTTTCATGAGGTACAAGACACTATAAGTACAATGAAACAAAAAGCTGGTGGAAAAAATTAATAATGTACTACTACTACTATACAATTACAGTAAAAATAAATATCTCATAGCGCTTGCTCGCTCAATGCTAACACAAAGCTAATTTATGGAATTTCTTATAACAAAAAGCAAGGCATAAATTATGATGAGCTCAAGCAAATTCAGTTTTAATTAACCAAAGAAATGAGTATTCTCTGGTAAATTTCCTGCATGTCGTAACCCTAAGGTGAGTGACACATCACCAGCAGTGGTCCCAAACCTTATCATGGTGGACCCCATATGATCATGTGTGGTGGTCCCATCGTCACCGGATAAGTTGCCGCGACGGCAAGCGTCGGGATCATGAATGTTGGTCGGAAAAGTAGCTTGGTTTTCCGAGAAGGAATTGATTGCTACAAGTGAAGGGTCACTATCTGTGGCATTGATTTGGGATCTTTTGCTTGAGGTAACAGTTATGGGAGTGGCAGCTGTTCCTGTCTCTGCAGCAGCTAGTGCTGTCGTAGTTGTAGGGGCTGTTGTCGTCGTCATATTAGTAGATGAAGAGTTAGTCAGGCTATTAGGCGTTGGTGTTTGTGCAATTATATTATTGCCACTGTTTTGGCTTTGGCTCTTCTCATCTCCATCTCCATCTCCATCTTCATCTTTGGCTTCTTGTTGATACATATCTTCTACCATGGGTTTCCACAACCGAACCCTAGCATTAATGAACCAATTTGATACCTGAATAATTACCACATTCATATACACAACATTAATTAACTTTCATTTATTAAAACACTTATTTTTGATAATAAGAGATTAACTTTCATGTACTATCCGACTTTAAGAAAATCAGTCTTTTGAATCTTTCTAGTTTTAAATTATAGATACATACAGTAAAATGTATCAAAATATCTTTTAATCTTGTGTGCTTAGACATATCATACGAAAAATAGAATTAAAAAATTGTTTAGAATAGGTAAGAAATATTTTTTTGAATTACTCTGGAAATTCGAAAAATACCATATAAATTGAGACATAGGTTTAATTCTTGTTAAATAGGATTCAATTAAACTAAATACACAACATAGAGTAAGAGTAGATTTTTTTAAAAAAAATATCTGGAGGAGAATGAAATGATAGATGATGTGAAAGGGGGTTAAGAATGGAAATGTAGAAACGTTCAAAAGAGTAAATATATACTACCCCACAAGTGTTAATTATATTTCATCTTTCAGTGAATAAGATCCAATCATGTCAATTAATTGAAAACATGTATGACCAACATTGCATTTTTCAGTTTCTTGAAATAAATTTTTGTCTTAAAGAGGAAGAAAAAACCCATGACATTTCAACCTATGACATATTATTTAATTAATAGGGATTGACAAGTGTGGCAAGGTTCAACATTCACCAGACAAAAGAAGGAATGGATGGAGTATGGACAAACAGAGCTGTAAACTTTAATGGGTCGTGGAAAAATGTATACTTTGCCTCTGCACTTACTATTCCTTAATATTTTCATTCACAAACCTAGAATTTGTCTTTGTAGAAGTAATATAAACAGAAAAAAAATTGTTCATTCTCTGCCCTTAGGGGAAGAAAAAGAAAGTCATGTACCACACAAATTACTTCTTTTGTTTTAAATACGAGTAATTTTTATTAGTAATAAGTAATAAATTCAATATCTATTTAGCTAAATTAACTATACATTTTCTTGAAACTAAAACTAAAATAAAAAAATTACTACACCCTCTATGGTTAAGAAGATTGCATTATATTTCTATTTTTCGAATACTCAATTTGCAACGACTCATATATGTATTTCTCTTCAAACTATAGGAATGAAAAAAAATAAACCTACTTGTTTAATTTCATAGGGGAAAAAAAGTGTAACATATGCATAATGTGAGTAAGAAAGCTTGAAAGAGAAAGAACAGAGGATTCAGAATAGAAATAAAGCGAACCTGATTTCTGGAGAGACCAGTCTGTCTTGCCAACAGATGTTTATCAGCATCACTTGGATACCTGAGAAAAACCAACCACACAAACACAAACCAAAAAAATAAAATCATATTCCTTACCAAAACTGTATAAAGAGATGACTAACTTTCTTTATCACTAGATCTGAATTAACATTATTTTTTCTCTCTGCATGGGCGTGACAATCCAAGAACCAACAGCAGCAATTACAGTACCTCTCTGCCACTATTCACACAAGCAAACCCAAAAAAAAAAAAACTGCATGCACTTATCTTTTTCATAACATATACTTTACTACATAGATTCTATTTTATTTTACCATTTCTTTTGTGCCGTACTCTCTCCGTCCCAATTCATGTGGTTGTTCTCGTTTTCTCTTATAATCAAACTATGTAAATTTTCATCAACATTTTATAAGTACATATTTTCATCATACTGGCATGAAAAAAATGAGAATCTATTAGAAATACTTTTCATATAATTAATTAATATCCAAGTTTTAAAATTTCAAAAAATATTACATTATTCTGATTCAAATTAGTCAAATTGATTCTTAAAAAGAACGAGAGGATGGAAGGAGCAGCTCGCAAGTTGCTTTTATCATCATTATTGTTACTTTGCATAATGCAATGTCAGCATAATGAATAAGTTGGTTTTCTTTTCGTTATTGTTCAAATTCATGCCAATGTCAGCAGTAGTAGGGCATTGGATCCAGGAGAAAAGAGCTTGTACTAGAGGAAAAGAAAAATAAAGTAAAGAACGTAAATTATACTTTATACATCAAAGGACACTGAATTGGAATTCCTTTAAACTCAGAGACACTGCAAGGGAAAGAAAAAAAGAAAAAGGAAAAGCTAAAAAAGAGATGTTGGAAATGTGTCTTAGACTAATAAAAAAAAGTTGATTGATGTGTTTGAAGCTTCATTTTGTCTCTTCATATTTCCATAATAATGGGGCTTTAGACTTTTGTTTATACAGTAAAAAATATAAAAAAGATTCAGATTCCATCGGTATTAGGAGTTAACACTTCTTGAGAAAAAGGTTAGACTTTAGAACAGTCAATGGAAGAATGTACGGGTTTAACTTATATATACACACTAATAGTTTACAAGATCCTCCTATTAACCTACTCCTATAAAAGTGAAGTAGTAACTTGAAGATTAAGAAAAACAATAAGGAAAATTGATTGCTATAACATATAAAATACATTGACAGTGAAAGACTTAACTTAGCCACAATTTACCTGACACTTTTTCTCGAGAATCAATTTAACTCAACTTTGAAGCTAAATTAGATTAAATAAATTTTATATTCAAAAATTAAAATTTAGATATTAAAAAAAATTATTTTGACCTATCAATGATATTTAACTTGTTGTAGCAGATATTTTGTCTCATTTTCCGTTGTTATATTTTAAATAACTACTACTAATATAAAAAAAAAATGTATATATTGCAAAACATAGATAGATATACGTACGGGTGTAGAAAATGCTCAAAAAGCCAAGCTCTTAATATGTTGACAGAACGTTCAGGTAAGCCTCTTTGTGGTCTCCAAGCTTCTTGTTCCATCATTCCCATTTGGTGAAACGCCCTTTGTTGCCTCAAGCTTTGTTCAAGCATCTTAAGCCTCGGAGTTTCTCCTTTAGTCAATCCCGAATTTCCTGCATCTTTCTCTCCTAATAACTCACAACTCTGCTTCAATTGTGCTCCTATTGCATCCTTTAAACACCTGAAATGTCTCGACATTGCCTTCTGTGCAAGTGCTGTGTAGGGAACTGCTGTGCCGAAACCCATCACTAAATCAAACGAATTTACAACCATCTGCATTTGTTCACAGTAATGATTGTACCTCCTATCTACCTGCTTATAACATAATTTACTGTTAGTACCATTGAAATCATTATTGATGTAAAATGAAAATATATGACTATTAATTTAGTGTTTGGCTTTCTATCATTACACTGCCAAGACGTAAATGTTAGTGTATTACTTACTACTCCCTTTGTCCCTAATTATTTGTTCACTTATGAATTGACACACATATTAAGAAAACAATTAATGATATAGTAAATTTACCATTATACTCCTATTAATTATGAAGTGGATGAAAAGTTTTACATTTTTCAAAGTAATTAGTCATTTAATTGAGGATATAATAGGTAAAAAAAATTGTCCTTTCTTGATTTGTCAAAATTGACAACTAATTATGGACAACTATAAAAGGAAAAGTGGACAAGTAATTAGGAACAGAGAGAGCACTTTGTAGTATTTGAATAAGGAAATGTGAGTAAGGATTAAGATTAAGGTCAAACTTTAACCAAACATGATTGACATTAACGGGCTTTGTTTGAATTATTAGTCCCATGGTAGCTTACTTGCTAATATAATTATCATGACAATAATTGGATTACATATCTCCGTCTACTCGTTGGAAATCTAAAACCGTCGAAATACTCTTTATTTAGTATAAAAATACGGATTTCTTAATTAGAATGTAATCAAACACAACAAACAAAATCTATGGAAATGACGAAATCTAATCCCCTAGCCGGCCTTTTCTAGCTGGTCTGGTCCTCG
This sequence comes from Solanum verrucosum, assembly GCF_900185275.1. Classification (NCBI taxonomy): domain Eukaryota; kingdom Viridiplantae; phylum Streptophyta; class Magnoliopsida; order Solanales; family Solanaceae; genus Solanum; species Solanum verrucosum. The sequence goes on from NW_026020569.1 coordinate 507,290, forward strand.
TTTATATAATATTAATTTCACAAAAAATGCCGTAACTTTCTGTAAGATTTTTTTTGTTTGTTTAATTAAGAGATTAAACAAACAACAATGATTGGTCATTGACCCCGTAATAAGATAGAGAGATAAGAGAGAGATTAGGATACATGCCTCATCAAGCATAGATAAAAGTTTGACCTTCCTTCTCTGATGCTCAATTCTATCAGCAGCGGACAAAGTAGGAACATCTTTTGAAGAAGCGTCATTGTTAGCGCCACTAGGGTTCGTATTAGGGTTATTGGCTGCTGCTTTGTTGTTAGTCTTCTTCAATTTACCTCTTCCAACACTGCAGAATTCTTCCAGTAGTTCTTGGGCAGCTTTCGCGTATTTGGAATTCCTCAACACATTGACCACTCCTAATGATGACCCATACCCAACATGGACTTGATGAATGTTTGGGCTTACTCCTGATCCACCCATATTCAAATTCTTGTATCGATACTGCCCGGAAGTACTAGACCCTCCTTGATTGAAGAACATCATTCCTCCAGCTTCTCCGCTCATTTGTAATTCCTCCGCCTTGTGCTGTAACGAAGAAGACAAGGATAGAGATAGACCTTGACTTTCTACGACGCTTACTCCTCCGATTTCATTCTGGGCATTGAGATGATGGGTGGCTGTGGCAGCACTTACTCCTCCATTCCCCCATGTCATGAATTGACCGAAAGATCCTTCGGCCGGATTAGGAAACCCTTGAAGTGTTGAAGTAGTTGATGGGTTTGGTAACAACATGTGAAGCGTAGAAGAAGTTGTATTAGGAGGAGATGGAGAAGGTGACCTTGGTTGTGGATTCATTAGAAAAAGTTGCATGGACTCCGCCGCATTAGGAGTATGATTTTTTGCATATCCCAATTGTTGACTACTTGCACCTCCACCCACTACCATACCTTGTCGGTGGTTCCCGAACCACTCGTTCCCCATGGCCGCAGCATGAATCTGCTGCGGCCGTGGATTTGGCTGTCTAAAATTCGGATTGAATTGAGTTTCTAATAATTCTGCTGCGTTGGTTGCGGTGGTTCCAGGAGGGAAATTAAACATCTCAGATAACATTCCAGCGGTCTCATAAACTGTTGGTAGGCCACTTGTTTCTTCTTCAAACGGTTCGAATCCTTGCACTCGCAATTTATCTCGGCGGATCTGTTGAGCAGCCATGTGTTGCTGGTGCTGCTGCTGTTGTTGCTGGTGCTGTTGTTCAGCTTGTGATCTCTCGAACCCATTAGGGAAACTGAAGAGACTGTGGTGATGATAATCTTGGGACATAGAATTGAGATTTTCTGCGACTTGATGAATTACTGGATATTTGTGATAAGGACGAGATGTAATTGGTTGTGTTGCTATTCCCATGGCAGCGTTGTCTTCTTCTTCATCATCTCTTTTCTTCTCATATATCTACTATAGATCGGGCATGAAATAGTTAAAATCGGTTTATAATCATTAAAATATTTCAAAAAATACATCATGGGATACAATTATTGTCAGGAGATTGAAAAAGATAACAAGTGTGACAAAGAGTAAGAGGTGAGGAAGGGAGAGAAAAAGACTCTTTCTTATTTATTAATTTTTTTATAAAAATAAAAAAGAAAGAGAAGTCATCAGCTTTATTCATGGAGACACAAACCTCATAAGAGTTTTTTGCAGGTCGGAAAAAGGGTTTCTCAGATATCGTTTTCTCTTCGTGGGATTTGAAAGGCAAAGCTGTTGTGAGTGTCTCTCTCTATTTCTCTTCTGTCTGCTGTCGTTTCTCTATCTCTCTTCTTTTATATTTCTCTTTTACAGTACTGAGTGCTCTATGCTGCAATCGCCTTCTGGAAAGATAATCGAACTAAGCTTCCAACAAATATTTTTTAAATAAGAAGATGAACTTTGACATATGTATTCTGGTTTTCTTTGTATTGTGTTTGTCTCTCTCTCTGTGTGAGAGAGACATAATTTTAAGGGAAGAAAATAGAGAAGAGGTCGCTGTTCTCTTTTTTCACTCAACTAATTTTTATATTCCATTAAGTGTGTACCAGTACTAGTTTCCTATTTAATTTCCTTGCTTGACAAATAAACTTTAAAACTAACTCAACCAAAATATAAAATACTACCTGAATTATTTAGTCATTTTTTTAAATTGACTCATATAACCTCCTAGCTAGTATTAGGACAAGATGTTGATGGGATGGGTGACTATAATATATGCTCACCAAACTTTGAGGAATAAATGTAAAGAGAATAGTAAAAAATAATTAAACAAAGTGTAAAAAATATATATTTTACAGTACCGTAAACTGAAGGTTTCTCATAGTTTACTCGTCATTTTTGGAAGTTATCAATCTACCATACCAACTTGATTTAACATAAGAAACTGTACTAACTATTTTTGCAGAAAAGATAAACTTAAATTATGTGCTTTCATCATTTTCTTTTTTTCATTCATTATTTGATATCGAGTCCGACTTACTCATTTGGGAAAAGCGCGAAGGAATTTTCCATATCCAAACTTTCTTTCATTTTGTTTTTGCTAATGATTGCAACATAACGTTCGTGAGGAGATTAATGATTCATTAAGAATTAAACTCTTACAATTTAAGTAAGTGAACTTTAATTTGCTGAAGGTACAATTTTCTCTTAAAAGTTTAAAATTAAGGTAGGCTAAATAGACATTTCAACGTCATTTTATTAAACGTTAATCTATCATTATCACAACTTTTCTCAATTTTCAGGGAACCTACGGTGTAATTGTCATAGAAACCAAATGCTATATTTTGAATTTGAGTTTATAATTAAAAGGATAAGGTGAGCAATGAGTCATCCCAATGACATTTTCTTATTGCAGTAAAAGAATTTAAAAAAAATTATTCATATTTTATTTCAGATTAGATGACAATTATACCCTTATAACATTGCCTGCATGACAGTAGTGGTATACTGGTATTGTTGATAGGGTCATGCCAGTCACTTTCTAGACTACTAGCTATTTAATTGCTTTCTTTTCTTTTTTTTTCCTCCCTATTATAATTTATCTCATCTCCATTAAACTATATATTGAACACCCCAAATTCAAAAAGAGGAGAAAAGATAATTCATTAAAGTTTTTGAACATAATAATAATGTGGAATAATTATTTTCTAATATGCTGATGACAGAAACAAAAAAGATGACTTATAAGTTAATTTATTGCTACTTGTTATAAAAATTTATGACATTACTACTCCGTCCATATAAATTGTCATTTTCCTTCCACACGCCCATTTAAAAATCAATAACTAAATTATTCTCAACTCTTTCAATGAAATTAATATTATTTTAATGAAAAATGAAAAAAAATAACTAAGTCTATAATCTTATTTTTATAAATTGACAAATATTTTGGGATAATAAAACATTTTATTAAATAATGTTACAATTAATATGAAACAAAGAGTAGTTATTACTATGATAAAAGTGGTACTTCAATTAACTTGATATTATGGATTAGACATATAATAATAATAATGGATTGAGAGTATAAGAAAAATAGTATAATTAAATAGGAAGAAAATTAGAGAAACGTTAAAGAATTAAAGGTAACACGTGTTCGAGGGGTTTTGTGTATAAATGGTGTGGAGAGCTGGTGAAAGGCACTGATAACTGACTCATGTTTGGCACTGAGGAAGACTTGTACAACTATCACTATATATATATATATACATACATGTCTATCTATGATTTAGTCACTTTCTTCATTTCTCCCAAAGTTTTTTTAAAATATATTATTGGCTTACTCCTCTCTGGATATTGTATTTTAAACTCTGATTGTAACCTACGCATTATAGTACATGATTTCCCTTTCAAGGGTACGTACCTATACAACATCTACACGTTGCACCTCCCTAATATGCATATATAGGGTGGTAAATGGTATAATATCAAACTCTAACTTGTTCAATTCATCAAATTCGTTTTAAGTTTGGACGAGTTATAATTGGTTCACAATTTATTAGCTCAGTTTTTATTTTATGACTAATTAATGAATGTATTTTATTTATCATCACAAGTTTCTTCCTTTATTGTCTTATACCCAATGCCACATAAATTAAAGTTGGAGAGTAATTAATAAAAATGAACTTTGGGCTATCTCAACAAAAAAATAATATCAAAATGATATACTAGTAACTAGCTAGTAATATTTTATTTTGTACGTCAACTAATTAACATGAGACATTTTAACAGTTCACTTTAAACCTCATATTCTAACATAGTAGATGATGCAAGCAAAATATGTTTACTATTGAATAATGTCTCTTGTCGGAAGGAAGCTACAATCAAATGTTGATAGCATAAAAAATGAAAAACTTAAAAAATGACAAATGTAACAAAATTAATATGTGAAATCAAAGTTAGTCATGTCCTAATATAAATATTGAACATCGAGTTAAAAATCTAAAAAAAAATAAAAATCAGGTAAAACTTAGGAGGATTTATGGTAGAAGACTAACTTTCAGCTGTCTTTGGTGAACTTTAGGGTGATGTCACGTGAATCTCACACTTCACACGCTTCAACTTAATTGACAGGACCACTTCAACTTAACCATTCAAAATCACTTATCTCATCCACACGTGCCACCTTCCAATTAATATATTTTAATGAAACCCAAAAGGCAAAATATTTAAATGAATCATGAAAATAATAATTTAAAATTTTGAAGGAAAAGTTATGAAAAATGTTGTACCAAATTTCAAACATTATCAACTGAGGAGTTTAATTTTACGCTGTTATTTGGATAAGACCAAGTTTTACGGATCTATAAGCACAATTTAGCACCTTAATTAGTCTTGTTTCCATATTTGTAATTGAGTCTACCGGAATTCACGTGTTAAAGTAGAGGACTTTATGGATTTAAGAAGCATCACATATTTGTTATTTTATGTGGGCATGCAAAAAGCTAAAAAGGGTTTATATGTCGGTTGGTTTTATTTAATTAGCTTATTTATGAAAAAATAGCAGGTCGTCTAACAGACCCTTAAATTCAATTTAATACGACCTAAATTGTTTGCAGATGATGGACTAACATGTATAATCAGTTAATTGTCATTTACATGGTCATAAAAGCTTGATAACAAGTTTGCACTGAATCATTCAGATTCTTTAAAAAAAGAAATTGTATCTTTTTTTTTACTTTAATTTCTTACCCACACCCTCAATATTTACTGAAGAGAAAGAGTGTTTATCATTCGAGCAACCTCTCCTGTATTGTGTAAGACGACATTTCTTTATCATTGAAATCCGTTGATACGCTAATCAATTTAAAAAGAGTTCAAGGTTTACGTAAATACACTTTCAAGGTAGATGCACTGTTGATTTTTAGATAAGAAAAGATTAAGTAAATAGAATAGGTAAATATAATCTGATGGTTAGTCTGATTTAGGAAGCTAAAACAATGATGTTTTTCTTTACAATAATTGGCGATAGTGGAGTTTGGAAGCTATAATTATCATTGACAAGCGCTTTGCAACTTCCTTTTCCATCATTAATGATGTTTTAGTGTCCAATTCTTCAGTTGATCCATGGTATCATAGTAACTTAATTCTCAATGTCAAAATATCTTTGTGCTTAAAACTTTATATTTTCTATTTCGATTATATTTACAAAATCGAAAGATGTATAACAAGTGATTGTATAAAGCTAAACAATGGGCAAGGAATGAAAAGAAAGAAGATGAAAGTGAGTTTTTCGTACGAGGAAGCGTCAACTCCATTTCCTATAACTGTCTCTTTGCCTAATGGAGAAATGATAAAAGAGAATGATGCAAAGCAACAGAATCAAAAAAGGACCATCATCACAACTCTCCCACTCAATTACAACCCCCCCAATCCCACTCCACGTCGCAACGCTTCGTTATAATTCCTTTAAAAAAAAATTAAAAAAAATAAATAAATATATATATATATATATATATATATATATATTGTGTAAAAAATGATCCGACCACTTATTTTACCTAAATTCTAAATATGAAGACAAAGGGTTGAAAGTGGGAGGCTTCTTTATTTTTTTTCCTTTTGGCGTCACTGAAATCCTCCTTTACCTTTTAGTGATGCTCTTTCTTTTCATTCCCCCTTTTGAGAATATAATTATACGAAAACTTTATTATTAGTAGCAGTGACCACAATTCCACTGGAGGAAAGCTTCCTTGATAATTTTAAGTGGACTTAGTATTAAAAGTCACCTTCATGATATTGACATTGTGCGTTCAACTTCCCCTTTCTATCTTCAAAACCTAAACAATATTAAAAGCAACAAAATTTTGTAAATCTTTGAATTTATGTCACACTATATCTTCTTTTTTTTTTTAAATTTTCTGTGGCATTGAGTATTTTGATGCCATTCACTGATCGGAGCCTTTTGATAGATCAAAACTTGACCAACTTTTGTTGAGGTAGCATGCCTCATTAAATATACATTGCGGTCCATAATTTTATGACTTTAATGTACTCCTTTTTCTTTTGAGTAGGAGACGTTGTAATCGAAAGATGAATTTTGGACCTGAAAATTGAAATTGGTCGTGGATCCACACTTTTCTTTACTTAACTTTGTTTAAGTGCTTAGATGTGAAATTCATGTAAGCGACCTCTCCAAATTAAAGCGGAGATATATCGGACATCATATGAAAAATTAAATCAGACTCTTTTTTAGATATATGTTATGAAACTTAAGAAGGTTTCATCAAATAGTACCTTTTTAAAAAGTTTGGAATAATCATGATAATTTAGTTTTATTTCCATTTACAAACAAGAACAGAGACTGAAAAATGAAGGGAGATTCTTGAGTGAAAGTGACTGTGAGTTGCATATACCTAGGATGATAAGATCAATATTGTCATGTCACTAGCAATAAAAATGTTTTTGTCGTAGCTCTGAATTTTATCTTGAGTGTGAATGGTACTCTTAAGAAGTCACCTCACTTTCCCCAAAGGTAATTTTAGACCTTTACAAATTCAAGAACCATACAATAATAGTATATGGCACCTAGCAAATAGTAACGATGTCCATTTTTAAAACTGACAATGTGTTATCTGTCAAAGTTGGATTTGAAAATTGTATAATCTAAGTGCTGATTTTCAAATAAAGTGAAAAAATATTCGCAATTTTTGTCCCAGTTGCAAGATTATATTAATCCATAACCACCTAGGTCATAAAGAAGAAATTTATCCCGTAAACTAGTAGGAGTATTTGGAGTTTCTCTGATATTTTGTTCCAGTAATTACAGCTACAAATCGGATATGCCCAATTTGCAAATTGTTTTTTGAGAGTTTGAAATTTGAACTTAGATACACCCTCTATCTGGCACATGACATAAAGAGTCGAGAGAAATGCTGGAAATATCCCTAAACTTGGCGAGAATTTAGGGGTGTATTTCTCTCATGTTACAATATTTGGGGGTGTATTTAAATTCAATTAGTCAAGTAAGTTAAAATTGTGTTTTTAAGGCTGTCAGTAGTTCGAAATGAAACTAATAATTCAAGCTAAGTTTAGGAGTGTTTTCAAAATATATATATATATATATCCTTGAAATTTGAATAGTCACAAAAACAAATAAGCGAATATAAAATAAGATCACATGAAAAACGAAATTCTAATTTTTTAATCTTCTTATTAAGAGAAAGAAAAAGAAGTACAGTACACAAATATGTTAATTAAAGAACATAACCTTTTACCTAATGATGTAAAACAACCTAACTAACAAAATTTTCAATTGGGATCTCTGTTGATTCTATAATATGTATGCTCTTCTAAGCAAACTAGAGAGAGAAACCAATTAAATCTATAAAAGGCATATGATCAGTAATATATTTTACTTAAACTCAAAGGTTATTATGATAACAGCCCCACCAAACATCTATTTAGATAGGTGTTTTTATTTATTCAGCTTCTTCTTCTATTGGTCCAAAAAGTTAGAAATCTATCCCTCTTTTGACAACTTTGTAATATGAGGAAAATCATTACAATTACGTCACACATAAATATATGTTGTTTATTTCGAAGGTGTCATTCATGTCGTATATATATAACCATTACATAAAACCAATCACCTTTGGTAGCCCAACAAGTAGACAAGTATTACATTTTTATATGTTGGTAATAATGTTGGACCAAGTAAAACGTCTAAGAATTACCAATTAAAATAATGCAACTTGGGTACCACTATGTCTTCCTAAGCTTCATTAATTAGCCAGTCGATGAAAAAAAAGAATAAATTAATTAGTGGTCTTCTTTTGTAACTTTCTATCATCAATCTTGAGCAGTAGATTTGTCCTTACAAATGTAGCATTTTGTTTTTTTAGAGGTTGGTGAAGGGGGATGATATTGAAAATTTAAAAGGGACAGAAAAGCAGGAAAGACTGATATCAGTAATAATTGGACAGTTAAAATTAAAAAAAAAAAAAGAAAAAAAAGAAGGGGCATGATACTATAAAAGATAAGTCTGGAATAAAATTACAAGATAACTTATGACAAAAATAATTATCTTGAAATTATAGTTTTTTTTTTTTCCCTCCGTAGAGCTTCCATCCCTTTTGCTCCCTTGGTGACTCAAACTCGCAACCTTCAGGTTGAAAGTGAGGGGTGCTTACCATCCGAGCAACTCCCTCTCGTCTGAAATTATAGTATTACAATCTTGAAATAACTAATTTCGAGATTACTCATTTCTAACCGATTGAACCCTATGAAAAGAGAGAAGAGCTATAAAGGATACGTCTGAAATAAAATTACGAGATAACTTATGACAGAAATAGTTATCTCAAAAATATAGTATTACAATCTTGAAATAACTAATTTCGAGATTACTTATTTCTAACCGATCGAACCCTATGAAAAGAGATAAAAGCTAAAAAGGATACGTCTGAAATAAAATTACGAGTTAACTTATGACAAAAATAGTTATCTCGAAAATATAATATTACAATCTTGAAATAACTAATTTCGAGATTACTTATTTCTAACCTATCGAACCCTATGAAAAGAGACAAGAGGGAGTAGCTAGCTAGGGTCTTTCTCAATATGAGTCACTTTCTCATCTGATGATTACATTTAATAAAGGACAAACATTCTCATGGTATGCCTCCCTCTGTCTTCTCCATTAAATTAATTTTCACCTTTTTAATTCCTTTGCTCCCACCCTAGTCTTACTTTTCATTGCTAGTTACTACTACTATATATATTCACCTCAGAAAATTAATGGGGTAGATAAAATGAAAGATATACACAAGAAAAAGAGGAAAACGATGAAGTAAAAATAGGAGTTATGGACCCCACTATGGAAAAGGACATGAAATTATTGAAAGTAGGAAAAAGCCGAAGGAAAAAAAAGGAAGAGTGGGAGTGACAGATTCACTTCTTTTTTCCATTGCTTTTCTTAACTTTTCCTTTTCAATTTCCAAATTTCACACCATTAATGAACGAGAAAAAATAATTGAAATTCCTTCGCTCTTAATCAAACATCTCAATTCTAATTTTATATATAAAAATATAATACGTTTCTCCATTGATAAAGGCAATGTAATATCATGTTCAAAATTCATCAAATCAGTAAATTTTGGTTATTACTTCTTATCCTAATTACTTTTCCAATTTTGAATTGATATATCTATTAAGAAAAATAATAATTGACATAAATAAGATTATCATTTTATTCCTATTAAAATTTTCAAGATGTTCTATCTTTTTCATCGTAAAAAGCGATAAGTATACAAACGAAAAATTGGATAGGAGAGAAGGAGTATTATATATTAGGAATAGGTATGAGAAAAGATTTGAGAGATGTCGTATTGGGAGCCTATAATACAGGCGGGTATCCAACAACATGTAAATGGTGGTCCTGAAGGGGGTCCACGTGGCCAGGCCGGCAGAGTGGTGGGCCCAGCCACGTGGGAGATGTGGTCCAAGTGGGATATGAGTTGTCAACTATTTGACACGTATACTGTAGAAAACGTGACAGACTGTTGGCTTCGGAAGGTTGAGTATGGAGGTTGCCATATATTAGCGGCCACACACTGAAAACAACACCTAACACCCATTTTTCTTTTTGAAAACCAAATTTTTAACATACAATTTTTCTATTACGTTAGTATAATTCTTCTTCAGACTTCATAATATTATACTAAATTATTATCGTAAATTATCATGATATGATCATCACAAAGATGAAAAGCATGAAACCACACCTAACAATCATGCATATTCTTTTGCAATGAGATATGGCAGCCTCAGAAGAGGAGCTATGAGCTCCACTAGAACCATCATTCTCAAGAAATTTGGTGCATAAGAATAAACGATTTTCATGGGAAAATTTCCTTCACATAGGGGTCGAAAAATTAATCTATAAAAATATGACCTACTCAATTCGTCTAATTAGTTTATCAACTCGGTTCATTTTGATTTGTTTAAAATTATGCTAATCTAAAAATTGAGTTGATTTGAGCTAAATATAAAGTTAAATTTCGCACATAGCCTTTAAAATAAACTTAATTAAGCTCCATAGCTATAATTTACTTATTACAATTCACAACGAGAAGCGAGCAAGAGCGAGAGAGGCGAAAGATATTTGTTGTTTCATACTTTTCTATCGTAGCTCCATATAATATTTGGTATGCATCGTACCTGTCCACCCTTAAATAGAGGAAGCTCTAAATATGAACCTTCTCTTGTATAACCACCGAGAGGCGGAAGACCCGATATTTTGTTGACCGTTGGACCGCCGCAGTGGCGGAATCAGGATTTTTAATAAGGGGATTTAAAATTTTTAGAAGTAAACACATAAACTAGTGGAAGGGGATTCAACATCTATTATACATATCTAAAAATTAATTTTAACCATGCATAAATAGTATTCCCTCCGTTTCAAAAAGAGTGACTTGGTTTGACTTGACACGGAGTTTTAGAAAATAAAGAAGACTTTTGAATCTTGTGGTCCTAAATTTAAGTTATGTCAAATGTACTAAATTGCCCTTCAATCTTATGGCTTTAAACATGCCACGTGGAAAGCTGAAATTAAAATGTTACCAAAAAAGGAAAGAGATCATTCTTTTTGAAACAGACTAAAAAGAAAGTGAGGTCATTCTTTTTTAAACGGAGAGAGTAATATTTTCTGTCGAAGGGGTTCGGATTAACCTCTAAGTATATGCTGCCTCCACCCACTTGGACGAGAATCCATAGGCTTGCAGACGTAGTCCGGCCCAACGAAGGATTGCCGAATTACTGCTGATGGGCTCATGGGCCATATAATAAAGTGCAAGTATACACATCTCGGGCCTTTAATTTATGTCTCTCGTAATAAATAACTTTTTTATTGAGTACAAATTTATATGGACAAATTTCTTAACTACACTCCTTTACTTACCTTAATATCCATTTATCCCTACTTATTTCAAAAATTTCAAAAATCCCTTATTTACCTATGTATCCCGCATGTATCCCGTGCACAACGCTATGTATCCCGCTATGTGGAATGTATCAAACGCTATGTATCCAGTGCACAACGCTATGTATCCCGTGCACAACGCTATGTATCCCGCTATGTGGAATGTATCAAACGCTATGTATCCCGTGCACAACAATATGTATCCCGCTATGTGGAATGTATCAAACCTAATGTATCCCGTGCACAATGTTATGTATCCCGCAAACATCATTTTTAAGGGATTTTATTTAAATAGAAAACTAGAAAGGATAGGATGTTATTTAGTACTTATAATATGTGGTTCCTATAATTTATACAATTTATATTTTGATATTACGAGATTTCAATAATTATATATAAACATGATTTCAGTTTCTAAAGAATTTATGTTACGTTAAGTTAAAGATTAACCAATTTGAAGGATAAACGTGCAATTTTATGGTAAACATGCGATGGAAAATATCACCATCATTACTCTTTCTTAAAAGTAGTTGTCTTCCTTTGGTTTTACCTGCCAAACTTTTCTTCAATAGCTCGTGAAATATAATTGATAACAATCAAACAAAATATTCAACAATAAAAATAGCATAATCCTTGTAGTCCCACAGGTAGAGTATGAAGAGGGTAAGATGTACGCAGAATTTACATACCATAAACAAGTTCTTAAGGTGTGCTCCTAAATGGAAAGAAAAACACTTACGTGGCCAAGGTAAGAGCTAACAAGAAACTCAAATGAATTAAAACAAAGTGGATTCTACTGGACAGGAGCATGACTGGGCCATGGAAAATCCACAAGCATAGATTTCTAACATGGCCTGAATCAACTATGCGGGCTTGATCAACCGGCCCAATAAGCACAAGTGTTTCACAAAATTTCTATGTTATAACTTTCAACTTTTATTTTCTGAGATAACAGAAATTCTAACATACTGTAACTATAATTATCACGTTGTTGCATATGAAACCTTTTCTTGGGTGTTAATAATGTTTTTGTAATGTTTATTGCATAAAACTGCGTTTGTCTCTTGTTTTATTGAGAAAATTTCATAAATAGCTAAGAGATGAAACTCAATAACCCTCCTTAGCTACAATTTACCTAATTACATTTCATAGTTATAAATCCATATGTGCTATGCTAATTTTCGTTGAAATTTATAAATTGTACTAATTGAGTTTGTAATGTTTGCCAATTTGCATAATTTTTCCTTTTATGTACAGGGCCGGCTCTTGCCTATAAAATTTTAGGCATTGGCCTTAGGCCCCCAATTTTTGGGGGCCTCAAATTTTTATAAATAAAAAATTATGTATTTTAACTGCATTCAAATAGAAGAAATTAAGGAAACATTGTTTTGGGTTCTTACATTTTCTTCGTTAACCACTCACATTATTTATCCTTTGTAACTCTTTTTGCACTCTATTTCTTCAAATCTTTGATAGTTAGAGTAATACACTCTCAAAAATATGAATCAATAGTCGAAAAGTGTTGAACAAAGTGCATTACAATTTATTTTTTTTAATTTATTTGTTAATTTTCATATTAAAGTAGGTATACCAAGTTATCAACTTTTTGAATCAAATTCTATGATTCTAACTCTTATCTTTAAAGTTTATCAACTTATTACTTATAAAATTGTGTTAATAGTTCATATAATAATTGTCTCAATAAAAGGATGTTTTTCAATGTTGAATTGATAAAATCTTACTTAAAACTAATAATTAAAAAAAAAGTGTTTGAAAAATCATTTATATAAAAGATATTAAGTAGTAATTTACGTCTAGAAATTTAGAAAAATAAATAGATATAGATAAAATTTATATAGATTTTAGGCCTCTAATAAAAATTTCGCTTTAGGCCACAAATTATGTTGAGCCGCCCCTGTTTATGTATACCTAAAATGTCTATTACGGAGAAGGAATCTACATAGAAAAATAAATTCATAAATAACGTGCATGAATATTTGCATAAAAAACAACCAATATGATTATTTTACCATTTTTAAATGATTAAAGGCCAGATGTACACCAATTTCCAAGTTGTGATGAACGTATGATAAACTTAGTTAGAGAAGATAGTGTTTTAAGAGGGTGGTTATTTAAATTAATTTTCCTTATTATACTATAATTTTCCTTTTACATTTACCAACGTCTCTTTTTTTTTTTTTTTGACTAAATTAGTGCGGAAATCATATCTATAGACATGTAGAATTAATGTGTCTTAATCATCCATTTCATATTATTCAAGCTAAAAAAGTTTTCTTTTTCAAATTGTATATCAAGTATAAAAATTCATCAGCAAGGAGTCACCATCAGCAAAAGCCCCTTATCTAATGCTAACAAAATATGATTGATCATGAATTATATAGTAAACAATAAAGTTTGAAAAATATTTGTGGTTGTTAGGCTCATCAAAATTAATGGTTCTAAAGAAAGTGCATTATTTAGCGTTAGGTATCGATGTGTAGGTAATGAAAAGGACTCCTTTTTTTTTTCTTGTAACATAATGAGTTACGTACGCACATAGTAAGGAACAATTAATTAAGTTATTTAGATCAATATTATAGCAACCCATATGGTTGTGCTTATTTTATTTGGATTCGTTAATTGAGTATCATCTTTGACCTTTAGGAAACTTGATCTACTTTCCTATTACTTTCTTTTTCCTTTTGGCCAACTACTTCCTCTATAGAAGTCGGGCATTTCCACCTATACAATAATATATTAATATATCTTTTGACTCGTTTTTTAGGATATAATTACCTGATAACGTTATATAATCAAATAATTTCATATTAATAAATAAGTTCGAGATTTAGAATATTTTTTTCTCTCTCAACTCTTTTTTCACTATATTACGCTCACTTTTATCATGCATCGTACAATATAACATTTTTCTTTCACATATTTTTAATATATAATATTTCTCATACCACAACTCATGAAAGAAATTTCTCTCTTTATATATAGGTATAGGAATCTTTCCATAGAGTGAATTAGAGAGTAGAGTGAGATAATGAGATATACCACCACTTTTCTTGTCAATTTATGTCCACTTATAACATGAAAAGATATATTGAATTTTAATATTAAAATGCACATAAACTCCAACGTGATAAACCACTATTTTTTATAGTTATGACAGGATATGAGGAATGCGATATATCCCTTTGCCCTTAAATAGATATTCTAAATTCAAATTTTGAAAATGAAGAAATTTATAATGGTGAGTATTCTCTCTTTAATAAATTATTAAAGTGTGAATGTGCATTAGTCTAGCATGTAAATATCGAATGTCACATAGTTTTTTTTTATAAAAAAACACTAAGCGCACAATGGTCAATGGGCAAGGCGCATCCTATTTGGGGGCTAAAATTCATTTCCTTGCTATGATAATAGATACCTAAAATTTTGACTAATAATAATGGATAATTTCTGCTAAATTTTTTTAATTGAAACATAAATTTATTATATAATCATTCAAGTCTCTATCTAGATTAACAAGATTAAATCATGACAGTACAGGTTTACAAGTGTCTATTTAAGATACAATTACAGTTTTTCACATAGAGGTAATGCGTTGATATTAAAGGAGCAAGAAAAATTTAGTTGATTAATTAATTTCAGTGCAAATTTTGTACTTATGTTGAGATAACCCGTTGAAAAGCCAACCCTTTAATATAGGTTTGAAATTTCAACGTCACTATGTTTTCGCTCAACAAATTTGAGATAATTGACAAAAAGTAATGGCGCCATGGCCCTGGCCCTAGCCCTACAAAAAAAGGGCCTAAATCGTGGGGTTTCAAAGCGGAGGTTAGCTGCAACCCCTGCTAATGGTACCAGCAGTTGCCCAGAAATCCCGTGATTTAATTGTGACACACCTAATTGCATGAGTTTATTCAATATTAAATTGCGGAGGTTATTGACCATCACAATAAGTAATTAAAACCCCCAGAATTTGAGCTTTTTTTGTAGTGTAGCCTCGAAGTGAGTGGCCGCTTGCCCGAAAGGATTAAAGAGTCTGTTTGATCAAACGATTTAAATTAGTTTATTTGAAAATATTTTTTATATTTAAAATAGAGAGAGAGAAAAAAAGAAAATGAGAGTATATATTATGTGGTGTACAACATGATTATCTTTGAAAAAACAAAGGGATTTGGTGGAATGATAATGATGTTTTTGGGTTGATAATCCTAATACGCTGTCGGTGAATGAGTCCAGAAAATTAAATGAATGGTAGGCGTATAAGGTTGACTCAAATTACATAGTATAAATTAGTTGTTAGAAAAAATTTCAATGCTGCTATTAATATGTCTAGAGTAATTAACTTAGCATCTTATTGTCTAAACTTTGAGAGTCATCCAATTTTTTAATATGTTTTTAGATATTTTAAGTTGTTAATTGTTATGTACTCTCTCAATTTCAACTTATGTTGTACATGTGAAATTTCGAGAATTTATCAAATTTTAATATATATTTTTTAAATATTTTTAAGTTGTGAATTGTTGTGATTTATAGTACTCTTAACGTAATTTTCAAATAATATATGTTATTCCTATTTCGAGAATTGATCAATTTTTTTATAGTATATTTTTTAAATATTATAATTTTTTAATTATTATAATTTATAATATTATTTTTTAGTAATTTAGAAATATATAATATATTAAAAAATAAAATAAAAAAATAAACTAAATATAAATAGAGGAGAAGGGCAAATCGGTCAATCGATCGACTGACCCTATGCTCCTCTATTAGCTTCTATATTATAGAGTAAAATAAGTCGCAGTAATAGTGAAAATTCACATTTATCTACTCGCTGGGTGGCTTTATCATTGACGTTGAATTTCATGACACAAACTAAATTTAATCATACTTTAATATAAATATCATAATAAATTAGAAGGAAAAAAAAGAGTAGTAGTATTTGCAACAAATTTTAGTTTGAGAAAATAAAATATAATCACAAATAAAATATGAAAAAATATAATTTAATTGATAAACATTGTGAGTTTTCAAATTAGGATGATTTAAATTTGATTTTTTTTATGAATATTCCCTGAATTTGCAGAATATTTGTGATTATCTCTTTACGAAATATTTGAGATGTCTTTTATGGGAATGGACATGAACTAGGGTTTAGGATTGAGAAGCTTTCAAAAATTCTAATTTAAATTGAACACTTTTTATAGAGTCTCAATTTAAATTGAACACATACATCTCTTGTAGAGTCCTTTAAAATTTTAATGTCTACGCGTGTAGATATTCATTTCTACTTGGGTGGCTTTAAAGCTTAAATAGTACTATGTAATTAAGATTTATTTTTTAAAAAGCGCAAATTGAGTTGGATTTACTCTTCCACCTATACAAAGAGGAGACATTGCCAATAAGACATGCATCATTGATTTCGCGAGATCCAAAATTATTTATCTGCAACTTCACTCAATATATATATGTTGTAAAAAATTAAAATTAATTATTGGATTTAAATTAGTTAAATGATTTAGATAGTATTAAATTTAAAAATATTAGTTTCATATAAATATTATGAGCTTGATATAATTGAATTAGTTATTTGAGTTTAATAATTATGAATTTAATTGATGGTATAATTTGTTGAGTTATAAATGACGAACTCACTTTGTTAAGTCCATGATCACATGCTCTTATTCAAGACGTCTAATTTAATATCACGTGTCAAATGACGTGACACTCAATTAGTCAAATAAAGAAGTTAATGAAATTGTCAGTTGCCAAACTGACATAGTATATGTCTAGTTAAATCAAAGGTTAGTGAAAATGTGTCACGTATACAAATGACATGTTCCGTTCAATCGAATATGATCATGTCACTTCAATCTAAGTGGTAAAAAAAAATTAATCTTTTATTACAATTCTCCGCAGGGTCTCATAATTTAGACAAAATATCTGAATATTCAAACAAGAAATCAGAGTGGGCTCGTGGATCAAATGTCGCAAATTTCTCTATAAGCTACGAGGTTCAAACAAACAAGTATTCATCTACAAGTTCTAGAGATTAAAAAGAAGATCCGATATCAAACTTCAAGCCATTGAATTCAAGTACAAGTCAAGATCAAGTCCACCAAATCCAAAATCAATCGCAAAAGCCTTTGAATGTTGTCGGAAAGAAGAATCAAATGATTTTCATAGAAATTGCAACACTCATTACACTTGAAATAAGATATCGTGATTATTGTAATAATTTATCTTTA
This sequence comes from Solanum verrucosum, assembly GCF_900185275.1. NCBI lineage: Eukaryota > Viridiplantae > Streptophyta > Magnoliopsida > Solanales > Solanaceae > Solanum > Solanum verrucosum. Next base: position 524,972 of record NW_026020569.1, read on the forward strand.
AAATTATTTTCTCAATCCAAATTTTATCATCTAGTACATATGCATACATTATATGACTTTGTAATATTGAGAAAGTACAATGAATAAATTAAAAGTGTCAGTTGATGATTGAAATAGTACCATATTGCTTAATTTATATGCTTGATATTGTTGGTGGAAAATTGGAAGAAGTAAAAAGTTAAAGCAAGTCTATTAAAATGGAACTGAGAGAGGACCACTTGACTTTATTTATGGTTATTATTATTCATAATTTAAGCTGAAACATTGTTTTCATCCCTAACTCCCAACAAACAAATAAATGAAGTGTAATACAATTAGCAAAATATTTCCTTAAATAGAATTTCATTTTCCGATAATTCAAACTAATATAAAAAGGAAACTAAAAAACATCCATAAATGAAAGTTACACGAATACAAAGCACTCTTTTCCGAAAATAGTAAATAGGAGTATTGTAAGGCAGAGTAACAGAACGAACAATACTTTGACATCACTGAAACATAAGTCGGTTCCCTATATAAGGCTATCGATAAATAAAAGGATAGTTTGGTTAGTGAGATAAATTATCTTGAGATTATAATTATTAAACAATTTTTTAGGTCGATAGAATAAGGTGAAATATTCATAATTAATTTTGAATACCTTTAACTAAATAAAGTATTATTATAAATTTGAATTTAATTTCATTTTTTGATCTTAAAATGTCTTATTTTATCTGAATTAAATGTTAAAATAAAATAAATAAACACGGGAAGCATTTAAAGTGAATATCAATCTTGAATGAAATTCGTCAGTAATTTAATTTATTGATTAATATATGTAATCTTAACTTACATAAGCGTTTAATGAAATTTTTTGAAATATAATTAATAAAGTGCAATTATGAATTTACTAGTGGAATGATTTGCAATTTGTTAGGGTATGAATAATTCAAATTAATTATTTGAAAATATTTCAATGAAGCCTCAGTAATTAATTCAGTGCTACTAATCCATATTTAGCTAGAATTCAAAATCCTATTTTAAGGGAAAAAGGGATGGAGTGGGTTTCTTGGTTTTCAAGAATAACGTGAGTTTTCTTCTTGCTTTTGGACTTGGAAGAAATCTTAGCGGGTTTCTTCTTACCTAGAAAGATAATAAGTTTTGTATATGATCCAAGTATTGAGAGAGTTACATGTGAACTTGGGATTAGAAGACATAGAATTGATGTCTAACTTGTGGATTCACTTAAAGGTCAGTTTAACTTGTGGATTCGATTGAAGGTATCTATCTGCTCACGCTTCAAGAGGTAATTCATGAATTAAATTTCAGAAAGTTTATGTTTTCTAGCATGATTGTATGTATTCTAGGATAAACATATATGTTGTCTATTATTTATATAAGTAATATGATTTTAATATATTGTGCATATAATTTTCCAACACTTTTAACGTAGTTAATAATCCATAAAAGGAAATATAAGTCGAATTTGAAGATTAACATTTTTAATTATAACCTTCTGATCGACAGTTGAGGGTGTGGCCGCTGTTCAATAAAATAGGTGAAAATCATTAGGGAACAAAATTCAAATTTCAATAAAAAAAAGTGATTTTTACAAAAAATCTAGGTTTCACCGATTAGTTTACCTAATAGGAATAGTAGACCATAATAAGGGGCATAATTGAATTTCCTTCCCTAGAAAATTATGAATTGGATAATAATCAAAAGTTTAAAATCATCTCACTAGGTAAAGATAATTCAAAAAAATTGGTTTACATTGAAAGTTCAGAAAATTTTACCAAAATAACTCAAGTGTAGGTAATTCAACTTGGTTCGGTTATTATTACGTGCAACATGGAGAAGTAATAAAGTAACTGAATGTTTTTAAAGTAATGATGAAAACAGAGCAGGTGAAATGTTTTTTTCTAAAGTTTGGAAAAGGGAAAATTGATTTTTATAGGACAATACAAAGTAGACAGTCACTTGGTGTCAGAAGTTTAAGCAAAGATAGATGAGATTTTTATTTGGCCACTTGTCAATTTTCTCAGCTCGGATTTGTACTTCCCACCTGCCACACATCCTTAAACTCCCATTCAAAATACGATTAAGTAATTTCATTCTTTTTACCAGAAAACACACAGCAAATAATAAAAATTGCAACACTTACTAATCAAGTTCACTGTTGAGTTCCCACTTGGAGAAAAAGGCCAAAAGATTCAACAGTGACCCCTCAAAAATGGTCTTCTCTTTCTCTGCTGACGCATTTTTTTTGAAAAAGTTTAGCAGTTAAGTTAATGGGGTTTTGACATATTGTGGACTGATGATACCAAATCAATGGTACAAAGTTCCCACCTTCCAAGAAAAGCACCAAAACTTTTTCCAATTTTTGAAATAATGAAACTTTTCTCATAACCCCTTTCATTCAATTTTCGCCGATCTAATTACTCTTCTTTGACAAAAACTTTGGGCTTATATTTTGGGTGGAATTCAATTCCTTTCATTTGGTTTCTCCTTTTCTGGCTTACCTTTTTTTTTTTTAACTTATTCACACTTCCACTAGAATGTTCCTCTGAACCTCTGTTTTGTAATTTTGCCAAGTTTTAATTCTTGTGTGGAATGATGATGGTGGGGATATGGGTATCTTTCGTGTCATCTCCAGTTCTTGGGGCATGACCTACCTTCAAACTGAAATTTGATGCTTTGTACTTCAACTTGTGCTGATTCATTTGGAAGTGAGACTCCAAACATATAATCACTTTTTTACTGTTTCTTTAACTTGGATCATAGTAATTCAAATGTTTTTCTATGGTCTGGTAATTAGACCCCAAATGAATAGTCGGTTGTCTTTGTGACGGTTGGTGGGTGGTCATTATTTTGTACTGATGAGTTTCCATGGGGCAACTTGTTTATTACAATTTTCCAGAAGATTGTCGTTTTCCTCAGCTGATTATCTGTTCTGTTAGTAGTCATGTTGAATTAACTGTAGTATTCAGATGCTACCTTATCTTTTTTTTGTGATTTTCTTGATCATTCATTCGACTAATTTTTGTTCATGTTAGTTTTGTTATTTATAGGATCAGTTTGAGTTTGCTAGCAGATACAGATGATCCAGTCCACAAGCAGTACCTAATAAATATCCTTATTTGGCTTTGCAGGTGTTTATTGCCTACACACCACTGTTGGATTCATATAGCCAACTCCAACTTGTTTGGGATTGAGGTATAGTTGTTGTTGTTGTTGTACACCAGGGACAGGCAATCGTGTGTTATGGGTTGGTTAGAAAAGATATTTGGAGGTTCCACACACAGGATCTCTGGTGGACAATACCATGGGGGTTATGAGGGTGGGCAATATCATGGGGGCTACGATGGAGGGCAATATCATTCGGGGCATGAAGGAGGACAATATCATGGAGGGTATGAGGACAGTACTACTTGGGATGGACCAACTACATCAGTGGTAATCAGTGATTCTATTGCTAATTGCTTTTAAGTTGTTCTGTGTTTTCTAACAGTTGCTTGGTGCATTACAAAATGAGCATTTTCCCAGGCTATGTTGCTGAGAAAATGCTCTCAAAGTTCTAGCTTTTAATTAAGTCTTTCCCTTGCTAACTGAATATGATAATACGGACTGAGTGTAGGATGAATTGTCAGATTTTGATAAAGAAGAAATTGATCGGGCCATTGCACTTTCTCTAGCAGAAGAGGATCAGAAAGGGAAAAAAGTAATCGGTAAGTAGCATTACTAGGATTTAATATGAATGTCTTCCATTTTATAAAGATTGATTTCTAGTCTAGATCATCTGATGAATAAATAATAAGGTAAACAATGACGAAGTTTTCTGTTTTTCTTCACTCGACAAGTTTTTCACTGACTTCATTATAGAATTGTATGCTATATATGAAGTATTTGTCCAACACTCGCCTTATTGAGATTGTTGTGTTTGCATAAATCTGCAACTCTTGTCCTAATTTTTTTCTTTCTTTTTGAGAATTTGTGTGGTTATAAATGCAGAATCAATCAGAAAAAAATGATGTTTTTGTCAAGCATGGTTTGATGTAATAGGACTTATTTACTGTTGCGTCTTTGGCCAGGGTAATTGTGGATTTAGGGGTTATAGTATCTAGGTTAGTCTGTAATGTTTTATAGAGCTCTAGTATATTGGTGCTTAATTGCTAATCAATGTGTATCCTAATCTTCTGCTGCTACCTAATAGAGAGTGAACCCCATTTGGAGGAAGACGAGGCTCTCGCCAAGGCCCTTCAGGAAAGTTTGAATGTGGAGTCGTCTCCACCACCACCACCACCACCTCGATATGATTATGGAAGTCCCTTTCCACCAGTATCATACTCGTTTCCGTATGGGTATAGGTAACACCTCTTTTATTCTTCTGTAACAGAAGAATTTTGACTATTTTCTCTCTTAATTGAGTTGTAATTTTTTTTTTCTTATCATATCCTTGTACTGATGTGTCTGAGTGTAGGGTTTGTGCCGGTTGCAATGCCGAAATTGGACAGGGAAGATATTTAAGTTGCATGGGAGCTGTTTGGCATCCAGAATGTTTCCGTTGCCATGGTTGCAATCAACCAATTTCTGACTATGAGGTCTAAATGTAGTCAAATTTACTTGAATAGATTTTTATCCCATGGTGCTTTCAGTAATTACCTTGACTTATTGAATATAAAAGCAATTCATTTCTTGTCTTTTACAGTTTTCAATGTTAGATAACCGTCCATACCATAAATCATGCTACAAGGAACAACATCACCCAAAATGTGATGTTTGCAAGAACTTTGTAAGTGTTCATTCATTTTTGTTTAGATCGACATTTTGTTATCGTGGTATTGCACTGTGAACTTTACTGCATCCAACAGCTTCATCGTCTGGTAAAATATGACTAACCATATTTTTTGTATTTTGCCTTTACTTCTATGTGCTTAGATTCCAACAAATCCGGCTGGTCTAATTGAATATAGGGCTCATCCTTTCTGGCTTCAGAAGTATTGCCCATCACATGAAACTGATGGGACGCCTCGTTGTTGCAGTTGTGAGAGAATGGAGGTTAGCTGCTGCTACTAACTATTGTTACATTTCTTTTAAGTGCATATATGTCTTTAAAGATTAGCAGAACAAATAGGATTATTATAAAACCTGAATATATGTCACAACCTGAGACATTTTTTTCTTTCTTTCTTGTTCTTGTTGAATAATGTTAGGATTTCTTGTTTTTTTAGCCCGTAGATGCCAGATATCTGATACTTGAAGATGGTAGGAAGCTGTGTCTAGAGTGCTTGGACTCTTCAATAATGGACACTCATGAATGTCAACCCCTTTATCTTGAGATACAAGAATTTTATGAAGGTTTAAATATGAAAGTAGAGCAGCAAATTCCTTTGCTTCTAGTTGAAAGACAAGCATTAAATGAAGCGATGGAAGGAGAAAAGAATGTGAGAGTTCTGTTCAGAATTATCCATTTCTTAAGACACTACACAATCACAGGCCCAGAAAGCTGTTACCTTACATCCAACTTCCATTTTTTTTTTTGTCTTGATAGGGTCATCATCACATGCCTGAGACTCGAGGACTATGCCTGTCGGAAGAACAGACCATTAGCAGTGTATGAGTCTTCCCTTTTTCTGCACTTTCCTTAATGGCCATATACTGTTCAAAATGAAATATGTCTTGATTCAAACAAACATTTCAGATTTCAAAGCGACCACGGATTGGTGGTTATCGGATTTTGGATATGTTTACGGAGCCTCACAGGTTAATTCGACAATGTGAAGTGACAGCTATTCTAATCTTGTATGGTCTTCCTAGGTAATAAATGTCACACTTCTTTCATGCTTAATAGAATGGTCTAAAAGTCATACCTCATAAAAAAATTCTTGCTTCACTCTTTCTGAAGACAAATTTACTCATAACTAAGACTTTTCCAGGTTATTGACTGGTTCAATTCTGGCTCATGAAATGATGCATGCATGGCTGCGGCTTAAAGGTGGATCTTTTATTTTGATAACACTTGAATGAGATATCTGTTTATATGTTAAGATTCTGAAGATATGTTCTCTATTTAAATGATTATTAGGTTATCCGAGTTTAAGTCCAGAAGTGGAAGAAGGTATCTGCCAAGTTTTAGCTCACATGTGGTTGGACTCAGAAATTATAGCTGGTTCTGGTAGTACTTCAACTTCTGCATCTACATCTGCATCCTCATCATCATCTTCATCACCATCTACTTCATCAAAGAAAGGGAAACGCTCCGACTTTGAGAAGAAACTGGGTGATTTTTTTAAGCACCAGATTGAATCAGATACATCAGCAGCTTATGGGGATGGATTCAGAGAAGGTAATAAGGCAGTGCTCAAGTATGGCCTCAAGACGACACTTGATCACATCCGGCTTACAGGAACCTACCCGTGTTAAAATATTCAGTCATTCCGAGTGTTTCCACTTCAATGCGGATGTTCTAAACAAACCTTCTATACTAGTTTTGTTAGGACCACATAGCACATACAATTATAATCATTACACAATAATCAAAATATAAAGAGTAAATGCAGCAATAAGATGCAGATACGTTTAATACACTTGTGTCTGCTTCAAGTTGTATACTTATTCATATAAAGGAAATCCAAACATATTGATGCACAAGTATCTACCTTTCTTATTGTCCACCAAAAGGTGTTTCATTTTTGTCGTGGAGAAGAGGAAGATTGATCATATAGGCCTAATTGACTCCATGTAATGTATGAAGCAGCACCAATTATATCTTATTTGCATGCTCCTGCAATTATATGGCGTTGTATTGTGTTTGCCTGCTCCTGTAATTATATGGTGGTATTCTCTTATTTTTCATCTTATTCAGAGAACATTTTTGGTTGATTTACTTCTTCAGCTTACTTCAACTGTGTTAGTTTCACATAGCTTGTTCTAAGTTAGAAGATAAGAGGAGGATTGCACTAGGATGGCGGGTCATTGTAAAAATAGTTTTAACTATAATGAATCACTAAATTCATTAGATTGAGCTAAGCGGACAGAGAGGATTCATATATGACAATAGAGAATCATACAAACAAAGCTATAGTAACATAATAGATGCATGGAACGATGAGCTCTCTCCACAATTTACTGCATATTGCAGTCCTCGTGTCTGGTTATTCTCTGCATGTGTTTTGCAGCTGAAACAGTTGATGTTGTATATTTTGTTGAATGGCATCCATCAAGAATTAATATTTTGGGAGTCAGAGCCCATTGAGAGAAAACTAAGAAAAGAGAAAAGGAAGGAAAGGGGGACTAAATGAACAGTAGTACAGAAGCCACAACTAAGTCTTAACTTTACATTTAAGAAACAAAAGTTTACTGTTGGGACAATATGTATGAACGTAACATATAAACACTTATTCATTTTGTTCACAAGTTCTCTAGTTTTGTATATCTGTCTGGATTTTGATTAAGGTAGATATTATTTCAGTTGCACTTGGTCTTCTTTCAGGTTCCATCGTCAAGCATGCTGCAGATAATTTCACCAATCGAAGAACGAGATCAGTTTGTTGAATTATGTAACCAAGCGGGTGCTTAATTTGTAGCCTTGGATCTTCGAGTTCTTGAATTTTAGATTCTTTATCCATACTTTCAAGCACTGTCTCTGACAAGAGTACTTCTTTTCCATCCTGCTCAAAAGCAGCCCCTTTTCCTGTAATAATCTCCAACAAAACGATTCCAAATGCATAGATATCTACCTTGGGAGTAACCTGGCCAGTTTCAATGTACTCTGGTGCCAAGTAGCCATTGTTTCCCTTGACGAACTTCATAGATGAACTTTCCTTTCCCTCATTGTTTGCTGACCGCGCCAGGCTAAAATTTGAAATCTTGGCCCTTAGATGTCTGTTAAGTAAGATACTGTTACTACTAATGTTATTATGCACATAAGCTGGAGCTGTGAAGTTATGAATATAATCTAGACCATCAGCGATATCTAAGGCAATACGAATTCTGCAGTTCCAGCTCTGAGCCTCGGGGTTATCATCCTTGAAAAGCCATTCATTTAAAGATCCATTTTCCATGAACTCAAAAACAAGATAGGATAGTTGGTGATGCTTACAGACACCAGTGAGGCTAATTAAATTGAAATGGTTGATCTTTGCAAGGAATTTAACCTCCTTTGATATGTCTGTCCGCGTCTCCTTGATGGCCATCAGTTTTCCTCGAAGGACCCCTTTATAAACACAATTACCAATTTTTTTTCGCGAGCTGAAGTTTTCAGTTGCAGCCACCAGTTCTTCGAATTCATACACTTTAATCATTTGACCTTCACCAACAATACTTTCCAGGACATGTTCTGGCAAATTCCTTGTTTGTTTCCCTTGTCTTCGGTTCCCAAGTATTTCACCTCTTTTGTTTTCCTTCTTATATTTTAAGACAATGAACAAGATAAAACAGAGGACTGCAAGGGATACACCAGTTCCTACCCCAATGAAAAGACTGCGGTATGATATTTTGTGCCTTGAAGGGTAAAATATTTCAGTGTGTGCTGTCTTAATAGTCCTTGTTTGGGAGCTTGAAGGTTCTTTTGGCAGAGGAATCAGTATTGTTGTGAAAGGATAAAGAACTGAATTTTCAGATAATCCATTTGCATATGCTATACTTTGACTACTGACACTGAACTGCGCGCTAATGCTAGAAACGTTGTCCCCCCATGTAACCAAATGAGTCACCAGATATTTCACTCCATTTCTTGACTGATCCCTTGTAGGACAGGCACATCTGAGTGGTACCCGCAAATTTAGACCTGGAAACAGATCCAGTGCAATGTAGACATTTTCATGCATAAGAGCACTGCAAGTAGATAACCCCTGATACGTGCTGTTTGCGATGCGAAAATAGGTATCAAATTTGCTTCGTATAACATAAGAGGTGTCAGCCTGATAGTATTGACCTGAACATGAACAATTTACTGGAACTATAACTTCTTGATTCTGATCCAATATTTTAGACCTTGAGATATTGTTGATGTGGACAATATCATCAGGGTTCGAAGATAGGAGTTTTGAGATGGAAGAAACAGAATTATAAGGAGAATCTGATCTAAAAATCAGGAATGATGGACAGGAGAACTTTTCACCATTGCAAGAATAGAGAAAAGAAGCAGTAGTTCCTGTTTCATTGGTTCCTTTACAACTCATGACAGTATTGCCTGAATAATTTTGTTGGGCATAGACCTTTGAAGCTAAAACGATGAAACTTATGAAAAAGATAAGCGGAAAATCACCCATGGTATGCTATTGTCTCAGAGTTACCCAATGGCAGCTGAGAAAGTTGAGGTACATGCCCTTATGGCCAGTGTAATTCAAATGAACACAAAATATTCTTCAATGTAAAGTCAAACATCATATGTCATTGACAATATGAAGCCACCACATTGATGCAGACCACTTATGAAATGAAACAATATTCTAGTTAAACGACATTTTCTTCTAACAACCATTGGAGCTTTCCACATTTAACTATTAAACAATTAGCATAAACGTGAAGTTTCAAAACGGCGATTCATGTCATTCTCTAAGGCAGTATGTATTGTATCATCAACTATTGACCTTGCTTGATGAGCAGGTCTAGCGTGTAATTTCTGTTTTATACAGTCTTGCAAGAAACTCAGATGCAACTGCTTATTAAGATGCCGTCCATAATAATTCATAGTTTATCCTGAAAATTGAAATCTCTAGATGCCACAAGGAATTATTTTACTAAAGCAAACTAAGATAGCAGACTCTAACTTGATCACAACTTAATATAAACAGTAACAACTCCTACTATGCTCAATTCTATGCAAGTTTGATCGGCTATTTGAATCCTTTTTTTTTAAATAGTGATTGGCTATTTGAATCCTCATTATCCATATTGCTGCAGTTAACCGGATCTTAGTCCAAAATGATCACAACTTAATATACCAGTCATAAATCATTCAATTACAAGAAGCTCGAATATACATTAATCACGTTATCCCACAGGTATTTGCTTTCTATTCGAGGGCCCAAAAAATAATAACAATAATAACAACCACTAGCCTGTTGTCCTTTTTGAACAAAGTCAAGTCAGATTAAATTAAATAAATAACCAGCCGGCCCTGCCTTCATTTTGCCCCAGATATGTATTCAATCATTGGATTTGAATGCTACAAGTCAATGTTTCCACTTTCATCTTGTTGATCACATACCTATGCCATCATCATCATGTGCAAAAGCCTTCTAATACTTCATGGTTCTTGACCAACGAATTCCAGAACTCAAAGATGATGTTATTAATAATTAGTTTTCAGACGGCTAGACTAGTTCAATATTGTGGCATCAGTGGGAACATACAGGTATATTCCTTCAATCAGTCAGCTTTTTTTTTATACTTAATTGGCGTTCAGTTGATTCTACAGCTTCAACATGGCTTTATAAACCAGCTTAACCTGTTGTGTTCACAAGTTGTATAGCTACCAACAATACGAGATGCAAAAACAAAAGACAGGCCCAGTGATCCATTGTCACTATTAGGTAAAACCAGCAAGTTGCTGCCTTGATCTATGATTCAAGGTAGGTTTAGTTCTGTTGTTTACCAGTTATCAGGATCTTTATTATGATGAAGCCACTCTCTTTTGCTAGGTTAAAGCCAGGACCTGTTTGCGCTTGGAACATATATGGAACACGAGGAGGACTACATGCATTACTCAGAGCAAGAAAGAACACAAGTAAGAGAGCACAAGGTGGCTTGATTGAAATATTTAACTGATTTTTATGTAGGATAAATGGTGTCATAGCTCTTCGAAATTCATAAACAAGGTTATAACATTATGCACATAACAAATCATGCTAGACGTGGAAGAAGGAAAAACCAAAAAGAAAAAACACAAAAAGAAAACCTTACAATCATTGATCTAGGGCAATCTATGTGGTGACACTGAAGTTCTAAATGACATTTCCCATGAGTGTGTGGCTGTCATAATTCTTGAAACAGATTGCACAATCTCATCCGTACTAGGGCGATGCGAAGGATCTTTCATTATGCAGTTATCGATCAATCTGACCATGGCAAAGGCAAGTTCTGCAGGGTACTTCCCTTGCAGAGAAGGGTCAATGAAGTTGCTCAAATTCTCCTTTGCATCCTCATCATGAAGCACCGGGATCAACACCTCAGACAAGTTTGTATTTGAGCCTTCATATAGAGCAGAAACTTCTTTCCCAGTGAGAATCTCCAGCAACAGAACTCCCAATGCATAGACATCCAGCTTTGGAGAGACTAGCCCATTCTCCAAATACTCAGGTGCCATGTAACCTTGGGTCCCAACTATATGCCTTGTCAACGCAAACTCACCTTCTTGTCCATCCGCTGACCTTGCTAGACCAAAGTTAGCAATCTTGGCTCTTAAATCACCATCAAGAAGAATATTATCACCGTTTAAATCCTTGTGAACATGAGGAGGGGATGTGTAGCTATGAAGATAGTTAAGCCCTGTGGCCACATCAAAAGAAATTTGTACTCTTTGAGCCCAACTTAGTGACTTCTGATCACCATTATGGTGACATATCCAATCGCTTAATGGTCCATTGGCAGCATATTCATATACAAGATACCAGTGACCATCATGAAAACAAATTCCCGATAGACTAATGAGATTAAAATGATTGATTTTGCTCAACAAATTAATTTCCTTTGATACATCACCACTCATTTTCTTTATAGCAGCAAAATCCCCATTGATCGTGCCCCGATAAACAGATCCCTTAATCAAACATGTAGGACTGAAATTTTCTGTGGCTGCTTTAACCTCTTCAAACTTGTAAACCTTAACAGATTGAGCTATGCTGGATAAACTTTCCAAAAACTCCTCTGATTCTTCTTCAACTTTCTTATTCGACGGTTTCTCAACAGCTTCAAAGCTTTCAGAAACAAACTGTGGATCAGCTTTCTTTTCCTTTTTCCTGAAAAACAAAAAGAAAACAACAACCCCCAGAATACACAAAGCAACAAGTCCTCCAACAACACCAGCCACAACATATATCCAAGTTTTCTTCGAGCTACTCTCCGATACAGGGACAGCAGGTGGTGGTGTTGATGTTGTCGCAGGAGGCGGTGGTGGAGATGGTCCAGCAACTTGGGAACTCAAAGGTGGGGTCGATAAAGGAACTAATAGAGTAGTATTTGGTAAGACAGTAGGAGCATCTTCTGGTATACTATTAGCAGCAAGAGTTGCCCTAAAATCCAGCCCAAATTTATCACTAATGAAGGAAACAAATTCCCCAGAAGCAATCAAATAAGTAAGGAGATAATTTGTACCATTATCAGTTTGGTTTTGCGTAGGACAAGCACATCGCAGAGGAACATTAATTCTTGAACCAACAACCAGATTATTAGCTTGTTCACTGTTCTCCGCGTTGATAGCATGACAAGTTGACAATCCTTGTAAGGTATTAATTGCAATATTCAAGAAAGTATCACCCCTTCTGATAACATAAGATGCATTTGATTGATAAAACTGACCTGAACAAGAACAAGTGACAGGAACAAGAACCATTTGGTTGGTGTTAAAAGTAGCATTTTGAGAAACTGAATTGAGCTGAGAGAGCTGTGAAGGGTTAGCACCCAATAGAGATGAGATTGAGGGCACGGTGTTGAAAGGGGGTTGAGATCTGAAGGTCAAATAGGATTGGCAAGTACGGTTAGCGCCATTGCATAAATACCCAAAAGCAGAAGTGGAGGTATCTTGGGCGTTGCAGTCATTTGTTCCTGCTCCAAAGTAAGGCTGTTGTGCAAGAATTGAAACAGAGGAATACGCAAGAATGATGGTAAAAACAAAGACGAGATGAGAATAATTCATTTTCACCTCAGAGGAATCAAGAGATTGTTGTTTTGTTATATAAGCAAAGCAGAAATTTTAATTTTTTTAGACAATAATCAAACACCAACGCGGCATAATAATGTCTCAAAAGAAAAAGTCAACGTAAATGCGTGTAGGAATTTTATGTAAGAAAAGAATAATTGATGAGGCACAGAGATATATAGGAGTAATATTTAATCACAAATAATTTGATGGGTTGACCTTTGAAGATTAAATATTGATTTCTAGACCCATCGCTATTAGAGCTGTACTGTTACATAGACTAATAGTATATCTAGGCTGTGCATTTGGACATTGTGATCTCTGTTTGTCATCCAAAAAAGGTGGACGTTCAAGTCACGTCTCATAGATATTTTGAATTATTAATTATTGTGATTTATAGTATTTTATATGTAATTTATAAATATATAAATTTAATTTTAAAAAAATTAAAGATTTCATGCACAAATTCTTGATCAAATTTAAATTATTTGATTCTCAAAAAATAAAAAGTATCACATAAATTGAAACAGAATAAGTAAAAAGAAATAAGGAGGGAAAATTGAAGAGTTAGGCTAGAATGAAAAGAAATGGAGCAATTGGCCCACCTGAAAATTATTTGTAGGCAAGAAAGCGTGTGGATTCATTGTGGAGAGCTTTTAAGCAGCTGAACAAAATTGACTTAAAGCATCAACTATTCAAGTGGAGATATTGTCTTACTTGTGCTACTAATTTGACTCCTTCAAATCTTTTGGTCAACTTTTAGAAATAAGTTTTGAAGAAGTTCCTTGGGGGTGGGGGAATTTCACAAATATACTCATTTCGTCGTAAATTATGTGATGATATTTGATTCAATACACAGTTTTAAGAATGAAATAAAAATGTTTAAAACTCGTTATTTAATACAAGTCTTTTAAATATTTATGTAATTATAAATTATTTCATTAAAAAATATTTAAAAATAAATTATTATTAAATATAGAAATATGTCCTTCTAAGAATGTCACAATTAAACCTATTTGGTTGGTTGGTAATGGTTGTTTGAAGAAGAGAAAAACTGAAACCATTATACTTGGGCTTTCTATTGAGGCCTATTAGCACTAAGTCACCGATACGGCCCATATATTATTAGCCCAAAGCGCATTGGGATGGGCTTACGAGCTTTCTGTTTGACCAGCACTTCTGCTCTTCTGTTTTAAGTTTTAACCACTACCTGAAAGTTTCAGAGTATAGAGTTATCTGGAATGGAGATTTGCCGGCTGCCAAGTCAACCGGCCGTTATTCATCTCCGGCAGGGTCAAACAGCCGGAATATACTCTATTAAAATGCCACAGTTTCCCCCCTATATTAAATGCAGTCTAGGTGACGAATCGAGCACTAAAAACCCGGATTCGAAAAATCGAATGTTCATTCTGGGAATGGGTTTCATAGGAAAATTCTTGGCTGCAGATTTGAAAAGCAATGGATGGTGAATAAGACTTATCCTTGATCTCCTTTTCCTCTTTTCGTACTAGTTGAAGTTGTGAAAAGAAGCTAGCTGTTAACATTTGTTTATTGCGTAGGGAAGTTACAGGAACTTGTACTAGTACTTCCGGGAAAACGAAATTAGAGGAAATGGGGTTCCATGCTCACATATTTGACGCCAATGAACCACAGTGAGTTTTCCAGTCATCTCTCTTATTCATATATGTTCTTTGGTCAGAACATAACTCTACTGTTGTGGGAAGCAGGAAGCTTCGTCCTCAACTCTCTTAACATAGCAAATTACTTCGTTGCTGCAAATTTTGTCTAAAGTTGAATATGGATCAACCCTTTCGGATGCAACTAGTCATTTTCCGAATGCCTCCTAAAATAACACAACAGGGATAAGTGACTGCCTTGGGGTTTTGCTGTACATGACAAAATTACTACCGGAGATTAAGCAATGGCTAAAATGGCCAGAAAGTGATATAGTAAAAAGACATAGTATAATGAAAACAACAGGAGGATAATTGAATTCTTAAAATCTAAAGGAGAAGAGGCAAAGCATGTGTTTGTTTAACTAGGTAAGTGACTTCAAATGATAAATGGATAATGTTTAAACTTCGAATTGGTAGAGAATTAGAATATGTCAAGCAAAGACTTTAATGGCCAAGAACTCCTAAGCTGTTGTTGGTTTTCCCTTTTGTGTTTACTGCTTTTTCAAACAAAATATACAGTACACAGTACTTACATGAATGAAGTGAATGATAAATTTTCTTTGTTAAGTAGCAATTAAGTCTCTTTGATTTATAGTTCTTTTCTCACTGTTGCTGTAATTGTTACTTCATCCAAATAAAGTCAAAGTTGGGTTGTGTTTCTTATATCCAAACTAATGTGTTCATTGATTTCTGATCTAGGGTGTAAATGTAGGGTCACATATCTCAACCTCCATACTTGTAGGCGGTTTTATAGAAGAAACACTCTTTCTATCTCCCCCCTGTTCTGATAAGTGTTTCTACTCTATCTTTCAGACAGGATGTCCTCGATATCTTGAAATTCCACTCACATCTTCTTATCTCCGTCCCCCCAGTTTTGGGTGTTGGTGATCCGGTAAATTTACTCAGTATTATGCTGCTGTTATAGTAAGCAATATGACAAACATAGTCGTGCTAATTGTAGAGACCTTCCATGTGAACATGTTTATTGATGATGTTAATTGTAGACGTTCCTAACGACCTTTTCTTTGTCACGATATGGAAATGAACTATGATAAAAAAGAATAGAAGATAATTTTGTTTCTTCTTATTGTTAATCTTAAAATTCTTTTGTGTTTCTTTAGGTGTTAGAATTCTTCTTCTTAGCTACGTTTTGCTATTATACTCAATAGTTAGCAATATCATTTATTTGAAGATTCTTTACTTTTGAATCTAAAAAATAAGGTAAAATCATGCACCAAAGCCATAAAACTTACTTTCGCTGTAACTGTAGAATCTGGAATGGAGCTATATGATATCATGAAAAACTGTAGGAGAAGTTTTTTAACTTACCTTTCCACTAGCTTGAATGTCTAGTAATAGTTGTGTGTACTGCAGATGCTTCGGCATAAAGAATTGCTAAAAGAAAGACTAAAGGATGGTAACCTCCAGTGGCTTGGTTACTTGTCATCAACAGGTATGTCTTTTTTAACTATTGCAGGAAGAAATTTTGCATTTGTATTGTTAAATCACATTGCTACATGGTAAAACTATTTCTTTGGACAGACTGTATTCACGAAGTATGTTATTGATTACTGATCCTGAGAAATGTGTTTCCCTTTTGGACTATTAGGTGTTTATGGAGACTCTGGTGGTGCATTGGTTGATGAAGAGTAATTCTATGTTAACCAAGCACTTGAATCTCTTTGGTGCATTCGAAGTAGTCATCCTAGATTTATATGTTACCATATTTCAGGTTTCCACCAAACCCGACAACTGAATTGGCAAAAGCAAGGATAGCAGCGGAGGAAGGATGGTTACATCTGGCTTGTGATGGAAGGGTCACTGCCCAAATATTTAGATTGGGTGGCATATATGGTCCTGGTAGAAGGTTGTGATGAGGACATGTTTACTCTAATTGGACATTACTATTGTTTTTCTCCGGATATGTTGCATCCAGCAGTTAGTCTAATGAAGCACTCTTTGATTTAGTTGCAATCTGACTAACTTTTACTAATGTTTTATTGCAGTGCTGTTGACACTATTCTCAAGCAAGAGCCTCTGTCTAAAGGTCAGAAGATGAGATTTTCCAGGCATTATACATCCCGTATTCACGTTGCTGACATCTGCCAGGCTCTTAAGGCCAGCATTCAGAGGCCATCTCCTGGGTACCCATTCAATAACACTACTCTTTGTTCATCCAATTTGATTGTCTTAAATGTACGATTTATGTTTCTTCCTTTATTTCCAAGATAATATTAAATCATTCCTCTGAAGTTGGTAATACCTTGTCTGCATAAAACTGGATTAGAAGCTTTTAGCACACTTTTGTATTTGCTTCTACTCCAGTGGTTTCTATGTGCAATAACTTCCAGGTCATTTTGATGGGGGTACTTTTCAGCTTTCTATTTAATGATCTTCTTAGTTTCATCTTAATCAATTAATTGTCTGGTTTGGCATTTCAGGAAGATATACAATGTAGTTGATGACGATCCTGCTCCTAGAGAGCAGGTATTTAAGTTTGCTAGGAACTTGGTTGAGGAGAAATGGCCAGGTCACATAAGCCCCAACAACTCTGCTGAAGAGGCAAAGTCTTTAATTCCGCAGGGCGTTTCAAGGGGAGAGAAGCGAGTCTCCAATAAACGCATTAAAACGGAACTAGGAGTGAGGCTGCTTTACCCTACATATGAATCTGGACTGCGGAGCATTATTGAACGCATGGAAAATCCATTTCGCGGAAAGTGATTACATCCCCGTGTGCAATTGCTCCATCTTTAGACTGGAATGGAAGGTTTCCAGTGTATGTGGTGTTTAGGATGAAAAGATTGAGCTTTTAGGATGACTACAAACATGAAGAAGTAATATTGTAGACGTGATGAAGCTCAGAATCCAGATATTCATCAAAAAGAATATTTGTCCAGGACAACTTGTATCCATCCTTGTTACTCCCTCCATTTAAAAAAGAGTGGTCTGGTTTGATTTGGCACGGAGTTTAAGAAATTAAAAAAGACTTTTATATTTTGTGATCTTAAATTAAAGTTATGTCAAATGTATGAAATTGTCCTTAATCTTGTGGTCTTAAACATGCCACGTGGAAAGTTAAAAATAAAATGTTACCAAAAAAGAAAAGAGGTCATTTTTTTTAAATTGACTAAAAAGAAAAGGAGGTCATTATTTGTGAAACGGAGGGAGTATTATTTTCAAATACAAATAATAAGATAGTGATATGACATGGTTGGACAATCTCAACCGCATAATACAACCTGTAAATTTAAATTGACTAAAAAAAAAAGGAGGTCATTCTTTGTGAAACAAAGGGAGTATTATTTTCAAATACAAATAATAAGATAGTGATATGACATGGTTGGACAATCTCATCCGCATAATACAACCTGTAAATTAGTAAGACAAATGTGACATACACCATGGAGTCTTTTCTTTCTAAATGTGGACGGTTTATATTTTGGAGTTGAGAAATTTAAGATGACAATGGATAATCTTTTGTTTCATCTATTTTGTTTTAACATATGTATGATCAAAGTAAAAAATATTTTTATTTTTTAAGAGTCAAACAATTTTAGTTTGATCGAAAATTTGTAAGTGGAATCTTCAATTGTTTTGAAATGAAATTATATATTTGTAAACTACACAAAAGTACTATAAGTTTAAAAAATTGATAATCTAAAATAATTAAAGGATATATAAAAAATTTACTGTTAATAATAGATTTTTTTGAATCTCAAAATTTGAAAAGTGTTACATAAATTAAAATGTGTAGAAGTGTTAAAATAGTTTGCCTAAAAAAAATAGTGAACAAGAAGTATAGAGTGAGAATAAGAAGAGGAGGTGGAGTCGGGCAACAATGGACACGTGTGAAGTGTGGAGGAGTAAAAAGTTATTTAATATTGATGCATTAACTACCCCTACTTATCATTTTATTTACAAGAAGAAGAGACGTGGAGGTTTTTAATATTTTTTTCTTTTTCTGTGTTTTGGAGGTTTTTAATTGATTTGGTAATACTGTACATACATATAACTTCTGTATCAATGCAATAGAGATGGTTATGTAGCAGCCAATTTAAATGAAAAGGGAAAAGGGCTTTTGGTCGGCAAGCAGCACGACCCTAAGCTCCTCTCGTTAGCCTCTTATTATTATATAAGATAAGAGAATGCAACGAATACAGCGACGTTAAAACATTAAATAAGAGGACAAAGAGAATTTCCAAATCCATTCTGGGATATTACGTAGTAATGAGATATACTTTCCTGAGAAAATGTTTCAATTTTTTTCTTGAGTTATTGGAATTAAATTAGATCTAAATTTTATTTTTATTTTTTTTATGATATATGATTCAATTTCTGGGATATCCATGTCAGAAATTAAAGGTAGTTGAGGATAAACAACATTGTTATTGTGAATTGTTACAATAAAGTAGTTATGTAGATAGGGATTGGGAACAAAGTGTAAAATGCGGGTGGATACGTGTCAAAGTCATCTGATCCAGGTAGCGCATGTTCGCCGCATATATGAAACCTCTTTTGTCGTTAGTTATACTATACTATCCTGAGATGTTTTTATTTATTTATTTAGCAGGTGAATTAATATGTTTGAACGATAATGATGAATTGCCCCATTCCATCGACTCTTCTGTCGCTACTCTCCCATACTGCGCTGCTCATCAAGTGGTCTGTGTCAAAGGGGATGGCAAGTTGAGAGTAATAAATAAAAAAATATAGACACATACTATTTCTGTCTGCCTGCCTGCGTGCACTACTTCTGTATAATTAAAAAACGTTTATGATATGTACTAGATACACGATCCCGTGTCAATACGAGGCCCAATATATATTACTAATTTTTTTTCTCAATGTGATATCATGAAACTTGACAATTTATCAAAAAATTTATATGATTTTATAAATATTTTAAGTTGTTAATTATTGTAATTTATAGTACTTTTTTTTTACATAATTTTAAAATAATAGTATATATTATTCTCTTTGTTTTAATTTATGTGGCATATATAGGATTTCAAAAAAATTAACTTTTTTTTGTCTTTTAAATATATTAAATTATTTATTATTGTAATTTATAATACCTTTTTAATGTAATTTTCAAATAATATATGTTACTTTTCATGTCTAAAGTTATGTGACATTGATAGATTTTTTGGAGTCAAGTGATTTTTATATATATTTTAATTCTTTTAAAATTATTAATTATTGTGATAGGACATATAAGTGTTTGTTTTGATTGACCTATTTTAGGTATTTTTAAGTCAAAATAGCTTTTAAGTAATTTTGAAGTGTTTGAATAAAGTTAAAAAGTGCTTATTATTTAAAGTCAAAATAACAAAAATAAGTCAAAAGTCATAAGTTAAAAATTCTAACGTATGGCTTTTAACTTATAAGTCATAAGCCAAAAGTCAATTCAAACAAGCCCAAGCCATTAGGTAAAGGGCTAATTACTTGAGTGGATCCCTTTTAAAAAATAATTACTTATTTTAAATATACTATTTAATTATTACCATTTATAGCAATATATAACAATACTATATATTTTATTAGATTTGTCTCTCTCTTGCCTCTTTCTCCCTTTTCTCTCTCGCTCTTTCTCCCTTTTTTTTCTTTATGTTGTTCTTTCTCTTTTGTTTTTCTTTTTGCTGGTTTTTTTTTTGTTGCTCTTTCTCTTACTTTTTTTCCCTTTCTCTCTCTCTATTTTCTTTTGTAGAGTAGTTAATGATTCGTAGACTAAATAAAATTTGTATCAATAATTAATTAATTAGGCAAGTAATCTAATCGTAACAAATGAAGAGACATAATAAATTGCAAAATGAATTAAATTTACATTAAAAATGTATTCCACAAATATTAAAGTTGAATTAGTAGAGAATTAAATATGAATGCAAAATGTAGCAAACCAAATAGCATTCTATGTAAACTGAATGAATTTGTATCAACAATGAATTTCACAAGTAATTCAATCGTAACAAATCAATAAATTACAAAATGAATTAAAATTGTATTTAAAAGTGTATTACACAAATATTAAACAAGTAAATAAATTAAATTTGCTTTAAAATTGTATTACACGATATTAAAGTTGAATTAGAAGAGAAAATTAAGAATGAATGAAAAACATAACTAACGAAAGACAAGACACCGACCTATAAACTGAATTAAATTTGTAGTATTCATGAATAAAACATGTATTATATGTGTCTAATAAATTATTTTGGATTTGTATTACTAAGAACGTAAGTGATGTTTGCAATATGTATTAAAGATGTATTGTGCATATATTATAAGTGTGTTACCTAAATTGTTTTAGTTGATATCATTAAAAAGGGAGTGAAATTTGCAATATGTATTATAAATGTAGGATGTATTGTTCATGAATTTTATACAATTTTAATACAATTATGAAACATATCTAATACAACTTTAATACAAACCCGATATAGTTCCATAAACTTCATCCTTTTCGTGCTTCAATCTAGTATTTCTCCTAAAATCAATTCTAAACTTAATCAAACCCTCTTAAAATTGAGATATAAACTCCAAAAAGATATTTTCAATTATTTGTAGGAACAACCTATCCTAACTAATCGCAAACGAAAGAGCAGACAAGTAATCTAATCATAACAAATGAAGAAACATAATAAACTGCCGAATGAATTAAAGTTGAATTAAAAATGTATTACACACATATTAAAGTTGAATTAGAAGCGAATTAAACATGAATGCAAAATGTAGCAAACTAAAAAGCATTATGTGATTTGTAAACTAAATAAAACTTGTATCAATAATGAAATAATCAAGTAATTCAATCGTAACAAATCAACCAATAAACTGCAAAATGAATTAACTTGTATTAAAAGTGTATTACACAAATATTAAAATTGAATTAGAAGAGAGAATTAAGCACGAATAAAAAATTTAACTAATGAAAGAGCAGCCAATGATCTACAAAGTGAATTAAGCTTATATAAAAAATGAATTAAACAAGTAATCTAATAGTAACACATAATAAACTACAAAATGAATTAAATTTGCATTAAAAGTGTACACAATATTAAAGTTGAATTAGAAGAGAAAATTAAAAATAAATGAAAAACGTAATTAACGAAAGACAAGACAATAATCTATAGACTGAATTAAACTTGTATTATTCATGAATAAAACATGTATTATATGTGTTATAAATTATTTTGGTTTGTATCACTAAGAACATGAGTGATGTTTGCAATATATATTAAAAATGTAGTGTGCATGTATTATAAATGTATTATTAAGTGTGTTACCTAAATCATTTGGTTGGTCTCACTAAGAAGAGAGTAAAGTTTGCAATATGAATTATAAATATACTGTTCATTATTTTAATACAATTATAAAACATATCTAATTCAACTTTAATACAATTGCGATATAGTTTCATAAACTTTACCTTTTTTGAGTTTCAATCTTATATTTCTCCTAAAATCAATTATAAACTTAACTGAACCCTCTTAAAATTGAGATATAAACTTTAAACTGCATTTTCAATTATTTGTAGGATCAACCAATCCAAACTAATCACGAGTTCGTAAGATTCATAAAATGAATTCAAAATTTGAAGCTTTATAGTGACCATCAATGGTGAATTCTTGTTGTTGTAATTTTAGAGATTTGAAATTTTTGTTTGAGAATATGATATTGTAAAAAAAAATTATTTTTTTATTTCTCTTCTCGTCGTGTTTTTGGATAAAAATTGATTTGAGAATAATTATTTAAATGAAAATTTTAAAAGAAGAAGAAGAAGAATAAAAAAAGAAGAGGAGGAAGAGAGAATAACACAGAAAGAGACGAAAAGAAGAAAAATAAAAAGAAGAAGATGAGGAAGAGAAAAAGGACAGAGAAAGAGGTGAAGCGGTACAATTTTTTAATCCAAAAAATTGTTATATTAAGTTAGAAAAATTATATTGCCATAGATGGTAAATATTTTCTTAATATATCATATTTATGTGATTTTCCCTTAGGTAAATACTGATTCGTTTTTGGGTCCAATAAAAAAAAGAAACAATCTTAAAGCAAGAGGATACAAAGGCTTAAGGAAAAAAAAAAGTAGAAAGTTACGAAAATGTCCTTGTCATACAAGCAGGCATGTTGACGAAGACATGCCTGCTTGTAGACTCTTCTACTAAGTATAAATAAATAAATAAATATAAAATATACTTTGTATTCTTTAAAATCTAACTCATGAAGAAACCCCAAAACAAATTGTACGCGAGTGATGGAAAATAGATCATTTAAGATATTATGTGAATCAGTACATGGAAACTTATATAAATTTCACTAGTTTAGAAGTTAATTATTTAGATGTATTCTAATTTAAAATATTACGTATCTTAAAAGATTTTGGTACTTCTGAATATGTCCAAATAGCAATAAAAAGTTTTATAAGACAATCATTCACTTTAAAATCGAAAATGAATACGATACAATTCACCAAATGATCAAGTTAGAAAATGATTTCTATTTTGATTCTATAAAAAAACAATTTTTCTTTTTGAATGAAGTTAGTATAGTATCAGGCTTATTTTTCAATAAAATAATAGGTGGCAACTTAACTAGGCCTACATACCCTGGTACGATCAAGGAGTACTTGATTTTGATTGATAGTGAAAATTAGGAGTAGTTGTACCTGGCCAATATAGTATACCTAATTCAACATGATGTTTCCTTTTACAAGAATGGTTCGTATAATCAGAAGGCAGTCCATATATTAGTTAAGGTCCCACTTTTCAATTACTGAAGAGTTACTGACATTAATGTCAAATGCTACAAAAACAAAAAATACCAAATGCTATCTTGTCTTTTAATGTGTGCTGCATTCGAGCCACATAGTTTCTGCCTAATATATCATGTTTAGTTTCTGCCGCGTATATCATATTGACATAAAATATACTTCTATATTTCAATCATGTCATTAATCGAAAGGTACGATTAATATATAAAATTAAAAATTAAGAAGAGTAGCATATATAAGACTAATAATCATTGAATTTAATGAAATCAATATACATTAGCATTATGATTGTCATGTTACAGGTAGTATGTCAACAATTGATTAGTACCTACAATTTTGACCGAAAAATTATCGAAAATAAGCTTTGATTCGATAATATTCAAACAAATTACGTAGTAAATATTCATATAGCATTGTCGAAAGCACCATATATAATTACAAACCATCAGCATCTCTTTTAGTTTAATGTGTCAATCAATAAAATTATTAAAAAGCAATAATTTACGTTAAAATGAATATTACAGCTATCTAAATAATAAAAGGTTAAAAAATTATTCAACTAAATAATAATTTTATCTATCGCATAATTGTATGAAGAAGAGAAAAAAAATTCAATCGATTTCTTTTCCGGGACGCCCAGCAGTTAAAGGCCACAAGAATAGGCGGTGTCGTTTAAGCCTACTTGCCCCATAGTTTTTGAGGGGCAGAAACGTAAAAGCAACGCAACAAGGTTACAAACTCCGAACCGTTGAGAATGTTTTTGTTTCACTCTTATTTGTCTTCTTACTTTTGCGTACTTACTGTTCGACCTCGGAGGGGTTAATGCTATACCCTATATATATATGTATTATCCCTCAGTTTAGTACACTCTTCGATTCATCATTTGTAGAAGAAATCAAAAATGAAGGTGCTTATGTTGTTACGACAGCAGCAAAATTCAATAGCGTATTGTGTGAAAGAGAATAAACCATGTGTTGTTGGTTGGGTGAATTTGTATTTCAAAGATTGCCTTTGCAATGTCCGCGATGAATTCTCTTTCGGTTTTGGTTTTGTAAGCCTCATCTGTTGGGCTGTTGCCGAAATCCCACAAATTGTCACCAACTTTCGAACCAAATCTAGCCATGGCGTTTCACTTGTTTTCCTTCTTGGTTGGGTTATCGGGTAATTAATTTTATCGGTCATTACTCCATTTTCTTCAATTTCACAATGTTTAATTTATTTTTTTCTGAACTATAAATCTCATTATTTTATTCGATGCAGTGACGTATTCAATCTAACAGGCTGCCTTCTGGAGCCTGCAACGGTGAGTAGCTTAAAATATCATTAAATTAATTAGGTTTAATTAATGTTTCTCATCTTTTGGTATTCTTTTCTCTTCATGCAGTTGCCAACCCAATTGTACACAGCTGTGGTAATGCAATCTTTTTATTTACCAATTAATCATATGAGTGGTATTTTTTTTTTCTATTTAATGATCTGTTATGGAACAGCTTTACACAGCGACTACTATCATACTAGTGCTGCAAATCTTATACTATGATTATTTCTATAAGTGCTGGAAGCGCAGTGAAAATGAGACTGGACAATTAGAGGTACAGATTAAACATTCTTAAGCTTGTAATTTACTGATCAATTAATTTAATGACACAATAATCGTTGAAGAAAGATGATTTATGATTAACTTTAATTAGGTTGAAGAGATACTGAAGAAGCCATTGAGACCTCAAAAAACAACAGATTCGGGAATTCCAATACCCAGCAGATCTGCATCACGCCCCATGGACTACTATTTCACGTGAGTGTTTTTTTCTCAATTTTTCCCGTGTCTTTTATATACAAGTAGTTAATTGATATGTTTGTATGTTAATTTATTACTCAAATATGGTAAATTAACATGATTTGTTTTACGCTATCCGTGTTTATGAAACTAAGGAAGTAGTCAGTTTTTCGCGTGGATTAATTAGATTAATTTATTGCTAAGTATGGAACAGGTCTGCAAGATCATTGGCTGGTAGTTCAACCCCGCCATTCAGGTCGAATCTGAGGCCTATAGCAAGTGATCCATCAGCAGTGGGGCTTAATAACCATGATTACTCTTCAGATGATGATACAGTTGATGCACCATTAAATATTTCTGTTAGCCAACCTAAGCCTATCCCTCGATCTGTAAGTGAATTAGTTCTATTAATTCTTGTATTGATTTGTTAGTGTTGGTGTTTAGTTTAGTGCAAGTTGAAAATTTTCTGCTGTCGCTACTTGTTTATAATATTGTGCACTTACTATATGTACTGTGAAATATTGCTGGTCCCAATATATGAGACAAGTAACCAATATTCCCATAGGCATAATGCCCAAAAGCCAAGTCGAGAGGGTTTCTCTACTTTGTCCACTTCCTAAATATATGTAATGTGAAATATTGATGGTCAGAGATTCAGAGTATATGCCCAAAGCATCATTTATTTATATAATTCCCAGAGTCCTTATGCCCAAAGGCAAGTTGAGAGGGGTTTCTCCTCTCCTTGGCGGAGCCTCAAGGGATCTGAAAAAAATGCAAGTATATCACACCTAAAATTCGAATATATGACCTCAAATGATTTTGAGTTAAATTTACCGCTGTCCTCTACACCAGAATTTCCTTATGTCAAAGGGATTTGACAATTTATATACTCCATAATAAAGAATCATTTTTCCATAATTTTTTCGATGAATTAAGAAATTTAAAATTTAATTGAATCCACTTTGGACCATGTAGCTTCATTTTTAAACCTAAAAGTAATTTTATTTATTTTTCTTGGTCTGGGATGATAATATTTTCATAGTAGACGATTTTCAGGCAGGTTATGGAGCGTTCTTTGCAACAGTGTCTGGAATGCCTCACCAGACAAAAGCTTTACTTGTTGGATTTGGTGGAAGAAAACTATTACAAGTATGTTTCTTCAGTAATTGCATCTTAATATCATGAAACTTTCAGGGGTGATTCCGGACATATTTCTTTTCTGGCAGGAGCATGGGACGGAGCATAGTGCACTTGGCCAATGTTTGGGGTGGATGATGGCTGCTGTCTACATGGGCGGTCGGATACCTCAAATATGGTTAAATGTAAGTCATGATTCTTCACTTTATAATTTTAACAACATGCTAACAGTTAATGTTGCAGTCCCTATTTTGTCTAATGCAAAGCCATTGAACATATTTCTTTGTTTGACAGATTAAACGAGGGAGTGTCGAGGTAAATATTCTACAGAATTCTCTTCTGGACTTTCTTAAACTTTCATTTTGGGCATCAAGCAAAAGGCTAATGTGGATTCTTTTATCACCATGAACAGGGCTTAAATCCATTCATGTTCGTGTTTGCACTCATCGCCAATGTCACTTACGTAGGGAGGTAGTTTCCCCTTTATTTAACTCAGTATAGTTAGCATTTCTTACTATTTTGTTCTGCTTAAGTATATAAGTTAAATCGTACTGAATACATGAAAATTAATCTGTCATTAAAATGCATTCGGTAGCCTTCTACTAATTTATTTGCTTGTTATTATGTTTACATGATGCAGTATACTACTTAGATCAACAGAATGGAGTAAGATTAAAGCCAATATGCCTTGGTTGTTGGATGCTGTTGTCTGCGTTGTGCTAGACTTATTTGTATCCTCACATTTCTCCATTAATTTTGTCTTAGCAATTGCTCAAACAACACATATATCTGTTCTTTTCTTATACTACATACTAGTTTATTCATTTTTCCAAACTGTGGGGCCTTAACACAAGTATAGATCATATTACAGTATGTCTACTACAAATACTTGCGAAAGAATCCTTCCACTTCCAAAGGCAGAGAAGACGAAGGAGCCTACAAGAAAGCAAATAAAAATTGAGGACAAATTTCTACAGTATATGGCTAGATGGTGGCTACTTTACTGTAAAGCCTTGGGATCCCACTGCTAGATCTGCTACTAATTCGGAAGACTGTTGCAGCTAATCTCCTAGTAATCGGCTCTTACATCCCTTCTAAAGTTATCTAATTTATTTGACTTGACCTGTGTTATGTAATTAGTGATGAACTTACTTGCTTGTGATCAGAATCTTATTCTGCAGTGAGGAAAATTTTTGGAGAGGTTCTTTTAACTCGTATGCCTCTAGTTTAATATAGCTCTCGCGTACCTGATTACACATCTTCTTTAGTTTGAAATGTTTCATGTTTTTACATCTATACATCATAGAGCTGTATCTTAATCTATAAGGGGTATATTTCGTAAGCTTCTTTTATCGTCATGGACCGGTTTTTCAAGCATCGTATGTTCAACTTTTTCAATGTAATAGATAAAGAATATGGCCTGCAAATGATACGTGAAGCTTATGGGCCTCTTTCTTGGTCCAGAAAAGCTACGTACGTAATTTTGTATGACAAGGAGAAAATTTGCAGTCATTGATTTTTATCCTTGACTGCTTGTAAACAACTAGGACAATGAATTAATGTTTGTCAATTGGTTCCTTGTGACGAAGTTATATCAAGAATGTACACACTAAAATGCGGAGTGCAATTAAAAATCAACGTTGAAAGTAGCATGACTTGTTCGTATCTGCATTTAACAATGTACTCTATTTACGCAAGCCACATGATTGTATGAATGTGGACCGTGGTGCTGTGAACAAATTGTTGACGTTTCAATTAATAATGTGTGGCTGCTTGATCATTCAAAAGCTTTAGTTGATAGAGATTGACATATTTTTATTAGTTACTTCGATATATTTTCAACACATCACTTTATACGTGGGCTTGATACATTTTCACAATTTATAATCTAAAAAGTTAAAAAGTGCACCCTACAGTATTTTTTTTTCCAATAACCATTTATAATCCAATATTCACTTTCTCACTAATCATCTATTTATACTGCGTCGTTCACATCCTTATCGGAGGGGCATGGGGGTTCAATTACTCAAACTCGAGACATTAAGGGAGAAGGAATTTCATTCAAACTTGTTGATGGTAACTTGCACAGTTTTATTCATTTAATTATATAATAATGACATGAATCTCAAGAAAGCATCAACAAGTTTCTATTGAAATAATGAGTCACTATCAATAAAGACAGGACTCTTTCTATTGGGCTTCATAGCAATCCATTTGCGTATTCAGGGGCATAACTTATGGCTTAATAAGTTGCTCTACTCAGGAAGTTTACCGACAAAATCTTGACTACAGTTTCTCAATTAAAGCATGCTCTTGAAATTTATTTGACTTGTAAAAGGGCATATAATTAGAGCCTTTGACTAACTCTTAAACTTTGCTTCCTACATTGTTGTCTTTACATGTTTTACTAATTACAAACTTACTATACCAACTTTTGAAAAAGACAGAATTCGCACTAGAGTATATAATTCTTTATGTGCAGTGGCTCAGGTTCACTCAACTCCTTACTTTATTTTTGATTTAAAGATGAAAAATATTTCTTACTTGCTATATGTCCGGTGACAAGATTTAATATGAAACGCGTAAAATGCGGAATGACTTTGGTAGAATCTGTACATGTTTCATCCATGTGGTTTTGTTTTAAAATCTACCTGACTTGTCCCGCCAACACACACACAAACAAATCCCTCTCACTGCCGACACTTCTCCTCCTCCTCTCTTTTCCTCATCAAACTCTTGTGTGTGGTCGAGCCCAA
This sequence comes from Solanum verrucosum, assembly GCF_900185275.1. Classification (NCBI taxonomy): domain Eukaryota; kingdom Viridiplantae; phylum Streptophyta; class Magnoliopsida; order Solanales; family Solanaceae; genus Solanum; species Solanum verrucosum. The sequence goes on from NW_026020569.1 coordinate 553,923, forward strand.
ATGACTTTCCATAAGTTTTTTTTTTTTTGTATGCCACAAATTATTTTTAAGGAAAATATTTTTCTACCACCAACAAAACATACACGGATGTCACCTTTTTTTTTACTTCCACCAATCTGACGTATATAAAAGATGACAAGGAAATCATAGAACGAGATTCACTTTAATCGCAAAAAGAAAAAGAGGAAAGTATGCTTGGTGAATTGAACAGGAGCTTAGACGTGAAGAAATGGATACTTCTATATTTAGATGAAATGAACAAACAGTACTCCTTTTTTTTCAATATTGTTTAGAAAAGCCTAAAATGGTGAGAGTGAGAAGATTGCAACTTAAAAAGATTCGCTGAATAGTAAGTACGTTAAATTTAGCATATCTCAAGAATACCATGAAATATTTAGCAGACAAGGAAGGCTGCGTTCTATAATAAACTTAATTGATCACAAATATATGATTTCATATCATACGTTGAAAAATAATACTCTAGCAAAGTACCAATGTAAAATTCTTGGCTAGCTACTGTATACTACTTATAATCTATGAAAATAGTAGACCTCACCTAGCCCTTCTGGGGTGACTAGCTCCACCAAAAGAAACAAATAAGTAGTAGTAGTAGTACCTTTACATAACACAATCGAAGAGGATCTCAAGACACAGATCTCTACTCTCGATGTCTTCTACTATAATTTCTAATACACCTGAAATCAAAGAAGCAAGTACACGAAATTTCAAAATTTACATGAAATTGAAAATTAAATCGCATTCAGAGTAAATCAAGTACCTTAAGATTCAATAGTATAAGGTGTTTGCAGCAGGTCATAAGGTGACCATAGGCCATCTAATGGACAAGGGCGATTGGCGTCGAGTCTCGCCCATGGTTTCCCCTTTCCACTCCAATGCAATAGACTAACTGGACCAGGGTGCAAATCCCGACAGAGTCCATGAAAGTTATCTCCACCAAGACCATGTTGGTTCCAGCTGTGATCAACCGGAGCTATATTTCCAGCAAAAACAAGCAGAAAAGGGGGTAAAGATCCCAATTCATAAATCCTCATTCTCTTTTGCAACTCCATCCACTCCACAATCTTAGTAGTATAACCCCCTGCTCTCCATCTCTCTAAATCAATTACCATCACTCCAGTATTAAAATAACAAGGCCTTCGATTTCGATTCGCAAAAGTTAAGGAAAGAGAAGGATTAGACCAAAAAGTTGGCGTGAAGTAAGTAGTAAAATTAGCGTTGCAGTATTCAGGAGCTGCTAAAACAGAGTCCCCTGTTAGAGGCGTTGCTGCTAATTCAGCAATGTCGTCTACTAAAACAAGGTCCGAATCAAGATAAACAACTTTTTGAAGGTGTTGAGGAAGTAGATCAGCAAGATAATTGCGAGCATAATTTAAAGGACAATCTAAAGCAGAGCGAATTGAGGTCGAAATTAGTCCTGCTACAGCTGCAACATCTTGAATTGGATAAATTGTGAAATGAAGATACGGAAATGATTTCGTAATAGTAAGGTTCAAATGCGTGGATTCAGCAGACGAAGAAGCGACAAAATGGAATACAATGTTTTCTGGGCAAGAAGAGTGCTGCAGTACCGAAAGAATAGCAGCCATAGATCCCCGGAGATAAGCTATATCAAGAGTCATAGCGACATGTACTGCATTCACTGAATAATTAATTGAAGAACAACTCGGGGAATTATAGAACTGCGGCGCTTCTTTAAAATGGAGATTGAATTTAGTGCCAGTGATTGCGGTAGTAGTAACATTTTGTTTTGATAAAGAGAAGAAGATGAACAACAAGAGCGGAGGCAGGGTGCTGCCCCCAGATCTCCTAAGTTTAGGCATAATGAAGCAGGGAGACAAATTATAAAACATGGCACACAAATTTACTTATATATATTGTATCACAACTTTCCTTTGCCCCGCATTAATTGTATAAGTATTTAGTTATAACTACAGTAAGAATATAAGATATTTTACTAACCAAGTGCTTAAATAGTATGAATTCAATTAGTCAAATTATGCGTTTTAGACCAACTTATTTATTACTCAGATTCTATTTTCCATTTGGAAATTAACTTCGTAGGTGTGTTTGGATTGACTGTTCAGTTTTGACTTATTTTTATAATTTATTTTGTTATTCTAGCTCTAAATTAAATGCTCATAATGATTGTTTTAAATTTATACAAACATTACAAAACTATTTTAATTCAAAAATACTAAAAATAAGTCAATTCAAATAGGTTAATGATCCGACGATAGTTCAAGCGAGTCCCTTTATTTTATTGGGGCCAGGTGTCCTTTTCTTCCTTAATTTTTGGGATACTCCCGCTAATTGAAAAAATATTTTGTATAAAAAAAAGTTTAAAATAGATGTCGAATTAGATTAACATTTTGTGAGTTTGTTTTTTTATATATATTTTTAAGTTTTTTAAATAAAATACATGATTTTGTCAATATAGCGATAAGATGCAATATTCTTCAATCCAAAATAAGTGAATTTGATGAAAGTTAATTAATTACACTAACTAAAGAGTTATTTGAAATTATTGCCCTTTTACTTTTTCCAAACTTTTGTTAAAAGTAGACATATTGAGACTTGAAAAACTCATTAGAGAGAAGGTTAATTTTTGAAAAAGAATTAATATTCTCTTTGACTTTGAGAAAATCATTTATTTTGAACCTAATAATTAAGTACTAGAAATTCACTTAACTTAAAGTTTATGAATTCTAAATTTTAGGATGGCGACAAAATTAGAATTTAAAGTTTATAAATTCTAATTTTAGAACAACGATATTAAATCTTAGTAATTGAGTTGTGAATAACTTTTATATATGTTTAGTGATTTTTTCAGATAACCTTCCAATTTATCTATAGAGATGTATTAACAAAAATATATTCAATAAAATTTTACGAGTGACGTTGAAAGAGACAATGGAAAATAAACAGAAACTAAGAGGTAAAGATATGCTGTGAAAGTTGAATATGGAAGTGTCACCAATTTGTTAGCTCTTTAGCTGGTCGGTAGTATAGAAGTCCTTAAGGAGAATAACTCCAATGAAATTAATTTCAACGTTGGCTTCTACTCTCTGTCCACTTTTGTTTGTTATGTTAGGTTTTTTTGAAAGTTATTTTGATTAATTTTCTAAGTTAAATTAGATAATATTAATTGTATATTTTAAATAAAAAATTTAGATATGCAAAAACTATATGAAAAATAATATAAATTATAATTTTTGACATATAAATATGTTGAAAAAATACATCATAAAATATTATTCAAAATTCTTATAATTTTTTTTAAAAAAATCAGGATAATTAAATGTGGACGGAGAGGAGAGTAAGTTGGGAAGGTTTCATTGGACTTGTACTATTCTGCAATTTCTATAAATATCGGCATCTCCCATTTAATTGGAAACCTACTCCTAACTTTAGCTATTAAAGCATTAGTCAAATACTCTCTCCGTGTTAATTGTCCATCATATTACAAATAATTATCTCAAATTATTTATTAATTTATAAAATTAAGATATAATTAATTAAATTTTTTCTTTTTTTTAAGTATCCTTTCAATTAATTTAATTTTTGAAGTGTAAACAAATTTGTAAAATTCCAAAAAACAATCATAAGGGGTGAATAAGTAAAATAATTCTTATCTATGATATCTCAAAGGATGTAAAAAAGAAAGTGGACAACTAAAATGGAAACAAAGGGAGTAGTTTATAGTTTATACCTATACTGAAATTTGCCTTATACATGGGCGAATTGAAGAGATGGTAGATAATAAGATAGTCGCCTTTGTTAGGGAGCGTTTTACCCTCAATGTGGAACTTTTCGGCACAAATCCAAATTTAATTGAGCTCCAATGTGAATACCAGACACCGAATGGAAAACCAAAAAAAAAAAAAATCATAAATGGAAATGGAAGTGGAATCTACTATCTAGTCGTAGCAACAAAGTAACAAGTAATAGGGACTTATCGTCTTTATAGCATTAGCTGCATGTCCCATGTGATCCATTACTGAAATATACTATGCTCTTTATTTATTAGTATCCCTAAACGACCTAAGTGCTCTAACCTAAGCTTAAACACAATGCCTTTTTTTATTTCTAGATTATTATTATTTTTCCCTTTACATTTTGGCATATGTTCCTCATTCATTAGTAATTAGTTGATAACAATTAACAACTGTCACAACTCACACGGCAACTTCCTAAGATGTCTTAGAAGGACGACATGAGGTAAAGGAATAAACTTTCATGTGATTATTTTCATTAACGCTAGATTAGACTATCAGTGTCGGTACGAAAAAATTAAATCAATATCAACATCACAATATGTGAAGAGAGCATTGAATGAAAGCTTACTTGTATTATAAGAACAACAATTACAAAAAATAAAACAATAACGTGATGTTGAGTAGTAATTATTAGATCCGTATTAGTAGTGTAGATAGGGTTAATTAAAGGAATAAATAATGCAGTGAAATTGCCATTTAATTTCCCTAATGATGAATAAATGTACTGGAGTATATATTAAATGCCTTTAGATGTTCCAACAGAACTGAAGGGAACTGACATTGATTATTTAGTTTAGCTATCGATCTATCCATTAAACACTTCCAGCTCATTATTAGGAATTAAAATCTTGTCTCTTAAATATAACTATATATCACATCAACTTTCTTTGCTATGCTTTATATTATAACTAGTGAATTTGGTTGCGCGGTTATATAAAGTTATTTAAATTTATTATACCATCTTTTTATGAAAATAAAATTACTTTTAAGCAATATATATTTGAGTAATTGACAAATGCAAATTATATAAAAAATGGTCTCAAATTAAAAAAAAAATGTAAGTTACAAAAATAAAAATAAAAATGAAAAGAACGAATTGAAGATAAAATTACCAATAAAATAAAATAATCAATTTTCTTTTGCCTATAGAAGGTACTACATCGTCACTCCTCCACAAATCAATTTTATACAAATTATAAAAATCAATGAGTTTACCAAATAAAATTCATACGATATCAAAATGAATTCATTCATCAAATTATCTAAGGATCACAAATAAAAGTATTTTTATTTATAATTTCTTTGTTATATGATATACCAACACATAGTTGATAAAGTTGTGAAGTATAATGTCTACAAATTTTAGTCTTTTAAGTGCTTACTAATATTTTTAATGTATATTAACACATAGTATTGATAAATTTGTGAAGTATAATGTCTACAAATTTTAGTCTTTAAGTGTTTACTAATAATTTTAAGTATTCAATTAAATATTTTAATTATATAATATTGTATACAAAGTACTTATCAAGTTTGTGAAGTATACTTTTTGAAAATTTAATCGTCATTAATATATTTATATGCATCTAACCCTAGGTTCTTTTATTTGAGTTTTATATTATAAAACATGAAATAAACTAAAAAAAAATAAAAAATGATACAATCTAGTTTCTTTTTTATTTTAGTTTTTTTTTTCTTTTTCCTAACACGTTAATTATGCGCCTTTCTTATTTATAACTTTTTTTTTTCAAAGTTCTCTCAAAATAGAAGTCATTTTCTTTCATATTCTACTTTATTTCTTATTATTTTTATACAAAAATGATTGTGTCAATTACTACTCCTTCATTTATTTATATACTTCAATATAAAAATTAAATTATTTTTATTTCATAACTCTCATGACTTTTGATAATTATAACTCCTAAATTATATATATATATATATATATATATATATATATATATATATATAAAAGCATTACAAAATTTATTTACAATATATTTTTTAAATTATTTTTATCATTATATTATTATTGTTATTTTATTTTGTTACAGTATATATATACTCCAACATAATTTTTCTTTTTTTCTCCATTCCTTTGGTACTTTTTTTTTATTTCTCCTCTTTATGTACTAACTAATTAAATTAATAAATGTTTTATTCTTTGTAAAAACCAATCCACGTATATTAGAGAAGTGATCTTCTAATTCTGCCCATGACTATGAATTGAATTTGTATGACAACTTAGAAGTCATTTCCTTTCTTATTCTACTTATAATGAATTAAAATTAAAATACCCTCTTTTTTTATTTTAAATAATATTTCATGTCATTTAAATAATTTATTATTATTCTCTATAAATTTAGGGATAATATATATGGAACATAGTAAGATTTATATATGGAATAAAATAAATGGATCATTCTTTAAATATCAAATTTTAATTTGGTAATATTATATATATGGAACAAAATAAATGAATCATTCTTTGGATTTAAATTTTAGTTTGACAATATTATATATATGGAACAATGTAAGACATATATGGAACAAAATAAGACTTATATATGGAACAATATAAATGAATCATTCTTTGTATATTAAATTTTAATTTGACAATATTATATATATGGAGCCTTTTCTTTTTCTTGACATCTTTATTTTTCTTATCCCTCTTTATTTGTTTTCATTTTTCTTTCTCTCCCGTAGTACTTTATATATTTCCTTTTTGTCTTCTCTTAATGTTAATCAAAATCCTTCAATATTAATTTTTTCTTGAAATATTGTCACTTATTTGTCATACAAATTCAAAATATTCCAATGAAAAAAGAAGAAGAGGACAAAAGAAGAAAAATAACAATATTCATATAAGGGTTTGAGTTGAAAATTATACCTATCAAATTAGTCGTAGATTCAGACTAAAACTTCTTCAAAAGTTCAATTCTCGCATCTTCTCTTCTTCTTGCTTTACTCCCGGCAAATTTCAAATGCTTAGTAGTAGCCCGGTGATGCCTTTTGTTTATATCACATAAATGATGTTTGATATCTTAAAAGGTGATCAATGAAGAGTTATTTTGATCCAACAATACTACAAAAATGCAAGATAGTAGTAGTGATCATGCATTGAGATTATAAAATAATCTTGACTCACTATGGTCTTTTCTCTTGAATCCATTTCTTCTATTCTACCTACCTTTGCAAATTTATGCAAAAATTCATATTGATTTATGAAAAAACTAAGATGATGAAAGTATTTTGTTTATAACTTTATATAGTTGTTTTCTCATTTTAATGGTACATAAACCTTTTCAAATTCTATAATCAAATAATGCGAAATTATTATATTGTCACTGAAAAAATAAAAATAAAGTGTTTTTTCTTATTATAAATGGTAAGGATTGATTTTAACATTGATATCTTTTTGTAAAAGTTTTTAATAAGTAAAAACGTTTGGACAATTGTCTACAAGAATGTTCTTTTATTATTTAGTCTTTATTGATGAATTAAGAGAGGTCATAAATCATTCTTGATTACTACATGACTTGATTATGTATTTATTGTATGAGTCTTTTATTAGTCTATTTTATTAATAAATTGGGTATAAAAATGAATTAAAAAATGTTTAAAAAAGAAAAAGAAAAAAAGATAAGTAAGAATGGTGGTCATTGAGGCATGCCACATAAGCGGGCTAAAGATCCTCCTTATATATATATATTGACTGATTGATTAATAAAAGATATTTAATATAGGAAATGTTGAAACAAATTTGACATCAATTTTAGTCAAAATAAAAGGTTAATTTGATTACCTAAACATAGTGAGTAGGAAATAGTAAATGTTACGATATGTTTTGTTTTCACTTTGGCACGTAGTTCGTTACTTTTTTCCTTTGCTTCCTTAATTTTCGGGTTCTGCAAATGTCACTGTTCAGATATTTTAAGTGCTTTTTAATTCAGCTATGAATCCCCAATATTGTTAAAGAAAGAAAATCACAGTGAAACCAGAAACTCAAAAGGTAAATGATAGATGTATTGTTTAGAAACTATGGATCACTTGTCATTTACTTATTGGTTTGCATGTTCCTTAAAAATTTATGTGTTCTCATTATCATTCTCGTAGTTATTATCTTTTAACATATTTAATGTTAATTTTCTTCAATAAATAAAAAAGAGCGTTAATCTAACCCATCACAATAGGTATTTCTCACTTAGATTCTTTATGCTAATTAATTAGTAGTAATGCTTATCACTTTCAAGAATAATAAAATAGGAAGAATGTACTCAACAATATGTTGATTTTCTAAGATAAACCATTATGGATCATTTATTTTTTAATCTATGGTCGGCCCTAAGGGAGGGAGTATCTTTGGCAGATAAAAATGTCATAATTTCTTAGTTATAGAGCTTTTTTAGTTGGTTGGTAAAGTAAAAGTGGAGAATCACTTCCTACCAAACATTCAAACTTTAGCTTGTAAATGGAGAGGGCCTCATTTAATTTGAAACCTACTCGTACTGAAGCATTAGTCAACAAAATATTAAAAGCATTAGTCAAATATATATGTGAATTCCCTGTTGCATTTTAATGCAGATGGACCTACTTGTGATCCCAAATTCCCTTTCAAAAATCTTTCATCGTCCAATTTCTTGTCTTATTTACTTTTTCTCCGACAGCAATGCAATATTTGAAAAGTAACTAATCTATGATCCTATTAAGTATTAACTGAGAAAAGCACTCAAAGACTAGAGATTATTAATAATAGAAGACCTCAGAGTCATTAAAATGGGGAAGTGGACTTAGATAAGAATGATTGACTTAATACAATTTAGATCTGTGTTAACTAAGCTATAGTGAACACATAAGAAAAGAATGATTGAATAGCATGTTACCAATCAAAGGAGCCAAATAACTAGACTAGCAACATCACATTTAACAATCAATGAGCTAAATAACTATACCTCCCAACGTGAAAACATCCACTGGAATGATTTAGAAGCAACCACAACCTACATATTCTGATGTCCTAACAATCTTCACCATTATAACTACTACCTTACAGTAAACAGTTTAATAAAAGGGATCCAACAATGAGACGTGACGGACAAAGTCATGACGATACCTTTCAACCACGGAAATTCTCCTCATCACAGGACTGTGAGACTGATCGGATCTACTGTAGACACTGTTCACAAGGTAGGCTAAAATACAAGATAGGCGCTGTAAACGAGCAAAGAACATTTCAAAGAGGTAATAGAATAGTTCCTCCAAACTGTCATACAGAACTCACTAAAGATGACACAGGACAAGGACTTGCCACCTGATCATATTAGTCCAACTATATTTTCTGAAGGCTTAGCCTTTTCTGAACTTCTCATGGAATGCTTTATCATTACATTTGTCATACATTCACCCTAAGCTATTTTGTACATTCACCAACCAAACGTGAAGCCCTAGCAATTTTTTCATCATTCAAAGACAATGCAATATCAATCAAATTCAAATCAAAACTCAAAGTAACCACACTGCTATTCCACTATGTCACTATTGTAAATCCTCTTTTTTCTATAGGGTAAAGTGGTATTGGAGAATGAACTATGATTAATAGTAATAAAATCATGAGTATACCTTCACCGTAAATCCAGTTTTCAAACTAGTATGATCTGTCAAACATCACAAACAAAAGAGGTTATAACCACCCAACTAAGCAGATAACTGAAAAGCCTTACAAGCCATCAAGACCATGTGTTACATTGGTATCCTTACCCAACAGAAGGTGCAAAAACAACAAGCCAGAACCACTTTAAGTATTCAAAATATACACATTACACAGATATATAAACTGGTTACATTAATGTAACAGAGTTCCCGCATCTATAAATCGCCAAAGTTAGTAGTAACTTCAAGGTGAGTGCAGAATTGACATATCCACATGCACAAAATCTGACAGCCAACATTAGCAACAGGGATAGACTGAATCCATTCTTAGCCTAACAAATAAATGAGCACAAGAAAACCAACAAGTAAGAACATTAACTTGAGATTGCTATCTGATTGTCCTTGGGCTGTGTCTTGAGCATTGCGAACATGTGGCCCATGATATGCAGGAGTATATCCAAAAGGGTGATTTGATGTGGTAGGATATGCTGTCGGACCAGGAATTCCATGAAACTGGAAGCTAAGTAATGAAGGGAGCAATCCACCAAAACCAGCAGACATTGTAAAGTTACCAAATCTTGCAGTTGCTGTTGGAAACAATCCTCCCATGTGCCCAAATCCATGATTAGGAAAATGATTTGGTTCAGGTCGTTGAGCAGTTTCAGGTCGTTGTCCTGCAGGTCTATTAGGAATTTCAAGGCCGGGGATTGGTTTTGATCTGGGATCAGTAGAAGTCCTTCCTCTTCCATAAAGTGGAACTAATTTCTCCTCTTGAATAAGTGCCTTACAGACAGGACATTCATGGCACTGTGAGTGAAGACGTAACCATCTATACAGGCATGGCCAACAGTAAAGGTGACCACAGAGTGTCACAATGGGATCTTGGGCCAATTCAAAACATATGTTGCATTCAAAATCACCAGCATCATTGTTCCCATCTCCGGAGGAAGAAGAAGAGCTTTCAAATGCCCTGGTAGTTGAGTCCTGCATCTCACTCAGTTTTATTTGAATTGGAAACTTCAAAAGTTTGCAAAAACCCAAAACCTGACAAATACAAGTATTAAGGGTTGGTCAAAATGAATGAAAGCAGATGCGAGAGACATACCAACTGTCCATTTAAATACACCTCAAACAGTGTGTTTGGTATGGCAGGAAATGATTTCGCATGAATACGTCAAATAATTGAAAAGGTTCATACCAAGTATACATTATTTCGACTACAAGGACGGAATGACTTCCATCACGACATTTTCCTCTACGAATATATTTTTACTTAGATTCTTACATAGTATCTTTTCTTTCAACTAAAACAAGCTAAACGTTCATTCTAAAACCCTTAGATTAAAAAAATCAACAAGACACTCTCCTAATAAGCTACATTCCACCTTGTATTGCCATATTTCACAAGTATATATAGAAACAAAAGACAAGAAAATGATATCTCAACCACAGGACAAAAAGTTTAATGCTATAACCTCTTGCTCATATAGTAGATCTAACTGATTTTGCATAAGCAAAACATCTTTCCAAAAGGAAAACTACGCACAAAATATAATATAAGATGAAAACCATCACGAAACGAAAATCTCAAATCTGATCAAACCCTATGTCACGACAACACAACCAATAACTAATTCCGAATACCAAACTTGTTGTAACCGTCTATATCAATCTTATGTTTATTTCACAAATTGGGGCCCAAATCATGCAAATTATTAGCCTTTAACGCCTCAATTATTACATATACAACAACAAGGTAAAAACTAAAATCTCCACAATCTTGATTCTGAGAATTCAAGATTTCTATCAAGAAGGTTTTCGATTTACATAAAAACAGAATAGATCAGAAAAAATAAAATTACATGCAAATTGAAAAAATTAAAACGAAGAAGCATCTAGGATGTATGAACGTACCGATTCAAAAGAAAAGCAATGGGATTCAAAGGCAATTAATGGATCGAAGCTAAAAGGCGGTAATTGAGCCTTCAATTATTAGTATTGAAGAAGTATTGACTCAAAGAATCTAGGGCTTTTCACCCTGTCTCCCAGAGTTGTTACCTAAATTCATCTCTAATTTCAGTTATACCCGGGACACGGTCAAGTCATTGCCTTTTTATTGGGCTGTTTATGTTTTATGAAGAGGATGTTGGAAAAAAAGGAAAAGAGGCCCAACCTTAACATTCTGTGGATAGGGCATGTTTTTGGGTTGATTTGATTTGGTACATCATAAGGTTGGTCAAAATTGATGTAATTTGAAGAGAAAATTTACTAAATTATGTATTTAAAAGTTTTTATTACTTATTACTAGTCTTAATCAGATTTTCTAGTTTTTATAAGTAACCGCAGATTTCTATCAAAATCTAATAAATTAATTTTAAAAAACGAAAAAATGTAATTAATAATTTTTTAACTCATTAATAAATCAATTTTGTTTTTCATAAATAAAGAGTTTTAAATTGATAGAATATCAAACTCATAATTTTCTCTTAATTAGTCAGTATTCTTTTTATAAATTTCTCCTACATTTTTGCCTCCTCATTATCTCTTCTTTTAAAATTCATAAATCTTATTATACATACCTTTATTCTCTAGTTTATTTTCTAAAATTCCATTACTTGATTGAATTCACTCCATTAAGTAAATCAATTAGTATTTATCATATTTTCTACACAAATTGTATACTAAAACATGTTTGTATAAATTTTGTTTTTAAAAAAAAACAATTTATATATCGCATTTTATACACAAATCATACACTGATATATGTTTGTATATAAGGTGGTTATAAAATTTTTATCCCATCATTATTTATTTTAATATCTCACACCAAATGACCCCTAAGTACACACATCTTAACTTGATGGAGAATTGAGGAAGACTGGATTGAAAAAAATCACATTCCAGTCCTTGCGTCATTTATCTAAATAAGAACTTGAGAAATGGAAATAATAAAAAATGGAGAGAAAAGAAATCTATCAATATTGCGTATTAGAATCATGAGGAATTCGATGAAATGGAGCCGCCTTCAAAGAAGTAGATATAAAAGTAAGATCAGAACCTGATTCTCCTATATGATTGAAAATAATGGTAGTCTAATGGAGCCACTGCCGGATTCAGGATTTAGAATATGTGGGTGTCAAATAGACTTATCAATTAAATTAATTTTATATTTGATTAAATTATTCGTCTTTTCGATATATATCATAAATCAATCAATAAAATATAAATAATAAGATATTACACTTTTATTGAGTAAATAAAAGAAAAGTCAAAGGAGTAATAATGTAATTAATTTAATTTAAGTCAATAACAATTATAAAAAAAAATAAAAAATGTGCCAGCTGTTTTTCCTTAAAAAAAGGTTCTTGGAGCCTTTTTTTTTTCTTAAAAAACTTCTGCAGCAAATTTCTCAAAAAAATAGGTACAAATAGGATTCAAATCCGCAACATCAGTCTTCTAAAGTTGCCCTCCTACCGTGACACCACAAGCCAATTTTATTTTTTAGGTGGCACGCTTTATATTTATATAAATATTATATATATATATAGAGAGAGAGTTTCCGTCGAAGTTCGAGGATGGTACCCTACCCCTTCATAGATCCACCCCTGATTATGGAGCATAACAACAAGAGAGTTTAGTAGAAATTGTCAAAAGTAAACATTTTGAGTTGAGGATCATTGAGGAAAAGAAATTGTGAGGCATCAAAGGTTTAAAACGTGTCCTAATGAACCCCTGGGCCATTAAAAATTGAAGATTAATATAATATATAAAAGTTCAACTGATCTCGTGTGTTTGAAGTAAAAATATTTACATAATGGAGTCACTTATAAGGTAATATACTAGGACGTAAAAACTTTCTATGGTATAGTAACCAACTTGGCATAATATATAGGGAAAATTAGGTAGAATAGCAAACATATAGTTTAAGAAAATTATAAGTCGCGGCTAAAGTTTTTTAAATTATTACTATTCATCTAAGTTATATAAATTTAGAATTTGTATAATTTGGTTTCTGATTAATTGTATAAATTTTGAATTTTGTATATGCTTACCCTAGCTATTTGTATACGATTTATGAAAAATTCATACTAATAAATTATCATGTTTGTATATTGGCAAGCGAAATATATAAACGGAGTTCTGAAAAATTACTAAATATATAAATACAAAATTTATATATACTTACTCTATTTGTATATTTGCAAGCGAAATATACAAACTGTAGTCTTCATATCAAACAAAACTATAGTTATGAAGCGCAATTATTGAAACTATAGCTATAAAGCCTTATTATACCTATTATATTTGTTATTTATGAAATTTTCTCTAATATATACCCACCAGAAAAATAAAGTCTTTGAAAAGACTAAAGTACTCATGGTTATGATATTCGACAAATCAATTAGGGGTCCGATAACCAAAAAAATAATTAAGTATTCCTGTAAGATGTAAAAACCATATCTTAAAAGAGAAATATTTAAAACATATTTAAATTCAACGCAAATTATTAGTTTTGTCTTTAAACTATTAACAGCCTTAAAACATTTTTTTACTTGATTAACTAAACTTAAATACAACCTTGATCTTATAACATGAGTGAAATACACCCCTAAATTTTCGCCAAGTTTAAAAATTTGAAACCATTTATTATGTCATGTGACAGATCAAAGTGAATCTAAGTTTAATTAATCAATAAAATAATTTTTTTTTAAGACCGTCAACTATTGTAAAATAAAATTAATAATTTGCCTCACAAAATGTTTTCAAATACTTCTTCTTATCGTAAATTAATTAAAAATAGTCATAATATAAAAAGTGGCAAAAAGGGACTTTGATATCCAACCTATATAGATGAGTCCTAGGCCTAGTACTATATATAATAGCACAAAATTTTATAAAAAGCAGTCATTTTCCACCGAACATTTTCATAAAAGGAGCTATACTGGTGTACTAGAAAGTCTAGCAGTGGAACTACGCAGTGTTTTGTGCAAAGCACATTAATTCATTTCTGATATATCAACTTTCTGGCCTTTCACTTTGCATATAATTTCAAATCATTTCTCAAGCTCATATATTGCTATTTGTTCGATGATTCACATTGTGCGTTATTATCTCTCTGAGCACCCTTGTGTTGTAAATTTCCGTTGGAGTCACAGCCAATCATGGGGTAACACGTGGTTCTTCCTCTTCACCTCTATTGCAGCCTATGTTATCTTCTCCCTCTTCCTCCACCTTTTTCTTTGCCTCCTCTTCCGCAACCGCCGTCCTCTCCCTCTCGGTCCCATCCCCGCCGTTCACTCCCTCTCTATGGTCCTAATTTCCCTCACCATCTTCACCGGAATACTCCTCTCCGCCGCCGCTGAAATCCGTGAAACTCGCTGGTTCTGGCGCCGTAACAAAACCACCACTTTCCAATGGCTCCTCTGTTTCCCTCTCGGCACGCGCCCTTCCGGACGCGTCTTCTTTTGGTCCTACATTTTCTATCTCTCTCGCTTCCTCCACACGCTACGTACTTTCTTCTCCATTCTCCGGCGTCGAAGACTCTCCTTCTTTCAACTCTTCAACCACTCCATACTCATATTTATGTCCTTCTTGTGGCTAGAATTCTCGCAATCGTTTCAAATACTAGCAATACTATTTACAACGTTTTTATATTCTGTTGTTTACGGTTACAGATTCTGGACCGCGATTGGATTGCCAAGCGCCTGCTTCCCGTTTGTTGTAAGCTGTCGGATTCTGTTACTGGGATGTAACGTTGTGTGCCATGTTGGGGTGCTTTTGCTCCATTTCATGAAAGGTGGGTGTAACGGAATTGGGGCATGGGTTTTCAATTCAGTGCTCAATGCTGCTATTCTATTTTTATTCCTCAATTTTTATGTGAAGGTGCACTTGAAGAATAGAAATGGTGTAAAAGATACTGAAATTTTGGACTCTCTGAAGAATAAGGATAGTTGAAGTACATCCAACAGCTTGTCTACTTTTTTTTGCTTTTTACAAAATTTTGTATTGAAGTTATGTCAGTTGGGTTGTAAATTATGTTAAAGGAAATCGACGGAGAGTTCGATCTTTACAGTTCTGAGTATATGTATGTATATTACTAATTGATAGAATCTGTAGCCAATGATGAAGTAGTGAAATTCAGCCGCAATTATGGCAAAGTCATTTCACGCATGCTCAATTGCTTTCCTTTTGAATTTTGATTCTATCCTTTAATTTGACTAAGTTTTTGGAAACACCAATTTCAAAAGCAATTTTTCAAAAATCTCTTATCACCAAAAAAAAAAAAAAAAAAACTTTGCTCAGTGGGTTACTCATTAACTTGCTAGATATTTTTTGTGATAATATATACTAGTACTATTATATATATATATATATATTACTATATAAGAAGAGTGAATAAAATTCACTCTTCTTTCGACACGTGGCACCATGGCCCACCTACTTTTATTTTATTTAAATCATATATCATATATATTACTATATATAATATAATTAATATATATTACTATATAAGAAGAGTGAATAAAATTCACTCTTCTTTCGACACGTGGCACCAAGATGGCCCACCTACTTTTACATTTGGTTTTTGAAGATGGCCCACCTATCACAAATATGGGCCACCTACTTTTATACACTCCTCTTTCATTATATTTTAATTTTTTCCTTTTTAAATAGTACTAAAAAATAAATTTAAAATATCACAAATTCGATTAACTCTCAAAATTTTACACGAATTGTATAATTAAGATGAAGGGAATAACATATATTATTTGAAAAATTACTATATAATTACTACTCTTCTTATATAGTAATATTTTAATTTTTTCCTTTTTAAATAGTACTAAAAAATAAATTTAAAATATTACAAATTCGATTAACTCTCAAAATTTTACGCGAATTGTATAATTAAGACGAAGGGAATAACATATATTATTTGAAAAATTACATTAAGAATACCATAAACCACAATACTTAACAACTTACAATATTTGAAAAACATATTAACTCTCAAAATTTCACATGTGTCACATAAATTGGGACAAATGGAGTAACATATATTATTTGAAATTACGTTAAGAATATTATTAATCACAACTTAAAGTATTTAAAAATACATAACATATATTATTTGAAAATAATGTAAAAAATATTATAAATCATAATAATTAACAATTTAACAGATATTGTGCCCGTGCTTCCATTTAGAAGTGAGAATGTTTAGGAGCTTAGGGTTAGTCAGTCAATTGACCGATTTGCCCTTCTTCTTGAACTTCCTCTATTTACTACAAAAATAGTTCTAAAAATCAATTTAAAATATTGAAATTTTGGTTAATTCTTGAAATTTCATATGTATTGCATAATATAATAGAGTGAGTAACATATATTATTTGAAAATTATATAAATAGTACTAAAATATAGTTTAAAATAGTACTAAGAATTTGATTAACTCTCCAAATTTCATATGTACTGCGTAATTGAGATTGAGTGAGAAATATATATTATTTGAAAAATAGAATAAATATGTGATATTATTAGAAAGAGCTTTAATATATATTTTAAAAATTATTTTGTCTTCCGTATATGATTTTCTGCATATATGTGGAGTTTTTAAAGTTTTTAACATTTTAATATAGAAATATGATTATTTGAAAATTTTAGTACTTTCTTCATTTAAATTTTTCCTTGTTTTTCTTTTAATTTGTTCTAGATTTAAAAATTACATAAAAAGTACTTAAAATCACAATGTAATAATATAAGATATTAAAAAAACATAATTAAAAATCATAAAAGAAATTTTATTGACTCTTTAATTCCATATTGAAACAAAAGAAGTTTGTTTGAAAATAACATAAAAAGTAACGTAAATTAAAGTAAAATAACAACTAAAAATATTTAAGAATCATATAAGAAATTTAGTTGAGTTTCGTAAAAGTACCTACGTCACATAAAATGGAATAGAAA
Source organism: Solanum verrucosum (assembly GCF_900185275.1). Classification (NCBI taxonomy): domain Eukaryota; kingdom Viridiplantae; phylum Streptophyta; class Magnoliopsida; order Solanales; family Solanaceae; genus Solanum; species Solanum verrucosum. Next base: position 571,335 of record NW_026020569.1, read on the forward strand.
GAGTAATATATATTATTTGAAAATGATATAAGAAGTGCTATAAATCACAATAAATTAACAACTTCAAAATATATTGAACAAAATCACATACAAAAAATTATATAACTCTCCAAATTTCATCGGTGTCACATAAATTGAAACAAAGAACTACTCCCAATTTATGTTATTTACTTTCCTTTTTAGTCAGTCCTAAAAGAATGTCACATTTCTATATTAAGTAACAATTTGATTATAAAATATTTATTTTACCCTTAATGAAATAATTTACAGTCATACAAATTTATATCATTCATTTTGAACCACAAATTTTAAAAGTCTTCATTTCTTTTTTAAACTCCGTGGCGAATCAAACTACCTCACATAAAATGAGACGGAGGAAGTAATATACATTGGGCCCGCGTTGGCGCGGGAACCTAATAACTAGTATATATAATAAGTGGGAATATGTACTACTTAGCACATGACAAGTGTTGGATGATATGTGCTTGATAGTGTTGTACATTCTTCTTTTATGGTTGTACCTTTAAAATTTATATTATTGGACAATTTAACATCATTAATTACCTACTACTTTATTAGCCAAAAAGTTTGACCTCATTTGGGCCCATTTATTATTTATATGTTTTCAATTTTCAATATATGTTGTCTATCTAATTCTTTTTTCCAACCTTTTATTTTAAACTTCTTGAAATTTAATTACCTATTTATTACTCTCTCTATGCACTTTTAATTGTTACGATTTCCTTTTTAGAGTCAAACTATAAGAATTTTAACTAATATTTTACACTGTGTTTTTTGAGACAACAAAAATAACATATATTGGGTCCATTTTAATTTATTTGTCTTATTTTTTATTTTTTTATATTTAAAAATTGCGTAAAAATACTATAAATCATGATAATTGACAACATAAAATATTTCAAAAATGTTGTATGTGGTAGTCTTATTATGCCTTAAATAGCGTCAAAGAAAGTACAAATCTGTGATAAAAAAAACTTATTCCTTTATCCACACAAACAATTGCTTCAAAAACTCGATTAGTAGCCCCAAAACATACCATTTATATTATAGCACGGGCCACATTATCTAGTTATTTTAGAAGGGGTAACTTGAGAGTCTTTCTTTTTTTATGGTTAAAAATTGAAATGTAGAGGACGTGTATACCTTAGATTCTTAGTTGTGCGCCCATCGAACATGCACGCATGACTTTTGATGAAAAGGTTATCATTATTAATTAAATTATAAATATATATGTGAGAGTATCTTGAGCTTCGAGCTATATAGAGAGCTAATTAAAATTCTCCTGCGGGTTTATTAAGATGGAGTATTAATAATGTACGTTATATAATTCTGGAAAAATAGAAAAGCAATTAGATGGCATATCTACTTTAAGGCCAAGTGGCCGTAATAAGGCAATATACTTTATAAAGATTTAATATTTAAATATAATATTACGCTTCTGCTTCTGTCGCTAGCAAGTACCAAGATTATCCATTTATCTTTATGTTTTTGAAGTCTAGTAAATTATTTGAAAGTTTCAGTGCACTGCATCCTCCAATGGTATAACATATTACTCCTTTCGGTGGCGGATCCAGGAATTAAGCTCAGGGAGTTCAAAATTTAAAGAAGAAGCTCATGTGGAAATGTAAATGCACAGTAAGCGTAGTAACCCCAACATACTTTTTGTACAAGGTATCTCATTGGTTGATAAAAGTTAACATCAAACTAATCAAAGATATTGAGAACAAAGCTACGTTGATAAAAAAAAATTAGTGGATTAGTTGTATTACATAAGTTAATTCCTAAAATATGTGACAATTAAAGGATGAAAAAGAAAGTGAGACGGAGAAGAAAAATATTTACCTTAACCCGCTAAATTTATATTACCTTATCGTACCGCATTAAGCATCTTCCTACTTTTACCTTGCTCCATTGAACATTCTTAAAATTTCTTGTACTTTTATACTTTTATTTTGTAATGTTTTACTTTATTTTGCATTTTTTTTTTTTTAAATTAGTATCCATTCGAACACATATTACTAGGAAAATTTTCAAGATTCTCTAAAAGTGTGTAAGTATAGATTTACTGATATTATAATGCATATTCAGATGATAAATAGATGGCATCGTCAATTTTTTAGTTCATGTAGTTTAATTTACTAGGTTAGTCATCACTTGTTGAAAAAAAAAATGACGAATAAATCAAATAAGTTTAGTTTCCATCTCTCTAAAATAGAATTGAAAAAATAGAAAAGAATTTTCATGAATTCTATTAAATATATATTATTAAAAGGATATTGACGATTTTTAGTTTCTTCATGCAACTACATCTAATTTATCTTTATATATACAATTCATCATTTTTAAAGAGTTGTACATAAAATTATGTTGAAATAAAATGAAAAATAGATATAAGAAGAATAAAAAAAATGTGTCTAATAAATTTAAACAAAAATAAATTTAAAAAATGACATAAAAGAGAAAAAATAATGAAAAAGAGAAGATGATCCAAGCCCAAAAGTTGAACCCAATTCCATGCATTAAAAAGGGTAAAAAATAAGAGAAAAGCATAAAAGCCACTGTTGAACCCCTTATCCATTGAGCCAAAGCTTCTCAATTGTTTTCAAGGAATTCATTTTAATATATGTACACATAAAATCAGAATTTGGCCCTATATATATAACGTAATTTTTCGACCGGTGAACCCCCTCGATACAAGCTAGGTCCGCCCCTGCTTCCGTCTCTATTTACTCATTCATTTTTACTTAACATACTTATTAAAAAAATAAACTAAAATAGTAAATTTATTATATTACTCCTATTGACAAATAGAATTTCAAAAATAATTTACTCATTAAAAAGGTTCTATCTTTTCTTGATTTCTAAGAAAATGACAAGTAAAAAGTTGGGACAAATAAAAAGGGACAAAAGGAGTATCTCATTATTTCAGATCTTTTTTATTAGTAACATGTTTAAAAGACTTGAAAATAGTTATCACTTTAAGCAATTTATAACTACTCCCTCAGTTCACTTTTACTTGTCACTGTTTGAATTGACACACCGATTATGAAATTAATTAATGATATAAATATTTTACCAAACAATCCCCTATTAATTGATATCTGATAATTTGATTTGGAAAATATGTATTTAATACTAAGGGTAAAATATGGAAAATAAATATTAAAATAACTAAACATTAATTAATAACTAGCCTAATTCCAATACTAACTAATGAATGCTAAATGGCCAGAAAATTTGGCCAGCATTTGACTAGAAAAATAAAAAAGTCTATAGTATTCTTTTTAGAGCAACTTTATATAGCAAACACAAAATTCATATTTGTATGCTATAACAAAGTCTGCATAATTGCGCTCTATAGCCAACATATATATGTATAATTCGCTATACATATACAAAAAAAACAGTTGTATAATTCGCTATACATATACAAAGAAAGCAGTTGTATAATTCGCTATACATATACAAAAGAAAACAATTGTATACAAAAGATCAATTGTATAATTTGTGTATGTATAAAACGACAGAGCGAGAAAGGCAAAAGAAAACTGGGTAGAGAAATATTTGTATTGTATAATTATAAGTTTATAGGACGAAGATATATGTATTTGCATGTGTATATACAATTTTCTCTCGCTTTATACAAACAGAAGCACAATTTATACATTTCGTTTCTGTTTGTATAAGCGAGAGAGGCGAGGGTGGCGAGTGAGATTTGGGAGAGGGGAGAGAGGGGAACGAAAATAAATGTATATATACAATTTCATCTCGCTTTATACAAACACAAACACATTTTATACATTTGTGTTTGTATAAAAGCGAGAGAGGGGAGCGAGACTGCCACCAAACGAGAGTGGCAAGCAAGATTCCACCAGGGAGAGTGGCGAAAATAGCAATAGTTTGCTATAGGGTACAATTAAATCAAAGTATATTTATAGCATTTAATTTGAATTAATAGTTTGCTATTATATATAATTTTCTCTTCTTTTTATTTAAAGTTAAACTGATTTGTTTTTCATTTTTAATTAAATGTATTAAAGTTAAAAGGGTAAAAATGTTTAAAAAGGTAAAATAACATATTTTTTAAAATTTTCTGGCCAAAGGGATTTTTCCTTAAAAGAAGTCTTGAAAATTGAACAATTAAGTTAAGGAAAGTGCTAAATGGCCAGAAAATTTGGTCAAAATTTGGCCAGAATGATATTTTATTTATGTTATTTTACCTTTTAAAACATGTGTACCCTTTTAACTTTAATAATTTCTAACTAAAAAAATGAAAAAAAGATCTGTTTGTTTTAAAATTAAAAAAATATTATAGTTTTTAAAATTTTCTGGCCAGAAAATTAAAAAAATAAAAAATATCTCGTATAAATATGCATTGAGCGTGCCCCCTCTAGTATTTCGAATGCGTGTGGTCTCTTTTTTATATACGTTAGTAACTTAGTTGTTATCAAAAGGCAAAAGTTGTACTCTTAAGCATTCATACTAACAATATTTGAACTAGTTTTGGGGTTGATTAAATTTCTTTTTAATATTTATTTTGCTCTATTTTAGACGATTCATGATGTTATTACACAATTTTTATAATGACAAACGATCACAAGTCACAACTGATCTTATCTTTTATTTGAATTTTGTGTGTGCTATGTGAAACTCATAATTACATTGGAGGACCACCGGTGTTTTGGTAGGATGCCATGTCAGATTCTCTGATATTTAATTAGAAATCTCAAATTTAAGTTTAATTTTTTTAAATGTCACTCATAATCAAATTAGTATGAGCTTCAAATCAGATATCAAATGAAAAAAAAAAACAAAAAGAAACATCCAATAAGTATGAAGGGGTTACATTTTTTAATGTCATTATTTCAATAACTCTACTTTGTCCATCTCTAGCTATTATTTCCACATATCAACCATTGTGTAGAAGTCATTGAATTGGAGTCTTATCCCAATCTTATGGGGCAAAGTATGTACCGACACAGCTCTCAATTAATAACTTGAATACCAGAGGAGTTATTTCTTGTCAGTTCCCTAATGTTCCTAGATGCTGTGCAATAACCATTTTTTGTGGAGAGTTTTCCAATGAACTTATAATATCAATGGCACTCAGATTTATGTTAGACAAATATTTATTCATATAAACTGTTTACATCGAACTAAGAATATTGTGATATATACATGCAAGACAAATATTTATTCGTATAATAAGGTGTGCACATCGAATTATAAGAATATAGTTTCAATGTAGTTAAAAATTAAAGGATATTATACTTGTAAATGGTAATAAGTAGAGTGAAAAAATTCGGTGGAGTTGAAAAAGTGTGATATGGCACTGGCAGCATAATTATTGGAGTTGTACTTTAACGTGCTAGCTAGGAGGAGGTAAGTTTTTAGCGTGCTACCATTCACTGTTGAGAAAAAGAGCAGTCAAATCTATAATTATTTGGTTTCTACTTACTAGGAATATTTTGGAGATTTAGATACTATATAATATCATGGTAAAGAGACACATGGCTACTTGCAACTTTAGGTCATTATCAGATCGATCCACTAAGATATTTTGGATGTGTTCACAAGAAAAAAAAGTTTGTAAGGAAATTAAATGAATGAGTTTTTACTCTTTTTTTTTTTGTGTTTGTGGAGTAAGTAAAATTTTGTTAAGAACTCTCACATCGATAGAGGGTTGAAATTTGGTCTTCTTATATGGACTTGAACAAACCTCCCCTTATGAGCTAGCTTTTGGGGTTGAGTTAGACCCAAATGTCATATATATACATAGTATCAGAGCAGGACCCATCTCACCCAATGTTGGGGCTCCTCAAAATCAAATTTGTCCACGCACCAGATGCTAAGCACTGGGCATGATGTTAGGTGTCAAAGAATGACAAAAAAAAGTCTCACATTGATGATTAATGAGATGGGTGAACTCCTTATAAGGCTTGGGCAATCCTCCTCCTTTTGAACTAGCTTTTAGGGTGTGAGTTAGGTCTAAGACCTAATTTAACAAATTTGTTATGCTAAAAATATTTTATATATAATCTTGACAAATGATGGGGGAAGGGTGCAGGGTGATCGGGATGGGGTCTAACTAGGGTGTGGAGTGAATATAAGGTGAACATTAGAGCTATGGAGAATACATATCAATGTAAAATGTCACTTGAGTATCTTGTTTTTCATACTTTGACAAGTCATTTTTCTCATTTTTAATAAACTTATTTTATGATAAAAAATATTTTCCAAAGAGAAATATGTATAATCACTCTCCTCTTTTATATAAGACATTCCTCTCTTTCCCTATTCATTACCCAGCTCTATCCTTTCATTGAAAAAGAAAATATATTTGGAAATGATATATATTTAGGTGTAATGCTATGACGTCAAATTTGTTGTTAGATATGGATCAAGAATTTGTCTCATCGAGTCCAGTGGGCTTTGTACTCAAGTTCATTCTATCTGGGCCTCTGCTATATCTGGTCTTCACATTACCAGGACCATTTCAATCTTAAATGGGTCATACTTCTAAGAAAAACTATATAAATTGACCATAAAATTCAAAGTAATTACATGTTTATATCTTAATCCAAAGTAATTCAAGAAATACTCATTTCTAAAAAAAAAATTACAGTCCATAACGTTCATTAATTTTCGCTTAATTGATTCTAAATAAGTATCATATACTATATTGATATCATTAAGGCTGACAATTTCGCTTAACTGATATTAAATCTATATATATATATATATACTGTATTATATCAATAAGGTTTCTTGTTCAGAAATTATTCATTAGTCAATGATATTATAAGAGTATATGTATATTGTTGTGGTATCTTTAAGATTTTTTGTTCAGAAATTACTCAATTAGTCAATGATACTTTTAAGAGTATATATATACTTTCAGAACAAATTTTTTTAATAATACCAAGATAGTATCAATTAAGCGAAAATAGTTAGAAACATATAGTTTAATTATTTAATGGGTATAAATGTAAAGAGGTATATATTTATAGTTATTTTACTTTTATGGGGTACTTACATAATTTCCCCATAATTCTACCGCCAAATTTTGTCAATTCAAATTTAAAAATAGTAAAATTCACTTGTTTGTTATGGCTTAAGAGCTAAGAGAACGAAAAAATAAGCAAGCAATTGAAAAGAGGATAATTGAACATTGGTGTTGGGCATAGTGGAAGAACAAATAAAGTAGGAAAATTAAGTGGTTAAGCAAACATATACTACTAGTTAATTAGTTATTATAGCTATAATTTTGATTAATTACCACTCGCGACCAACATTCAATGATAATTGTGTGAGCTGGGGTTTCAAGTTTGTATAATTCACACGTTTATATAATTCGGAATTTGTATATATAATTTGTATAATGTTTTTTGTATAATATAATTTGTATAACTGTTTAAAGGTCTGATGTTTGTGTTTGTATATATTGGTTATTTCGAATTTATATAAAATAAGCTCAATTATACAAAAGTACCCGCGAATTATGAAAACACGCGAGTTATACAAATCCGTAAATTATACAAACGATGCAACTTAAAATGTAGCTACATGCCGTAAATATGCAAATTATAACTTTGAAACATAATTAAGTTTATTATAGTAGCTACTTGTGAAAATTTTCAAGAAAGTATTAGATCTTTGCTCGCCTTCAGTAAATTCAGCAGGAGAAAAACCTACTAGATTCTTCAATTTTAAGTAAATCAACAAAAAGGAAATTAATATTTCATGCATATAGTGTCTTTTATTGCATGTATCAATTTGTACCACATCCAAGACAAGATTGATCTTGATTCCTTCGTGCAATATTCCTCACTTAAAAATTTCCATTGAGCTAGCTCTAACAATTAATTAAGTTTAATGATTTCATTAATTAAATTGCATAAATAATTTGTTTTTATTTAATGTAAGTCATAATCAGGATCGTACTAATTGACAAACATGCTGAGTGGCATTCTTATCAGACACATACTAATGTATGATAATTTGTCGGTGTATTAATAATTAAAATTATTTAGATTCTTCGTAATTCACTTGTCATGTCTCTAATTTCTGTACAATGATAGAAACATGCTCAATCTTAATTTGTGAAATTAAAGAGAGAGGTTATTATATGTTTTAATCAAAGTATCTTAGATAATTTCAGACATATAATGCTAATATCACATGGCATGCATGATTGACCTGAACCTTTGTAAAGCTATCACACGTATTATGATTTATGAATATTTTGTTGTTAAAGAGTTCAATTAATGCACAACATGTTATACAAATATATAAAGACATTTTAATTTTCAGCTTTGTGTTTCGCAAGAGTAGTCTCTTCGATATAACTAATCTTGTATGATGTATGAATGATTTATTTTCGTAGTTTTCGATGAAACAAATGAATTAAGTATATATATATATATATATATATATATATATTAAATCTGTGGATGCATATGAAAAGTGTCACATAATATAAAAGATAACACTAGCTTTGATGGACAAAATTTTCTTGTATGTATTGTTGGTGGAAGGTGGCTGATATCCCGTGAAGGGCAAAGTGATTTAAAAAAAAAGAGAAGATAACACGAAGTTGATTGTAAAAGAAAGCTTTCCTTAGGAGGTGAATCATGCTAGGGGTGACAATTGGACGGGTTGAATTAAATTTGGGTAGGTCAAAATGGATTAAGACAATAAACGGGTCAAGACCTAACCCAACTCAAATTTGTTTGGGTTAAAACGGGTTAGGTAACGGGTCATAACCAACCCACCCAATTTTTACTTAGTTTTAATAGCTTTATTTGTTATTTTATAAGCTTTTAATACCTAATAAAATTATTTTTTTTCTTTATTATAATCATATATAACATATAAAATCAAAAACAAGTTTTTTAAAAATATTTTAACAAGATTTCTCAAAAATCAATTTGGGTTACGTATCAACCCGATTTTTAATGCGTTGAAATGAATTGGATTGAGATGGGTTGAGCAAACAAATGGGCGGATCAATAACCAATTCAAACCTAAATGGGTTGGATCGGATTGGATTTGATTTTGCCAATTATGCAGGCATATGAAAAGAAGTATTGTTTGGTTATGCATGTTGATTGTAAATTTGTACCGTCCCTTTCCATAAGTTTGTAAGGTAGTAGTGATATTGCATTCGGTAAAAGTGAATTCAAAGAGTTATATAGCATCAATCGATATTTTAATGGAGGGATAGGACAAGTAACAAATACTTGTTTAGTTAGTTTTGGCATGGGAAAGGCTGTTACAGGTTTCTGGCTGTTAGTTTTTTTTTCTTTTCTAGTTCTTCTTCTATTACTGCAATATATTTACTCCAATTACGCAGTCTATATATTGATTTTTCGCTCAGTATTCATATTTGTGTTGAAATTCCGATTAATTTAACTTTAAGCAGCATAAAACTCATTAAAAGGAAAACTTTCCCTTGATTTTTTTTTTCAACTATAGGGCTCAAGGCTCCACCCCACCCACACCCCCTATCTTATTCATTTCACTCCAACCTTTGAGAATTTAACTAGAAGTAAGAGGTCTTTTCGGCCTAATAAAAATCTTGATTTAATGTGAATCAGCCTGCCTAGAAAACACCCCTCCCCTGTTCCTCTTCCTTATCACCCTGTAAAAATTCTCATTTTAGGCAGATAGGCCAACCCCACCACCACCATTGGAGTAGGGCCTAGCCTCCAGCTTACTAGGAAGTAGAGTCAAGTTGCAGTAGCCAGCCACTTTTGTAAATGTAATTCAAACATTACTTGGTGTCTCATTTTTTTCAACCAAACATTAGGTGCTCTTTGACTAAGGTGAATTACATTCATTAGTATATTAGGAATCTGAAAATGTGGTGCATCTAGCCATCTAGTAAGTATTGTGGTGCAATTTGATACTTGTCCTATTCTTATATCATCAGATTAGATTCCCCAACAAAATCCGGGGAGATGAATGGGTAAACAATGACTCTGTTTGTGAAATAATATTATTTAATCTTTGCTTCGAAAATACACAGAACATGAATCAGTGGACATTAACTTTATCTAATCTAGTATTTTAATCAGATTGTTAGTTGAATGCACCATGATTCTCGGGTCCCTAATGTGCAAATCATGATATGTGAGCAAACCAAGTTTGAATTTTCTATAAATTTTCTGTGCCCTCTTCGCTTAATATTATACATTAGCCGTGACATAGATAAACTCAAAGTTAGTCTAGGTCCAAAGTAATAGTAAACAACAACAACGACGCCTCAGTCCCACAGGGATCAGCTCGAAGTATCCATTCGACACTAACTTAAAAGTAAAACAAGTAAAAGAAAAAAAAATTAGCAAAGTATATCATCTGTCCTTTCCAATTTTAGGTTCCTCTTTCTTGCAGTATTCCTAAAAAATATCCATCTTAAGCACAACATGTTCATGTAAAATCACCACATTCTATGTTGTGGACATCATGGGTGTTGAATGAAGTGTTAAAATCTTTCCAGTAGGTATGGACGAGTGAGGATCACAAGCTTTGCGGAGTTCATTGTACCTCTGAAGATCAAAATTGTGAAGCTTCATGAGCTTCTTTTGTTTTGCGCTAAAGCGGCTGTGGAAGAAGCCTTCATAAGTAGGCTCTTTGGAGGTCCTAAGGAAGAAAGCATAACCAGCCATGCAGTAAAAGGATGTAACATAGAAGCAAATTGGCTCCATTACATCCCATGTTAGCTCCCAGAAAGTGAGCCTCATGAAAGCTGCAGTCTGAATCACAAAGAATCCTAGCCCACACCACAACTCCCTTTGCACCAACGATTCTGCCTTCTTGTCAATAGCTGATTTCTTCTCATCCATTTGTTGAAACTCCTTCATCATTTGTGGGTCATTTGGCTGAGCCAAAGGCATTGGCATTAAGCCTTCCATGGCTTTCACCACCTGTAGCAACAAAACAAGGGACCAAAATGCTTGTGTAAAACAATAGAACTCCACTTCACACGCCTTATCACATAATGAGAAACATCTTCCCATTTGCAAGCATTCATCTAAATTGGATTCACTAATCTATATTATTACTCCTATAAATACTTCTTTTTCGAGAATGTTAAAATACAATCACCCACGTACTTAGACACAAACTTAAAATTCTGAATCTGTTTAACTAAAACAGTGTCTATTCCTATGACAAGGAAGGCAAATTGTCACTTGCGTCAAGTATTAGAAAAGACAACTAGAGGAGCTAAGGGAATAACTGTATTTCGTTTCTTTCTGGGGTAGGATTTACTAATTTTTGGACTCTACAGAACCTGAATGTTCTTTTTCCTTTCTCTTATCCCATCCCCACCAAATTATTAGCTTACGTTTGGTTCAATTTTTTTTGCAGTAAATAACAATTTCAGTTTTTGCAAATTTAAAAATATTGCAAAAAAACACTTTTTAAGCCAAACATTATCTTCTTCCCAAATGTTTGGAATTAAGTTTATAAGAGGAAAGGGTGTTCAATGGTGTAAATTTGGGTGTTTGGAAATGGTCCAACTGGTGCAGTCCCTTATAAAAGTCACCATCTCGTTTTAGAGATCTGGAATAACTTTGTTGGCTTTCCTGTTGAAAAACATAGAGAATAGATGAAATTCTATCAGTTTTCGGTAGACTTGTAATGCACAAGGTAAAAAAAAAACTAATGTAGTAATATTTGTTAGAACTTATCAATACTTCTCAGCAGTACAGTAATGCACATACACATCTTGTAAAATCTGTATCATGGCAAGTTATGGAAATCCACATTGATAATTTTATAAGGGGAAAAAGCATGAAAGGGAAAAAAATAATAGAAAACCAACCTTATCAGGCTTAAGGAATACGACGTTTCCCAAAACAATTACAATTCCCGATTGATCGAGCATCTTCGCGAATTCTAGGGCTTGATCGGGGTTTGAAGAAGCGCCATTGCAGATCTGAAAAAATTCCGGATACGAAATCCAGTCATTCTCCATCTGCCTTAGCCTCGATTTCACCACCTCAAGCTGTGCCAATCTCATAACCTTCTTTGCATCGGCCACCGTAAATTTCTCCTCCTCGGCTAATTCTGACTCCATCTCCGACAACGATTTCTGCTGCGGCGGTGAGATGAGTCCATCGAGTCTGATCCTATCTCTACCAATGTCCATCCCTCTCAATTCCTGACGGAGCTTTTCACCGATGGGAAACGACCGGAGCTCCGACGAGGTTGCTAGTGACTGGAACAAAGAACTTCGGTGGAGAGACCGACGGAAAAAAGCACCCTCGCCGGGATCTGGAGCTATCCTTTCAGGATTAGGAGAAGCCATCGATTTGGTCATGGTTGAGGAACAAATACGGCATGTTGTTAGGGAAGGACGAGAAATTTTATATGAATCGAAAAGGCGTTGAGCTACAATTTTTTTGAACGCCATTGATAGACGAAGAAGCTTTCTGAGATAAAGAGAATTGATTAAAATTGCAGGTTATTGTATTGTAATCGCCATCAATTTATAGGTCCTTTTGCCGTTGAAGAAACGCTAGTAGTTTTTTTTGTTTATTTGGGGTTAACAAACGGCGTTAGGGTTATTTTATCCTTCCTCACGAGTTTAATTACTCGTTGCGATATATCGCGAGAAAGATAACACAAAGCCGAGAAAATGAATATTTCCCAATATATAAGCCACGTAAAGTAGCGATGAAAGTATCATATCGTGAGTGGTTTAACTTTGATTACCATAAATAGTTCAAACGGTGTTTAAGGATAAAACAAATTTGAAAAAAAGGAGTTTGGATAAAAAACAAGGTATGACGTAGCAACTGTGTCGTTTTGTTTTATCGTTTACAAGAATTTTATTATTACAATAAAATCTAACTAAATTAATACTCGATTAATTAATAATCTTTTTAAGATAATAGTTTTCTCTGATCCCGACTTAGATCAATGGATAAAAACACTTTTTCAATAAGATAATATATTTTCAGAAGGCACTTATATAAATATATGGTTCAATTAAAATTATAAATTAATAATTCTTTAAACGTATAAATATATCTAAGACAATTTAGTAAAATATGATTCTATTATGTTCTGCTTTTTGTTAAAATTAAAATCTAGTTGAAGCTCATCTCTAACTTTTTTTTTTATTGCATCCAAAAGTTTTGGTGTTATCTTTTCGAACTACACCATAAAATTGTGAAGAGTTCTATATGCGATAAGTGTTTCTTTATGTGTAATTGTTTCGATTTTATATCATCTTTAACTTTATCATCAACATTATTTTTTCCAATGATATCCACAATTTGTTTTAAACTCTGAACCTTTGAACATATATCATTTTCACCCATTCAAAAGATTATTAACATCAATTTTATTGCGGTAATCGAGATTATTAATCATAAGTGAGTTTATCCAAATTCATTTAGATTTCATCCCGAATGAATTTGTGGTATCGAAACAGTCTTTCGATTAAATAATGCCCCTACAAAATAATAATATTTCATGGTCCACCCATAAATTTAGTGAGGTTTTACTGTACTAGAAAATCTAAAAATTACTACTCCTTCTGTTCACTTTTTAATTGTCATTGTTTCACTTGGCATATCTATTAAAAAATAATCTTAAATATATATATTATCAAACTATCCATATAAAAAGATAATTAGTACTCTATTAAGTCTTAAAAAATGATTTAGAAAAGAAATAATTTAAAAATAAGTGACAAGTAAAAGTAAACGTTAAAAGTACCATATTACTAGCAATTCAGCAAGGTTATTTTTATCCTATTTAATTTGAATTATATATAAAGGACTATGCTCACTTATTTCTTTCACAGTCTTTCCTTCATAGGTCAGGTTTTTATGTTCGAGTTGGATCGAATATCTATTTTTTATCTTCTTTATCTATATTTTCTAAGCAACGGATTATATGCAATTTAATCATTCAATTCGAACATATTTACAAGTAATTTCATATATAGAGTTTTAGAAGACTAAGATATATACATATTTTAGTACGTAATATAAAAATAATTTTTGATAAGATTTCCATTCACATTTAAAATTGAAACTACCCCTAATTAATTATAATCAAACAACAATTTCACGAGGGCAAATATCAAATTGGTGATGTATTCACCATACATGTGGCTGGCTAGCGACGCTCATACAATTGTTAAAGTAATGAGTAATGCTAATTGCCAAGTGGGCGGTGACTTGAAATGACGATTTTAGGAGAAGACAGTTTATTGTTAACAGGTATTATTGGTTTTGGCAAAATTGCAAAACAGTCAATCTAAAGTCTAAACATTCACATAATAGTTTGGCAATGATGTGTCATCAATATTACCCAAAATAGTATACAAATAAATTGCTTGTATAAAATAGTTTATGAATTTCATTTTTAAAAAATTAATTATCACATAAATTAAGACGAAGAAAATAAAACAGTTAAGGTCATGATAAACGCATCAATGTTTTGCCGCATATATTCCGAGGTGGCAGGTCGCATGGGGTCCGTTAAGTGGGGGTTTTTTGTTTTCGAAAAGTCGGGAAGGATAGGATGAAAATAAAAAGTTGCCATGTAAGTTATTGTAAAATGAAAAAACTAAGTGTAACCTCCACCAAGTCGAGCCGATTCATAAGGTAAACCAATGTACTTTAAATGCTTAATTATCCACAAATGACGATACAACCTAGCCTTGTTTTTCTCCTAACTTTTTCTTTTTTTAGACTGAGACACGTGAATTAAGAAATTTACTTATATTTAAAAAATTTAAAATATTTTTATTTAAATACTAGTATTAGTTATCATTTTGTTTTATCTTTGGGTTGATGTACTTATCATTGTAATATGATGATGTGTCGAGGGCAAATATGATAAAAAGAATTAAATTCCTTTTTAATTTTTTAGTATATGAATTATTTTACCTATTTTTAGAAATCCAAACGTCAATTGTTTTAGACACGAAAAAATAATAATTTTCTATAATCCTTTTTCAATTATTAACCTCAACATTTTTACACACGTTTTTTCTATTTTGGTTAGACATCGTGAAAGATGGAGTGATGGACTATATTCATTGCCGAATCCTAAATATAGATGTGCATTAACATTTTTTCTTTTGACTAATTTTCTCTCGATCATCGCGTTTTCATAAGTCGTAAATGAATCAAAATACACATGTGGAGACTAAAAATATATATATATATATATATATATATATATCAATGTAAGAACCATTGTAAATGAAAAATTATACTTCCGTCCAGTTTTACTAAAATTAAATATCTATTTTTACTTGATTAGTTTAGAAATTCAATAGACAATTTGTCCTTATTATTAACTTTAGTTCTTTCATAAGTATCTCTCAAAGCATTGAATTTATTATACTCAGAAGATGAGTAAAAGTCATTCTATTTATGATTTTTTTTAATGGTGCATACCATCATTATGTGGTTGATTGTCAACTTATTATACATTTATTATTTATTTATTCGTATCTCGACAAATACAACGTATAAAGCTATATTTGAATAATAGGCTCATTGCTTTGAAAAACTTTCTAAAAAGAAGTGAATTAATGATCCAAATAATTGATATATATAGTGATACTTGACATGCATCGTCAGCCATGGAAGACACATCCTCAATAAGTATAAAGGATACAGTATACTATATAACTAACTAGGCAGCTATTTAGAGATAATGCAGATTTAAGTAATTAAAGATGGGGAGATTAGCGGCTGTTAGAAATAGTTAAAGGATGAGATCGACACGCCATTTCTTGCCAAGAGAAAATTCATAGATCGAGAATATATTATAAATGATGGTGGGAGAGGAATGACGCAGAACTTGTTCCACATATAGATTGATTGATATGGAATATTCTTTTTAATTGATCACTGCTCCATTTTCTCCAAAAAAAAATGAAACTAAAACAAAGTTGAAAATATTGTTGGATTGCAAAAAATATTTAAGAAGCAAATATATGAAAGTAAATAAATAATTATGGTTAGGACTTTGTTTTAATTAATTAGATCTCAATCATTAATTTTAAACTATGACATGTGTCTTCAATCTAAGCTGGAACTTGGAGGAGCCGGATCCCTTTACACATAACTGGTTCCAAAGGTATTGTATCATCTTCAACTTTATCATTAACATTATTTTTCTAATGATATCCACAATCTGTTCTAAGCTCTGGACCACTGAACATGTATTATTTTCACTCATTCAATAAGTTATTAATGTCCATTTTATTGCGGTAACCAAAATTATTAATCATGACCTCAATTTCATGAATGATGTTTTCACAAGTGAATTCTTTCAATTAAATAATATCTCTACAAAATAATAATATTTTAATATTCCCACCTATATTAATTTAGAGAGATTTTACTATATCTTCCACCTTATTTAGTACTTTATCCGTTCTATAAAAATGTGGTGTTTTAACCTCTTTATTTTGTTTCCAATTAAGTGATGTTTTGGGGTTTCAAATTCTTTCAAAATTATACTTATTTACTTTACTTAACTAAGAACCATTAATTAGCTTTTCTTTGATTAGGATGAGTTATGAAAAATACTCATTATTTTCTAGGAATAAGTAATTTCTTAAGGGGTGTGTCCAAACAAAAAAACCCACTTATTTTGAAATTGAGAAAAATAGAAAAGAGGTTTGATAGATCTCAGATTTTTTTTTTGTTGTTTTCATTATTTTATCCAAGGATGACTAATTATACGATACTATTATTTCACAAGCAGGCAAGGATAACTAGTCTTGGTGTTTAAGTTATACTAAAACTAGGAATTAAAGTAACAAATAAAACAGTACTAATTATACGATACTATTCTTTCCCAAATATTCCTTAATTTTTTTTATTTGTATCACTGTATTTGAGATATGGACAATCTCTTTTAATAACTTGCCTCAAACTAATTAGGATTGAAAGTTGAAACTATTTTAAAACTACCAATATTAATTATTCCCCACGTGATTTATTTTATTTTTAAATTTAAATTGTACCTCTGTTGAAGTTTCAATCTTTTTATATTAGTACTCTCTAATAAATTATTTTCCCAAATATCCCTTAATTTTTTTATATATGTATCACTGTATTTGAGATATGCACAATCCCTTTTACTAACTTGTTTCAAATTAATTAGGATTGAAACTATTATAATCTTAACCAATATTAACTTATTACAAAATATTATTTTAGCTTTATTACTTTTCATAGAAGATCAATAAAAATTAACACAAAAATTTTACTACTAAAATATATGAGATTTTAATAAGATCATTTTATTCCATCCAAATTATAAATAGACATGAGAATAATTTCAACGTGCACTTAATTGTAGGCTGACTAGTCATACGGACACAACAAAAATTCCAATGCTAATTTTATTTAGCTATCATTAATATTGATTATAAGAAAATCTAATTAGTTAGGAAATTTCTAGCGACGAATTAGTTGAAAATTATCGATAATATTTTTAGCTAATGCTTTTTTTTAGCAACTTTCACATATAGCAAATATAAAAATCATATTTGTATGTTATAGCTATAGTTTGCATAATTGCGCTCCATAGCAAATTTTATGTTTGCTATGGAGCTTTTGATTTGTATAATTCGCTAGAAACATCCAATTTTATACAAATTGTTTGATTTTGTATAAATTCATTTATGCATTGTAATTTGTATAATAAGATCTGCATTTGTATAATTATAAGTGTATAGGACGAAAATATATGTATTTGTATTTGTATATATACTTTTCTCTCGCTTTATACAAACACAAACACATCTTATACATTTTATACCGAAATGTATAAAATGGCTAATTGTATACCGAATTAGATGGCAAAAAAATGGGATGTTTGCTGCGAATTACAATTAAAATAATCTATGGCTATAGCATTTAATTTGAATTAATAGTTTGTTATTTCATACAATTTTTCCTTTTTTTTTAATGAGAGTTGGGTGAAGACGTATCACTATTGCCTAAAGTAGGAGTGTACAAAACCGAATCGAAAATCGAACCAAATGCAAATCGAGTCAAATCAGAAAAAAAAACCCGACTAGTGGTTGGTTTGACTTGGTTTGGTATTGAAAAAAAAACTCGACTATATTTGGGTTGGTTTGGTTTTAACTAAAAAAAAACAACCCGAGACCAAACCAACCCGACATTATATATATAATTTTAAATTTTTTTTTATACATAAAATATTTACTTTGATGTAATTTTTAAATATTTCTTATTCTTTTTCATAGTTTTTTATCTTTTAATGTATTATTTCAAGTTTGAAACTTAGAATTCTGAATGGTTCAATAAAGATTATAGTCTACAGATGCTGGTAATTATAATAAAGCTTAAATCAAAATCAAATTAATACTAATGCAAAAAGAAAATCAATTCAACACTAAGAATGACAATAATATTGAATATTTGTTCTTTGGTTTTACATTGGTTTAGACAATTCAAATACATAATCTAATTTTAATTTCCTTTAATATTTAGTCATGTCACAAATACTTATTAAACTTATTTTAGCATGATTTAGTACTTTTAAATTATGATCATTTTCATTATAACTTGTTAATTTGCAATATTTGTTTTACGTGATTTCATTATTATTATTTTTTTGTTGGATATTTTAGTGTCATTACTCTATCATATTTTGTGTTATTTCTTAAGAAACACCTTAGATAGTTATATTTTGGTAGGACTAAAGAAATATTTGAAGTACAAGTAAATTATATGTTTGTATGAATACTTTACCGGAAAAACTCAAAAAAATTTGAAAGTCTGAAAAAATCCGAGGTTGAAAAATCCGAATTTTATTGGTTTGGTTTGGTTTATAGATTTAAAATTCCGACACAAATAATTTGATTTGATATTTGAAAAACTCGAACCAACCCGGTCATGTACACCCCTAGCCCAAAGTAAAAGAGAGGAATAGTAGTTGAGATTTTGACTAATTGGGCCGAGATGGGGACTTAGTTAGCCCATTAAAATAGAAAGGTGGATGATGTCACACCCTTTTTAAAAAAAAAATTAATTTATGTATGTTTTGAAAGAAAAAAGAGTTTCTCCAATTAAAGTAACATTTTGAAAAGGGATTATTTTATTATTCAGAGTCGCCACTTGAAATTGAGTTTTGGTGTTCCAAGTCACCTTATTATTTAAACCCCTAATCAAAAGGAAATTTGACTCTTTATTTTTATTGGTCTGCGAATACAAAGATAGGGTAAGGAATTTTGTTGACCAAGGGGAAGGTATTAGGCACCCCTCGAGTCCCGTGGTTCTAGCACGATTGCTTCATTGACTATATATGACTTAAATTAATTTTCGGATATTGTATTATTAACTTAATAATAAAAGTTATTTACCTCATTATTTGATTTATTTTAAACCTATTTATATTATATTAATATATGTTCATTAATTAAAAAAAATGTATATCACATAAATTTATTCAAACATAATAAAGTAAAGTTAATAGATTTACAAATCTTGAAATGTCTTGTAATTTCTTTTCTTCTCCTTTTCTTTTTCATGTATTTGTATTTATTTATTTTTATTGTGGATAGAAAATATGTAGGTATCTAATTACTAGGAATTAGAATTTTTGTAAGATTGAGATTTTTGAGTTTGAGTATTTTAGGATTGTATTTTTTTTTAGTTAGATTTAGAATAGAAATAAATTTTTATGTGATTTGAAATTAGTTTTAGCAAGAAATTCTAAATAGATTAGGACTATTTTTAGAAGGATTTTTCCTTCTTAATTTTTAATTTTCTTCCCTTTTTTTCTCTTACTTTTTTTGTTTTCTTTTGCACGTTTTTCCTTACTTTTTTTTCATTAATTTATATTTTTATTATTATATTTTTTTTCATTCTGTCTCTTCATATTTTTTATTTATTTATTTTTTTTTTACGTTTTTTTTTTTTTTTTTTTGTTTGATATTCTGTTTCTTTTTTTTTTTTTTTATTCTTTACTTCTTATTTTCTCTTCTTTCTTTATCATTTTTTTAAATTATTCTTTTATATTCACGTTTTTTTTTTTTTTTTTTATGCTTTCTCGCCTTATTTGTTTATTTATTTAATTTAGTTTTCCTAATTATTCATTATTTTTACCATAAATCTCTAAATAATATTCATATATCCTCTTAATTATAATTCGAATTAAAACGATAATCATCTTAACACTTATTATAAAGACAAATTATTTTTTATCAAAAATAATATATTAAAAAAAAGCAGACTAAAACACATTCCTCATAGGTTTTCTAAAGCACTAATTTATATCCTAATCTAACAAGTCTACAAATAATTTCAACAAAAAAATTATTAAGTGAAAACTAAGGTCCAAGAAACATTAGCTATTCAAAATTAAATATCACGAAACCAATTTCAATATTAATTACATCTAAAGAGCATAAAATAATAATTAAAAAAAAATGTATGATACATCTTTTATTTTTATTTTTATTTTTATATTATTCTAAAGCAAGAAACGTAAACGGTTACGTTTTTCTAAGCATTCATAAATTCATCACAAACAATGGTAGATAATAATAACATGCGACTCAGAAAACTTCATATTATTGGAATCAAATTTCGTACGAGCATTCCAACTACATTATGCGAGAATTTAGAGTTACCTCGCTACGAAAATTAATACCACAAAAAACAACTGCTACGATCTACTGATTTCCAAAGTTAATAGCTAATATTAACTTTAAAGAGCCACGAATCCGAAACCTTGAGCGAAACCTTGAACGCTGACTTAATTTTCAAAATAAAACTCACTTTTTGTTATCTTTTTCTCTCTGTGATTTTTTTTTCTCTGTGTATGTGTATGTGTATTCTTTTTTCTTTACTGAGCGTATGTTTTTATAATAGTTTGGGGTGTGAGTCTGGTGCTAATTAAAAGGAACGTGATGGAGTGGGATTAGGATTTAATTTAAAATTTAGTTGAGAATTTTAGGATTGAGATAAAGGAAGAAAAATATTAACAAACAAATAATTTTAAAAAAAATATAAAAAAATAAAATAAAGAAAGAACGAACAGAAAAAGAAAGAAAA
Source organism: Solanum verrucosum (assembly GCF_900185275.1). NCBI lineage: Eukaryota > Viridiplantae > Streptophyta > Magnoliopsida > Solanales > Solanaceae > Solanum > Solanum verrucosum. The sequence goes on from NW_026020569.1 coordinate 592,436, forward strand.
GAAAAAAAACGTGTAAAAAAATAAAATAAAAAGAGAAAAGATCGTGCAAGAGGGGAAGAAAAGAAAAAAAAATAGAAGAAAAAAAGAAAAAAGAAAAAAAATAAAATAAACTAAATGGGAGGAGGATTTTTAGTAAATAAGTTAAGGAAGTTGGGGGTAATTAGGATAAAGGTAAGGGAATTTGAAATTTTTAGGACTCTTCTTTTTATCTTTTATTATTATTATTTTATTTTTACTTTTCCATGATATATACGACTATTATTATTTTTTAGACTAGATAAAATTTGAAAGAATAAAACAAAATACGTTAAATTCAAAAGCTTTCTTTATTAAACTTTAAACATAAAGTGAGCTTATAATTTGTTGTAATTTTCAGTTTATTTTAAATAAAACCCTACTGAAATAATAATATTTAAGTATTAAAATTGGGTGTAAAATTTTTATGTTTTGGTCAAAAATTAGGTGTTCACAGATGATTGATGGTATTAGAATAAGAGCAACTTTCACATATAGCAAACACAAATATTATATTTGTATGCTATATCTATAATTTATATAATTGCGCTCCATAGCAAACATAAATATGTATATTTCGCTATACATATACAAAAGAAAGCAGTTGTATATAATTTGTTTCTGTTTCGGTATACATATACAAAAGATCAATTGTATAATATGTGTTTGTATAAAGCGAGAAAGAGAGAAAGGCAAAAGAGAACTAGGCAGGGGAATATTTATATTGTATAATTGTAAGTGTATAGGACGAAAATATATACATTTGCATGTGTATATACAATTTTCTCTCGTTTTATACAAACAAAAACACAATTTATACATTTCTGTTTGTATAAGCGAGAGAGGCGAGGGAGAGATTGGCGAACGAGATCTGGGAGAGTGGTGAGCGAGATTCACCAGGAGAGAGGCGAAATAACAACAGTTTGCTATGGGTACAATTAAATCAAACTATGTTTATAGCATTTAATTTGAATTAATAATTTGGTATTATATACAATTTTCCGTTAGAATAAAGTCTCTAAATATGAGTTTATCTAAAAAGATCAAAATTCTTAAAGGGAGAATACAAATATACGTTTTGTTTGAATTTGTTCATTCTATATTAGTGTTAGAGGGCAATGATAGAGACAGTTAATTAATACGTACCATAAAAACAAAGATCAATTATCTTGCCTTAGATATGCTGAGTATATATAGAACCTTAGCCTATTTTACGTGCTTAGTTTCTACAATGGCATATATTCCCATCAATACCTTAGTCCCATGGACAAACATTATTCGTCCTGATTTGATTGCAACACATAATATTTTATCTTCCATTTTCTTTATGCATTTGACTATTGAAGTTTTATTCTTGATAATGTAAGGCTGCATGTGTACGGTATCCTTGTGAGTCGTGGTTACTGGTCCGACACGTTCTTGGACCCGTGTATAGTGGGAGTTAAGTGCATCGATTGCGTTTTTACTATCTACTATGCTAAATTTTATACCTCAAACATTCCTTTTTTTTTTTGTATGTGCGTCATAATATTTTTATTATTAACTTTTTTAAGAATAATTACACTTGGAAATATTCAGATCTTATCCAAGACTAATTTGGACGTTCCTCTAAACAATGTCATATATGTTACTTGTATACTATATTTTTACAAAAATGTGTTTAATACACTGAGTTTCAGAATTAGGACGATCATATATAGTACTTAGTAACTTTTGTATCACCAGTCATGAAGTTGAGCTGCTTCTCTAATTTCTAGTTACTAAAATTTAGTTTAAACAAAGTTAGGATGAAAATCGAAGAGGACATCCTATACTATTGTTAGCGCGAATTATGCAAATTTGACAATTTTCTTAACCATTTTAGCTTGAAGAATAGCCAATTTAATAGTGAGTGTTACGTTACTCTAAATCAATAGAACTTATCTTGGTCAAGTGATTTAATAAAAATAATAATATACATTGATTGATTAACCATGATTAAGCAACATTCACTGCAATATTTGCTCTTGCATCCTTGATTGTAGGTGACTCATCCCTGATTTTATGTATTTAATTAATAAAAATAATAATAATATACATTTATTTTATATTTTCCGTTGCTGGATTTTTTAGGGTTTAGTATAATGGAGGAGTATCCTTCACTATGAACAATCAAGATGTAAATGATTAAAGAGTTAGACTTACCCTTAGCATGTTGTTAATTAAGTCTAGTTTTGCTTTCAACCGTGAATTCTTAAAGTTGAAATATAGCAGGACTACTTCAGCTAAAAGATTTAATATTAATACATTAATGAATTAATAAATAAATAAATTAAAGGACTAGGAAAAAGAGAACAGCTTGCCGCCAGCCCACTACTATTAATTAAATTTTATCATTAACAATGATTGCACAGCTATAAAACTGGAGATTTTCTCTAATGAGTATGAAGATATATCATGACCACATCAACTTTCAAGATATTCAGCTACTATATGATTCTCAATCCAGAAAAATTAAGGGTCCGAACTCTAGTTAAATGAGCTTGAACTTGTTCTTCATATTTTACTATTTGAAAAATTATGATGAGTAAAAAAAGTATTAGTAATACTTTAGATAACTTAACGTGGAACAATTATCGAAGCAATATAGTAGTAAAATCTTGAAAACATCCATCTTGACTCTCTTTTTCTTGCCTTTGACTAATTAATTGATGAAATCCTTACTAGGGTAAAGTAGATGTCAAGAAATCAAACATAAAAATACGACATCTTTGATTTACCTTACAACAAAGTCGTTGTAGTATAGTGGTAAGTATTCCCGCCTGTCACGCGGGTGACCCGGGTTCGATCCCCGGCAACGGCGCTTCTTTTTAATTTCTGTTCTTCACTTTTCATAACGGGCCGAAAGGAGTTTGACCCAATTATGATGTGGCCCAAAAGCGAGTCCACTATCTTCGTTGATTAAGAGTCAAGACTTGTCCACTTGATATATAGGCCGGCCTGAAGCTTTCTGGACTAATAACAGAACACATAAGAAAGAGCCCTTGTTACAATTCAAAACATAACACACGTATAAAATCTAGAAATTTGTACGATTTAAGTTCTGATTGTATAAATCCAAAATTTTATATATGATTACTCTAGCTATTTGATTATACAAAAAATTGTATACTTACCTAAACGGGCAGATATATACGCAGCTAACATAACAAACGAAACTATAATTATCAAAATGATAGCTATATAATCTTATTATGTCAAATTTTCTCAAAAATCTTACTCAAAAGTTAGGTTGCTCAAAATAAAAAAATAATATCTCGATACGGAACAATGTCTATCACGGCAAGGTCACTGCTCACGTGCAAACATGTCCTCCTATCTACTGTACATAACAAAACTAGATTGGGCCAAAACTTAGCCCACATTTTCATACCCCACTTGAAACTTGTGTGGACTTCACAATCTAATTTAATCTCCATTGTCTCCTCATCTCCCATGTTTCCTTTTCTATGCCTTCTTTTTCTCTAGGTTATGGTCTACCTATTTTTAACAAAAAATAATATTAGCCACTCAAACGTTATTTACTACTCCATTTCTTAATTAAATTGGTACTCGCATCAATTTACGTGTTAAATTATAGCTGCGGTATAACTTTGTCCATCAAAACAATTAGCTAGCATTATTTTTTTCTCTCATGAATATTTGTCGCATCCTTTATAAAAATAAAAACAAAAACTTGTGGTTAGTATTTGACAAATAAGCGATCTGATCTGTTCTCTCAACGTAACCTAGTATCAAGAACAGTTTCAAATTTGGAAATTAGAAAGACGCAGAGACAATGACAAAGCAGTCATTATCCGGGCAGCTTAGCTTCTTCATAAGAACAACAAGAAAAAGACTTGTATTTGACTTGCTAATCAACTGATGTTACGTCTAGAATACTCAATAGATATTTCAACTATATTTAGCCTTAAAAACATATAATACTGTGGTTGATTTTTATTATTTTTATTTTCGGTTACGGAATAAAGACAATGAAAAAGACCGTACGATTATAACAAAATTAACGGTGGTTACATAAATAAATTTACACATTGCCGTTGATTTTCTTTGGGTTTTCCACCCGGTGTTTAGAGCCCGACTGAATCTCTATCGTGCACGATAGGGTTTATTCGGGAGTAGTATTTTCTTCATGCATAAGACTCGAACATGAGATCTGAAAACAGATTGCAATTGTTATCAAAACATAAAGTGATGGGTAACAAACACTAGGCTAGTCATTGGAAGTGGAAGCTGCTTAATGAAAGTTATCAAAAGTAGCAAAAGACCGGGGACATGTTTTAATAAGTTCCCTGTTAACGGTGACATGTTCCTAAATTAAGCTGAATTTGGTTGGAATGAAAGTTATCATCTACTAATTTAATATAAATTTGTATATTTTTGTGTCCCCTGCCTCTCTGAAAGATTTTAATAACTTTTTTATATATATTTTACTCAAATAGAATATAGTTGATCGTGTTGGTTGTTGACCATAGTGTACTAGTAGAGCAGTTTAACCTGTGACTCTTTGACTATTGTGTTCCTAAATTACCAATAATTGACGGGTTAGAAAAGGGGAATTTTTCTAAATACACAATTATAAAAGAATTGATAATTAGAAAAATCTTTTAAAGATATCATTAATTGGAAGAAAAAAAAGAGGGTCCTAGTTTAAAGGTAATGTGTGGCTCGTTTTAGGTGAATATTGCATGTGTTGGACCACATGTACACTTAATTATAGTAGAGTACTCCTTCACTATAAGAAGACCTTTAATTTCCTTCTTCCACTTGTTGAAATATAAGATTCTTCCAATCTTGAAGTACTTGTTTAAATCTAGCTACAATTTGCTTCTCATTGTTGATCATATTTTGTGTATAATAGAGATGATGAAGGGCAAAAATGGAGCTAACTTAAAGTTAAAGAAGAGGATATGCAGTGGAAAACTTGGGAGGTTTCTAAAAGAGCAGAGAGGAAGGCTATACATTGTGAGAAGATGTGTAGTTATGCTACTTTGTTGGCATGATTAATTGCACACCTATAATTGTAAATAGCAAGGAGAAATAATAATATTAAGTTCATTAGAGCAATATAATTATAGTTGATAAATTGATCATCTAGTATTTGCGTTTCAAATATGAATTTAATTATTGTGTACCGATGCTTTCTTCTTAACTTAATTTGTTATGCATGTTAAACTTTATCATCTACTTAATTTATTTTCCTCTTTTCTCTTTTTCTTTGCTAGAACTTATAATTTCCCCTCCCCTAGCTTCTACTTTGCATTTTCTTATTGGAGTTTTTTGAGACTAATTGATATGGTAATAATAGGTGCGGATACACTGGTTTCAATTGAAATTCATAAAATCTATCATCGTTCAGTGTTACTACTTTGCTAGCTAGAGGCGTGCTTATTTCTTTAATTTAATTTACTCTTGAAAATGTATAAATTAAATTAGTCTTAATTACTAAATTTTTTTTTTCCCCTTGACTCCCAACTTCCAAGTTCGCAAGATGCATAACAACGTTGGATCCTGAAATTATTCACTTTTTCAAATTATTGGAATCGCAATTTTATTGCATGCATTTTACTATTGGGCAGTTGGCATAAGCCTTGATATTGCACATTAAACACTAATAACATAATATTTATCTATAAATTAAATAACGCATGCATGCACCATAAGATCAAATCTTGTATTACTCAACTAATTCTATGACAATATATAGGATACACAAGTTCGAGCTCAAGAGAGATTTGTATAACCCCCATTTGTATAATCGTTCAGTCGTCATACGTATATATAATATTTATGATATGCATGGTATATTAGTAGATATAAGAATCAATGTTTAAGGATCAACCATATAATGTTTCTGCCATTATTTGGATCAATAAATAATATCATGTAGAGTATATTATTCTATTTTTATACAAATTTACATCAATCTTATAATATAATATTTGTTAATTTATATCAGGAACGAATTAAAACGATCTAGCTTTGTATTTTTCCTGTAATACTCCTAATCCATACTCTATGATATCGTTCTCCTCAAAATTTCATCATATATGAGTGATATGACACATAAATAATTACTGGATCGATTGCATAAAAAGATAGATGTAGTGGAGTTATCATTCTTATTTTCCAATTAAGAATGTATTTGGATTAATGGCTTGCTGCACCCCCACGGCCGTACGCTCTTTCAAACAAAAAAAAAAATGTTAGGAAAAGACATGTGGACACTGGTCTACATACTACATGGTCACGTTGGAAAAACACGATAAATGTTATCACTCACTAATAATCTGTCTTTTCCTTTGGACTCATTATTTCATGTCACATTTTTCTAATTGAGCCCTTTACTATTAGAAATAATAGAGCTTGAAACTAATATAAAATAAAATAAAAACTGAATATATAGTAGGTACTTGAAGAGTTTAGTATGTGTGTTTGGTAGTATTTTCTCATATTCAGTTAGTCAAATAATTGAAAAATATTTTTAAAATAAGAAAGGTGAGGACTCTGCAAAAAATGTGCTCCTTGGCATGTTCTTTGACACGATATAAAGCTATCAAGTTTAGGTATATTACTATGAGAACAAAGAAAGGATATTGAAGTCTGCCAACTTTGAGAAAGATGATCCAAAATTTGGCATTGTTTAGGCAACACAAGTAGTAACAAATATCTTTCAAAATTGGATTTTACTGTGTCATATGGAATCTAGCTTAGGAGTATTAATTTACACGTACGTGTGTGGCTTGTTTAATTTTCTATAGAAGATAAGTCAAGATCACACAGTATTACTACTGTTTCTTTTGGTCCAGAAAAGAAAGCTCTCCAATTTCCCTGCTAGTAATAAAACTGAAAAGGATCTACAGATCCAAAAAAAAAAAAGTACTATCTACTACTCTAACCTTAAACAGTACAATCGTTCTAAATTTGTCAGCATGCTCTTTCTTTTTTTGTTTCTCATCATTGTGATATCGCTTGAATTTACATTTTAAAAATGTTACTAGGCATCTCCAATTCAAACATCAAATTTGGTGTCAGCACTGTTTTACTGTAAATCAACTTGAACCCACTGTATCAAATTTTATACCAAAAAAGAATATTTTTTTCTTTCTTCATTATTATATTATTATTTCTTATTTCTTATTTCATTTACATTTTCTTAATTCATTAAACAAATTATTTCTAAAACATTCACCATCTATAATTCATATTATTTTCTTATATAATTGTTTAATATAAAATTATTTTATACCATAATTTTTTAAATGATATAAATTGCTAGCAAATATTATACATTATACATAATAATGCATAATACAAATAAAAGTGAAATCATTAATGAAATACAATTAAATAAACATAACATAATTAAAAAAATTATTTTAAATTCTACATAAATATTCAACTTTCAAGATTACTAACATTCTATTTGGATCATTGTTACTCATTGTATTGTATTGTATTGTTACTATACCTACAACATTTGTTTTGATTGTTACTTAAAATGTTTTGTATTATATTGTATTGTTAAATTTCGTTGTTACGTAACAATGAAAACCCCTATTTTATGGAATAACCGATTTGGTGTGTTCCCATTGTTACTTAATTTCTTTTTCCAATTATATCTTTACATAATATTTCAAAATATTGTTTTACCCTTTACCTTATATTATTTAATTCTAGTCAAACCTCCTACCCTAGAATAATTAAGGATATTTTAGTAAATTTATATACGAGTACAATAAGTTTGCATTTTTTATTTTTGTGAAGGTTAGTTGTAGTTATATCCAATTATCCCTAACCTATAATTTATAGTAGAATCAACATAAATTTAATTTATTTTTATTTTTTTGGTTTTGGTTTCCCACCCGGTGTCCCTTATATTATTTAATTCTAGTCAAACCTCCTACCCTAGAATAATTAAGGATATTTTAGTAAATTTATATACGAGTACAATATGTTTGCATTTTTTATTTTTGTGAAGGTTAGTTGTAGTTATATCCAATTATCCCTAACCTATAATTTATAGTAGAATCAACATAAATTTAATTTATTTTTATTTTTTTGGTTTTGGTTTCCCACCCGGTGTCCAGAGCCCACATTGGAGATCCGACTAAATTCAGATCGGGCGCTCCCAACAAGATTTTCTCCATACCCAGGGCTCGAACCCGAGACCTCTGGGTTAAGGGTGAAGCACTCCCACCAGTGCACCACAACCCATATCGGTAACACAAATTTAATTTTTAAAAATAGTCATATATAGAAAAATTAATTTATAAAGAAAGCTAACTTTTATATCTAAAATTAATATTATAAAAATATTACATAAAAATAATTAAATATACAAGAGATTTAATTAAAACATACAAGTTATATGATGTTTAATTAAAAGTTTTGTATAATAAAATAATATTAAATTATTCAATAAAGTTAATTGGTGTGATGAATAGTGTTACACCAAATTTGGTGTAACGCTATTCACACACCAAAATGGTGTAAAATTTGGTGTTGAATTGGAGATGGTCAAATAATTTGGGAATAAAATATTTTTTCTTGTCGATCATATATCATTACTAATAAGCCAAACGACTATATTTTTTCTTTTAATTTTAAAATTTTCAGTTTCAATTCCAGGTGCATGAGTCAATTTATTACAATCTTCTTCTTTACGGATATAGATTATTATGATATCAAGGATAATTAGTGTCTAATGAATAGTTTATAAAATAGCCAGCAATTATATAGTTAAGTATACATAATCATTATGCATATTTTATATATTTCAATCATAGTAAATTTAATCAAACTGTAAATAAATTTAACCAAAAGAAAAATCTTGGATATTATTTTGTTGCGGACAGCAGCCACGTGCGACAGCCCCCACATTTCAATCTAATTATGATGTTAGTCCCATTTATATGAATTGGGCTTTGCTTTATAGGGATGGCCCGCTAAGGAACGCTGGGCTAATATACCGCGGGCCCATCCACTGCCTGAAATCAAGCAATCCGTCCCTTCCCTCTTAATTATTAAAAAAATTATCTAAATATACAGCTTATTATACCATACTTTCTAAAGAAAATAATTTAGTAGTATATTAGTCAATGAAACTATAGTTTCACAAAATTACTATTCACGGGTATAGTTTAATAAAACTTGCTATGAGTTGCGGGACCCATAAATGGTTTGTATTTGGAAACAAAAGATACACTCGACGGATTTGTATACAGTTTTATACAAATCTAACTTATGTCTCCTCCCTCCTCTCTTCACTCACTAATTTTCTCCTAAATCTCTCATCCATATTAATTTTGAATTTTGAATTCGATTTTCTCCCACCTAGTCGTGGCATCACAATTCAAGATAATTGCCCAAACATGTTTAATATTTTTTGATTTTTCTGTTTGTATACGGTTTCTATTTGTCTAATCTTTTTTATAATATTACATTTTGAGTCTTCATTTTAGGAGCTATGCGGTCCACTTTGTGAATGCCAATTCGGTTAAAGATTGTGGGACATAGGGTTTCCAGCAACGGGAAATATTTAGTACTTGCGGGGCAGTTTACAAAATTTAGAGCAATTGAAGGGAAGAGGTTGAATCAAGAGTTAAGATCCAAGCACAAAAACGATTCAATTGTTATGCAACAAATTATCAAATCAAGAATTTAGATTCAAGTTAAGAAAATTGCTTCTAAAAGCAATGAGTACAATAAAACGATGGGTTGTATACATTTTTAGTTTGCATATTTTATTTTCATGTATATTATCACCCACAATATTTAGATTCAAGTTAAGAAAATTCTTCATGATTTATATACATTTACATTTATATACAACTACCCCCTCCCAAGAATTTAGATTCAAGTAAAGGGGCTTTTTCTTTATGTTTTTAGATAGTTTATTTGTGGGTAAATCCGGTGTAAAATGGGTAATGGGGCGGGTATTTGAAATTTGGGTTAAATATTTGGTCAACCTGGATTGATGAGTATGATTGTGTCATATGTATAAAATGAGTCTTCCGTTACTGGGAGGGATAAATGTGCACTGGTTATTGAACGGCGAAGGCACTAATGGACGAAAAGTATGACGGAGGGTATTGACATACCATTCTTGAAAGTTCGGAGGTATATTTGTCATTTTCCCCATAATTGTATGTAATTAGTGTATACAAACTTATTTTTGGACATATTTTTTTAGGGTGTTAGATTTCTACTCAAAGAAGCATCTCAAGAATGCCCCACACATGCAATGTTATACAAATAATGATTTATATACATATACATATACAATTCATCTACTCCATAGCAATACATATTTGTATACAAATACATATATTAATCTATATACGAATGAAATTAGTTTTCAAATACATTTACGATGATGGTGTTCTTAGTGTCGAAGAAGTCATTTTAGGCAAATCAAATATAATTACCTTATTTTATGAGACTATTTTGTATTTTTTATAACTAAAATTACCGTCTTTTCATCATTTATTTAAAAAAATGAGTTTGTATAATTTTTAATTAAAAATTTGAGATATACAAGCGTTAGTCCGCATAGCGAATGAAATTATAGCTATGAAGAGTAATTATGTAAACTGTAGCTATGGAGTCTAATTAAGTTTTTTTTTCTCTTTCCCATATATGAAAATTCCTCTTCTCTAAAATTCCTACCATTCGAAAAAATTACAAAAATCTCTACTCTCTCCTATTTTCGGATAGATCACTTTATGCGATGTATCAGAACGTTGATTGATGTATCTAAAATTGAGATGCAATGTATCGAGACATTGAGAGATATATTTCAAATCGAGAGTTGATGTATCAAAACGTTTTGGAATGTATCCGAATTCCACCAAATTTAAGATTTTTTTTTAATTTAAAAAAGAATAGAAACAAAATATAATTAACTTTAACACTATGAAATTGATATAAAATTTATCATTATTATTTGGGTTTAAAGCAGAGCATATTATCCACATACTATCAAAAACATTAAATACATAAATGACCCCTCAAACTTGGCTCACCACCTCATCTTTGCGTGGAACAAATAGTATCAGGTAGGACTTAGGGGTATGAAGAAAACTAAAAATTAATCAACATGAGTTGTGGTGTACTGGTGGAGTGTTTCACCCTTAATCAAAGGTCTCGAGTTTGAGCATTGGGTATGAAAAAAAATCTTATTAGGAGTGTCACTCTCGAATGGACCCTGCAATACGCGATCCGAATTTAGTCGGAGCTCTAATATGAACTTCCGGACACCGGGCGAAAAACCAAAAAAAAAAAAAAAAAAAAAAAACTAAAAATTAGATTTTCAGTAACCTTCATTCCAAACAATATATTTAGATTTATAATAGTATTCCTTTGGAAACTCTGCCTACGTCAGTATTTAATATTTCCTGACTTATATTATTTATAGCTATTATGTTTACATAATTAATAATCATAAATGGACCTGAATAATTAGGCAAGATCCTTCCCGTTGGATATAATTCGTTACTTGAATGATTAGATCTTATGAAATTATATTGAATATTTGGCGTATTCACCATATTAACAATTTTTTACGGTGCGTAAATTAGGATCTTACTTTTTATTCCTTTAATTATATTCAATTGGTGTTATTTCACGAAAAACAAGTATGAAAAGGAAATTTATTGTTTCACAAAGATTTAGAATAGTAGCCCCTAATTCAAAAGTAGATAATAATATCTATTTGGCGAAATTTCGCAAATAGCCACTATAATAAGCTTACTTAGTCTCCTTAGCTTTAGTTTGCATATTTACCGATTTTAGTTATAGCTTACTCGTTTGTATAATTCGAAGGTACAATTACATACTTTGCTTGTATTTGTATAATTGAGTTATTTTCGTCAGTATTTGTATAAGTATAATTATGTTGGTAGACATTTGTAGTTATATATTCTGCATAAGTAAAATATAGAAATATACCATAAGAATAACTATAATTAATGATTTATACAAATGTGGGTACAACTGTAGATCTAATATTTAATTTGTTTTTCGGAGTATAAATATGATAGAAATTGAAATACGAATTTATACAAACACAAACACAAACATCTGAACTTTAAACAGTTATACAAATTATACTATACAAATTACATCATACAAAAGTTATACAAATTCCGAAAAGTATAAGTTTATATGAACTTTAAAAAGTTATACAAAAAAGATTGAATGTATTCAAAAATAAAACTGAAAAATCAGAGGAAATCACTGTCATTTACGAATACAAACCATCATCTACAAATACAAATTAAACGAAGAATTGTTAGTGGTGAATTATACAAACTTGACGAACTATACAAACTCGAACCGAAGCCACATAATTAAGGCTAAATATTACTGACGAATTATAAATTAGCTAAATTATAACTATGTGAACTAATTAACTTGTATATGCTTGCTTATTCGCGTTATGTGAATCTCTAACTCTTATTCTGATTCCAAAGAAAAAGGAATCAACTAATGGGCTTTGAAATGATTTGAATAGAGCCGCAAAATAATTTTTTGAGGCCCATAAGGGCAACCATTTAAATCTGTAAAATGATGGGCCATAGAACCCAATGGGCTTCTTTACTTCTTAATTTAAGGGCAAACCACATAAATCCCACTAGTTTAGGTCTTAATTATTAAAATTCTCAATAGTTTCAAATATTACTTCATTTACCATATTTTATGCTTAGGATACATGAGTCTGAATCCATGAGATACATGCAGTTTCTGTCGAATTTTAAAATTGAGATACAAAATTTATTTATTTAAATTAATTGATTGGAACTGATTTCCTTAATTAGAGGAGTAATTGAGGATTTTCAAAATACATAGATAATTAATTTCATTTTATTATTCTTTGAAATAGTAAATTCATTAATATTATTAATTTAAGATAACAACATGTATATCTTGGTAATGCAATTTGATTAATTTCAAATTATTACTCTTAAAATAATAAATTCATTAATTTGATGTATCTATATCAATATATGATGTATCCAACAAACTAAACACTTAAATACACGAGTGTCCTGCAAGTACATTCATATGTATCATAGAAGTATCTAGCATTAATTTCATGTATTTGTTATAGGTATCTAGTATTAATTTTATGTATCTATTTATATATATATATAATATTAATTTCATGTATCTTTTATATGTATCTAGTACTAATTTGATGTATCAAGTATCAATTGCATATGTTATATCCAAAAACATGTATCTCGAATACATAATAAGCATATACATCTAATTATGTGTATCTAAATATGGAATATACAAAAAGAAGAAGCATATACATCTAATTATGTGTATTTAAATTTCATACGTTATATCCAAAAACATGTATCTTGAATACATAATAAGCATATACATTTAATTATGCGTATCTAAATATGAAATGTAGTTGAATCTCATGAATTTAGGAACAAATCACGACTGTAGAGTATCTGTCGTATCATTAATATCATCGTGTTGTTAAAAATCATGTATCCAAATTTAATGGTGGATACATATACATGGTCAGACACCCCATTACTAAAAATACAACTCAGATCTTAATTAAGATTACTACTTATTGGATACACATGTTTCAAGGGCTATATCAAAGTAAAATTGGTACTACCAAATCCATGTCACGGTAACCAAAGAAAGCCTTAGAAGAACACCAGCAAACAAAAGCTCTCTACAATACTCCCTTTGATCTTTTGCGTTGTGGCATAACATAATCAAAACTAAGATTCATTTCTTCCGGAGACAAACAATCAAGACCCACTCTGAATTGAAGTTTTCTCTGTAGCAATTACTTTGATTTGATCTAGTTATAAATGAACAATACAGAATAATATTTGGGTTCAGGAGAATTTGTCGGTCATGGTGATGATATCTTGAGAAGAAGAGAGTAGATTATCTATTGTTAGAATGAAATTGTACGATGAAATTCATGAATCATAAAGGAGGAGACATAATTGAGTGATAAATATGGGAGGGGAGGATTAAGAGATAGTGGTTGATTTGGAGTGAAAGAGTTAATTAAGCAGATAATTAATCAATCCTAGTTTTAAGGTATGTGGGTATCTAATAATCTAATTGTATCTTCAAATAATATATTAATATATGGTATAAAATATTAAAAGTGGTAATATATGTAATTGTTTGAAAGTAAAGCTAATATTAGTATATATAGTAGTGATATATGTCTAATAAGGTAGTTTATCCTTAATTTAATAGGGGCAAACTACATAAATCCCACTAGTTTAGGTCCTAATTACTAAGATTCCCAATAGTTTCAAATATTACTTCCTTTACCACATTTCATACTTAGGATACATGGGTTTGAATTTGTGAGATACATGTATCTGCCGAATTTTAAAATTGAGATACGTATTTTATTTGTTTAAATTAATTGATTGTAACTGATTTTCATAATTAGAGGAGTAATTGATGATTTTTAGAATATATGGGCAATTAATTCTGGAAATTAAATTAATCAAATCTCTTAATATAGGGCAAATCAAGGAGTGTATTTATGTTTAATTAATTTCATTTATTATTCTTTGAAATAATAAATTCATTAACATTATTATTAATAAAAAACAAAAACATGTATATCTTGGTCATGTAATTTGATTAATTTCATTTTATTACTCTTAAAATAATAAATTTATTAATTTGATGTATATATTATCAATAGATGATGTATCCTACAAACTAAACACTTAGATACATGAGTATCATACAAGTACATTCATATGTATAATAGAAATATCTAGTATTAATTTCGTGTATTTGCTATATGTGTCTATTATTAATTTTATGTATCTATTTATATGATCTAATTTTAATTTCATGTATCTTTCATATGTATCTAGTATTAATTTGATGTATCAAGTATCATTTCATACATTATATTCAAAAACGTGTATCTCGAATACATAGTAAGCTGTAAGCATATACATAAATTATGTGTATCTAAATATGGAATGTAATTGAAACAATCGAATTTAGGAACAACTCACGATGTTAGAGTATCTGCCTTATCACTAATCCAAAAAAAAAGTAAAAAATTTCAAAATTCTTTCTTTTTTTTAGCATCTGAATTTTTTCTCACAAATACATATAATTTTAACTTAGATACATCAACTCTTAACTAGATACATGTACATCTGATGTGTATCCAACATTGTTGCATATCTAATAGTGTATTTATTATGTTAAGTAAAGCTTGGCATAACCCTTCCCTCTTGATTGAGTCGTTCCTATGCTTAAATCTATTCTCGGCTTGAATGTTAACGGATGAAGAGTCAATCCCTATAATGAAAAACTCATGAGTGAAAATAACAAATAGAAGTTTTTTGATTTAGTATAATATTGTTAATGTGTAGTACCTTTAACAAGAATCATTTGATTTTGAGAATCACCAGCCATTAAAGTATTTGAGAAACAACAAAATCAAAAAATATAAAACCTAATTTATAGAACTTTTTAAAATTGAATGTCAGAACATTATGAACTTTAACTCAGATACAAAACCAAGATACATGAGAATAATAAAATAATAGAAGCAAACATATATGTATAATGCTGATTTGAACATGCAAATATGTATTGAGAGGATGAAGGAAGAAAAAGGGAGAAGATGGAGGAAGAATGAGGGTTAGTGGATGTGGGGTGGGGAACGGCAAGTGTGATTTATGTGATAAAAATTTTGGGTTGTTAATGTGGACCATTAATTAAGGAGATTAAATTTAAAATAATTATCCAATACCATATTTAAGGGATTTGTGTATCTAATTAACTCTTTTAAAATATGTGGTATAAATATTAAAAGTAATAATATATATAATTGTTTTAAACTAGAGGTAAATATAATATATATGGTAGTGATGTATGTGTAGTTAGGTAGTTTTTCCATTTAATAGTAGCAACCCGGAATGTCAATTCCCAATCGTTACATTAGTTTCACTTGCTTCAATCAACTTAATTTCAACCCAAGGGGTAAAATTATTTGTAAGGCTAGGGGTGATAATTTTAGCCTATAAAATGACGATAACCCCTCTAATTTTTAGGCATGTTATTAATCAATCTATCTATTATTTTAATTTACTTTGATTAGAGGTGTACATGATCGGGTTGGTTCGGATTTTTCAAATATTAAACCAAACTATTTGTGTAAAAAAAATTAATTTATAAACCAAACCAAACTAATAAAATTAGGATTTTTCGGGTTTTTCAAATACCAAACCAAACCATTGTGTCGAATTTTTAAATTTATAAATCAAACCAAACTAATAAACCTCAGATATTTTTTTTTCTTCAGAATTTTGGATTTTTTCGGTAAAGTTTGCATACAAACATATAATTAACTTGTGCTCCAAATATTTCTTTAGTTCAACCAAAATACAATTATCTAAGGTGTTTCTTAAGAAAATAACACAAAATATGAGATGAGTACTGATGACACTAAAATATTCAATAAAAAATAATAATGAAATCATCATATAAAATAAATATTGCAAAGTCATAATGAAAATGATCATAATTTAAAAGTATTAAATCATGCTAAAATAAGTTTAATAAGTATTAGTTACATTACTAAATATTTAAGGAAAATTAAAATTAGATTATGTATTTTAATTGTCTAAACCAATGTTGAATTGATTTCCTTTTTGCATTAATATTAATTTGATTTTGATTTAAGTTTTATTATAATTATCAACATCTATGAACTATAATCTTTATTGGACCATTCCGAATTCTAAGTTTTAAACTTGAAATAATATATTAAAAGATAAAAACTATGAAATAGTATAAGAAATATTTTAAAATTATATCAAAGTAAATATTTTTATGTATAAAATAAAATTTTAAAATTAGGGATAAGGGTCTGAAAAATACCCCAACTTTGGTCGGATTTGTTGTTGCGATACTAAACTTTCATGAGGACCTATTACCTCCCTAGACTATTTAATACCGTATTTCAAACATATATATTTGCCCACGTGAACATAAAAAATAATGCAAAATTATAAATAGTAATGTGTCCACGTGGGCACATATATACCTTTAAAATACACTATTAAATAGTTCAGGGGGTAAAAAATACGATATTAAATAGTCTAGGAAGGTAATAGGTCCTTATGAAAGTTTAGTATCGCAACAACAAATTCGACCAAAGTTGAGGTATTTTTCAGACCCTTAGCCCTTAAAATTACATATATAATGTCGGGTTGGTTTGGTCTCGGGTTGTTTTTTTTTAGTTAAAACCAAACCAACCCAAATATAGTTGGGTTTTTTTTTCAATACCAAACCAAGTCAAACCAAACCACTACTCGAAATTTTTTTCCGATTTGACTTGATTTGCGGTTTGATTTTATTTATGGTTCGATTTTGTACACCCTAACTCTGATATAATGAATTCAACACACTGAGAAGTTGAGTTGATATGTAAGTCAAGTTAATTATTAAATAACTCTGTCAAAATATTTAAAAGGGATAAGGGTCTGAAAAATACCCCAACTTTGGTTGAATTTGCTGTTGCGATACTAAACTTTCATGAGGACCTATTACCTTCCTAGACTATTTAATACCGTATTTTTCATCCCCTGAACTATTTAATAGTGTATTTTAAAGGTATATATGTTTCCACGTGGACACATTACTATTTATAATTTTGCATTATTTTTTATGTCCACGTGGACAAATATATATGTTTAAAATATAGTATTCAATAGTCTAGGGAGGTAATAGGTCCTCATGAGAGTTTAGTATCACAACTGCAAATTCGATTAAAATTGGGGTATTTTTCAGACTCTTATCCCTATTTAAAATGAAGAACTTTTTTTGGTTGATAATATATAATCATAGTAAAACAAATAAAAAAATTATTAGATAATTAAATAAATTATATTTTTAAAAAAACTAACAAAGAAATTTTGTTGATTGATTGAAGAAGACCTGCTTTAATTAGAAGACAAGTGACAAACATTTTTACATGAGTTACGACAAAATAATATATACTATATATATTATTAATATGTAGTGACAAACGTATGGTTGTCTTTTCTTCCTCTTATTATCTTGCTGTATAGTGATTGGATTTTTTAAAGGTAAACAAAGAAAATAAATACCAGTATTACAAACAAAAGTTATTGCAAAAAATGAGCACTTCCCGTTATCTTCTCGATGCATTTTATTTAGACAAACGTTTTACTTTGTTTTCTTCATGCGTTGATTATTCATTAGAGAAAGATTTTTAATATTTTGAGTTAAAGAAAGTTCACTTGCTATAAAAATATATTTATACAATAAATGTAATGAATTGGTTATACATAAATATATCAATTTTATATGAAATACTAATTAAAATTTATAAAAAATAAAGATCAAAATTATTTTTAATTGTGAGTTTTGTTGCATTGTTATTTATTTAGTGTAAAAATCCATTAGAGAACTACCAATATTCCTTTGTGCTTCTACCTATTTGACTACACATAATTTTTTTCAAAAATAATAAATAGAAGTTGTGAATCTTTTTTTTTTCATGTTGTAGTATTAGTCGTATCCTTTTAATTTTTGTTATATGTTGTTGTTGTATTTTGATTATCACACTATTGTATTGTTGTTATTTCTTTCTTGTAGTCTCTAGACTTTACAATGCCTTTTTTTAAAATATAAATTAACTGCTATGGTTTCTTCATTCCTCTTCTTTTACTTGGGTTATGCACTTGAACCAAAGATCTTTCGAAAACAACCTCTCTACCTCTTCGAGGTAACGGAAAGATCTGCGTACATACACTCTGCTCTTTCCAGACCACAAGATATGTTATTGACTTATTGTTATTGTAATTTTTTTTTTTAAAATTTGAAACTTATAATCGATCTTAAATATAGCATAATAATTATTCGATTGACATATATTGCTTCCATAAGAATCAATTGATGAGATAGTCCATAACAGCAGTGCTAATTCTAAACAAAGAATTAAAGAGAAAAAAAAAGAATCAAAAGTGCTCCTAGTTATTCCATGGGGACAATGACATTGAATTGCAATTTCCAGATCATACTAAATCACATAGTTATTTTAAATTGCAAAAAAATCATCGAGTTGAAGTTTGGGTAGTTAATTATTTTGAGGGGATTCTTGAGAAAAAAAAAAGATTGGAATATATTTAAATCAAAAAATGAATGAAGAACATCAAAAGTATTTTTTGCCTTTTCCAAATAGTATTGTATAATATTCCTATCATAATTAGACAAATCTGACAGAAAGGCTATTCATGACTACACATCGGTGAGGTGAAATGACATCACTATTAATAATATGCTACTATTAATGTCATTTTCACCAAAAAGCATTACTACTATTTGATTTTGGAATAAATTGTACATGAACTTCAAAAAATTCAAAATAATAAAAGTATTGACCAAAAAGTTACCTCCTCTCCATGTGCTATATATTCTCCCCTCTACAATTGATGATTGGAGACTGACTTTACCACTAATAAAATTCAATATCAAGAAGTAAATCAACAAGGATAAATTAAAGAACAAGAACGAACATGTCCTATAAAAAACACAAACAAAATCATGTGCTTAAAGTGAAAATCCTTATTACTTTAAGGATTGTAACAAAATCACACATGTGTATCAATTTGATTATTTATTTAGTATAGAAATTACTAGTAATATTTTAGATGTTATAACGGGAAAAATAAAAAAGCGTGCACAGACATTTACACATGAAGAAAAGTGTACGATAGCGATAGAGTTGGACTTTCTGTATGTATATATTTGTTTGACAATGATTGAAGGACCCCTCTCTTATAATAATAATATTATATAATACCATAATTATAACAGTAATAAGGAGCTCCGGAGGATAGTATGTATACTTTTCCTATTTTATGATAAGAAAGAAACACAATGGTTGATTGTTCCACAACTTTTTCGAAACCATACAACTACAAAGACCCCAGCTGCTCCCAAGCATGAAATTTATAAATTAATTAACTAGTAGGTACGTACTAATTCCAAATACAATTAAATCCCCTTTATTTTTGTTGAAATGGACAAAAGATGATTGTACAAATTGCATTTTCTTCATATATAATTTATGATTAACAATGATTACGCCTCTATTTCTAGCATCTAGCATAGGAGGCACACACGGAGAATGAGAAAGAAGGATTGCTTCAACAATGACTTATGCTCGAGCCTTGTTTTGTAGTGAAATTATGGATTTGAATTCTTCTAATACTTAATTTATTTTTTGTCAATTCAACTTGGCTTATATTTGCAATAGAGAAAAAGATATTCAATTGAAATTCAAACATTTTCTTTTTCTATTTTTCACTTAGATGTGCTCGAGATGCATACACAGATGAAAAGAAAATGTTTTAGTTCTATTAGGGCATACAAAAGATATCTGGAACCAATTTTGTGTAAAAGAATGGAAAGTGTAATCTTGAATAGTACAAGTTAATTATATATATTTGAAACAAATAGTCAAGATATAACATGATATTATAAAAAAGAAATTTATACTACGGTGTATATTTGGAGTCGTCAACCCCGGCTAATGAGGCTTGCTAGGCTAACCCTCGAGGCCAAACTTGACATTTTATTTATTAATTTATTGATTTTAAACAAAAAAAAAAAATCAAAATAATAGAACATTGAGAAAAAATTAATATTATTATCCAATTTGTTTTGCTTGATAAGATATGGTGATAACTGCTATATTATTAAAAAAATTGTAAGCCAAAACTACATACTATATATTCTACATTTTTCATATAACACATGTCTTTGATTTAAACTAGAACTAGAATTTGAGAGAGAAACTCAGGAGAAGGGCGAATATGTCATTTTGCTACTTTGTATCGAGACTAGTAACTATATAAAATACCACATAGATTGTGTATTAAAAATAATATCATAATTGTGATGTAATTGATCTCTACATTATTAATTAAAAAATGATCAAACGTGAGACAAAATATTTGCACATATTTATCGTGGGATTATAATGTGGATAAAATACAGCTGGCCTACACAACTATTTACATCCACATAGCCATATTTTTAAGTTTGGACAATCAATTTTTTTTCTCAACAGTGTCGTATACATCTCTTTATAAATTTATATTATATAATAATAGTATGCACCTTAAAAGTATATACAATATATCCACATTATATAAAAGTGTACAATCATGTATAAAATCTTGAATAAAAGTGTATAACATGTTTGCTAGCTATAAAAGCGAACTTTTCATATGCTATTATTGTTCGAAATCGGTCCAAGGCTTCATAAAATGACTTTAAATTTAATTATATAGACAAAATACTTTTAGATTATAATTTTTTGCGTGTCTTAAACACACTACAACAAATACTTAATTTTGCAGTAATGATTGAGCGATAATAATATAATTGTCACTATATTTATATATTTAGCAGCAATAATAATATGATATTAATAATCAATACTCTATATAAATGTTCTTAGAGACTTTAGCGATTTTAAAGTCTAAATCTAATGACATTTACTAGTGATAATAAATATTGCCGGCCACCCAAAGAAAAATCTATTAATACTAAATGTCTCTTTTGTTGCTGTGACAACACCATCCATAATCCATTCCAAATTCTCTAACAAAAAACATATTAAATATTCAGGCCGACTTCTTCAAACTGGTTCAATAATAAGGTGAGGTTATATATATTGCCTTTCAAATATGATTTTCACCACTGAAATGTTCTAAATTTGTAATCTAAGCACGATTTGAGTTCCAAACACAACTACAATTTGGGTATAATAAGGTTGAACAAGAGTGATTCAGACAAAACACAACCCGTTTTTGGCAATAAGGTTGAAGCAAGAGTGATTGAGAATGTAAAATCTCTATTATAATGCACTTATCGTCCTAACCAAATAAATCCCTAGTACATGTATTTTAACCTCTTATTGCAGGTATACTGACATTTTTTACTTTTAAGTTGTTAGTTTCACCTTTTATGCACAGTAACATATAGTTATTTCTGACCTAACTATACATTTTTTAAAAATAATTAATTGAACTCGTACGGACAAAAGTGGATATGTGTAGCGAAAACACAAAATTAGCCTAGTTACGCCAATTAAATAAAACATTACAATTTTATTTACTTAGTTCAATATTTAACGGTACTAGGATCTAGGAGAGGTTAGAATCTTAAGAGAGGAATTCCTAATTTTTTAAAAGTATTTTAGGTTTACTGTTGAGGAAGATGTATAAAATTAGGGTTTGGTTGATGGTAAATTGAATGAACTCTGACGGAACCACACTACTAAAAAGAAACTGTGATATATTTGTCGGCTTGCTTAGGATGACAGACAAAAGTACGAGTACCTATCCACAATTTATTCACACACTCCAAATATAAAAAGCTCACCGCCTTAAAACTTAAACGTATACCCTATATATAGCTACTGCCCTTTTAACCCTCCCCACACCTTCATCTGCATCTCATTTTAAGTGATATACTTTTAAAGAAAATTGTATAAAATAGCAAATTATTAATTCAAATTAAATGTTATAGCCATAGTTTCTTTTATTTGTAATTTGCACAAACATTTCATGTTTTTTGTCATTCCATTTGTATACCGAAATATATAAATAGATCCAAATATACAAATGTAGGACCCAATTGTATACCGAAATATACAAATGCAGGACCTATTTGTATACCAAAATATACAAATTCATGACCCATTTGTATACGGAAATATACAAATAAACCCACCCAAATACATATATTTTTTTATGTATATGTATACTGAAATATATAGATTAATAGCCATAACAAACATAAAGTTTGCTATGGAGCCCAATTATATAAATTATAGCTATAACATACAAATATAATTTTTATGTTTGCTAAATCTAAAATTTACTCATACTTTTATGCCTATATAGTAGACATTTGATCATGAAAATTTAAAAAAATAATTGAAATCTTCTAGTTTGATTTGGAGTTTGATCAAAGTTTTTGCAGTTAATACTTAGAATTTAAATATATTTTTAATATTTGAACATGAAATATAATTTAAATGCAATTATTATCTAAAAATATATATAGAATTTTCCAAAAACAAAATAAATTTAAAAAGTTAAGATTTTTGTGTGTTTTTAAAATTTCAAATACAACTTTAAAGTTATAAATTATCTTGTTAAGATAAAATAAAAAATAGAATTTACTTTGAAACAGACAAAAAAAAAAGTGCATCACATAAATTGAGACGAAAGCAACAATATGGTCTTGTATCCCCAAGCTTTTGTTGGGTTCCATCAAATTAATATCTTCTGTTTGTCCATAAATGTTTTGCCTTTGGCTCTTCATCAGTGGCCACTGTCAATTTTTAGGATTTCCATCACTTTCCATGTCTTAAAGTGGATGAGGGCTAAAATTAATTTGTTTCCAGTACTACACATTTTCTCAGCTAGCCCTTCAAATTCTTTCCTTGATCGCTTTCTTTGTAACAGTATTTTTTCGAAAGGCTCCCATCAAGCTTGTGAAAGGGCAAAGGCCAATATAATGCTGTACTACTAGTTAGTATTTAGTGCTTTCTTTCAGCTGTAAACTTGTTCTTCAACAATAAAAGAAGAAAAAAAATGTTCCCTTTTGGAAACAGTAGTAATGGGAATCCTCTTCTTCACTCATCTTTTCTTAGCAACCAAATACTTCTACATCAACATGACCTTCCTACTCATCATCATTACTTAGGAGCCTCAAATGGTCACTTAATCGACTACTCGTATGCAACTAACAATTTGGTCATCAACAAGAGTAAAAAACCAGTGAAAAAGGATCGGCACAGTAAGATTTTGACATCACAAGGGAATAGGGATCGGAGGGTGAGGTTGTCGTTAGGGGTTGCTCGTAAGTTCTTTGATCTGCAAGACATGCTTGGTTACGATAAACCAAGTAAAACCCTTGATTGGCTATTTACCAAGTCTAAATTAGCCATTGAAGATCTCATAAATGATGTGTCAAAGAAGAGTATTCTTGATACTCCTTCATCTATTAATAACAATTCGGAATGTGATGAGGATATGATTGTTCCTCTTGCTGCAGTGGATGAATTAACAAAAAAAGCAAAGCAAGAGAGAGATTCAAGGGCAAAGGCTAGAGCAAGAGCTAGGGAAAGAACTATTAAGAAAATTTGGAACCAAATTGCTCCGAATAGAGAGGCTACAGCTTCACATTACAATAATTCAACAAGAAATTGGAATCATGACGACGTTAATCAAACAATCATGGATGCATCTACCATTTGTTGTACCTCATCACCGCAAGGTAAAACTAAACTATTAACATTGTTCTACTTTATTACACAATTTAATTGTCATTCCGATATATAACTTCAATTCTCTTTAATTAATTTACAGTTCAGAAAGCATGGGATTCATATCACGGAAGCCAAATCTGAAGGGAACAGCGTAAGCTAATTAAGCAAAATTTCCTTCCTGTTTAATTTTCTAGGTTCGGTACTACTATATAGTGCCCTTTATGTGTTTTTGTTTTTCCGATTTCTCTCTTAAGTTTTTGTGTACTTATAAACTTTGTTTTTGTAACTCAACTTTATATCTATAATATATGTATCAACCAGTACACCAAAAGTTTTACAAGTTTTTAATCGACTGTATAATTACAAGCAAAATAACAACTCATTGAAGTTAAAAAGCAACTAGAGAGAACGTTACCTGGAATTCGATCTGGGGAAATAACAGGTAGTCCATTGAAACTGAAATCATTTCCAAGTCTAATTTTCTCCTAAGTTGAATGTTGAAGAGCTATGAAAAAGGATGGTTGATCTCCGGCTTGGGTAGTCCTTCCTTGATGATATATCTTTTGGGGTTTAGTTAGATCTAAGAGTTATTTTTTTTACATGGTATCAGAGTATGACTCATCCCAATTAATATTTACCGATGATGGGCCCGAGATTAAATTGTCCATTCACCAGGTGTTCAGCCTTGGGCATGAGGTGGGTGTTGAAGACATCCCATTGGGAAAAAAAGGATAGGTCTACTTATATGGACTTGGGCATGGTATTAGACCTGTTCAGTTTAATGTTTACCAATGATGCCCCCCCTAGATTTAATTGCTCACGCACCAGATGTGAAGTGGGGAGTTGAAGAGTCCCCGTGGAATTTTAAAAAGGATGGGTAGTCTCCTTATATGAACTAGATTTTGGGCACAGATCCATTTTTCTACAAATCCATGGTGAGATTCCTTAACCCAGACACATCATTTGTAAGTTTTCTGTATTCCAAAGACATGGGGCAAAATTATGTTGAACTTTAGCTTAATAGAAATTATTTTAGGTGGAGGACCAGTAATTTTCCATCTTGACAAAGAAAATATAATAAACCATAATTAAGTATATATAAAACCCAGCTTAAGGAAAATTTTGAGTTGAGTGATAACTTAACCCTGGAAGAACTGGTGCAGTCTAACAGTCACAATGTTCTCTTCTCCTACAGTTGTAAGCCTTGTATGTATCAGCCAAGAAAAGAGGTCAAGTTAATTGCATATTAATACTACTGAAACTTATTAATGAGATTAATACAAATCTGCCACTCTCTGATAACTAAGTTCAACAATTGCTTACATCATACTAACCCTAGCTATTGTATTTCATAATTTTAATTAACTTGGCCCAAATGACAAAACTGATCAAGATTGGATATTAATTCAATCTATTATACTCCAATAATTTAGTATTGTGATATCTAACCTAGAAAGCCTATTTGTCTGGTCAAAGGCACATTCTTGTCATAGGACTGTTAAACAAGTTTTTATTCCTTTATTTTTTCTTTAAGTTGGCCTTTTTCTGATTTTCTTTTTCTTCCCAGCTTTAGATGAGTATAGATAGTAGGGTTGATTTATAGTCCATTCCACAGACATATTAAGAGCTGATTTAGGTCGTATTGAGAGCTAGCGCACATAAATTAATGTTCTGCGTTGAAAGTTATGAGTTCAACTAAATCGGCACCAACAATAGTACATTCACCCCTAAGTGTGAAGGCACCAACAATACCCCAGAAAACTATAACTGGAATGATAATAAGAGGGCACTAACTTGCATGTGCACATCATCCTATCAAAAAATTTAAAAGACTTCTTCTACTTTTACTGTTTTTCATATTACTAAATGCTAGCAATATAAATGCCTAAATTAATTACAATTTTCAATGTCTTATGTTGCATTATATATATAGTTGTAAGAACCTGGAACTCTGCTGCACCAGCAGAACCAGATAGAGATTATTTAAAAAATTAAAGATGCCAAGGTTCATACTTTGTCACAATACTCTTTCTGTTTCAAGTGAACTGTTCTTCTTTCTGTGTTTATTTATCCCAATTTTGTTCACTTTTCTCAGAAGAACTTACTCCATTTCTCTTATAGTACTAAAGTAATACTCCATTTTTTCACTATAATACTACTATCAAAAAGCATTCTTCCACATACATATACTTATGGTTAAAAAATGATCAAATAACTGAAAATTTGAACTTTCTCCATTTTTTGTGCCATTTCCATTGGATTTAACATATATATTTCGGCAATGTAAAATATTTAATAATTAATGTAACTAAAATTTTAACCTCTTATAACAGGTGATCTATCTTTTTTTTTTTCTTCTCTTTTTAGTAGTAGGATCTAACTTCTATATATGGATAGTGTAAAAGGGTACCTTAATTTTTTGAGTCCCACAATTGATCAATAATTTTTTTTTTTGCGTGGAAAATTATGAAGTACTTTGAGTATTTTTTTTATCGTCAAAAGAATATAGTTAACTAATTCACCGGAAAAAGACCTAACAATCTTGCATTGGTTTCTCTAAAATATACTCAATCTACTTTTAATGGTTCTCTCTATAAGAGCCCATTGGTATTGCGATTAAAAACGGCTTATTTTCAAAAACACATTTTTAAAATAACTTTTTCAAAATAGCTTTTCAGAAAAGTGTTTTTGTAATTTATTTTAAAAAGTGCTTATGAGAGTCAAATTACGATTAAGGCAAATATTAAGATTGTTTTATAGAGAGAAACTACTTTAAACATCTATTACAAAAAAATAAATTAAAATGTTCATATTCAAATTTTCAATCAATATTATACATTTTTTTTTAAGGGTAGAAATCTTTAATTGTTTTTTATTTTTTTAATTCTTTCCTAATCTTACAAAAATATTGTTGTTACCTTTTTCTTTGTTTCTAATTTTGTAAAATAATAAATAAAATAGAGAGAGAGAGAGATAAACATTTTAGACTTGAAAAAAATATTTCTCCTTTGTTTTTTTTAAGAAACATAAATTTTTAGTTTTTTCCCAATTGCAGAAAAACTGCTTTTGTTTCTATTTAAAAGCACTTTTACAGGTCTGCCAAACCACCTATTCTTTTTTAAAAAAAAATGTTTTTTTCTCAAAATAAATGCTTTTACACCCTAACAACAATGTCAAACAGGTTCTAAGTCTTTAGTATACTTGTTAAATTAAGTCTTAGGTCTAATTCACACTCCAAAAGCTAGCTCAAAAGGAGGAGGATTGCCCAAGCCTTATAAGGAGTCCACCCATCTCATTAACCACCGATGTGGAACTTTTGTCATTCTTTAACAATACTTTTACGCTTTTATATTTCTTCTTGTTTCTATAAGAGATTGGTCGACTTAATTGTTCTTAAAGACGAGCTACACTGCTACAGTGTAGAAATTTGCTATATTTGTTTTTTCTCGGACACCAAATATTTTAAAAAGTATATTGAAGCATCAAACAAGTATTCTCAAATCAAATTATCTACTTTTTGAATCAGACATTATTTTTTCACTCTTTTTAGTATTGTTTGCGTCTATGACTTGTTAGGCTAGATATTTGCTAGAGCAACTTTCACATATAGCAAACACAAAAATCATATTAGTATGTTATAGCTATAGTTTGCATAATTGCGCTTCATAGCAATCATAAATATGTATATTTCGCTATATATATACAAAAGAAAGCAATTGTATAATTTATTTCAGTATACATATACAAAAGATCAATTGTATAATATGTGTTTGTATAAAGTTAGAAAGAGAGGAATACAAAAGAAAACTGGGTAGAGGAAGATCGTATTTGTATAATCATAAGTGTATAGGACGAAAATATATACATTTGTATTTGTATATACAATTTTCTCTCGCTTTATACAAATACAAACGCAATGTATACATTTGTGTTTGTATAAAGTAAGGGAGGTGAGTGAGAGTGGCGAGCGAGATCTGAGAGAGGGGAACGAAAATATATGTATATATACAATTTTCTCTCGCTTTATACAAATACAAACACATTTTATACATTTGTGTTTGTATAAAAGTGAGAGAGTCGAGGGAGACTGCCCAGCGAGAACGAGAGTGGCGAGCAAGATTCAATAGGAGAAATAGCAAATTAGCAACAGTTTGCTATGGGGTACAATTAAATCAAACTATGATTATAACATTTAATTTGAATTTATAGTTTGATATTATATATAATTTTCCCTATTTACTATGTATATATACATATATTATCTTAAATTATCTATTAGAATACAAAATATGTCAATAATTAGAAAATATGAATCCGATTATTGAAAAAAGAAAGAGAAAAATTAATCTTTATTACAAAAAAAGAAGCTCTTAGATTTTAAAAAGTAAACTTCAAGTGAAATATATATATGAATGTTTTTACAAAAAAAATAACTAAGGCCTCTCATTGAAACGCGACTTTAGTTCCTCAAAAAGTATTGAGTCGCCCCAACTTTTACCATAGGTTAAATTACATGCACTAAGGGGTTGGTTTGTTGCTATTTAGGGTTATGCACGGTTAAGTTATTTCTGTATCCCCTCCGTTTTCATTTACTTGTTCACTAATCTAAAGACCTGTTTGGTCCCAAGAAAAATTGAGAAAAACTTGGGAAGCGGTGTTTGGCCATATAATTTGGCAAATTTATTTGCCAAGAATCCTCAGTTCCCAAAATACTTAAAAAAAAACTAGTATTTCGGTCAAGTTTAATATTTGAGAATTTTAAAAATTACTCCAAACTTTTATATTTTATAAAAAATACCCGTCATTTATTGATTCCAACTAATATTTGTTACTACCTCCTCCAAAAAAGTTCGAGTTCTAATTTGAGTGACAATTGAGAAAAAAGAACAATTTATTTTAAATGAGTTATAATTATAATTGAATCAGTGACAAGTTTGAGTATGCGATTAATGTATTGCTCTTGTCCATACTTTTATTTTGTTGTTGTTGATTGTTATCAATTATATTATAAGGTTATTTTTAACATAATATATTTATTATAAAATGATAGTACAAATTTATGGATATTTTTAATAAATTTTACATCTTATGAGTATAAATCATATTTTTTAAATTAGTCAAATATTCTTGAACAAATTTGGGGCCAATAAAAACATGGTGAAACTTCACCCAAATATGATTTGCCTAGAATATTTGAGAATTTTGGGTCAAACGCTAGCTAAAGGTAGATTTTTAATTGTCACTTCTACCATAACAAGAAAAGATAATTACTTTTCTATTTTACACTCAATATTAATTACTCCCTCCGTCCCATTTTATGTGGCAACATTTCCTTTTTGGTCAGTCCCAAAAAGAATGTCACATTTCCTTATATGGCAAGTTTATAAAAGTATAATTCCTCTTTTATCCTTGTTGGTCCCACTTAATCTTAAAATAATACTCCAATACATTTATGAGGAGAGAGAAAAAAAGTCTACTTTTTAAAGGGCAATTTGGTAAACATTTCAAAGTCTTCATTTATTTCTTAAACTCCGTGCCCGGTCAAATGTTGCCACATAAAATGGGACGGAGGGAGTACTTATTTTCCAAATCATTTTTCATATATATATATATAAAAGAGAGAGAGAGAGATTATGTAGTAAACTACTCATATTAATCAATATTTCTAGGGAAAATTACGCGTATAAGCAAACATATACTAGTTAATTAGTTAACACAACTATAATTTGCATTAATTACAATTCGCGACCTACTTTTAGCTATAATTATGCGGCTCAACTTTTTAGTTTTGTATAATTCGCACATTTGTATAATTCAGAATTTATATAATATAATTTGTATAACTTTTGTATAATTCAGAATTTGTATTATATAATTTGTATAACTGTTTAAACTTCTAATGTTTCGTAATTGCATACATTCGTGATTTCAAGTTTATACAAAAATAACTAAATCATACAAATGTACCCGCAAATTACACAAATGAGACATCTTAAATTATACTTACAACTAGGGGTGTACAAAATCGAACCAAACCGCAAACCGAGTCAAATCGGAAAAAAAAAATCCGACTAGTGGTTGGTTTGGTGTTGAAAAAAAAAACCGGTCTATATTTGGGTTGAGTTGGTTTTAACTAAAAAAAACCTACCAGAGAGACCAAACCAACCCGACATTATATATATAATTATAATTTTTTTATTTTATACATAAAAATATTTACTTTGATATCATTTTTATATATTTCTTATACTTTTTCATAATTTTTATCTTTTAATATATGGATAACGGTCTGAAAAATACCCCAACTTTGGTCGGATTTGCTGTTGCGATACTAAACTTTCATAAGGACCTATTACCTCCCTAGACTATTTAATACCATATTTTTTACCCCTTGAACTATTTAATAGTGTATTTTAAAGGTATATATGTGTCCACGTGGACACATTACTATTTATAATTTTGCATTAGTTTTTATGTCCATGTGGGCAAATATATATGTTTAAAATACGGTATTAAATAGTCTAGGAAGGTAATAGGTCCTCATGAAAATTTAGTATCGCAACAGCAAATCCGACCAAAGTTGGGGTATTTTTCAAACCCTTATCCCTTTAATGTATTATTTCAAGTTTGAAACTTAGAATTTTGAATGGTTCCATAAAGATTATAGTCCATATATGTTGGTAATTATAATAAAACTTAAATCAAAATCAAATTAATACTAATGCAAAAAGAAAATCAATTTAACACTAAGAATGACAATAATATTGAATATTGTTCTTTGGTTTTACATTAGTTTAGACAATTAAAGTACATAATCTAATTTTAATTTCCTTTAGTCATGTAACTAATACTTATTAAACTTATTTTAGCATGATTTAGTACTTCTAAATTATGACCATTTTCATTATGACTTGTTAATTTGCAATATTTGTTTTACGCGATTTCATTATTATTATTATTATTGGATATTTTAGTGTCATTAATCATATCATTGTTTGTGTTGTATTCTTAAAAAACACCTTAGATAGTTGTATTTTGGTAGGACTGAAGAAATATTTGAAGTACAAGTAAATTATATGTTTGTATGAATACTTTAGTGGAAAAACCCGAAAAAAACCGAGTTTTATTGGTTTGGTTTGGTTTATAGATTTAAAAATTCGACACAAATGGTTTGGTTTGATATTTGAAAAACCCGAACCAATCCGACGATGTACACCCCTACTTACAACCCGTAAATATGCAAACCATAGCTATGGAACATAATTAAATTTATTATAGTGACTATTTGTGAAAGTTTCCCTATTTTTAAGGTCATGCAGAGTCTAATGGACAAGTAAAAGTAAACAGATGACGTATTAGTCTAGTTATTCCATTTTCTATCTTAATAAAACAATAAATAGATTTCCACATAACTTACACACGTACTATTAGTTATGTGTGATTGATTATAAGGTAGCAACCAAACATGGTACTTTATGTGTTGAAATTTATATTCCCTTCTTCCACTTTTATTTATCATGTTGTGCTTTTTGAAAGTCAATTTGACTGATTTTCAAAATTAAATTAGATTACATTAATTCAATATTTTAAATAAACACATTAGATAATCAAAAACTATACGAAAAATACTATAAATTGCAATTTTTGCATATCAATATGATGAGAAAATACATCGTAAAATGTTAATCAATGTTCTTATATAATTTGACTCTAAAAAAGAAAACCATAACAGTTAAAAATAGATGGATGGAGTATATAATACCTAAAATGCTATACTAATTACCAAACATGATATTGTTGTTAATGTATGAATAATTTACTTCCTAACCAACAACTAAACTACTCCTAAGTCCGGATTGTATAAGATTCATTTACATTTTCCAAGAATTTAAGATAAATCTTTTATTCTAGATTATCAATTACACATATTATAGAAAATGGCTTGTAAATTGTAGGGGTGAGGGTCTGAAAAATACCTCAACTTTGGTTGAATTTGTTGTTGCGATACTAAACTTTTATAAAGACCTATTACCTCCCTAAACTATTTAATACCGTATTTTTTACCCCATGAACTATTTAATAGTGTATTTTAAAGGTATATATGTGCCCACGTGGACACATTACTATTTATAATTTTCCATTATTTTTTATGTCTACGTAAGCAAATATATATGTTTAAAATACGGTATTAAATAGTCTAGGGAGGTAATAGGTCCTCATGGAAGTTTAGTATCGCACTAGCAAATCCGACCAAAATTAAAGTATTTTTCAGACCCTTATCTCTAAATTGTAATTACATATTTTGGTATTTTAATTTATTACCCCATATTTAGGGATATTTACCTCGTTGTTGAGCTACTGTTGTTGTATCTGGCAATACTGTTCATTAATGTAAATGTGTCAATATCCTATTCAGTTTCACTAAAACTCCTGCAAAACCTTTTTTATGCCAAATATTGATCGTCTCCCAGTTAACTGAACAACAAACTTCCAATACAAATCATTTGGTTGCTCTTTCTTTGACTACTAGCAGATAACTCTATGTGCACCCAATTTTTGAATAACTGCATTAGTTTTGCACTTGTAAGATTAAGATCGATAATACTTATATTGATTCCGTACAAGTTCTTTATATTTTAGTATAATAAAACTAAAATCTTTCATGTGAAGTTAATGGACTATATAATACTTATAATTTAACACTAGAAAAAAAAAATTATTCTCAGATTGTAAGCTAAATTTTTTCTTTTGGATCTGGATTTCAACTTACGCCCCTCAACTTTAATTTAAAAATCAAACACACAACCCACCCCCACCCCCCACCCCCCATCGCTCTATTTTGACCCATCTTATTTTTTTTTAAAAACGTTTACTTTTTTTCATTTTGAATAGTAAAATATTACTCTAAAGAATCTTTTCCAAGAAAAGAATATTGTACGAAGAAATAGTAAGTTGATCAAAAGTAAGAGTAGCAAGAGAGTCAAGTAAATAAACCAATTTTAGCCCTTGATCGCTGAAGTTAGCAATATGAGCAGTAACCTTCAGTTGAAAATTCAGCTTATTATAAGACGTACAATATATTTGGGAAGAAAACAAGGAAAAAGTTCAGCTTATTATAAGCCGAACAATTCAGCTTACATTTTTTTTTTCAATTTTTATGTTCAATTGATCAATTTTTTTAGAAAATATTTTTTTTAGAAAAATAAGCTACACAAATTACATTTTATATAATTGGTAATGTCCTTCCTATCATCCAACACACATCATTTTCACCTCTAACCCCATTTCGATAGTCCCATCCCCACCACCCCAGAGTACCCCTACTCTACCTCCACCTTACTGTATATCTACTCATCTAGATTATGTATAAATATATTTAGGATGATATTTTAAATCATTTACTTCACTATGGAAGAATCCCTTTCTACGCTATGTTCTCAATAAAAAGTCATCATTCTTAGGGATGTCAATGAAGCGGTGCGGGTTGAGCTTAACCTACAAAAAATTTAATTCGCCCCGCCCCGCTCGACATAACAATTTTTTTCATTTTCGACCCGCCCCACCTGCATTATCTTTCTATTCATTGTAAGGAGGAATTCTCATCTATAAATAGTGATGTCTTCCTTTGGATATTTAAGAAGATGAGATACAAGAGAAATAGTGTAAGAAATAATGAAAAGTGTTATATTGTGTATATTGAGTTAGTGTAGTGAAAGAAAGAGTTGAGACAAAAGAAAATATTCTTAGTTTTCAACTATATTCACTATACAAACAAGAGAGTAATTATATGTTGAAGAAGGTATTCTTTTGTGGAGCTTTGGACTTGCAACTAATCCGGAGTTGTTTGAGTTGTACGATGTTGTTGTGCCCTTGAGGGGACAAGTCAAGAGTATTACTGCTGGATCGGTATAGATTATGCTGCAGTGACTTGAATCTCTTTAAAGAGAGCGAGATATTCGTGCCTCAACCTAAAGATTTATTTATGCATTTTTATCATATTATTTCAACTATAAATTACTTTTCAAAAGAACATTTTTCTCCATACCTAGCACACCCATAACGAAACTCAAGTCTCAAGTACTCTAGGAATTTCTTAATCATTTGTACCTTATGACTCTTTGGAAGTTAAAAGGAGAAATTCTTTTAGTTTTAGTTTTGCTTTTTTACCTAAAGACCACAAGAGGAATCAAAGATTTTTAGTTTATAGATTATGAATCATAACTTTTTTGACATGTCAAGTTTTAAACAAATTATTTCACTTATACATATTAAATAATATTCTCAAAATATAAATACAAGCTAAAATGCTAGTGCTGTTATACACAATTAGGGGCTATGCGCCGCCTGAGGCCCAGACCATTTTAAGTTTTGAGTATCCTCTACACCTAATGATATCTACAAATTTACCACACTGATCAAACATACTGACGTGCTATTAGGCATAAAACACAATTTTGTTGTCAAATTTCAGTTGATATTTATGCTCTCCAATTTTGAATATTTATAAATAGACATTTAAATTTACAAAAAAATTAATCAAATAAACACATGTATTTACGTAACATTCAACAGGACAATACACATCCCACGTAACATCCTTCATTTATGATACTACGTAAGACGTGTATATCTACTTTTGCATACTCAAAATTAAAGAGAATATATACATACAAACTAATGTCAAGTAAAAGAGAATATTTGAAATTATAATGTTGAAAGAAATGAGATTCATATACTTACCTTGAACTTCTTCAAATAGTTGCTTCTGATGAATCTCCTTTCCAGATCAAAGCATTATTATTTTAGATATACAGTGATGAAGAGAAATTGCTAGTAGTAAAATATAAATTTGAGGTGTTACCTTAAGTTTCTAAGTATTAACCAGCTGGTCAGAGTTATGCTCTGCTGGAGACCCATGAGTCACAATCCTCTCATTAAATTACTCTATTTATTTCACTTCTGGGGTCAAATTAAGGCAGACATGTAATGAGTACTATAAGTACTACTCCTATATTTAATTTAACATAAACAAATACTGCAGGTTTATATATTTTAATATTTATTCAATGACATCTTCTGTACAAATACAATTCTACAAAATAAAAGATTCACAACCTAGTTTTGACCTCTACCGTATATCCTCGAAAAGAAACGACAAATTAAAAATTATTAGCACGGGAATCCAAAGGAAACATCTACTCTTTGCTAATTACTCCTATTAAAGATGTAAAGACAAGCAAGCACGGAGGAAACGTATTATTTTTGGTTTCCTACGAGGTATTCGATATTCGTGGAGCCTCACTAATTCATTTTTGAGGACGGCTTTCCTAATATTTTTTTTTTCATATTCAAAACTTGAACCCGAAACTTCTGATTAAGAATGGAGAAATTTCAACCATTTCCATCACAACTCATGTTAGTCAGAAGAAGAGGAATTTCAACCACTCCACCACAACTCTGATCAGAAAAAACATACTAGACAGGAGAAATAATTTAGTTTTCTGATTTTCCTCAGTAATTAAAATTAGAGGTATTTACTTCCATTAATCACAAGTATAAAAATCTGAGGGGTCGTTTGGTAGAGTGTATTGGAGAAAATAATGCTTGCATTAGCTTGATGCATTATTAGTACCTTGTTTGGTACACTTTTCTAACCTATGCATAACTAATGCTTGTATTAGTAATTAAAATTAGAGGTATTTCTATGCATTAGTAATGCAATGAGTTCTAATGCATGCATTAACATTATTAAAGACACAATTATCCTCAAAAACTTTTTTTACATCCTTTCCATTATATTTGTTGAGGATATTTTTGTAAACAAATTTTTTTTCTAAAAAAACTATGTAATGCATAATATTTTTAGTACACCAAACCTTTTTTCCTGAGTTATCAAATAAAAGGATCCCAAATTTATTTATTTTTTAAAAAATTGGTACACCAAATCAAACATTGCATAAAAAAAATCTTATCATAACTAATTCAAGCATAACTAATACAAGCATTACTAATGCAAATATTACTAATACACTATATTTTATATTATTCTTGTACACTCTACCAAACAATCCCCAACTCTTATAAAGAGAAAAGTAAAGGCCTTTCCAGTACTAATCAGAAGATTTAGTAGGCCTTGTACAATATCTCTGTTAAAGATTGATAAAAAAAAAGTATTTCATTTGAAGATTTGAAAATTATTTTTGTGAATTGAAATAATGAATCAAATAGCGAACATTTGTAATTCGATGCAACGTTAATAGAGTCGTCTAATTAATTTATCTGAAAAGTTAGTGTTAGACTGTCACTGCGCTCTCCATCGTCTTACTTAATTATATATTTGACACGTCTCCTCACGTTTAAAACTAATACGTTAACCTTACTAATAATGATTGTTAGTAAACTTAAACCCAAGACTTTTATCTACTTGAATATCATATAGAATTTCGTAACCATATTTCATCTTGATTTCTTCAATTTGATATGTATCTACGCTCCAAGTCTACTTGTAGAACTAGAACTTGTATGTACATGATTTAATTTAGTTTTATTATTTTCAAGTCATCTTCATAAAATCGCAACCTTGTACAACATGATTGGATTTAATTTGAAGCATGGCTCATAAAGCAGACCAGATGGGACAGGTGAGATTTGTTTAATTAGTTTAATGGATTCTGGATTTTTTTGAATATTTTACTCTGCAAAATTTGACCGAATATATGCACAAATATTTACGTTGGAGCTGCTTATCTTATTCTTAGGTTAGCCATCAATGGTTATTTTTAATGAGTTACCTGCATACTCTATTATTTTACTCACGTCAAATCATATTATTTTATG
Organism: Solanum verrucosum; assembly: GCF_900185275.1. Classification (NCBI taxonomy): domain Eukaryota; kingdom Viridiplantae; phylum Streptophyta; class Magnoliopsida; order Solanales; family Solanaceae; genus Solanum; species Solanum verrucosum. The sequence continues at coordinate 629,685 of NW_026020569.1, forward strand.
TTATATAGCTTTAGGTTTTACAGATGAATTTAAAATGTCTTACACGAGACTAATCAGAGATACTCCGCAATTTTGATTTTTTTAAACTTTATCCAAAATAGTGGCGGAGTCAAATATTTTAATAAGGATTCAAAATCCAAAAAATAGACACATAAAGTAGTCAAAGGGGGTTCAACATCCACTATATATACCTAAAAAAATAGTTTAACTGAAACAAATCCAATTTTGAATACAAACACTGATATATATTGTTATCGCCAACGTATAATACACACAACAAAATAGTAATAACATACTAATTACAGATAGATTAATATAGAAGAATGTAACAAAAAGGGGATGAGATACTAGAACAGAGGGAGGGGATGAGAGATAATTGACAACCAAAGCTTCCACATAACCCTAGACCTTTTAACAATAACTAATTGGGCATGGATCCCATAAAAAACTCTCCAACATTTTACTCGGTCCAATATTATCAACTGGATCAGTCATATTTGCCACGTCTAGGCCATAGTCCCTTATGAAGTCATCATGGATCACAACATTAACCATGTATAAATAATATAATTTTCCACCAAAGGAGGTTCGAATGAACCCCTAAGGTGGCTGATCCAAAGTATGAGAGTCAAATTAATTAAAATTTGTGTGAATTTGAACAAGAATTTTTTGGAATATATTATTTTAAAAATAGAATTTGAATAATTAGTAACTAGGAGAACAATTTAAAATTAATATAGAAAAATATCCAAAATAATAGTTAAGATAAACAAATTAAAATAATATTTTTTTTCACACACTCTTCTTCACCGTGCAAGGATACAGAGGAGTTGTAGGCTCATATCTTATAACTTATCTAGAGAAACACGACATCCAGACTATACTTTTATACCTAGCTACAAGATTCGACCATCATCACTTCTAAAGTTTTCATATAGTGCTTGGATTTGAATTAGAGCTTCTAAAGTTAAAAGATAGCTAGTGTCTAGGATTTAAAGTTTGAAATTTCAATGTAAATTTTGAACTTTTTCAATAATCGAGACAATTTTTACACCTCATTTGGAGGGTCGTTATCTGTTATATTGTATTGCATTTTAAATATAATGTTTAATTTATTGGTACTTAAATTTTATTGTATCGTATTGTTTAAATTTATCGTTAGGTAATGATGAAAAAATCTATTTTATGTAACGATTGAATTGGTGTGATCGCGTCGTTACCTTAATATCTTCTTTTTATTTTGTCTTAATTTATTATTTAATAATCATATTTCATATTTTATCCTACCTTTTCATAGTAACTCTACCATGTACTCTATTTTTCTTTTAAGTTTATCATTCAAATTATTGATGTATGACATTATATATGTTGTGATGGAGGTCAATTCAATTTATCCAAATAGTGTATTCATTAAAACAATATCATACGATACAATACAATACAATTCGATATACTATGAAACGATACGTAACAATCATCCAAACAAAGTGTTAAGTCCTGTGTCCATGATATTCAGAAATTATATATACACGGAAAAATAAAAAAAATATGTTATATATACAATGTAATCTTTTTATTGAGGGGTTCAAGTGAACACTTTGAGCTTAGAGATGACAATGGGGCGGAACGGGTTGAGATTAACCCCAAAAATTTTAAACCACCCTACTCCATCCCGCATAACAATTTCTTTTTAATTTTCAACCAACCCCACCCCTGCCCCCACAAATCCGCCCCGGATAACAATGATCTTATGAATCCACTTTGCTCCATTTTAGTCCATTTAAGATAAATTAACCCTCTCTTACACTAAATACTAGGAGAAAATCTTGTGTATAGTACACGTGAATTATTCATCCATCTACTTTTATTTGTCCAATACATAAAAAATAAATGTTTATTTTTAATTCACAAATCTAATTTTTTCTTTTTACCATATAGCTATACAAATATCCAAATCACAATTCTTCTAGTATTTATTATGAATTTTGTCATAAGGCTATAAAAGAAATCCTGATCACGGCTATGCTTTAAATAACATGTCTAAAAGCCACAATACGTGCAAATAATTGTTCTTAGACACCACGAGAGGTCCAATTACCATAACAAACAATAAGACGGGCCCACAACTAAGAGGCCCAATTACACCATAACAAAAGGCTGTAACCTCAGTCTTGCTCCTCCTTTTCTTGTTCAGAAAGATTTGTTTCCTTGAATTACTCTTACAGAGCAAGAATAAGAAGACAGAAAGAAAGAAAGAAAAAGAAGAGCAATGGAAGATTCAAAGAAGATCGCACACGAAATTGGGGGAGTGAGAAACGATGCGTTTCGATTCGGGCTTCATGGTGTTAAGAGCGACATCGTTGGATCTCATCCTCTCGAGTCTTCTTATCACTCTGTAATCTACTTTCTCCTTACTATTATTGATTCATTTGCCTATACATATTTTCTGATCTCTCATTTGGGTACAGACGAAGGCTAGGCAACAGGAGATGAAGAGGAAGATACTTGCAAATACCTACGGGTCGGCTTTCCCTATGAAGTTAGAGCTCGATCGCCAAATTCTTTCCAGGTTGGTGTTTTTTTGTTACTCTTAGTATTTTATCTCTTAACGCATTGTTAGACTCTAGCTATAGTGTTAGTTTGGTTCGAATTCTGTGGTGAATGTAAGGGTTTTGATTGCGAAACCCCCTTTTTGTGCTTCACTAGGGTTTTATTCCTTTTTGATTGTGGGACTTGAATAGAGCGAAACTAATTTATATGCCTCAATCTCAGCCTTTTGTTTTACGGGCAAATTTATTGAGTTTTCCATGCTCATGGTTTGGGACTCATTTTTCTTTCTTCTTTGGATTTCGAGTCTTCTGGACCCATTAAACTGAATTCCCTTTTTAAGTTGATTTGTGTTATATTATGTTAGGAGTTCTCCCCTTTTGTATAGGTTTGTATAGGCAGAAAAGGATGTTTGGATTATTTGAGAGAGGGAATGAAGGAGGTCAATTTAGTTGCCAAACTGGCAGAGGTTAGTAAATTCACCGATTAAGTCCCATTACTTTGAATATAAATGGGAACTTTCACAGGAAAGGTGGTAAAGCCAAAGGTTTTAAGTGGGAAGATGAGCTAGTTAGGCTAAAAATTGCAAGTGTAAACTTGCTTCGTTTAGAAATAAATAAGGCTTTGATAAAGGCCTCTAGTTTCATCATCCAAGTCCATGAAAATTTCTGTCAGACTAGATGCAGCTCATTAGCAGATTCTCTCCGTAAATTCCTACAGGTAGTTGTTTCTCTCTCTTTTTTGGTGCAACTCTTGAAATTCAACTTTTCTTTTGGGGTTTTGAACAATAGTACTAATGCAGGAGTGTGTCTGTTTGACACAGAATTTGTGGGTCTCCCTTTTTGCTGAATTTCTTTTCCCTTCTAAAATTTGCAGATTTCAGAGGCCACCGGGGGCAATACCATCTTCAATGATTGGGTTAGAATCCCTAACCGGAGGGCTAGAGGACTTTGCTTTTGAGGACTACCTGAATGGTATCGAAATCCTTATGATATACTATCTCATTGAAATTATTTTTAATATGCTGCTAACATAAAAACTTGTCCATTCATGATGAATCCTCATAATACCCCAACATGTTTGGGATTGAGTTGTTGTTGTTGCATGTTGACCATGCTTTTCCATGGAAGATGCCTTTAATTGATATGGCTTTTGTTTGGTTGCCATTAACTCATAAGATATTGGAGCAAGACTGCTTATGGCACGTCTCTAAGGTCTTATAAAACTGTTTCACCTTAAACTGGGCAAGTTTGAACTATCTACTCTCTCTGTATAATTTTATATGACGATCTCAGGCTGGATACTAAATTCTATGACATATAAGTTATAAATGTATATAACCTTTGGAATTCGCTTGAAATATATGTCTTCAACATGCTTATATCATTCCAATAGAAGCATATCAGTAAAGGATAGGAGGAGTGTCAAAATTAAAGAGCGTGTAGAGAAATGTGTCTATATTTGGAATGGACGAAAAAGAAAAGAATGTCATATAATATAAGAACATATGGAGTAGGTAATTCTCATATACAAAGAAATTTATTCTCGTTTTTCTCTGAACTAATCCAAGGTAAGAGATGCTTCTCTGGAAGTAGAGAGTAGACAACCTGCTTAGCCTGATTAGACCTGATCTACTGCTTAATTGAGATAATTTGACATCAAATGGATGCCAGCTGATTCCATTGTAAATAATGTATTAACTTGTGCCAAACAATTCCTCCCACTTCCTGGAACTAGTTGATGCTAAATGTAAAATTTCCATGGTTTTCACTAAGTTCTTCAGTGCATAAGAGTACTAGTTTTCCTTCTAATGCCATCTCAGTTGATAGCTTTAGTTTTTGGGTGTTACTTTCCATATGTTTCTTATTCCAATTGACTGCTGGCAGTAGGTTCTGCTTCTAACCAGCTGTGTTGTGGAGTTTCCGGAGATATCTTTGAGATGTTGGTGAGGAAGGGGGGGTTGCTGTTGCATGCCATTGGTTTTTTTTGACTTGACTTTCATTTTTGAGTATGTCTGTATAAATGTATATACTTGTGGTTTTAACTTGGTACGTGTTTCTTGATGCTTCTTACAGATCCTAAGGAATCTGAGAGCTTTCGTCCAGTTGACATGCATCATGGCGTGGAAGTTCGCCTTGGGCTTTCTAAGGGACCTGTGTGTCCCAGTTTCATTTGAATCCTTTGCAATTGATTGAGAAACTGTTACTTGTAATGCTGCTGCTGCTGTGTACTTGTCGTCTCCTATAAACCTTGTGTCTTGGGTATTTTTAATATCAGCTGGATTTGGAAACACGTAATTAATGTTGTTTTTACCTTTTCTATTTTCTTCCAATTCTTTCTTTCTTACTTTTTATTTCTTTATCTTCTGCTAATCCGAACACCAGTACCAGCTCCAACTCAACTCCTTCCTTATCTTTTCATGTTTGATTGGATCACTAAGTATTGATCCCATCTCCTTCCTAATAACTTACGTGAACCTGGTATTTATGCCAATCGTATGTACATCTTTAGGGTAAAAGGAAGCCAAATTGCCATAGAGAAGGAAACGACGAAGAGAGAAACACTAATAGCCAAAAGATCAAAGACCAATCATGATTTTTATAAAGCACATTCGAAGTATAACAAAATGAACAAACAAAAACATATCTATTACATTGATTAGTTTTCAGCGTAAGATTATCAATTGACTTCAGTCCAACAAGAGTAGTTTCGCCTTTGCTCACATATAGGATTGCAATGAACAAGTGATAGGAATCTTAACATGTAATTAGGACAAATGAAGTAAGAATTTATTAATGAATCAATATTTTCTATTTATCGAACACATTGCACCTGCACACAGCATCCACCATTAAAAAAAAGGAAAGGGGAAAAAATAAATAGTAAAAGTTACGCCGTTTTAACACTCTGCTGCCAATTCCCAGCTGAAAGCAGCACTGTAAAACTCACGCAGCGCACAAACCCTGCCAACCTGAAACCCCCATCTCTGATTCTATTCTATCCCCTTAACTAAACCCTAGATTTCTTCTTTCTTCCATCGCCATCCTCTCCCCCATGGATTCTCGCCGTGTTCCTCGAACTGTGAGCGACCCTAAGGTTCGTCAAGTCGGGTTCTTCGCTCCACCCGACCGGTCCCAATCGGGTCCATTCATCCCATTTTCCTCTTCCCCTCCCGTTTCCGATCTATCCCCTTCCGGTAACTCTCTTTCCCCTGTTATGATCCCTCCTCCTCGTCACCTCTCCGTCGACGTATCCCTACCCCGTCCCGGTAATCTTTATCCGGCACCCTTGTCCCCTCTCCGACGTGATTCTATCCCAGTCGGAAGCTACAATCCATCTGAATTCTCTTCTCCTACTACCACTAACTTACCTGATGATACCTCCTCTCCTGGATGGCATCGCAGGGGGAGTTCTGGTAAATTTGCTACTTCTCTTCCCTCTGCAGGATTTGAGTTGCCTGCTGCCAAGCAGAACAGCTTTACTGCCTCTAGATTGACTACAGTCTCCAACGTGAATGCGCCTTTGGGATTATCAGGTTTCTCCTCTGTCCTGTATGTCAATACTACTAACTTTTTTTTTCTCTCTCATATTGCTATCATTGATAAATTTATCTATGTTTTGAATTTAGATAAGGATGGGGAAGTGCAAAAGGAACGAACTGCAAGTTCAAAGCCATTGAAAGAGAAAACAACCAAGGCTGAGAGGCGTGCTCTCCAGGAGGCTCAAAGAGCTGCAAAAGCTGCTGCTAAAGGTTGATATTTCCAGATTAGATTTCTTGGTATCTTTTTGTGTTTTTTTCTTGATATGCTTTCTTTTTCCTCAATGAATTGCTACAAGTTGTGTTTCTCTGTTATGTACCAAAAAAAGAGAGAAGATTTTATAAGGTTCCTCTCTGTTTAAAGTGGACTATGGTGTTGTTATTTGTCTTATAAATGAATAAGCCATGGTTATATTCTGTGTAGAGGCCAATTATTTGAATTAGGGGATCTTAGTCCTTCGTGAATATATTGGTCCGTTTACATGTCAGCACACGTTGTAATTCGAACTAATTGGTTTTAAGAAATTTACAGTTTATATCCTTGGAGAGAGGATCATTTGATTAACCTTTTGTTAATCAATGCCTTTTCTTTTCAATCTATTAAATATGAGTATTTCCTTGTCGGAACATATGATATTTTTGGGAAATGTAAAGCTGCTAGCCTGGTGCCATTTGGCCGAGAAATATCTAGAGTAAATCTATACAGGTTTGTCTTTCAGAGTATAGACAAAGCCCTGCAAATTTAAGTATCTTCCTTATGTTCGTTTATGGGGGATTAAAATGGCTGTAACAGCTAAAAGCTGTTGTTTTGCATTGATATTGATGATTCTATACTATTTCTCTACCTGCAGTGTAGTGCCAGAAAGCTGGCTTTTTTTGGTATCGCTTTGTTGCTTGACACTTCTTGGAATGCCAGATTTATATACGTTAAAAAAGTGAACTATTTGGTAGGGCTGTCATCTGAATATTTTTGGATCTACTGCTTGAAGAATGTATTATTTCCATGTAGTTGCAGCCATGTGAATTTTGTTTTCCTTGTGCTATTTCACATTTGTCATATTATCAAATACAATTATGTTTTTTTTTTTGTAAAAGAAAGCATTTCGAGCTAGGGGGCAGTTGAAAAACAGATGTTGGGACAGCTGACCTCGTTGCTGTGGTTTCTGCATTGGGACTTTAGGAGTTGATGGAAATTTCTCTGCTTAAATTGGACATATCATAGTTCATACTCCCTCATCTTGCTTTTGGGTGGACAGTATGGTGGTTTCTGTGTTCCGTACAGACTAAATTTACTTCTGAATAGATAAACCATGATGTTAATGCATTAAAGAGAAATGTATTTAGTGTGGGTCTTGGACATTTCTTTCCATGTGAATAGACAGTTGGCTTCATTTAGTGGTTAAGGAAGATTGTATCCTCACCAGTTTGTTACAGTACGGCACCTCTATGTACTGCTCTCCACAATCTTGATATTCTATGACATCCAAACTCTCTTTTGGCATTTCTATGTGCCTTTGCTCTGCCTACTGCATAGCATCCTCACTTGTCATTATTGATTTTCCTTGCAGAATTTCTTATCTTATTAGGATTTGATTCTTTAAAGTTGAAAATCATTCTTATTGGGGATATGTTGTGTATCTAAAGTATTACTGCAGGGAAAACGTTTTTGCTTTGTTCTTTGATTCATATTGAGTATTGTATCCTTTCTACAGAATCATAAAATTTATTAAGGGTTGTCATGATGATTATATGCCAGGTGAAGGAACTAAGACCACCACTGCTGCTTCTGAAAATTTAAACCCAGTAAAGATTGCCAAGGGCACTTTACAAAAGAAAGAAAGCCCTCCTGTTGCAGCTCCTGAAAAAAAGGGCAGTGATCGTGCTACAGATAAAGATAGGAAAAAAGATGTTCCTCATCCACGGATGCAATTTGATGATAAGAGTCGTGTGGAGAAGGCAAAGAAGCGCTCAGTAGTGAAGCAAACTGAAGCCAAAAACAGGGTTGAACTTTTTAGGCATTTGCCTCAGTATGAACATGGAACAAGACTTCCCGAGCTTGAATCAAAATTCTTCCAGCTAGATCCAGTTCATCCTGCTGTTTTTAAGGTATACCCTGAACTTATTATTTTTCTTGTTCCATCTATTTTTTCCTCTTTCTAGTTTGGGTTTGGAGGAAGGTGTTTTTGACTCATTGTTGATGTTATGTTGCTTAACGTTAGTCCCCCACCCCATCCCCACCCCACAAAACACACACAAAAAAAGGGGGAGTCATGGTCAATTATGGACTTTGACCATCTTTGTTAAATGTGGAAAATGTAATTAGAACAGTGTAGCTCCAGGACTCCTGAAGAATCAAGGAGAGCTGCAAGAGCTTCTTTCTAATTTGCTACAAGGGTATATGGGTGACTAGGAGCTAGTATCCTGCTAGTACTTCAAAAATTCTTGCATTGAGATCTTGTATTTTCTACTTGGTATTAGGTTGGACTTAGATATTTGGCTGGAGATATTTCTGGTGGGAATGCCCGCTGTATTGCTATGCTTCAAGCTTTCCAAGAGTCCATCAAAGACTACTCAACTCCCCCGGAGAAAGTTCTTATAAGAGACTTGACTGCAAAAGTTAATTGTTATGTTTCATTTTTGATCGAGTGCAGGCCCCTCTCAATCAGCATGGGGAATGCTATTAGGTTCCTTAAAACTAGGATTGCGAAATTGCCTTTGACTTTGTCAGAGTCAGAAGCTAAAACCACTCTTGTGACAGATATTGATCACTTCATAAGTGAAAAGATAATACTTGCAGACAAGGTAATAGTCAAGCATGCAGTAACTAAAATAAGGGATGGTGACGTTCTTCTCACTTATGGATCCTCCTCTGCTGTTGAAATGATTCTGTTACATGCTCATGAGCTTGGCAAGGATTTCCGTGTCGTAGTAGTTGACTCACGTCCAAAGCTTGAAGGGAGATTACTACTTCGTCGGTTGGTGGGGAAGGGTGTTAAGTGTACATACACTCATATAAATGCCATTTCTTATATCATGCATGAAGTTACAAGAGTACTTTTGGGTGCTTCATCAGTTTTGTCCAATGGAACTGTCTATTCAAGGGTTGGAACAGCCAGCGTTGCTATGGTTGCTCATTCATTCCGAGTTCCTGTCTTGATATGTTGTGAAGCGTATAAATTTCATGAAAGGGTTCAACTTGACTCGATTTGCTCTAATGAACTTGGTATGGGTCCCAGCCTCACCCGCTGTTCCATTGTTATTTTTTTATGCTTATAGCTTTCTTCAGGGATGGCAGCCTGTGTCTTACTAGCTCAGTCATGTGTCTGTACAGGTGATCCAGAAAGTATAGCTAAGGTTCCTGGTAGGATGGAAATTAACCACTTGGATGGGTGGGCTAACAGTGATAATCTTCAACTTTTGAATCTGATGTAAGTATCATTATGTCAGAGATGATATATTCGGTTTTCGCTAACCAGTCAAGTTCTTAGAGCTTACTTCTTATTTCCAACCCTTACAGTTACGATGCAACACCTTCAGATTATGTATCAATGATAATTACAGATTATGGCATGGTAAGTAATCAACGGTTTTGTTTATATCATTTCCTACCCTATATGGTTGCTGATGTAATTACCTAAACGAGCATCTAGTATAACTTGGAGTTTATCTCAATATATGCAGATCCCTCCAACAAGTGTTCCTGTAATAGTTCGCGAGTATCGCAGAGAATATTTATGGACATGAAAGGAACACAACTAAAATCTGCAAAGATCTGATAGTTGCCTCAAGAAAAGCAAAGGGACATGGGTTCTGACTACACTATGCACAAGTTTTTCGTCCCATCCTGCTATGTGCGTCTCAAAGATATAGATAGGGACATGGGTTCTGACTACCTTTGCGTAACATCTGTTAATTTATCTTCGGTTCATTTTTGTGATAATGATTTTGAGTTATGTGCCTCAGGTTTTGGGTTCTCTATTTTTAGCTGACCCCATGAAGAGTGCGATTTCTCCGCCTCTCAGGGCAATTTTTGGAAATGTAATCTCTCGATGGCAACAGATTTGTGAAATTGTGATGTTGATTTTCTTATGAATAACAAATTCGTTAAGTGAGTCACCTTCCACCTCTCCATCATGTTTCTGTCTGGTTTAGATTTAATTCTTATTTTGTGAGCGAATAACATGATTTTGTTATTACTCTAGTAGGATGCTTGATCTTTATGTTTCTGATAGAAAATGAGGAACTTGATATACTTGTCCAGTAAATCTACTAGACAAGGTTTATTTAAAGATGTTCTTCACTTTGAATAATGTCATTTTATGATTAACAAACGCAATTGATTTAGGACATAAAACTATTGGTGTTACCCCCTTGTGGATGTAACTTGCAATGCTTATGAGAGTCGGGGTTTCAAAAAGAAGAAAATGACTACTTTTCTTGAGGAAACAGAGGCCCTAGAAATTACGATGTGACATTCAATTCCAAACTAGACAAATGGTGAAATTAGTGTCAAGGATAGGACAGAAGGCAATCAGTTGCATCATAGAAAATGAACTTTAGATTCGTTCTTTGAAAGGCTATTAGACAAAGAAATTAAAAAGAAAAGAAAAGGGAAAGATTCATTAGTGGACACAAAACAATCACTATCACATCTTTGTTAATGATGAAATTACTTTGGCTAATACGTTTTAAAATATTTCCCCCCTTGATCCGTACGACGATGAGAATCCAAAGTAATTCCCGCGAGAGCCTGTATGAGTAAAACAAGAAGATTTAAATATTGCATTAAAAAGTCTGCCGTAATTAGTAAGCAAGTTAATTAATTACTCCATATGCTCGACACGATCTCCTAATAACAAATGGTCATGCTTTTATATTTTGATTTTTGAGCAGATAAATATAAAAATATCATTTTTCTCCCCTTGAATTTCAACATTCCAAATTTATAACAAAGTATAAATTGATAACCGAGTGTAGGGATTGTTTTTATATACTCCATATATATTTGGTTGAGAAAAACAGTGGAATAATAGTCCATACATCACAGTCGCTATTTATATTTTAATATCATAATTTCTACTTCTAGAATATTAAAAAAGGATAATAATTTGTTATGACACATTTGAAATTATAAAATTAATTCCAAATTTTTTATAATCATACGAATATGATGACTTATTTTAAAATGATAAATTTCGAAGTCTCTTGTTGTCTTTTTTTTCTTCTTACTAAAACTCAATGTTAGATCAAATTAAATCACTTGAATGAGTGAAAGTCAATATTTTTCAAGTAAAATTGACCAATAATGGATAATGCAACTGTTTTTCCAGAAAGAAATGAGTTAAAGTCACCAATTCCAATGCCTCGACACCGTGGCATTCCTATGCAGCATATTCCCATTAGCACGCCAAATTCTTCTCTATTTTTATAAATAAAACCCTTGGATCCCTTCCTATTTACTCCTTCACCCCCCCTCTAAACCAACTCATAATAGAACTTATAATACTCCCCCCTTTCATTTTTTAATTTCATCTTTACTATAAATAATTAATCCATAATACTTGTCATTTTATAAAATTAATGTCTAAATTACAATATTTTCCTATTATACTCTTGATAGTTAATTAACCTTGAAAATAAATATTTAACCAACATAGAAAAACTAAGTAAATAATTCATGTTCATTGGTCAAATTAATTAATTAAAATATATTAATTCATATTCATTGATTGAAAACTTAACTCCCAAAAAAATTAATTAAAGATAAAATAATAAATTTACATAATTTCTTAATACTCGTAAAATTTAAAATAATGACATATAAATAGAAACGAAACCAAGCTAAACTCTCAAAAAGCAAAACATCACTTTTGATACCTTAGGCCTAAGCCAATTCTTAACGGTGCCCTTAACTATTAGTAACTATTTATGATTGGAGGGCAATTGCGTCACTACAACGCGAAACACACTTTGGAGCTATCAATTTCCGGAAAAGACCCCTGTTAACGGTTATAAATACCGGGCGAGGAAGGTCGAAATGGTAAAAGCACATAGCCGAATCACTGTCTGGCGTGGGATCAGTACATAAATAGATAAAAAAACAAAAAGTAGTGAGGTAATTGTGAAAAAGCGAGGGAGCCGGAGGAGCCTCTTGTAAATTAGGAAATTCTCCGGCGAGGGTTTCAAATTCCGGTATCAGATTAACGGTTTTGCTATTTCTTGATTTTCCTATCATTCTTCTTGCCGAAGGTAGTAAATCTGTGATTTTCTGAATTTCTTGAGTTCTTGGAATCTTCCAGATGTCTACGCCGCCGAGGAAATCTTGGACCGGGTGGTCGCTGTCACCAAGAACCGAACCTGTTGACAAGGGCAAAGGCATCGCCTTCACGGGTACTGCTCAGAAAAGATTGACGAGCCAAGATTACGGAAATATGGATCAAGAAGCGCTAATTGAGAAGGTCTCCAAGCTCGAAAATGAGGTTAGGAAACTTAAGTATCTGTTGTTATTTGGAAACTTGTGGGTTAAGTTTAGTAACAATAATATTAGTAACCCAACTTTGCACTTTTATATGCCTATTGTTTCCACCCCTAATTGGATAATTACAAATTTAATTTACACTCATATGTGAAGCTGATGTAAAATAGGAAATCCACCCTTAGATTAGATGTTAGATGTAGGATTTCTGATCTTGGGGCTCTTCTTTTGTGTGTCAATTTGTCAAGTTAAGTAGTGATTTTCTATTTATAACTTTTGTACTTATAAAGAGAGAGCTTTGTAGTAATGTTAATGTTGTTTATCAACCTATTATTGCCCTCACCTTATTTCCTCACTTGTGGGATTACACTAAGTGTGTTGTTGTTGTTCTATTGCGCTCACATTATTGATGCTTTAATGTTTTTGGATTGTTATGTATCGTTTGATGTTATGTTTGTGAATGGAAAATCTCATTTTAGGCTGTGTTTGTTTTCCATTTTACCCTAACTTGCCTGCACCCCTCAACCCGCACAACCCGCTAAAAGGAGAATAAATTAAGAAGCTGTGGTTGGGCCATAGACAAAAGATAGAAAGTGCAAATGCTCACAATAATATGCCGAAGCCACTTGCAGGGTAGAAAGAAGAGTTATTGCTTTTTTTTTTTGTTTGGGGTTTTATGTTATTTTTTCTCAATATATCAGCTTCACAGTTGGTATATTTACAATGGGCGTTCAATCATGTCGACAAAGTTGTTTACTGCAACACTGCTTTATTTCTTCTGCAGCTTTTTGACTACCAATACAATATGGGTCTTCTCCTGCTTGAGAAGAAGGAATGGTCTTCTAAGTTTGAAGAAATCAAGCAAGCCTTAGAAGAATTAAATGAGGCCTATAGAAGGGAACAAGCATCTCATTTAATTGCTATATCTGAAGTGGAGAAACGGGAAGAGAATTTAAGGAAGGCGCTTGGAGTCGAGAAGCAATTTGCGCGAGAGGTACAAGTTCTACTTCTTTATTAAGCATTCATAGGTTTTAACATTCATTGTTCTTCGAAGAAATCGGCAACTCATGCCCGATCTTTCAGATCCATTTTCCAGTTCAGAAAAATAAATTGGTGACTCTAACTTGATTACTTACTGTGTTTATTGCTCTGGTACATTTCATCAGGAAAGCCAAAACCTGTTTCCTTTAGACAAGTAGGTATATCATTCATGATGCATTTCATCCTATGTGCTATTTAGAACGTTGCCAGTACTTGTTTCTAAGGACTAAGTAATCAGTGATTTAGTAGTATAGGGTATTAACACAACAACAATTTATAGCATGCGTTATAATTTACAATTTCAGGATAATAATAATAATGATACTATTATTATTATTATTATCATTATTATTATACTAAACTAACAATGTACAGTTTTTGAGACCATGTAATTATTGGCAGACATAATCTGCACTTCTGGTAAGAGCTATCAGATGTTTATATGGGATGTTATCTCACAATTCTGGCACCTGTTATATCAATTTTTATTTTAACCTATAATGATTTTAGTGCATATAAATCCATGTTGGTATTCTTTAAAGTAACAAAATTATAACAGTCCAGATTGACTTGTATGCTTGGCTTCTAGTTGTAGTGGCTGATTTTATTGATAACATGCATTTTATATGTTGAACTTGCGCAAAATTCCGGCTTTCATTTCCTTATAAATTACAAATTTTTAATGAATTATTTAAATGGCTTCCTCCATGTTATTCTTAGATAATAGCTATCTAGCAAGGTTCTGTCTATTGAAGTTCTTCGTGTTGTGATGACTGTTAGTTTTGGTGACTAATGTGATGACGCGCAACATCATCATGTCACTTAGGTGCCATGTGGCATAAAGTTGTCAATGTGGAAGGCTTACATAGGAAGAAGTCGAGATATATGGAGATCTCCCTTAGAATTCCATGGATTTGCATGGAGGGTATGTGCACTAACAACTATAATTATTGGTTTGATGCAGCTAGAGAAAGAGTTGCGTGAGATGCGCTCGGAGTATGCGGAGACCAAATATACCGCTGATTCAAAATTGGCAGAGGCAAATGCACTGGCTACTAGTGTTGAAGAGAAATCATTAGAGGTAGAAGCAAAGTTGCGTGCAGCTGATGCCAAGCTTGCTGAGGTGAACAGAAAGAGCTCTGAAATTGAGAGGAAACTTAATGCAGTCTATGCCCAAGAAAATTCACTTCAAAGAGAACGGTCATCTTTCAATGCAGAGTATGCTATTGGCTATCTATGAGACTTTCTTATCCCATATTTCACCTCTAATTTGTTCCCATTTAAATTCACAGTTGCTTGATAGTGATGCTCTTTTCTCTTGTTGTGTCAGGCGTGAAGCTTATGAGACTAATTTATCCAGACAAAGAGAGGACTTACAAGAATGGGAAAGAAAACTACAGGCAGCAGAGGAGAAGTTGGCTGATGGCCGAAGATTGCTTAACCAAAGAGAGCAGCGAGCCAATGACACTGATAGAATTTTGAGGCAAAAGCAGAATGACCTTGAAGATGAGCAGAGGAAAATTGTCACCGCTAACTCAGTTTTGAGGAAGAAAGAAGATGATATGAGCAGCCAGATAGAAGATCTTACTCACAAGGAGAAGGCAAGTTTCCTTTGAATTCTTCACGTGCCTAGCTGCAAAAGTGTAGTATGATATTTACCTTACAAGTTTTCCACTTGATACAGGAACTTGAAGATGCAAGAAAGAGTCTGGAGATAAAAGAGAGGGAGTTGCTCGATCTACAGGAGAAACTGAATATTAAAGAGAGAGTGAGTTCCTTTGTCCTTTCCTTTTCTGGGTTTGTCTAGTACGGATGGTTGAAAGTTAAGGCATTATTGATGAACGTGGCCTCTGTTATCTTGAGTTCACTTTTGTCTGGCAATTATTTATTACGACGAAGCCATCAATCCTAGAAATTTTATCAGTAATTATCTTCTTTTTTTTTCTTGAAATTTTTGGAGAGGAAATTTAGCAAATTGTTTTTGTTGAAAATTTTCCTTTGAACCTGTTCCAATTCTTTGAGTTGCCCTTTAAAAGCTTCCTCTGCCTTACGTTTTCTGTGGTTCAGTTTTCTAGTTTTCCTCCATCTTCCACCCTCCGAGTCTTTTGAGGAAGAGAGTAACTTGAAAAAGAAAAGTCAAGTATCTAAGATACCATTAAAGTTTGACATTTACCTTAAGACTTGTCCTTTCTAATTGTAAACAGGATGGTATTCAAAATCTAATGGATGAACAGCGAAGTGTCCTGCATTCCAAGGAAGAGGAATTTGAATTGGAACTGAGGCAGAGGCGGGCATCATTGGATGAGGAACTGAAAGGTAAGGTGCTTGAACTGGAGAAAAAGGAAGCTGAAGTTAATCACATGGAAGAGAAGATTAAGAAACGAGAACAGGCCGTCGAAAAGAAAATGGAAAAAGTAAAGGAGAAGGAGAAGGATCATGAGTTGAAGTTAAAAGCACTGAAGGAAAAGGAGAAATCTTTGAAAAATGAGGAAAAGTTTTTGGGAACTGAAAGGAAGCAACTAGATTCTGAGAAGGAGAATTTGCTAGCTCTGAAGGTTGAGCTTGAGAATGTAAGAGCTGAGCTTGAAAAGCAACAGATCAAGATTAGTGAGGATACAGAACAACTTAAAATAACTGAAGATGAGAGAATGGAATATGCTCGCCTACAATCGGAACTGAAGCAGGAGATAGACAAGTGTAGACTCCTCCGAGAAGATCTATTGAAGGAAGCTGAAGATTTGAAGCAGGAAAAAGAAAGGTTTGAGAGAGAATGGGAAGAACTAGATGAGAAAAGATCTGAGATCAAGATAAACTTGCAGGAACTTAATGAACAGAGAGCGAATTTCGAAAAACTGAAGCGCACTGAAGAGGAAAGGATAAGCAAGGAGAAGCTGGAAACAGAAAATTATGTCCAGAGGGAGTTGGAAGCCCTTAGAGTGGCAAGAGAAGCATTTGAAGCTACCATGGATCATGAGAAGTCAATATTAGCCGAGGAAACTCAAAATGAGAAAAGCCAAATGCTTCATGCTTATGAACAGCAGAAAAGGGAACTTGAAAGTGATATGCAGAGGAAGCAGGAGGAAATGGAGTCTGCACTGCATGCACAAGAGAAACTCTTTGAGGAAGAGAGGCAGAAGGAGCTCAGCAATATTGAATATTTAAAGGAAATCACCCATAGAGAAATGGAAGAGATGAAATTAGAAAGAGTCAGTCTGGAGAAAGAAAAACAGGAAATTTCTGCTAACAAGGGGATTCTTGAAGTACAACAGTTGGAAATGAAAAAGGATATTGATGTGCTTGTTGGCTTAAGCAGGAAGTTGAAGGATCAGAGGTTAGCTTACATTAAGGAAAGGGACAGGTTTATTGATTTTGTCAAGCAGCAGAAGAGCTGCAGCTCTTGTGGAGAAGGAATTCATGTAATTGAGTTTTATGACCTTCAAGCTCTAGCTGAAGCAGAGACTTTTGAGGCTCCTCCTCTGCCAAGTGTTGCACAGGAATATTTGAAGGATGGTCTACAAGGATCTCCGGGAAGGGCTAGCGATGAGCTGTCCCCTGGAGCTCTTAATACAGGATCCATGGTTTCTGCTGGAACCATGTCCTGGCTTCGAAAATGTACATCCAAGATTCTCAAATTCTCACCAAGCAAAAACATTGGAAATGCTGCTTCTGATTGTCTGATTGATGAATCTTCTCTGTCACAGAAGTGTGCAGGCATATCACCAAATAAAGAATCAAACAAAGGAAATCCAATGGATCTGTCTGTTTCCATGAATGTTCTTGATGATCAGAGGGTTCAACAGGATGATGGCGTTAGAGAGGTCAAAGTTGGCCAAGACAATGTAGAAGACTCTCATCATTCAGACATGAAAGCTGGCAAGCGCAGAACTGTCAAGAAAGGGCGTGGTAGAACTAGTAAAACAGAAAAAGCTGCAAATACAAGGACAGTTCTTGGAAAAATTCCTAAAGAGGGTGAGAATATCACCAATGGAAGTTTGGAGACTTCAGATAATATGAACGAGGAGAGCCAGAGAGGATCTGGTCTTTTGGGTGGAGCACCGAGAAATGCCAGAAAGCGTAGTCATACATCACAGGGAACAGCTAGTGAGATTGATGGCAATAATAGTGAAGGACAGTCGGATAGTGTAGCCAGCATTCGTGGGAAGAGGAGACAACAGGCTGCCCCTAGTGTGCAGGCTCATGCCGAAAGAAGATACAATCTGCGCCGACCTAGAAGGTACGTTGTTTGAATGCCTTCTTAATAATGCATAGACTTGTTCTACCGACACACCTAAAAAGATTTGCAATGTGAAGTAGGACCTTAGGACATTGCAGAACTTTTCTTGAGAATCACATGGAAAATTTTCATCCCTCCACCCCCCTCGAAATATATATATATATATGTTGACCAAGCATTATGAGCCACTGTTATTCACATGCTCAAGAGACAATTTTATTTAGGATAATTCATGGTAGTTGACTTGCACATTCTTTTGTTCTCAGTGCTGCACCAGCAACATCCAACGGATCTTTGCCAGACCCAGTCTCAGAATCTCAGGAAGAGAATCGGAACTCTAAAGCTTCCCTGCAAACTCCTCAGGTGAACAACAGTGAAGATGTAAAAGCTAGAAATTTCGTCATTGGTCATCCCACGGTAGCTGAGAGCCCTGTTAGTACTCTTTTCCATCTGTTATACACAATTTCATAAACATACTCAAACTTGTTGGAATATGTTTCAGAAGTTCTTTATACTTGAGCTACTTTTGTGTGGTATGCCCATATTTTATTCTCTTTTATTCCTTGGAACACCTCGTTCCACTGGATTTTACTACAGTTTTCTTTTGAAAAGGTAAAAAATATTATTTACAAAAGCAGCATTAAGTGCTGCAACCCTCTGCAGAGGGTGAGCAAATTCGTACGACAATTTCATGTTTGAAAAACTAGTGTAGCAGCATTAGGTGGTGCTGTTATAGACTGGTAGTTTCATCAATGTGATATATGTTTTTTTGTAACCAGCTGTTAATTAACATTTATTATATTTCTCTTGCCAGTTGAATGATGCAGTGGACAATCAGGAAAGCAGTGCTAACATGGCAAATGAGTTGTTGGATGATACAGGTTTGAGTGAAGAGGTGAATGAAACACCAAAACGACCTTCAGCTTACAGAGATGAGGAAGGGTCTGATGACAGTGATGATGAGGAGGAAGAGATAGAACATCCCGGTGAAGTCTCTGTAGGGAAGAAGATTTGGACTTTCATCACGACATAGTGGAGACCTAAATAACTGTAGATTGTGGTCGTGCATTGGAGGTAGCTCTAGGAATCTTGATTGGTATTTTGTTTCTCTTGCTACTTGTAGAGTAATTTGATGATTTTAGAGTAATGTGCAGTGGTGTGTATCCTTAAAGTTTAGTCAACAGAAATCAGTTTAGGGTCGGAAATTTGATTGTTCATATAATGTTGGTCCAACTCTGGGTGCATGCATATTGGTTTAACAATTTTTAGTATCCATATGCTTGCTGTCCCTAAGTTGACCATTGCAGCTGTAACACTAGAGTGTGCTTCTCTCCTGTATTTGATTTTGATCCTCCTTGTAGGTGAAATTGTGGACGACTGTGTAATTAGACTTGCGTACATATCTGAGATGCTATTTTCTATGTTTTGTTACTAGAGAAATGCTTTTCATGGTAAGAAGAAAAGTGGCTTCTCACTTGTGGTTAGATTCGTTACCACTATCTTAACTTTTAGTTTCATTACATTTTCTCTTCAATTTTCAAATAATAAATAAGTTTTTATCGAACACACTGATTTGCAAATAGTAAACACCAATTAAATTTGGAGAAAAAAAACATCTATATTTTAATGAAGCAAACACCAAACACACGAGAATCTACAAAATGGGGGCAAAGAGGCCTGTATTATAGGGATCTGTGTTATATGTTCAACAGGAAATTCTGCCACAGACACTTCTCTTCGACTATATTAACTACTTGTATTATATTTATCTACAAACAACTACACTTTAGCTAAATTAACTATTTGTACTACTATATTCATCTCCAAAAACTTCCTGAGTTCCCACAAAATGGGTATCTAGGGAGGCAAGCTAATAAGGCCTAAGCCATGTTAATCAACTACAGTTGGCCACTATGTACATTTCATGTTTAACATATATACTATGATCTTGAGCAGGATTTATGGCAATCTTCACAAAAACTTTGCCACCAGCTGATGAGATTGTGCATCGGATCAACGTTGTCAATTACAGAACTGGCTGTACACTTGCGATGAATTTACACTTGAACAATCATGGCAATGTAATTTCATGTAGTCGCTAACCCCTTTCACCTCTCTGAAGCAATGGATTCCTTCTTGCTACATGCTTTTTAATGTCCCTGCATCATATTTGATGAAAGTGGAGTTACATCAATTGTGAAGCAAAAACATTGATCAAAAGTTCAGGACATTAAACATACTTGCAACGGGGAACTAGGCAACTGATATCTTGACATGTCTGTGAATGCCAATGCAGTAAGGACCAGATTTTGCGACAAAGTGCGCATCCCCCTGGAACTCTAACACTGCACCGGCTCGCATGTTGAAAAAGTTTCCTCATTTTGAGGCATCCTGAGTACGAGCAGGGATTACTTGGGGTTGCACGGCATTGTGATGCATGCACCAGTATATCCATTAATTTGAACTGCAACAGCAAATATCTTGTTAGATGAACGGAGCAATGCTGAGTAGAACTATCAAAAAACTAAGAACGTTATATGTATATAACAGTTGAGACCAGCACTTTATCCCAACACTCAAGATTCAGAACATATTGCTTTAGTAGACCCTTCAAAAAAAAAAAAGTTACGACGAGTAGACACTCTACACCTGAAACACTGATAACTAATATAACTGACATGCCCAGTTCTCTATGTGATCTTACAAATAAGAGATATAGCAATGCACACCTTCAATGGTCTCTGACCCTCGAATTGCTCCTTTCCGAAGCCAGAGTCAGTTTTAGACAGGTGAATGTTCTTGTTGAGATGATACAATATCATCATTGAGGAATGCTTGGCACGACGGAGTGAATCAAATTGATAGTGATTTTTCTCGCAGAAGCTTAAAAAAGAATGCCTATTCTCGAAAAAATCATTTTCAATAATGGCATCTTGGTCCTCAGTGCTAGCAGGTATATCGTTCACCACAACCTACAAGGTATTCACCATACCATCCAATAAAAAAAAGGGTTAGTAATCCAAAATTTGTGAACCAACAACTTCCTATTCTCTAACTCCCATTCTATTCATTTATATCGTGTATTACTCCTCTCTTTCCTGTCATGTCTCAGACCCATCTCACAGCTGGTAAAGAACTTTTTTAAGGCAAAAGAGAGTTCACCTCAGAAAGTAAATGCTCTTCTCCACTACTGGAAGTGTGTGTTTTCTGCTCACTAAGGTTATCCTTCAACGCGAGACACCTGCAATAAGAAAAAATATAAATTTCATATTACGGAACATATTGGATATTGCTATTATGATTCTCGCAGAAGTAGCAACCATTTCTACACATCAGAAACAAATTCACTATTTACATGTCTTTCTACACATTGATATTACAAAACAGATTGAATATTACTATTATGATTCTCATGGAAGTAACAACCAGTCTGCGCCAAAGATATCTATTATTGACTGCAGAAAGGGTGCACGGAGCTGAAAGGGCTCATGTTGTTTAAAAGGAGGTGCAGGGGACATAGCGGAAGTGTGGAAAACTTTTTATGACTTAATATCCATAAATGGAAGAAAACGCTGAAGTTTTAACTTCCTCTCTAGTTGTCCAAAGCAGTATAACATGAGTAATATATTATACCATCAGGATGATGTAAAATATCAATCAGCTCCTCTCCTTCCCATATCAAATATAGTTCAAAAGAAAATTCTTCGAGGAATAAAAAGGAGAAACTAAAGAGGTGGAACTATCACCTCGCACATATATGAAAGTTTCTGCACTGCTTACAAGACCATTGACCTTCTGATAATATTGCTTGTTGGCAGTTTGTGCACACAACATGCAAGTTTACAATGATGAAATCTTCTTTCACGGGTAAGATTGTTTGCCCCAGCTGTCAATTCAAAGAATTAGAAAGAAATAATTTATAATTCATTCACACTATTGGAAAACATTTGAGTTCTTTGGGATGAACACACGCACATGCAGAGAGATACAAACACACACTCGCTCAGACATGTAAAAAAATATTTGTCTTAGCATGTCTCATCAATAATCCAGACAAAGAGATCAGTTTTATTAACAGCAGAGTTCATAGCTTCTCATTTGCTGATAATGACACCATTCATTCTGGATATTATAAATTGTTTTTTCTATTACTGCAAAATGGTAAGATGCTCATTAGATGTTGCAACCATTTTAGATGATATTTAAGGTTTATCTAATCCTCCATCCCATTATACCTCTTTTTTTCAAAAAAATCTAAAAAGAAGAAAGTTCATTGAACATCCATGAAAAGAAGGAAGTTCATAAAACCTCCATGTACTCCCCTCCTTTCTTTGCATATTCCTAATTGTTTTATCTTCTTTTTGTAGTTTTACACAACAATAAGAATTATGTGACAGATCCACTTTTACTCTCACACCTACTCCAACTAAGGACATAACTCAGAGCTAACAACAAAAGAAAAATCCTTCAGTTGAAGTATGCAAACTGCGGACATAATGAAGCCATACCTTTTGCATCACTAGAATATCTTTAGTTGCATCTGCAGAAAGATTGTCATGTCCAATTGCTTTTAACGTACTCTTTGTCATTAGCTTTTTAACTTTATTCCGTGAATCACCTCTGCTCTCTTTCTCAATATTCCTAACTATATCTTCTGCAGCACCCGACCAATAGTCTCCGTCGAAATATGGCAAATGAGCAGCACTTATTCTGGCACTATTCCTTGTACTCGGCACAAAAAAGTGGTCATATAAATTAGTGTAGTTCACCACGATATCCTCTTCAGAGGCTTTCCTTAACATTGACCTATACCTGCAGCCCAAAATAACATAATACATTCAACTCCATTGAAATACTGTGTTGAGACCAAGAAGTACCCCTGAAACCATTTGGTTAGTATTGAAAGCTTAAAGTTAATATTGTCTAACCAGATTTGAAGAATTTAACGCAACAGATGGAGAAAGGTAATATCATTTACTCAAATTGGAAAAGGTGACTCCCTGTAGGACTGAGACTAGGCACAAGAGAAATTGACAGCGCCCGACAAAGCACTATTCTGGAAGGGGTTTGTGGAGTTGGAAAATGGTCATAGCAAAAAAAATACTCAAAAGGAGAATTGGTTAACTCAACAGGTCACTAACTTTCTACAGGACCACTTCTGTAAAGTCAGCAAGATTAGGTGGATTCATGTGAAAATTTAGTTCTGCAGGAGATTGGGAAACAAAGAGGGTAAAGTGACAAAGCATAGCAATCATACCTTCATGCCCTGATGTGGACGGTTTGGAGGTAGTGGATCAGAAGAATTTGAAGGAATCCGAAGAATTCTTTTTTATATTTAGAAAGATTGGTTAAATTTTGTACATTTTTGAGTTGACAGAACCTTCCTACAAATATAAATATGATGATCTTCCAGAATAGAAGGGGATCTTCATAAGTCTTACGATGAATTTGACTGGCAGGCTAGATGGAAATGAGAAGGAATATCATTAGCTTTTTATTTAGTACTAATTGGTGAACTGACAGAATTCATAAGCATTCAGCAGGCTCTGGAGGAATTCCAGAAGGACAGAGAATTTAGGATTCTGAGATTTTGACAAATTAGAAGTTCATAAATGGAGGGATTTTATATTAGTAAAAAAAATCTCAGACTTTCTGAACTGTCGAAGCAAAATCTTTGTTTCTGAGTAGGCAAACTTCAT
Organism: Solanum verrucosum; assembly: GCF_900185275.1. NCBI lineage: Eukaryota > Viridiplantae > Streptophyta > Magnoliopsida > Solanales > Solanaceae > Solanum > Solanum verrucosum. The sequence goes on from NW_026020569.1 coordinate 653,219, forward strand.
GGTGTGATTTACTTTTGAGGTCTTGAAAGCAGAAAACTGATAATATGTGAGAACTTGTTCCCTTTTGCTATCAAAATTACAAAAGAAAAATTGCCCATTTCTCCATGCATATCTATGAAAAAACTAAAACATGATTATATTGATATCTAACACGAGAAAAGGGGGCAGGAAGGATGAGGAAGGAAAAAAGGAGCGCAATAGGAAGACACATACCATAACCGGAGCTTCTCTGGTTTTGGTGTTTTCTGAGATTCAGGATGGCAATACAAGATGTAGTCTTCACCTTTTACAGGGGGGCAAGCCCATAAATAGCAGGTTGTAAAACCTCGTTTCTTGCAGTAATCCATGTACCCAATCTGATGTGATAACCAAGAAAAAGCAAATGTTTCGTTAATCTAGTGATTCAACAGATAAAACTAAAATCTATATTTAAATATAAAAAGGAGAGTATTTTGCACTTACCAGTATTTCCTGGTATACAAAAGTTCGCAGAGCTTCCCCTTTCACAGTTTCTATATCAGGTTTAAAGTACTTGATAGAATCGAGATATGATATATAGACGCAACGTCTATTCGGAGGGGCACATTCTGATCCAAACTCTTGGACATACATTCCAAATAGGCAAACATCTACTCCTCCAATTTTCTGGAATAATAGAATCACCTTTTTGGACATTATGTCAGATTCAGCTCAAAAACATATATAGGTATTTTCAGAAGACATGAACAAAAGAAAGGGTGTGGACCACAAAATGTTAAGCAATTTCATTTAGTACTCCACAAAATCATAAACAAGCAAGTGTTGTCGAAAATATCAAGATAAGATCAAACTTCATGATACAATAAAGCTAAAGTTTGGATTGAGATTATAGCTTTAGTAAGGGAATCTTGCATTTTTAAGTCACAAGAAAGAATGCCAAAAGTTCAATTTTCTCACCTTTGATTTGTACTGGAACTCTGGAGGATAACCTTCATTGTGACAAAGATCCAAAAATGGCTGCTTTACTTTCAAATTTCTGTTAACAGACAATACCACTCTGACAATTAGATCTGCTGCACCAGGTACCTGCTCAAATTTAACTATTAGAAAAGTGTTTGTTATGTGGGTGACCCTAACCATAGTGAAAGTTTGTCGGGAACAACTATATTCAACCTATTTTAGTAGCTTACCTCATCAGCATCCTGTCCTGACAATTTTGCTCTCTCATTTCTTTCTAGGTTGAGGCGCCTGAACAGTCTCTGCTCAATGTGATCACTAAGCATAGTTCTTGGAAGATCTTGAGCTCCGATAGAAACTGGTAAAGGCACATGCTCTCCTGCTTCTATCTCCTTTAAACAACAAAATGGACATATGTACTTTGCTTGTCCTTCTAAATCTTTTTTAGCATTATAGAGAGCACAAATTTGATGTTGCCAGCATTCACACTTATCACATTGTACCCACTACAGATATCCCAATGAGATAAATTTAGCAACAACAGAAAAAATAAGTACCAACATGTGAAACAGAAAGTCATACTAAACTCACCGATTCTTCATTTTGATCATTATTTTTTGCCTTTTGAAACTTATTTTTGCTAATTGATAGTCCTTGGGATGAGACATCATCGCCACACGACTTCCTGAAACATTTTGTACAAAAGCAGTGCCGTCCACCAGCTTCGTCCACAGCCCAATAATAAACCAAGTTGCGCTTGATACACTTACAACATGATGAACAATATACAGGTCTTGGGACAAAAACAAGCCTATCGGTGCCACATAATTGGCAGACATTCTCAGAGATAGGAAGTACTGTCATATTTCCAGTTGATCCCTGCAAAAAATGCAACGGAAAACTAGTTGTCAAGCTAATTAACAAATTGACGAGCCAACATTAGGATATAGAGAGCCTCCATTGAAATACCACATGCACAAAAATAAGAAAATAAAACAACTACCCCTCAGTCTCAAACAGTTGGTCGCAGCTATATTAATCCTCTCTTACCATTTTACTCAATTTAACCTCATTGCCGATATCATATAAAATAGAAATAATAATAGAAATAAGCATAAAAAGTACTTTAGAATTTCTACTAACGTATAAATCTCTAAAAGGTGTAACAACTCCTAGAAAAGTATAAAGACGTAAGGTAAAAGTGCTAACTTGACTAAAACAAATTCTCAACTAATAGGCATCTCTTATAACTCCCTTCGCCTGTGTGAGCTTGCTCATATTTCCAGTCCTAAGTCCGAAAAAAGAAGAAGGTTGTGGTAGGTTGACAACCAATGTAAAACTAGCCATGAAGAATCCTCACATACAAAAAATAAAATAATAAAGATAAATATAAACAAAAGAGTAACCAAAAATAAAGAAGACAGGAAAAGAATTGAGGAGATTAGCACAAATACCTTTATCCTAATGCATGTACTTCAGTAAGTTTCAAATAACTAATTATATTTCTGCAAGCCCCACAATGTGTGCAATCTTTTAGATCCCCTCCCCCCCACCCCCTACCCCAACTGACCAAAATGGAAGAAAGGTCCCTTTTTCTAATTCTTTTTTTTCTGCAAGGATATTTGCCTTGCTAAGGAGGACTTCTCCATGAATTTAATAGGACAGTAACCAATACTGGAAATGCTAAGAAATGTCTTTAAGTTGTGCTTCTTTTACTTAAGCTATCTCTACAGTATGTGCTAATGCAAGAGCAAAAACTTATAGTTCGAGAAGGTTTGTGAACTCATTTATGCATAAATGTGAGACACTTCTTTACATATCTGTGTGACTTCTAATTCATTGTTGATACCTTATACCAGAACAATAAGAGTGATGACCATAAAAGAGAACAAGAAATTATACATAAATTGTACCACTAAAATATTATCACAAAATAAACAAGTTGAAGAAAATTTTACCCAGCAGTCAGACCAGCTCAAACAATAATCTATCAAATTCTTCTGAATTTTGTTACTCTTTAAGTCTTCTTTAGTTTTGATATCAGAACAACACTGAACATATATGAATTCTATGTTATATTTCAAACCTGATTATATTGACTGAGATTGTGGATATGATCCTTCAACTGCTCAATGGTGAAATAGTCCGTCAATGAAATACCCAGCCTCTTTGGATCTTCTGATCTCATTTCCATCTGATAATCAGCTTTTGGTTCAGTTAAATCGCTCCTTGCAGATGAAGTGGTCTGGTCATACTTAGATGCACTTTGTAACTCCTGTTGTTGATCATCAGTAGGCTCTATAGGAAGAAAAGACAACCTTTCTAAGCTCATCTGGGAAGAACTGTCAATCTCATTATAATCTGTTCCACTGCTGCATGTATGCACTGTCTTCTGCAGTCCACAATCATTAGTGAGCTCTGTAGAGGAAAAAGAACCATTTGCAACATGCAAGATGTCGATGTTGGCAAGATTGCAAGATTCACCAGCTGTATTCTGGTCCTCCACACAGCTGGCAATTTCGTTACTGATCTCTGTTTTATTCTTCTTGCTGCAAATAGGACTTTCAAAGAACTGCCCTAATGATAAATGTACAGCAGCAAGGGACTGCTGATTTCCAGAATCAGCATTGGAAGACCCACATTGAAGCACAGGGAGATTTTCCACCCTCTTCCGCTTTGATGGTGGCAAAGCAGCTTCATTGATAGAAGATCTAAAGCCACTACATTCCTCATTATGGAGAATCGCTACCATATTTTTGTCTGACTCCTTAACATCTGTAGGATGCAGCTCTCTGATCGGCTTGCACATCCCACAGCCAGCATATTGACAGTTTTGAAAATGAGATATCAGTGCTGAGTTCCAATCACACCAACATCTCTTTCCATTGCATACAGTTAAATGCAAGTAATTCATAAAAGGAATTCGAATTCTCCCAGCATCTACTACTCCACTATTGTAATTGATGTATAAAGCAAGAATATCATGTAAAGACAAATTATCTGAATTTGAAAGGTTTGCAGATCCGATTGGATGAACATCACAGTCAGACCCATTTGAAGAACCAGTATGAAGTTGATGAAGATCACGTTGCTGAATACTAGGTAACTGCTCTGGGAAAGGCTGGAATACACTGGGTAAACTCGATCTTTGTCTTGATACATTATTCATAGTAGCATCTTGCTCCACCAAATACCCATATGATCTTGAATTAGGCAGCTGATAAGACATTGCAGTTGGCAAAGTGTAGTCTTTAGAAAACCAATTAACTTCCGATTCTGAAGGCCAACGATTCAGATGAGACGAATCTACACTTTGTCCATATAATGCTGGAACGTTGTCATGATAAATATTCTGATTAGTCTCCAGGTATCTTCCACAGTTTCTGAGATTGAATTCAACTGACCAAATCAAGCAAAAAAAAACAAGTATAATAAGTGACTACACACACAAAAAAAAAAGTAGTAGTAAGAGTCGTGGAGAATGGAAGTACATTTAAGAACTAAAACATTACAAAAGTTCATAAGAAATAGAAATTACCTTCATCAGAATACTGCGGCTTAATTAGACTTTTTGATACTGACTCGGAGATACTTAGAAAACCGTTATCTGAATATGTTAGTCCATCTTCATAGGGTTCCTTATTGGCATTCCATTCTCCTTCGGAACATACAGTAACAGATGAGAATGGCTCAGGAGAATCAACAATCTCTTTGGAAATATATGACACACCGGCCGAGGAAAGTACTTCTCCCAATTCACCTGGCTTATTAGCTGATAATGCTGTATCAAAAGTAATACCTTTAGAATTTCAAATTGCAACGCATTAAATGTCACACGTAAATGAGAGAGAGAGAGAGAAGAAAACAGAAAAGATAGATCCATGTGAGGGTGCAAAGCTACTTGCCACTTTCAAAGCTACAAAAATTGTCAAAAACTCACCTGTTTGGAGTAAGCTGTCAGTCATACAAGAAGCCGTTAAGTGATCATGATGTACAGATTGCAAATTTGAACTGCAACAAAGTGCCTCATGCTGCCATGCTTGTGGATTATATGCTTCTTGCTGGAATAAATTTTGATATTCACGTGAAGGTATCTCTCCCACATGATCCTGCTGTTTTAATTCAAAACAAATGAGCTCAACTCAATGAAGCAGTTTAGACCAAAAATTAAACATTAGTCAACCAACAAAAGCAAACTCTTAGCTGGTGATGAAGAATTCATTCAGAAAGCAATGGACTATTGACAATCCTCGAAAAAAAATCCAATTAAAGAATCACGTGACAAGAGAATTTGACATGTTTCTCGGACTTAAATATAATAACCACCAAAGAAACAGACCTTACAAACTGCATCTACTGATGGCTGACTACTCAAGTCAGGCAAATTGTTGAATATCTGCTTGCCCATGTCCAAATTCCTTTTCCACATATAACTCTTGCTGCAAAGGAAAATAGTTTTTCAAAGTTAAGAAAATTATGCAAGTGTATCATTCACATGATATCATATGTCCAGGTTTTAACAACTTTGTCCATGGAAAAAACAAAAACAAATTTAGAACTTACATTCTATTTCCAATCATTCCATTCACAGGAACCCTTGTTTGATCATTGGTCCACTCAATCTGATTATCATTTTGTTTCTCACGCTGTTGTGAACCTGTGGTATTAAGCTGGAGGAGATCTGATGCCTCCTGGAATAAGTAGGTTCCTCCAGAACTAAATGGTACCCCAACACTGCCTCTGTTCAAATTCATCTGGCTTTCTAAACATTCCTCCTTCAATGAAAATTGAAAAGCCAACAAAATTAGGAGTTTTCTACACTTACCAGCTGACACAAACGTGTTTATATTACTTGCAGAAGTGATACTGACGCTATGCGAGTTAGAAATTTTTTGTTCAAGTGCCAGCAATGGCAAATTCAAGAAAGAAAAAGATCTTCTCAACAGTTCTGAAAAGCATTACTCCATAAAAATCTTATATGTGTGTGTGTGTGCCTATCCAAATTATATATATGTCTAGAACCTTTATATCTTTTTACCAGGAGAAAATAATTACACCTTTGAAATTCCCGGGACATCCTATATAGATTTTCATTTGAAGTACTTTCTCTTGTTTAAATGCTCATCCTCTCACTGTCCTGGTAAAGGGGTGGCGCCAACCACGTGAAGTTCTATTCAACAACTATGGTGAGATTACCTTAAACAAACTCCATTGGATAAACATAGACTAATTCCTACAGAATGGGAGTAACTACACATAGAACTTACCAATTAACTCGAACGTTCAGTGCAAGTAATTAGTATCCATTATTGATCCATTACACTAAACAACTAATCACCAAGAAAAGTTATTCAAGATAAAGAAATTTTAAAAAGGAATATTCAATAGAATCCTTAAGTCTAAAATTCAGTCCTATTCTATGATTGTCATGCTGATCAACTTGCATGCCACTGCATAATTCAAGGAAGTTTTTCGTATTTAAATTGTAATTCATACCACTCACATGCAAATTAGTAAACCTAATCACAATTCAAGCCATTATCATGTATAAAGCAATTAAGAACGTAAATTTTGTAGGGCAAAAAAAAAAAAGTTCATCAAAAACTATGATATTCTAACAAAATATTACAATTCAATTAACAAAATTCGTTCTTTACCATTATAATTCATTCGACGAAGATTAGGGTTTTGGTATAATTAGGGAGACGGCAAGAAAAATAAATTTATAGAGAAAAAGAGAACATACAATTTGATTTCTACGGGGAAAGACAAGTTTGTGTCCGCTTCGGAAAAAAAGGAGGGTAAGAGCGCGGCAAGGATTTGAGGCTGAACCGGATACGAATTTGGGTTGGATTCGGATCTTTCACTTATTTCTAGCCCACTACAATAAGTTTCAGCTTGGGTCAAAGGTCCATTAAATAAGCCCTAAGTTATTCAAATCCTAAATAAAAAAGGATACACTTATATTTAATACTGTATTATCCTTTTTTATTTAGGAGTAGAATAACTAATATAATCATATAATTAAGTTTTAAAAAAATTGCCAATAATTATGCGTGGCTGTAAATTGTGAAACTTACTTTAAATAGCATGTATTTTAAAGAGCAACTTTCACATATATCAAACATAAAAATTATATTTGTATGTTATAGACTTATAGCTATAGTTTGCATAATTGCGCTCCATAGCAAATTTTATGTTTGCTATGGAGCTTTTGATTTGTATAATTTGCTACAAACATCTAATTTTATACAAATTGTTCAGTTTTGTATAAATTCATTTATACATTATAATTTGTATAATAAGATCTGTAGTTGTATAATTATAAGTGTATAGGATGAAAAATATATGTATTTGTATTTGTATACACACTTTTCTCTCGCTTTATACAAACACAAACACATTTTATACCGAAATGTATAAAATGGCTAATTGTATATTGAAAATGGCTAGTTGTATACCGAATCAGATGACAAAAAAAGGAGATGTTTGTTGCGAATTACAATTAAAATAAACTATGGCTATAACATTTAATTTGAATTAATAGTTTACTATTTCATACAATTTTCCCTATTTTAAACACACCCTCATGTTTAGTGCATGACTACCTCATCTAAAAATATTAATTATTAAAAAAACATATTTTTATTTATTCAAATAATATTTCATATGCGGGTTTGATTCCTTTTTAGTCAAACATGAAAAAAATTTGGATAATAGGTGGTGTGGAGCTCAAACTCAGCACCTCTGCCTACTCTGGTATTATCTTAAAGTGTGTATAAAGAAGGAGAGTGTAGAGTACTGGCATCATATTTAGTATTTTGACATGAAACATAAATTTATGTGTAAAATACTTTAAGAATTCCAACAAATAGCATACATGATCCTATAACTTTAAAAATATAATGGGTTCAACTGTTCAAGGCAAAAAATAAGGTTGAACCCATAAAATTTAAATTTTGAATTTAAATCTTTTTATGACTATCTTATCCAATGACTTAAATGGTTAGAGAAAATATATTTTTACCTTTTTAATTATATACTCTTTCAAAGACCGTAAAATTCTCTCTATTACTCAACGGAATTTCATGAATTTCAACTTCTACCTGAAGAGAGAAAAATCAACATTATTTAACAAACATAATAAGGTTGTCAAAAAATAAACTAACACAATAAGAGGAAGTTACGGGGCACGGTACCGATTCATTTTATTTTATCAAAGATAACTGACCGATTAGTTGATTTGTTTTTAGTATGCAGTTTTATTATTCTTCAGACGTCGGCCATAATTATGGTGTTGGAAAGTTTACTGGTTAATCACTGAATGCCAACTGATTACATGCAAACCAAATCTTACGTTATTGCTTTTCTTTTTCGTCTGCTTACAAATTAATGTTCCTTTCTTGATTTGATACACTTTGATCTCACCGACATGTATACGACTATATAATTAAAAAACATTTTGATACAGTATACGTGTCTTTAATTTAAAATCATAAAAATTAAAGTCTTATTTTCATCAAACTAAGACACACAAACAAATAAGGAGGGAGTATGTTCTCTCATATAAAAGGGCCTTAACCAGGTTGAAAAAATGAGATCCATATTTACGATGGCCTTTGACTCGTGAGTGATGCATGACCAGTAGAAAGAAGATCCTTCAATCCCATTATCAGTGAATCATTCTAAACAATACAGTAGATTACATTATGGGAAGGTGAACTAATTTATAACCAAGGGGACAAGTCACCTTGGGTAAAAATGTTAAAAATTGGAAGTAGCCCCCAAGGTTATTACTAGGTTTAGTTTCAGTACACAACTATAATTAATCTGTTTATAAAAAGAAAAGTAAAAGTCTAGCCAATATTCGTCATCTGGGACAAAGTACAAATATGAAAAAGCACTTCCAACCTAGCAGTCATGAATCCTGTTCTATGTCTTGCTGCTGTCTTCTACAGTTCTACCTTAACCACCATCGTTGAATACTGGAGATCGGAGTATGCATGAATGGAGCATATCGTTGAACCAGAGGATTTACATGCCTCCCAATTGTAGCCCACATGCTCTGATGGTAACCAGCAGTAGCAGGAGCATGATACATAAGCTTCAATAGCTGCACAAGAGTTGAAATACATGTCAATGAAAATTAAGGATAGTAACTACATGATGGGACACATGCAACTTCCATCAAGTTTAAACTCTCAAATATGAATGAACATATTTAATAAAGGGCTGGGTAAGATATTTGTTGGCAGCATATGGGTGTAACTGACAATACAGTGCGCATGACCAACAATATGAATATGTTTCATATTTGCTGTTTTATATCACAAAATTGAACTCTTCCTCTCCAACAAGAATTGCTGACATCATCACTAAGATGCAAAAGAGGTCGAAAAAGAAACAATAAAGAAGGCACAAATCTAGAAATTTCATACATTGCTTTCAGCAAAAGAGCTCATTCATCTAGAAATTGCAAGGAAAAAGAAGCTGAAAATACTAATGAAAATGACAGAATGACGCATACCTGCCAGTACATAAAAGTTTGTAGTATGTTACGCTGCCACCTGCATTTTGAAGGAAGTGGAAAGCTATAAGCATAAAATGGAAAGAACAATGAGAATAACGAGTATAAGCACCAGTAAGCTCAGATACTAACGAAAATAGGGAAACAACTAAAAGAAGTCCCAGCCCAATCTCAGCCTGTGAAGACAATATGCTAAGAGTAGTTGTGTTTGACTCGACCCATACACAAGCCTCTTCCAAGAATTTCCTGCAGATGTTGTCATATAAGTTCAGAAACAAGGAAAAATATTTCTAGCACATCCCCACCCTTCACACAACCCACAAGAAATAATCAACGGCTGGCACAAATGGAGAAAAGGACATCAAATAGTACACCACTAAGAGATTTACAACATGAATAAATATTTTTCCATGACATCAAAGATTTCCCTAGGATGTTATTCAATTTTAAACAATTTTACAATCTCTCATTTCGAGAGAGAACTTTTCTTTTCACAAAATTAAAGTACAGTTCCGCTACCTGTATAAAGAAGATGTGTTGAAGTTGCGTCGAAGAAACTTCGCAACATGTTCAAGTCCTCGGCATATAACGGGAATCAAAGCAACTGCTCAGCATTGACCAATAACATATGTTACTGAACTTAGACATCAAATCTATAAAAAATACTAAGAACGAGAAGGACAAACAAAACCAAGCCAAACTAAAGCTCACATTTCAAGGAGAGATGTGAAGTGACAAAAGTAAGGCAGTAAATGAAGTAGAGAAAATCTTTCGCCATAATAACTGACTGAAGCCAAACTTGCAGTGCCTGCAAATTCCAAGCGCTAGGCTTCTGCAAAAAGGTGAAAAGATTTATCAAAAGTTGCCTCCTAGACCAAAAGATTTGAACTAGCCTCAAACAAAGAGAGGAGAAAAAAAAATCGGCATTCAGAATTTACCCCATATAATGCGTATAATGAATACAGGGAAGAACATGCAGTTCCTGCAAAGGCCAATCGATATGCTCTGTTTGACAGATTTGTAGGTATAAGAGGAAAGATTGCAAGAACTGCTACAACAAGGACCTGTAAAGAAGGGTACCAAAAATCAATCGCAAGTTACTGAAGGTTATAAGAAGTCATGCTGAAAGGCAATAATCCTCCAAGGAATTTTTCCGTGATGCATCCCTGTTAATAGAGAGGCATCACTGCTAGAAAAAGTTGGCATGTGGTAAAGAAGGGCCCTATCAGTTTCCATCACTATAAAGGAGATGAGGTCCTATCTTTGAAAGTATATATACACATAATAACCTCTTTGTGCTAATAGAGAGTTAACCATTGCCAGATAGAGCAGTTAAAACATTTTAATTTGTTGACAGGAAGCAGCTAATTAAAACTTTTTCACACAGTGCAAAATTTAAAAAGACAATGTTCCAAAATTCAAATCACTACGATGAAGATATGGTACCCAAGCATTCACTGAAAATTGTATAGTTTGACGGTTCCATCGCGGTGACGTTGCACTTGAAGTTGGAGTTGGAGTTGGAGTTGGAGTTGTGGATGTCCCAGAAGTTCTACTAGCTGCCCCTGAAATAAGTTCCATTTGGATGAAAATACAAATTTACATTTGAAATGAAGATGTCTACCCGGAAGAGGAGCTCTTATAGTCATTCAGAAATCCGAAAGAAATTCATACCAGAGTTACGTTGTCTTGGCTGGTTGTTAGAAGTTGATGAAGAAGAAGATTGTGGGGCTGATGATCTTGCTGATTGGGATGAACTGCTGGTAGTCATTGGTTCAACAACAAGACCAGGATCCTGGACAGATAGATGCACAATCAACAAAGCGAACCGCAGAAGAAATCTCCCAAGATAAAAATAATAGTAATAATCAACTGATTATTTAGAATCATCTGAAATTCAGTCAGACAGAGCCAAGCTTAAGTACTCATCAGAAAGGGCAGATAAATCAGTTACAGAAAAGTTAAAATTGGAATTCACATTTCATTTCACTTCATGTTAAATATTTCTCAGTGTAAAGTCCATAATACTAGTAGCTCAGGACTGCTGCACCAGTATATAACAGAAAACCACCACCTAGTTTTATCCATCCCCGTTGAAAACTGGGCAATGAGGGTTTTATAAGCTCTCATACAACGAAACAATATCCAACAATGGTATAAGCAATAGGAACTTATACAGTTATTCAAAATAACCACGTCATAGAAGCTAAAGAATAGGGTGACAAAGTGCAGAAGAAGAAAGCAGGAGGATTGTCAAATAAAGCAAACATGAAATTCTCAACACAATTTCATCAAGCCCAAATTTGTCCAACACTGTATTTAGGAATGGCAATGGGGCGGGGTGGGTGCGGGTGCGGGGAAGAGCGGGTTACAACCTTTGCGGCACGGTGCAGGTTATAGCTTTTGCAGGGGCAGGTTTAAATCTTTTTTAATAAAAACCATGTGGGGTGGAGCAGGGTGCGGGTTTGAGATAAATCCAATAAAATCACTAAAGTATTTCTTCCACTTATCTTCTGTTTAGGCTTTAGGCAAGAAAACCAACTATCAAATACTTACCAGATTAACCTTTTATTTGCTTTTATTAGCTTAATCACTTGGACTTATTTTCAAAGAATCAATAGTTTATTTTTTTGTTGTCATTGTGTTATGTTAATTGAGAATCCATTTTTCCGCTATTCTTGGGGATCACTTTCTTTTGTCATTGTGTTATAATAATCAGTTCTCTTTTAATTCTTCAGTTGTTTCGTCATTTTTTGTATATATTCAAATAGTTCTAAACTATCAAATACTTGTCTTTTGATGAAAGGTTTCACAGCTATTGCATCAGTGATGTTTTTATGATAGCATAAGCTATCAAAGTCATTCAAAAAAGTTCTATTTTATAAAGAAAACAATAACAAATTTTGCGGGGCGGGTTTGGGCAGGTTGAAAGAGAAAATTTTGTTATGTGGGGTGGGGCGGGTGGAGGTCTTCACGGATTTATGCAGGTTTTCCCCGCCCTGCCCCGTTGCCATCCCTAGCTGTATTTATTATCAATGCAATAATATAACAACTAGCTAAGGAATAGGATGACAAAGTGACCTGCATGAATTTCAAGAGATAAAGTGACTTAATATATAAGGAAAAGGCCTAGGTAAACATCAAACTTAACGCTCTTACACTCAACTCCGCAAGGGCAAAAAAGGATATTTTACTGAATTCATATAGACAATATCAGTTTAGACTACAAAAGCCCCAAACACTGCATTGAGATTTCCCCGGAAATATGTAACAACTTCAGCTAACTTTCCAATAGCAGTTAGTAGTGGAAGGAGTATTAGTTAATATAGGAGATGCGGAAGGAGTGAATTGCAAATAATAAAGGGCCTGGATTAAAAGTAGCTAAATCAAGTTTAACGTCTGAGATTAGTCGAGAGGTTATCATATACACGTTGAGGGAAAGAGTGGAGACGTGAAAGAAACTGGTATCCTACAATTCTCAACTTCTTCCTTGCCTCTTCTCTCTTCTTTTCAACTCCGTTCTAATCCTGTCTTCTTCTTCTTTCGTTTCAGATTGAGATCAAGGAACTTCATCTAGGCTATATTTATTTAGTTCTGTTTCAGTTCTGTAATTTAGGTCAGTGTATTGTTAGATTGTTAGTTTCAATTTCAGATAATCGAAAATTGTTCCACAAACATTGACTGTGTTCTAGTTTAGTTACTTTTCTATTGAATTTCGAGTTAAATTCATAACAAAATAAAGCCTTCCGAATCAACATATGGATATTAGATCCATTATAACATAAATCCCGCTATTAATAAAAATACGAAATCCAAGGATCCCGGAGCAGTTAGGGGAAGAAAATACTGTAACAGATATAGTGTATATACACATGAAACGCAAATTCATCAAACTAAGCACCAAATCTAAAACCAAGTGGAGTCTGCTATGTAACTCAGGTATATCTGTTCCGTTTTATTCGGCATGATGAGTCAATTAGAATAAGAGGGAATACTGACAATGTAACGATGGTAGAACTTGCGCTTGAAATGGTCGACAACATCGGAGCGGGAGCCCATGTGTGGAGGAATGAGAATGTTAGACCAGTAATCTGCCCATCTTGGATCATTCTCATAGTCATATGCCGCCGCCGCTATCTTCTTCAATTTCTGTGGATCCTCTGCCTCTTCTCCCATCTCTCTCTCTGCTAAACCAGTGGAGTCGTCGTCGTCTGTTCTACAATTCTTCACAGTCGTTTAGTCGTGGAGTACCTAGAAATTTCCTCGCATTTCCTTTTCACACGTCTAATTATTAGAAATATATTTTTAATTAATAATATGGTTTACTTTCAAGAAAATAATAACTTTTAACAGTTAAAAATAAATTAATTTTATTTTGATTTTGAAATAATTTAAAATACACTTTTTCATAGAAATATTATGTTATTCGCTTTAGGTAAACGACATATTTCCTACAAATAATTAACCACATGAATGGAGCTAGTACTAAGGAACATGGATTTCTTTTTCGTAGAAATATTATGTTGGTATATATATTTTATTATTAAAATAAAATATTAAATGTATATGTTAGCGGTATAAAATTGTGATGGAAGATAACTATTACTAGTTTCTTGTAACTCTCATCACCATTAGTTTCTTATAACTTATGTAATACCTATCAGATTTATCTACCTATATTACCACCGCTCAATATTCTACCATCGATTATATGGAAAACTTCTTCATCTATAAATAATGGTGCTTTTTCCTTTGTGAAGTATCAAGAAAGATGAGAAGAGTGAAATAATATTTAATATGTACTAGTGAAAGAGAGAGTAAAAAAACAAAAGAATAATATTCTAAGTTTTCAACTATATTCACTATACAAAAGAGAATAATTATATGTTGAATGCATGTGTTCTTTTGTGGAGTTTTGGATTCTTCAACTAATTCGAAATTGCTTGAGTTGTACGACGTTGTTGGGATGCTGTATTCTGGAGGGGACAAGTCAAGAGTGATACAGCTGGATCAGTGTAAATTATGTCGCAATGGACTTAAATCTTCTTAAAAAGAGTGAGATATCCGTGCCTCAGCCTGAATACTTTTCTATTCATTTTTGTCCATTTATTTTCAGCTGTAATTTTTTATATTTGTGTTATATTAGACCAACATATTATACTTATTAGTATTACTACAGTCTACATAAATAAATTATAAAATTATTGAATATAGTGTTGTGGTAAATTGAGCTGAAAAATAACTTCTGCTCACAAATTCGATTATCAATCATGACATTACCTTTATATAAATTCCTGACTACACTTCTCTAATTGCTACCTTTTTTGTAATAATATTTTGAGTTAAGTACCATACAAATATTATTATTCACTGTTTGCAAGGAAGGCGTTGTGACGCATGGAATAGTAATCTACTGAGCTTTGACTTAGTAATTCTGGGAGGAATTTCATTATTATCAACTGCTACTGCAAGAGGGCTTTGATCCCCAGACAAGTGGCCAGATATATTCAAGCCATTTTCAAGTTGTATGGCCTCTTCCAATGTTCCAACTATTTTTCCAAAGCAAATATATCTTCCACACGCTCCATAGTCCATATCTTCATAGACGTAAATATGTGCTTCTGCCACTTTACTTACTTCTTCAGTTGCTAGAATTCCTTGTCTTAGCATGAAATCGCCACCTACAAGTGAACATTTCTTCAAGTTAGTAAACAAATCGATCAATTCCCAATCTATTTTATTAGTTTGATCCATAAAATTAAATGTGAAATTTGATGCAAAATAGAGTTGCAATTGCTAAGCTCTTCTCCAATCCTCAATTAAGTGGAAAATTTTAAGTTATAGATTATTGATTGTGTGAAAAAATACCTTTGAGGTACGGGAGAGAAGTTTCAAGGTGAGCGTTTGGGAAAGATGGTGCCATGAGAAGTCCAGGACATAAAGTAACAAGTTTCACCTTCATCTCCCTTGCTTTCCTCCAAGCAACCTTTTCTGCCCTGGTCTTGGCCAATGCTAGCCAAAGCTGTTTTTTCCGTGAAAAGATTTTAAATAGTAGAGACGATTAATAGTAGAGGTGAATCAAGAATCTAGAGTTAGTGAGAGTAAGTGATCGTATTATATGTATACATTTTAATTCTCTTAGTATTCCGTCTGCCTTTTAGATGAAAATGAAGAATGAAGGCTAACAAGTATACCCTGTGTTCTCTACAGAATGTCTCATCACTCCAAGAGCTCTCATCTATGAGGTTTGGCAGGTCATTTTTCCAGATGCATGCAAGTAGAGAAGAGGTGAAAACGCATCTTTTAACATATGCTGTCCTGCCACAAGCTTCTATGACATTCTTTGCTGCTTCAGCTTCAATAAATGCCATTCGTTCCTGAATCATATTGGCTTGTCAGCATATCTTTGAGATTTACACAGGTTGAATTTTGTTTAGTAGAATTTTTTTAAAAAACAGAGCTGCTGCACTAGGTGAAATTTAAAGAAATTTCTGTTCATCATATTTTATATATATATATATATATATATATATATATATTTCAGCAACCTGATGTGTAAAAAGGAGGTTGAAGAAGAATTGCTGCTTCAATTATTCTGATGCTAACCAGCCAGGACTCAAGATTAAAGAAGATAGTTACCTTAGAGTTGAGAAAGATCAAATCCTAAAGTTGTGGTCCTTGTGGACAATGAATAATATAATGTACCATTCCAAGTTAGTCAACTACCAAATAGAGTGAAATGAAGAACACAAGTTCTATGTAGTGATTAATATGAAGATACTTTTACATAATCGATCATATGACTGAAACAAAAGTTATTGGTAATCATTTATAAACTTAAATTCAAGAGAAAGAATATTATGACTAACCGTGTATCCAGAGATCCCTTGCGGATCAACGAAAGATGATGTGTGGAAAACAACATGACAACCTCTAAAAGCATCGCAGAGGCTATCTAAATCATCCATTCTTGCCACCACAACACTCTCCAGTCGCTTCATTTCTTCCCTCATCAGCTCCTTCATGTCCTCAAGATTAGCTTGATTTTGAATAATAACTCGAACAAGGTAACCATATGCCAAAAGCTTCTTGATCAAGTGAGAACCAAAGTAGGAGTTTCCACTGGTGACACAAACAATTTTCCTGTCTCTTGCATTCAAACTGCAGATAAAATTACCACTAGAAAAGAACATTCCATGATCATTCCTCTGCTTTAGTGGCTCCAATTCTAAGGATATTGCGACATCCATCCTTCTGTTCAGAGCCTTAAGGGTATCATAGTTAGAGAGTGGCCTACTTATATACACTTATACAAGCTCTGTATGTACCAAAAGATAATAAATTAGTTAAGTAGTAGATAAAATGGTAAATATGAAAGAAATATGGGATGCTGTGATTGTATGGAAGTACTAATTGCAGGAGTTTTTGTCTTTTAATGTCAACTAGAATGTTAGGTAGTGTTTGTGGAGGTAAGTTCACCTCAATTTTTGCTATCATTGAAGCACTAAGTCTATATATTTAGAAGAAGAGATTTATATTTAATTACTGTAAGCCAATCAGGTTCCCCATCTACACCTACCTAACATATTGGTCATTCATCAAAGTGCGAGATCTTCGATACTTATATCAAAGTCAAGGCTATAGTATTTCACATTGGGACAGTTAAAAAAATCACTTATTGATCTGTAGAAGGGAGAACTAATTAAGCTAAAGATTGGCCAGTGTCTCTGTCTCATGAATTCACTCTTGGATCATTTATTATTTTATGGAAAATGTTAAATCAACCATAAATAACTTGCCGAACAATTTTACAAATTTTGCGGCATGAAGGCAGCGTACGTGGAGATTGCAAAATCATCCAAAAGACAAGTCATACAATTGATGCTACTACTTCCACGCTCATTTAATGGTACAGGACCGGAATCACAATTATTTGGTAGCGTATATAAGAATGGTAGTATTAATAATGTGCTTTTATAAGTCAATCCAACACTTGTTATATAATAATTCAGGTTAAGTAATCATCTGACTCTATCAACTATTTAATGACATGATTAATTAACATAATTGAGAATCTACGAGTGAACTTTGGATGGTTAAATAGCTAAATGGAACAATTTTTTGTCCTTACAGAAATTTTATAAGGTAGTAACTGCATTTGGTACTCAGTCAAACGACCCTTGATTAACATTTTATCTACATTGTATGAATAGAATGTTGATTTCAGAATGCTACAAAACCAGTTGTTTGTCGTGTGAAGACAACAAAAAAGAGTAAAAAAAGAATGCAGATTTCAATGCTAGCCGAAAAAAGAAAGAATAGCACAGTGATTTACAATGTTAATTACAAGTCAGATCTCTCTGTGAAAAACCACTTGTCAAGGGCAATTTTTTTGATAATGAGCCATTGAGAACTCAACTTTTATAGCTGCCTTGGGAGTAATTGAAGAAATCTGAACTGTACTCTTGACTTCCAAATGCCATCTTTTGAAACATTCTTATCTGTGCAGATTGTTCCCTTGACTCAAAAATTCCACTTTGTCCAGGTTTCACGCCATTGGACAGATCCGACAGCTCATCCATGGAATCTAGAGCTCTAACCACCTGAAATGGGAGGAAAAAAATCAGGACTGCAACGAAATGAATCATAATGAACTGCCTGACCTGCAATAGCACTCAAATTACCTGACTCATCCGTGGCCTCTTAGAGCCTGAATGACGAACGCAAGCTGCAGCTGCTTCAATCATCCGGAACATCTCACCCGCAACAAAGTTGTTTCCAAGCCTAGGATCTACTACATCTTCAAAATTTTCAGTCTCAAGTGCTTGAGCAAGCAAAGGTCGAGCCTACAGGATAGAATGTAACATTCTCAGCTTCGATTTAATGAAAGCACTAGTTGGATGACTTGAGAAATACGTATGAGCAAACAAGGAAAACTCTAAACAATTCCATCACTAGTGTGAATAGCAATACTAATTGTCAGACAAGGTTGAGAGGAATTTTAACAACACCCTAACCACTAGACTAAACCTTTAACTTGTGTCCAGTGGTGTCAATACTTGTATATATATATTTATTAAATCAAAATTTGATCACTGTATACAATGTAATTTTCCCCGACAAAGGGTTGTCGCTTGACACCCTTGGGTCAGGGTGGGTCCGCCCATAGTGTATTACCATCTCCCAGAGCCTTTACAGAAAAATTTTGGAAACCGACCTCTATTCTTCCTCAAAAGAAATAAACATCCCAGAAACCTGAGTTTCCCCCCTATATATTAGGGCACATGCATGGCCTAAGTTTCGATATTTTCTTTCTCTTTAATTCAGCATACAAGGGATGCTTGGCCACAAACTCTGATTAAGCATCAACATTAATCATTACAGGAAATTAAAACAACTAAAAATTTGAACTTACCCATTCAACCAGGCTTTCATCCCCTAAGGGTTGAGACTGGTCAACAGGTTTCCGTCCCGTAATAAGCTCCAAAAGCACAACCCCATATGAATAAACATCAGACTTCTCCGTTAATTTTCCACTAGATGCATACTCTGGCGCCAAGTATCTGAAATCATTTATGTCAATGTCAAGTAATCAGCTGAACACATGCCATACAACTACAAAATTAGTCATTTTGATTAATAATTTAATATCAGTTTAACCCATTTCTGTGGGTAGGATCAGTGGTATAGCCAGAAATTTCACAAAGGGTGTCCAAAAATAGCAGCTTGTTATGTTAAGGGTGTCCAAAATATGTTATTTAATCATTTCGTGTATCATTTTACTTATATATATGGTATATTTTCCGACGAAGGATGTCCAATTGGAAAATCTAGGTGGCTGACATTTACGTTATGGTTCTGAGATGCTGCATAAAAGCAACTGTTTGACTGAAGACCAAATCCTGCCCCCATACTAGAGTACAAAGTTACCAACTCGAGGCTGATACCAACTGAAGGTTGTTCTTGCAAGTGAGGAATCAATGTATGTTAAATTAAGGTCAATTTACTCTCTCCCCTGAGGTTCAAAGTGAAATGGAAGTGACAAAAAGTAATACTGTAGAAGTTTTAGAAGTAAAAGCAGCTTTAGGATAAAAGTTTTTGGAGATTACTTATGGTGCAACTGACCATGGTGTTGATGATGTTGTCAGATAACATGATGTAACAGAAAAAGACCAACTAAGATTTCTTCAAATGTAAGACTTAGCACATGTATGACCTACCCAAAGGTTCCCATCACACGAGTTGTCACGTGTGTACTACTGGCATCACCTGCTAACCTTGCAAGGCCAAAATCAGCAACCTGAAAGGAGGAAATGCATTGTCAAACTGCATAAACTATAAGCCATAGTGAATATGATTTCCTCAACACCATTACAGCATGAAACACGAGCTTTTCAGGTTCAGATGCCTAAGTTCAACAAACAATGACAAACACCAAGTCACAAACATAAGTTTAGGTTGGATAAATTGCCATACCTGTGCCTCGAAATTGATATCCAAGAGAATGTTTGATGTTTTGATATCCCTATGGATAATGCGGGGATGACCTGAGAACAACATAATCAGCAAAATTTCAGAGGATAAATCAGTAAAGGAAAATTGCAGAACATAAAAACATGCTCTATTCCCAAAGGAAGTCCATTCAATTTGGCGACATTACAACTGAAAAGATTTGTCTATTTTAGCATTAGTTCTCATTAATAAACAATGTAGTTACCAATTACATTGACTAGTCAAGGTTTTACACTTCTATAATGAAGGGTGGTCGAAATTAGGCCTTTTGATGGATAACACATGCTAAGCGAAGAACATTGGATATTGCATCTGAGCTTCTTTGGAGAAATTTAACCACTCTTTAAGCCACTTTGTCCCCATTAGTCCTTTTATTAAGTCTCCAGAAGCCCTAGGTTTAACTAATGTGGACAAGAGTAAATATAAACATAATAAGAAAATTACAGTCTTCATGCAGATAAGCAAGTCCACGTGCTGCACCAGCAGCTACTTTTACTCGGGTAGCCCAATCCATAGTTGGCATGCCTTTACCTGCAGCATTTAATCAACGATAGAAGTTACGTTAGCATCATATCCGAGACTAGAGAACATCCTTCTCAGTTCCATCTATGTTCATAGAAATGTGGCACAGTATAAGGCCAATTGGTTGAAGCCGTTGTTAGCAGCTATTCATGTCATAATGGTCATTACCAGCCATGATAAGAAAAATAAGTAACTCATCTTGGAATTGTGGAATTGGAGAATTCAACATAGAGAACAAAATCTAGAGTACAGTAATCCAAATACTTCAATTCATTAGTTCATTTATCTCAAACCTGTCTTACCATGAAGGTGATAGTCAAGCGTGTCATTTGGCACATAGTCGTAGACAAGTAATCTTTGCTGCTCTGAGATACAGTAACCAACAAGTGAAACCAAATGGCGATGGTGCACACGGCTGATAATTTCAACTTCTGCTCTGAACTCACGCTCCCCTTGTCCACTTCCACTTTTCAGCTGTTTGACAGCAACTTCTCTTCCGTCGTTAAGAACACCTTTGTAAACATATCCAAACCACCTTCACCCAAAACACTATTAGGAGAAAAACCATTTGTTGCCTCTGATAATTCTTCGTAAGTGAACCATGATCTTGAATTTCCAATACCCCCATGGTCTGGAGAGTACATAAAATTGCTTTGCGAGCCAGTTGGAGCTAGATTAGTGGAATGTTGAGACCTTGATCTCAGGAATGATGTATCTGGAAAAATAAGTATTTCAGTAAGACTCCAAAAGCTGGGAACGGGATAGGTTGTTATTATATTATAATAAACACTAACAATACTCGAGATAAGTTTGCAAAATTGACAAAGTGGAACATAATTTTTCTGATCTGTACTCTACATTATAAAGCTGATCCACAAATGGAAAGGTAAAAAGAGAATATGGACAACTAAGTTACACAAAAGTTCAGAATTCTTGTTTTCTTGGGCAAAGTGATTTTGTTGTGTGCACTCCACTCTGTAGCAAAGGGGAAAAAAGAGTGAATTATCATGCAAAAGAAACAAAAATATGCCTTTGATGTTCGGTAATACAGATGAGTCATCTGTAACTTCGAAAAAAAAGAACAAATTGTACCATTAATTCCTTCTACAAAAGGATCATTATGGTTCACGTGATATAGTTCCTTGTCATCAATACAGTAATACATGCAAGCTAGAGTTTAGGAAAGGATGAATACATTTTTATCACTCTGGAAAATTGGAATGTTTTAGCAATAAACAAATTCCATACAGCAAAATCCATAAGGAAATTTAAGAACCTTGAAAGCAATACCTGAATTTGGTGAGGAAGCAAATGGAGAGGGTCCCAGGTAATTGAGATTAAATGCACTCTCTCTTTTCTTTCGCCTACGTGTAAACCAGACAGCAACAATGACCAAGCTAAGGGCCAAAAACCCAGCAACAACACCAATTGCCGCCACACTTCCTGTCTTATTTCCCCCACCATTTCTGGCACTTGAATCTGCAGTGATAGCAGGCTTAGGGATAGCAGTGGGCTTCTCTGTAGGAAGGCGAGTCACAGGTAATGGAGGGGGAGCTCCAGCTGGAGAAGTATTATTTGGGGGAGCAGGAGGTGAAATAGAAGGGGGTGGAGATGTTAAGAGGTTCGGTGGAGGGGGAGCCAATGCAGGAGGTGGAGGGGAGTTTTGTGGCGGATTTGCAACAGGTGCAGGAGGTGGAGAATCAGGGGGTGGTGGTTGATTTTTCACTGGTGGTGGAGGAGAAGGTGAAACTGCTGGAGGGGGAGGAGGTGGGGAAGGAGGAGGAGCAGGAGGAGGAGAATCTTTTGATGGTGGGGGTGGAGATGAAGCTGGAGGTGGAGAATTAGCTGGTGGAGGAGCCTTAGGAGAAGGTGGTGGTGGTGGTGACACTGACGGCTTTGGAGGAGGCGCCGAAGGTGGTGGCGCCGCTGCTGTTGGAGGTGGAGGTGGAGGTGGAGGAGATTCTGCCGGTGGAGGTGATTTTGATTCTGATGGAGGAGGAGAATCTGGAGCTGGTGGAGAAGGAGGTGGAGCTGAAGAGTCAGGTGGTGGAGGAGGAGGAGATGAAGAATCAGGAGGAGGAGCAGGAGGTGAATCAGAAGTAGAATTTGAAGGTGTAGCTGTGGGGAAAGTTGGGAATGGAAAAAAAGAAGAGGGAGAATTTGGAGAGGCCATATTCAGTAAAGCTCTCAATTCTGATCAAGAATTATGCAGTAAACTCCCAAATCCACATTGGAATTTCTCAAAAACCTCTCATTTACACACAAATCCAAGAATGCAAAACCCCTTCTTCCCAAAAACTAAATCCTCAAATTGAAGTTGCAATATTTTGCTTAGAATCAGCCTTTCTCAAAGCCAAAACTAGTCTTAATTAAACCCTAAAATCTAAACTACTAACAACCCAGATCAAAAGATTCCAAAGTCAACAGTTAAAGGAAAACGAAACAGACCCAGATCCCTCAAAAAGACATTGGAAGAAAGGTGAATGCAATGTTAGTAGTTCAAAAGTGAAGTTACCTCTTAGAGTGTTGGGTTACAGGTAGGAATGTTGGAAGATGAGGAATGGTAAAGCTGTACTAAACCAGCCATGAAATGAGGGCAAATGGGAACGTGGTTGCCACTTCGGAATAGTCTTTTAGTTTTCTTGATTTGGTAATGTCAAAAGAGAGCGAGTAAAATCAGAATCTTGAACAAGGCAGAGACAACATGGGGAGGCCTCAGAGGTACATACATACTGATGAACTCAGCATTTACGTCAAACAAAATAACTTAATGTGTGTGTGTGATAGAACGTTATCAAGAAGCTAAGTCAAAGAAAACATCATGAAGCCCATGTTCAAGATAGGTTAATGGTTTTGTGGTCTCTGCACACAATTGCTAACAAACAATCATAGACCCAAACCAACACTAAGTTAAGAATGTAGGTAGTATTAAAATAGAGTAGTAGTAGTAGTTGTCTTCTCCGATTTCATTCCTTTGTCAGCTTATAACTGTCATTATCTATCGAAAAACTGGAACAAATATATGTTATTAACAGTAATTTACGAATCACTATATACTACTCTAGTACTTAATTCCCTAATTAGCGGGCACGCGTGAACATCGGCTCTGTTGCGCTACGTTTCCTTTTTCGCTTGCTGCTTAGTGTCTTTCACTTTTCTTTTCTTTTTGTCTTTTCTGCTCTTTTATTCCTTTTTTGCTTCCATGAAAGTGATTGGTTAGATAATAAGCATTCTTTCATTTTTAAAAGTAGGGTAAAAATTTATTTACATTTGTTATTTATATTGAATGATATTACGTTATCATGGTTACGTAAAACGAATTAAAGTTAATATATATATATATATATATAATTTAATACTAAAAGTGTAAGCTAATATATGTGTTATGTAGTTATTGAAATAATAAAAATACATTTTTACCCAAAAATAAAATAGACTACCTACAAAAAAAGACTAAAATATATTTGTGTTTAGGCAAGTGGAATAATCAAATTTGAAGTCTAAGCTAACTTATTAGAATATTATAAAAGTTTGTTGAACAAACAAGAGATAATAATGATTTTACTTGAACAAATTAAAGGTAAGAGTGAATTTTGCACGTTGATGCCGAAAGCAAAGTTGATTTCCATTTTGGTGACCTTTGTTTTGTCATAGACATAAAAAATATGACTCGTGAAATTATAAATATTTTCTTTTATTTTGATTTTTTTTTTCACTTTGTATGAATTTCTTTTAAAAAATAAATAAATTTTATAGTCTGAAATTAAAAATACCGTGGAATATATCAAAATATCCTTAATATTGTGATTTTAAACATGTCAAGTAAAAAATTAAAATTAATAATTTAATTTTAAAATATAATAACAGTAAAAGTACAATAAATAAATTAAAACAGAAGAGTACTTACTAAATTTAGTTTGAACTACTCAAGCAACTACTGATTAAACCCTTCCTCCAAAAGTTTGAAACTTTTCACCCGAACCCCAATTTATAGTTTATGCAATAAGAAATTATTGAACTTCTCATAACGTAGAAGTTGTTAAAAAAATATGTCTATGGCAATGAAAATGAATACATGTTAATTGTGTAGATTGTCTTTTTGTTTGTTGTTGAATTATTTCATTCTCCTTGTTGCATCAAATTATTGTTGATTTATCTAATTTACCCCCAAAAAATATTATTATTTGCATAATTAAACAACTCTCACTATCCTTTTCAAGATTTCCTACTTAATATAAAAATATATAAGAAAAAACCGATGTGGTAATGAGCGTGTAGCACGACATTTCTTTCTATTTGTAATTAACGAATATTTGGCAAGAAAATACTGTAAAATCAATCCTCTGATCATCTTTAAAATAGAGTAATTATTTTTTCATGACGCGGGGAATATTTAGAAAGAAGAACAAAAAAAAAAGTAAACAGAGTTGTATTTACAATTATTTAATCAATAAAATCTTTGTTTTATAAAAAAAAATAAAAAAAATAGCTCGAGTCAATGCAAAGAGTTTAGATGGCACCCCTTTTATTTGTTGTCACTTCGCTGGACGCGCTGTCCACCAAACCATGATTAAAAAAAAGGAAATTGAAATGCAAACGCTTCAAAGAACAATATAATTACAAAGCACATGAATATCTGAAAAGATCTCACCCCAAAAAATAAAACTAATGATCCTTCGGAGTGGCCCACTCAAGTTTGAAATCCCTTACCATTGAAAGGAAGGAGTTTGCCTTTTGAATTGAGTTCATCACACTGTATTTGCCTAGTCATCTCTCCTTCTTGATTTTCAAGCTATTGAATGGGAGCGGAAAAAAAAAAACCTAATGATGTAGTAGCAAACTTGGCAGTTGCACCAGAATTCAGCCATACTGTTAGAATATAATATGTCTGTCTAATCACAGCTAGGAAACTCTAGGCACCAACTAATGTTTTAGGTTGGGTCCCTGAAGGCCTACTTTTTTCTTGCATCAAAAGGTTAAAATCAAACATATGTTAGAATCTATAAAGAGTGTTTTTGTACTCGTCTTCTTCAATGGAGGCAACATATTTGCACGCAATGGCACACCTTCCTACAAAGGGTGTCATCCAACATTACTTTGTCGATGACATCACTAAATATATATATGTAAAATAAACATCAAATTGGGACAACAAAATAAAGCCTTAACGTATACATTTTCGGACTTAAATTCATACAAGACAGTTGTAATAATAGGCAGATACAGCTTGTGTAAAATTCATTCAGCATATATGCCACTGTTTGCACGAATAAATTGGTGTAACTCAGTGAATCTGCCCACTTGGTTCCACAGGTGGTGTTCAAGTGGCATTTTGCTAGGTGGATAAGTGCCAATTGCATAGTATCTCAAAGTTCAAGATATGTAACAGAAACAGAATGTAGCAGCAACAAAATTCTACTTAGCAACTCCATTGATCATGGTGCATATTTGTTCATGTAAAAGAGCTTCAAGCAATGGTCCAGTGTAAAAACATGAACTTTGTGACATATTGGTTATTAAACACATTGGTATGAAGTTAACAAATGGAAATGTTTAATCCATCAAGAATAAACAATCTAACAAGCATAATTAGTGAACTTCTCAAGTTTAAAGCTGATCATTTTCTGCTATGAATCCACCACAAAAGATTTGAGAGTGAATTTCCATCATCATGACTGCTAAGGTCCCTCACTTCATTTAGAGCTTGCTTCTGCTTATAAATTGCTTCCAAGGCATAAACAAATCCTTTCCATCCTTCCTCAGTTCTGTTTTTGGGTACACTAGTGAGTGCCCATTTTACGAGCTCCTTCACATAATCAACATCAGAAAACACAACCTCAGTGATTGGCAATATTGGTAGAACTTGAATCCCCAGCCTAATGTCTTTCCTCTCAGCTGGTGCAAACCAGAGAATGCTGTCTCTTTTTCTAGACCATAATATACCAACAACCTTATTGTTCTTGACAAATCTTGGTGCATATATTTTGTTGTCTCCTTTTACATGCCACCAAGTCTGTGCTGACTGAATTTCAAAGGCTGCTAGAGTGGAGCCAAGCGAAACAAGATCTGCATCTCCATACGCGGATCCCATCAGTGCTGCTGAATAATATGCATTAATTGCTTCACTTGTGCTCTCTTGGTTTCTTCCAAATGGAAATTCAGTCAGCCCTGCAGCCCAAGAATGTAGCTTCCATAAGTCAAAACACCTAAGACGCGTGTAATGCTGGTTCTCCTTCGGTCCCAAGTTCGTGTAGTCTTCCACTAAAGAATAGGCTTGACTCTTGTACTGCTTTCCCCATGCAGGATCAAATCTTGTAAGCACTGAAATGCCATATATATAGTATCCCAAATGAAAATGATGATCATTGTAAATTCCAAAACCAAAATCACCTGTTGTGTCATTTAACCCATGTTTAGTCACAAGTCCACCCCATTTCTTGTCATAGAAGAAGCCATTGGCACCAAATGTTCCGTTTAACCAAGGTTCTATCATATCCTTCAAGAATTGAACAACTACTGGTGTTATCTTAGGATAAGAAACCTCTTCTGCAATCAATGCCAATCTTGCTGCTCTAGCAACCAATTTCCCATAAAAGTAAGACGATGTAGCAGATATGTTTGATGCATTCAAAGTCTTAACATCGTTACCAAGTGCACGAATAATTTCAGGGATTGATTTTTTATTCAAACCTTTAATCGAATGCCATGATACTGGGATTGACTCTGCTTCAAGATCCCATGTATCTCCAATTACACCAACAAGCTCACCATCCATGCTACTGTACTTGACATCCTCCAGCACAGTTACTGAAGCATCTGCTTTTGAAAGAAGTCGAAGATGGAGGGGGTGAGCAAGCATAAGCAACTTCCCTGCACCCTTCACATCCCACTTATACTTGAGAGCAAAAGACCCCAAAATGGCACTTCCCGAAACAGGATAAGTCAAGCTACACTTATCAAGTATTTTCTCAAATTGGGAATCAGAATCAGCCAAGAGAGCAATCCGAATAACACCCGAGAACCCACCAGACTTAATGGTGGATACATTATCAGTCAAATGAATCGGAGCAGACGCATATAGGATCCAGGTTTGACGATTCCGGAGTCTGATAGTGTACTTAGTAAAAGAACTATCACACGAGAGCTTGCGAATTGGATCAGCGGTTGAGATTGAAATTGAAGTGTTCCCATTGACAGCAAAAGTCAAATAAGGACTACCTCTTACAAGAAAGAATCTAAGGTTACTCGAAGGCAAGTCCAAAGTAACACTAAGATCACTGTATGATGAGATTACATGGCGCTGATTTGGCTTAGGATTCTTGGAAGCAGATATAGTCAAATCAGGGCGAAAAATCTGTTCAATGAAATCAGAGGAAATGTTCTGAGATGGATAAGAAAAAGAAATGGAGGAGTTAGCAGAGCGAATAAGATAAGGTTGAATATACTCGGGCTGATCACCATTCTTGAGTACAAAATTTTGAAAAAATGAATTAGTGGGCAAAGGAGTGGATACAAGCTGACTAGAAAAGTAATCTGATGGTTCAGGCAAGACTAAAGATTTTCCTTCAGGGAAGAGAAATTGAGTTTTTGGGTGCAAGGTTAATTCAGCATTATAACCCTGAACCAAAACAGAAAATGCATAAAACAGTAAAAGTGGCACCATTTTCAAGCTGTTTAGGATAGAATATTCACTGTACAGAGGATTTGGAGCACCAGCTCCCATTCAAGATGATTAAAGAAGAGATTTTTGGAAGACCCTTTCTAATATTTTGGCTACTTGGTTTAATTTAAAGGGAAGGTGGATTAGGAATGGATAGAAATTCTGAATCTCAAGATTCTATATTGTCTAGTTGACTTTGAATAAGTGAGAAATTCAGAACGTGACATCTTCGTGTTTCATACTTTTTATGAAGTTGTCAAGAATAGCTGGCTAGCACAGCTTTAGTTGCTGAAAAGTCCAAGATTTCTGCAAATTTAAGGGGAACGAACATGAGGAAAAAGAGGAGATGAGAGAGACAAAAGGGAAAAGGAATACCGGCTAATTGCTTAATTTCTTGTGTAATTAAAGTTAATTTCTGAATATTAACGTTACACAAGGACAAAACATATTGACCTACTCTCTGGTATTTGACATTAACTAGTGAGAGTCAGATATAATAGAACAAATTATAGTGAACGTTACCAACAGAGATTTGGTAAACATTTTGAGCCGTTGGGTGCTGACTGCTGAGGTCAATTTACAATAAGTGGTTATATTTTGATTAGCACATCATGATCTAGAGTATAAACAGTGTATACTTTAGGAAAGTGCTTCAAGAAACGGTAAGTTCAAAGTTGCTAGCTGAAACAAACAAAACATCACCCACCCCCTTTATTATTTGAGTATTATAATTATTACTCCCTCTGTTTCTATTTATATGTTAGTATCATTTTAGATTTCATGTGCATTAACAAAATAACTAGCAATCCATGAACATGAATTAATTTATTTTGATTAATGAACATGAATTATTTACTTCATTTTTCTATGTTGGTCAAATATATATTTTCAAAAGGCATATAACTCACAAAGATAAAATAAAAAAATAATATCATTTATACATTAATTTTTTGAAATAACAGATATTAAGAATTATCTATTTGTAGTATTGCAGTATGGACGACATGAAAATGAAGGGAGTATTTTTTTTTTTGGGAGGAATGATGAAGGGTTGGGGACCAAAAGGGACATTTACAGGGAAAAAAAAAATTCTATCCCCAATCGTCTCATATTCAACATATTAGTGAAAATATTTATTTCATATTACTTGATCACTAACTAAATTAGGATAGAATTAATTTTTTTTTAATTTACTCTACAATTAATATGGTCTTTGAAAGTTTAAATAAATTCTGAAGATTTAAGAATTTTTTTTCAAGAGGCTAATTAATATGCACAAAGGGGAAAACAGTAAAGTTGATTAATCTATTAATAATTTCTTAATCACCGTATAAAACGCACAAACGTCATTGTGTAGAGATGCAATTCGCCAAGCTAGAGCAAAGAAAGCCGTCCGACTCTTAAATCTTCAAAATAGGAAGTCAAAGACTTTTTTTGGGGGGGTTTAAGGGTTGCTTGCAGTACCGGAGCATCAAAGGCTTTTGAGATTTACACCTCCTTATTATAGAACCTAAATAAAGGCTTTCAGAAGCTTCCTTAGAATTTAAGCCTTTTGAAGCGCCATAATTATAGCTATGGTTAGAAAATGCACATCTAATTTAGAATGGAGTGAGTAATTTTCGCTGAATCAATAAAGATATAAATGAGTGTCATGAAGGGCTGAGAACCTAAGAGATTTCACCGGAAAAATAACTCTCTTTTTTTAATCAAGCACTGGAAAAATAACTCACTCGTACGTCATGTTAAGGCTAAATCAAAAAATATAAAATGGGCGTTTTGGTTTAGAGATGCATTATGACTTTAATTTGTAACCTTTTAAGGTTATTCGTAAATACCGAACATGTTACTATATTTTCCGGATTTATTTATCTACAAAATAAATAATATATACAGATTTTATTCTTATTTTGAAGAAAAAGGGTTGATTTCTAATTAATCCTCGAGCAAATAAATATTTTAAAAGTAGAACGAACAAAAATAAGAGGCTTCATTGACGATCAAGTCTGTCACCATCATGCGGGCTGCGGTCAATGTGCTTGAATCATCGCATCACATCATTTATATATTATTTTATATCTAAAGTTAGTTAGTTATTTCAGAGCATCGCATCACATCATTTATATATTATTTTATATTTAAAGTTAGTTATTTCATATTCTATCTGGTATAAAATAATATATAGATTTTTTTATAATTTATATATGAATTAGTTAAGCAGATTTCTTATTTATCAACTAAAGATCGTATTAATTTTTTTACATAAATAGCTTTATTTTCTATTTACCTACAAAACATCACGTAGTTATACATAAATTAATACATGAATAAAAAGACCTTTAGCGGCATCAAAAGTCGCCACAAAAGCTCAAAATATCGTCACCAAAAGAGCCCTTAATAGAATAAGCAGAGAAAATAAAGAAAAATTAAAAATTATTTAGTGGAATACTTTTGTTGCTACTACTTCTATTTCAATTTCCAATCTCAAAATGCAACTTTTTCCTAGAAAAGAAGAGAATTTTGACATTGGATTTAAGTGAGAATAATTTTTGGTGGAACAAGTTTGGAAGTGTTTAAGTTGCAGCAAATAGTCACGAATGATCTTTATATGCAAAATGGCTCTCTTTGACAGGGTTCTAATTGATGCATTTCTAAAATTTATCAAACTATCCTGCAACTTCAAATTTTTGTCAAGTATCTACTCATGAAGAATCAAACTACAAAATTGTAACCTTTCTGCCTGGTAAAAGCAGGCTAGCTTAATCACGCTATAATAACTACAAGACCTCATGGATGATCAAAGATTACATTTTCAAGTCAGACCTCATGGATGAAATACGTACTAATGTGTTGAGAAAGCCGATGAGAAGGCTTGCTTTGAATGTATGCTGCATCATATATGCAACATCAACACAGTGGTACTAGATTATCATTTGACATGGTTAGAAAGTTCATGCTGTAGAAACCAAATCATTAGGTCTACCTTGAGGAAGGCAAGTCAGATTACTAATTAAAATAAACACGTCAAAGACGGATGTTACCATAGATAATTCACTCACATTCAGAACTGGATAAGGTGCCATCTACTGGTAAAAAAAAAACTACTGTAAAGGAAATGGTGCTATTAGAAGCATCTAATAATAAACAGTTTAAACTGAAAACACATTCAACAGTTACACTATTTATAAGCAATGACACAGTATGTAACCTTAGGCCCTTATAGTAGAATATGTACCTGAAATGGTTGACTTAGTTTTTCACTTGAGTTGTCAGATATCCGATGCATGAATATACTCACCTAGCTCCTTCACATCTTTGTATCCCTCTTTACTGATGACTCTTAACCTCATTCCATTTTAAACAGCCGAGACCAGATACTGTCAGTACTCCCTCAAACATACTAGTGGAAGTAAGACTGCAACACAGCCTACTCATTTCCTTTAATGTTTTTGGACACCATTTTCAACGATGCTGAAATGTTCCTTTGCCTCTAACCTCTTACTTGCCTTAAATGTAT
Organism: Solanum verrucosum; assembly: GCF_900185275.1. Taxonomy (NCBI): domain Eukaryota; kingdom Viridiplantae; phylum Streptophyta; class Magnoliopsida; order Solanales; family Solanaceae; genus Solanum; species Solanum verrucosum. The sequence goes on from NW_026020569.1 coordinate 684,890, forward strand.
AAGAACATTATATAATAAAAGTGGCAATTGTTTCACTTTCAAAATTCTCACCAACAGAATATTTGAGTTAAAAAGAAAAAGGGAAACACAAAGAAGGAACAGACAAAACCCCAACAATTCCCAGATTTCAAGACAAATTTAGAGTAACAGCTTCCTGCTAGTTGAAAATCTGAAAAGGGGTCAAAGAATATAGCAACCATGGAGGCAGGCATACATGTCCAAAAAACAAGAACAGAGATCGAAGAAGGATTTTCAAGCAGCAGCACACAGAAAGATTTCAGCTTGGAATTTTCAGATCACCAGAAGATCAATCAGTTTTCATTTGCAAACAAGTGTTTCTATTTTTCCAGTGCTATAAGAGATTTGGTTGGTTATATTACATCTCCACTCATAACAAGCAGAACTACACTAACTATTTAATGTATATCTCACCAGAAATCCAAATTAAGCATTTATGTCTACGAACATTAGCGTCCTTCACCTCATGTGATTTGATAATTTCACATCTAATATTAGTAATGTCTGAAATCAACCTCAGATACACAAAGATCAACACAGTAACAATATTCACGGATTCACCTACTCAATTTGGAAATTACAGGTACCACCGATGATCAACTTAGCAAATTATTTGTACACTGCATTATTTTTGTTTTTCATTCTAAGGAACCAAAATTTTGGCAAAGTTGGACTTTTATTCATAACAACTCAAGATCTGGTGGAAAATTACAGCAATCATATCACAGAGCATTGCGCTGCAAAATAGCGCTCCAAATTTATATAGAGAAAGAGAAAAGACAAATACCAAATCACCAAACTAAATATCCTTTTTTTGTTCCCATCAGATCATATTGAGAACACTCAAATGTAAAACACCGTAAAAGAATCAATGAGAGTAGTGTCTGAACCAGCAGAACTTGCTTCCTCTATCAGATTCCCCCACTTCATCATCTCTAGAATGAATCCACCATAGAAGATTTGAAAGAGAATTTCCATCATCAAACCCAGTTAAGCTCCTAGTTTTGTTCAAAGCACCCACTTTATCATATATTGCTTCCAAAGTATACACAAACCCTTTCCAACCTTCTCCAACCCCTTCCCTTGCCAGAGCTGGCAGTGTCCATTCGACCAACTGCTTCACAAACTGCACGTCTGAAAACAGAAGTTCAGTAATGGGCAATATTGGTAAGACCTGAATTCCAAGTCTACACTCTTTCCATTCAGGTGGAGCAAACCAAAGGCCGCTATCCCTTTTGTTAGACCATAAAACACCCACCACCCTGTTGTTTTTTGTGAATTCTTCCCCATATAAAGTGCTTCCCTCTTTCACATGCCACCAAGTCTGTGCAGAATGAATCTCTAAAGCTGAAAGGGTCGATCCAATGGCAACAAGATGGGTATCCCCATAGGCCAAACCCATTAAAGCTGCTGAATAGTATGCATTAACTGCTTCACTTGTGCTCTCCTGGTTTCGTCCATCAGCAAACTCTGTCAATCCCCCAGCCCAAGAGTGCAGCTTCCACAAGTCAAAACACCTCAACCGGGCATACTTTGAATTTGATCGCCTGCTTAAATTCATAAAATCCGCCATAAGTGCATAAGCTTGTGGCTTATACTTCCTCCCCCAGATGGGATCTATCTTGGCTAGCACTGCAATTGCATAAAGGAAATGACCAATATGAAAATGGTGATCATTATAGACCCCAAAACCAAAGTCAGCTCCCGAATCCAACGCCCCTTGCTTAGTCACAATTCCACCCCATTTTGATTCATAAAAGAAACCATTTGCTTGAAAAGTCCCCTCCAACCATGGTTCAACTGTATCCTTCAAGAATTTGCGGATTGCCGGGATAACATCAAGGTGACAAACCTCTTCAGCTATCAATGCCAGCCTTGCTGCTCTTGCAATCAATTTTCCAAAAAAATAAGATGATGTTGTAGATATTCCCTTTGAATCCAAGGCAGCAACATCCTTATTCAACGAATCAATTATTTCTAAACATGCCTCCTCCTTAACACCTTTAATGGAATGCCATGTTACAGAAACAGGGTCACTCTTCAATATCCATGAGTCTCCAACAACACCAACAAGCTCACCATCAATACTATTGTACTTAAAACCCTCCAAGACAGTTACCGAGCTATCCGCAGCAGAAAGGAGCTGAAGATGGAGGGGATGAGCCAGCATAAGCAAGTCACCCCATCCCTTCTTTTCCCACTTGTACTCCACGCAAAATGGCTGCTTGAAAACAGCATTACCACTTGTAGGATAACAAGAACTGAAACGATCAAGAACTGCTTCACTAGTTTGATCAGAATTTGGCAAACAAGCAATCCTAATAATACCCGAAAACACACCAGACGTGATAGACGATACATCATTACTCAAATCAATGGGGGATGAAGCATACAAAACCCAAGTTTGCCCATTGTTGAGCTTGATAGTATATTTAGTACGATTACCATTGGGAGAACATTGAAGAATGGCGTGAATTGTGGAAATCGATATCGCTACATTTTCAATAACACTACACGTAATGAAGGGGGAACCTTTAACAAGAAAGAACCTAAGATTGCTAGAGGGAAGGTCTAATGTGACACTAAGATCATCAAAGGATGAAATTACATGGGGTGCATTTGGATTGGGATTATTCAACGCTCTGATGGTCAGATCAGCAATAAAAGTCTGGTAAATAAAAGCCGGATTGTGGAACTGAGATGGGTAACAAAGAGTGAGGGATGAAAGCGACGATTTGACGATATATGGGTGTATGAATTCAGGTTGATCACCATTCTTGAGTACGAAATTTTGGAAGAAAGAATTAGTGGGCAAAGGGTTCGAGAGGAGATGAGGAGCAAAAAAGGCAGATGGGTCAGGTAGAACAGTTGATTGGGTACCTGGGAAGATGAAAGGCTGTGAGGATAATGCCATGGCAAAGGATTGTGAGGAAGATGAAGTTGGCTGTGGAGGGGTTTTATAGGGTTTGTTAGGTTTTTCAACACCATGATTGATAAGATATCGAAAGCTTAAGCGCGTTAATTTGATCTGAAAAATAATCAATACACAAATTATTAATTGCGTCAAGTGCATATTTTATTTGTGTTGAAATGTCAATTTTGGAGAAGTAGTTGAGAAACATACATACCTGTTCGAATAGCCGCCAGCAAAGAGGAAAGAAATGGAAATTTGACTTAGGGCCCGTTTGGCCATGCTATCATTATATGGTATCATGAGATGAAATTGAAAGTTTATTTGGACATGTGATATGAAATTTTTGTGTTGTATATTTTCTCATAAACGTAAAAATCTCACAAGTTGTAAAACTATTAAAATAGCCCAAATTGTTTATTCAATCTTATCAAATAAACAAAAATTATAAAATCGCATAATAAAATATTACAAAGTTATTTGTTCTTCACTTAAATAATTGTTTCATCTAACTTTAATTTAATTTAAAAAATTGAACATAAATTGTACTTGATATGCTCATATCTCTCAACTACTCTTACAAATAACCTATAAAGTAGAAAAAAACATACATTAGTGAGTAAATATTAACTTAGAAGTTAAATGCACTAAGATAAAAATTAACAAACATCACTAACTTCTAACTATTTACAAGAAAAATCAATAGTTAAATATTATTGAAAAACAAAATTTTAAAAAGTTACCACAAGTTTGAGTAAAAAACACTTCTAATAAAATTTAATCAAAAAAATTATAACTAGTCCACTTGACTAAATATTAATAACCAATTGATCAAATTTTCCCAAGTCCTCAATCAATTGGACTTGATATCCTTCAGTCATGTGAACGAACATTTTGCAAATACTAAGATTAAGAAAGTGCGGCATCGCCAATGAAAATTGTCTTTTATCAATATTATGCTTAGTCATAAGATTAAGACGTTTTTTTTAATTATGAAAAATCAAAAAAGTATTACTCCCTTCGTTCTCATTTATATTCACCAAATGAATTTCTACTTTATCATTTATATTCACCAAATTTAAAGTAATAATAAATTTTATATTGGTGAGAATAATAAATTTTAAAAAGTAATGATGTGATTATAAATTTTATTTACATATGAAACAAATGGTTAGTAGATATAAATGTGGGGTTGTTTTAACAAAATATAAACTCATGGATCAATTATTGTATTAAAATATCTCAAATCATGATATGGAATCACATGATGATTCCATATCATGGTTTTTTGAGAATATGGTATCACCTCTCATGGTATGGAATCAACGTAAAATCGCATGTCCAAACGCTGATTTCATCTCACGACATCATATCGTGATATGGTATCGCATGGCCAAACGCCTACTTAGTTTTAACGAAATTTCAAGAATTCAACTCCATGAAAATAATGAATTTGACTTAGCTTGCTATAATGCTGGAGCTGAAAGAAAGGGAAGAGTTTGATTGCAAGTAAAGATGAGTATAGTAGTTAATAGATATCTGTAGGTCTAAGTTAACCATTTGGGAAGGGATTAAATTAAATTGGATAATTTAGGAAGCAAGAATCAGATATCAGTGTTTTATTATAGATTGGCTAAATTGTTTTTACATGTTACTGAAAAAAAGTCCTACGTAATAATTTATTATACATAGTAAACGTGTAATTAATTTATTTCAATCTACATTTAATAGTACTGTATTGGAAACTATAGATTTTGCAAGTTTTTGTTGGTTTTTCAAAAATTAGAGTTTTGATAAAATTCAAATAGTACACTGCATGAGGGGATTTTCATTCTACTCAGAATTCAAATTTGAGACCTCTAATTAAGAGTGGTAGTATAAATTTTGTAGTTCATTTGTCACGATGATAGCAAAGTGAGGATGTGAGACAGGCCATTGATTTAACAGGCATCTGGTAGAGTTAGTGTGGACACAATGGAGGGGGGAATTTCTGAAGGAATTGGAAATCCACCGATCAAGACACACTCTTATTTTCTCAAATCAACAAAGCACCTGTCCCGCTGACTGCTTATTGGACGTTGATTAAGGACCAGCCTTGGGTTGGGCTGAAAATTTAGCCCATAACGAATGGACCAACTTGCCCTTTTATCCACCCAATTGGTTTGACAACAAAATAATCAAGTTTTTAAACAAGGATAAATTAGCTAACTAATCAAAAATTTCAACATAATTATTAAAAACATCTATACTTTAAAATAATTATTAAAAATGTCAATATGTTAGTAAATAAAATGTATCCTAATATAATTCATCTACCTTCCTTTTATTTCTCAAATTGGACCCACTTTTTTACTCAATTAAGTGTGAAAAAAAAAAAAAAAGACTCCATTATCCACTTTTCTCTCTTTAAATTTTCTACCGAAATTCTATCATATCTTTCTTTCTCTCTCTCATGATTTCCTCAACTAACTTAAATCTTGCATTCTTAAAATCAAATTCCTCTATTTTTCTGAGAAATCTCAAAAATCATTCAAAAGATTTTCAACTTTGTTGAAGTGGATTCGACTGATTTGCGATTTTTTCCGTTAAGAAAGAAAAATTTTAAATAATCGATTGGGATTTCGAAGTGAATTCAACTAATTTCGTTGAACTTCAAGATTGTCGATGAAATATAAAAATGATTAGGTATTTATTAGGGAAAATTGTATATAATAGCAAATTATTAATTCAAATTAAATGCTATAAATATAGTTTGATTTAATTGTACCTCATAGCAAACTGTTGCTATTTCACCTCTCTCCTGGTGAATCTCGCTCGCCACTCTCGTTCTCTCCCTCGCCTCTCTCATTTTTTATACAAACGCAAGTGTATAAAATGCGTTTGTGTTTGTATAAAGCGAGAGAAAATTGTATATATACATATATTTTCGTTCCCCTCTCACCCCTCTCCCAGATTTCGCTCGCCACTCTCCCAGATCTTGCTCTCTCACTCGCTTCTCTCACTTTATACAAAAAACGCAAATTGTATAAAATGTGTTTGTGTTCGTATAAAGCGAGAGAAAATTGTATATATACATATATTTTCGTTCCCCTCTCTCCCCTCTCCCAGATCTCGCTCTCTCACTCGCCTCTCTCACTTTATACAAAAACGCAAATGTATAAAATGCGTGAAAATTGTATATATACATATATTTTCGTTCCCCTCTCTCCCCTCTCCCAGATCTCGCTCGCTCACTCGCCTCTCTCACTTTATACAATTGATCTTTTTGTATATGTATACCAAAGCAGATTACAACTGTTTTCTTTTGTATATGTATAGCGAAATATACATATTTATATTTGCTATGGAGCGCAATTATGCAAACTTTGTTATATCATACAAATATGAATTTTGTGTTTGCTATATGTGAAAGTTGCTCCATTTATTAACTGGTGACTCTTTAATTTGTTTGGAAGTGATTCAAAAATGGTTATTGAAAAAGTTATTCAAAAATGGATCTGGATCATATTTTGTATGTTCAAAACACTTTGTTGGATGACATCAACAATTCTAGTTATCTCTTCAATGAATTGAAGTATTTTTGCATCTTTCTCACATGCAGAAGAACCAAAAGGAGATGAAAGTACATAATCACCGTACCAGTCATATTTCAAAGTAAAAATTTATATTTTTTTATTTGTAATTTTCTTGGGATACAAACAATGAATGATTGAATTGTTTTGATTTTGTTGTATGTTGGATGCTTGGAATACAAAATAATTTGAAATCTTCTATAAATTAGACATTGAATATAATATATTTTTGAAATACACAATAGATAAGAAATACAATTTTTGTCTTGAAATACATTTATTGTTTTGAAATACAAATTTTGATTGTTACTATGATTGTAAATTTGTATGTTTTGATGACTAGAATACAAATATTGTTGGAATTTTAAGAAAGAATATACGTTTTTGAAAAAATATACAAACTAATGTTGTATCCTTTCTAAATGAACATGTGTTTACATAAGTATATGAATACAAATATACTTCTTAAATAACTACAAGTCCATTTGGTATATCTATTAGAATGAATACAAACTAATAAAGAAATACAAATGTCATTATCCAAACCCAAACATGAAAACCATAATGAATACAAATTCACATATCATACATACTGGAATGAATACAATCAATTACTTTTGAAATTGTAACGGATGAAAATTTTAAGTGAATATTCTCTCCCATGATTTTCTCTTTTTTGTTATTAATAATTGTATTCTTTCAAATCAAACAAATAAAAAAAATACATAAATCAGAAGAATAACAAGCTAAAATATTGACATTTTTAATAAATATTGAAAATGTTAATAAGAGGTCCCATTAAATGCTAAAATAATGACATTTTGAAAATTTTCCCGTCAAAAGACAAGAGTTTAGAAAACACTTATCAGGGAAAGGTTTAGAAAACCTAACCTTTATTAACATAAGTTTATATGCATCGCAAGGACATAGCATTGCTTGAAGATTTGATTACGGACATAGCAAAGCATGGTTAAAAGTTAAAACTGCATGGACTACTAGAACTTGTGGAGATTTCGTGTAAGATTTAGTACTATTATTATTGTACCAAGAATACTTCAACTCATTCTTTCATCTTCCTAATTAAGCATAATTCTGTTCAGTGGCGGATCCAGGATTTAGAGTCTGTGGGTGCCAAATAGACTTATCGATTAAATTAATTTTATATTTGATTGAATTATTCATCTTTTCGATATATATCATAAATCAATCAATAAAATATAAATAATAAGATATTACACTTTTATTGAGTATTTAATCAAATAAAAGAAAAGTCAAAAGAGTAATAATGTAATTAATTTAATTTAAGTCAATAACAATTATAAAAAAAATAAAAAATTGTGCCAGCTGTTTTTCCTTAAAAAAACGTGCTTGGAGCTTTTTTTTTTCTTAAAAACCGTATGCAACAAATTTCTCAAAAAAATTGGTACAGATGGGATTCAAACCCGCAACATCAGCCTTCTAGTTGCCCTCCTACCGTGGCATCACAAGCCAATTTTGTTCTGTGGGTGACACGCTTTATATTTATATAAATATTATATGTATATATAGAGTTTCCGTCGAAGTTCGGGGGTGGCGTGGCACCCCACAGCCCTTCATAGATCCGCCACTGATTCTGTTTCTATCTCTGAATAAATCCATCTCCTTCCATCTGTAGAGTTGCTAACAAAAGCTCATTCCAAGTATCAACAGGTCCTGGCATACACCAATGCACACAATCAGGTATTTGCTTTTCATTTGGCCAATGTCCATAATAACTTGGATGTCCATCTGGTCTCATTACCATAGCTTCAGTTGTATCAAGCAATTTGAATTTGACACTGCCCCTTTTTCTACCTTCCCTTTCTGCTGCCTTAAATTCCTCCAATTGAGTCATATACATCTTCTTCGTATCCGTCCAATTTCATTTCTTCCTTCTTGAAGGGCCTTGTTCTATTGCAATTCCCTCCATTATTCCATTCCCCATTCTCAAAATGTGAAGGGGAGTATGGCCTTAGCATTACCAATCGGCCCTTTAATTTCTTCAGGTTTAAAAAGGTCTTGAAAGCTGTACGAAACGCCATTCTGTATCCATAAAAATGGCTCTGTTTTGTAACATTTTTATCATTGCATAGGTAATATCCAATGAGCTGATCATTTTCGTAGTACAAAAATGGCCTAAAGAACCATTGGCCTCCAGAGATTATGACAATATCAGCTTTGTCAACCTGACTTGCCCAGGCATCATCGGCCTACCTTGTCGAGATACAGATTCATGAGAGTGTAACTAGGATCAGTTTCATGGGATTTGATCAACAGTGGAGACCACAGGGCCATGATTATAAAGTTGTAATCTTTATACAACCATCGCCTGAATCTTGTGTCCGGAGTCTCCGATACGTCTATAGGAATGGCCGCCTGAGATATAAACATGATATTTTGATTAGCAACAATGTAGGAAGCTGGATATTACGAACTATGATTATGCCAATTCTCTCATCTGAATTATGTCATTTAGCATTTCTAAATGAGTAACATCTTATCATATTTCACTTGCATAAGCATCAAATCGTCATTTAGAATGTAAGATGCATCGTGGACCGAGCTGCCCTTTGTATAAATTAGTACGCAATAACTATCATAGAGATTATTTACATTTGAGTAACGAAAATTTTATGAGTAGCAGAAAACATAGCAAAATGGGATGGAAGCACGAAAATTGAATGCTTACGTACGTACACTAGATAGAAGGCACACGAGGGACTGCATTTGGTTTCTTGCTACTGAGTCTCCAACAAAAGCCAAAGTCTTTCCACGAACAATTTCCAAAAATTGATTAGCATCAAATAGTGGAAGTTCACAATCATTTGGCTTCCATCTCCAATGTAAGAAATCACTATCCGGTCTTCCATATTTCATACAATTCTGTCGATCATCGATCACACAGTTTGTCTCATTTGTATAGTATGGTCCCTTTGGATTTGGCACCCATTTCCCCACAAAGATGTTACATAATTGCTGTTTCTCCCCTGTTTTCTCTGAATTGTTAGTAATTCCTGGAGACAGTAGTTGGGTAATGGCCTTATGATTAATAGGGAGTGATTCAATATTTTGTAGCAAAGAATAAGTGTTAGTATCAAATGAAGAGAAAGTGATTTTGAGTAACAGAAGTAACGTTAAGATTGGTAAAACAATTTTTCTAAAGCTCTTAAACAGCTCTGCTGGACCACTCTTCATCTGCAACTGATGTTTCGAAGATCAAAATTACTTATCAAGTTATATAATACTACAGTACTACTAGTGGCCATGAAACATATTATGTGAGTTATATATAATATATGTTTGGTTTTATGGACTACTTGTAATTAATTAACAGCATAGTATATGTACATTGTACACGAAGAGTTGTACATGATTTGTACTATGTAGGGGTGTTCTGGATAATAACCGATCCAAACCGAAAAACCGAACCAAAAAGATAAAATAAAATCGATTTTATTTGGTTTTGGTTTGGTTTGGTTTTAGATTTTTGAAAATCGATAGTATTTGATTTGGTTATGATTTTATTCAAAAAAAAACCGAAGAAATAACCGAACCGATGAATTATATACATATATTTTATTAATATACATACTTAATATATTGTTTTTATAAACAATTTTAAAGATCTTACATATTTTCATTAAAATTTCTTTATAATTTACTTATTCAAAACAAAAATTCCCAAGATGAAACATTTATCTTATTGATTTCATGTATATGAGTGTCTATGACAATTTTTGTGGGACTGAAAATATTATTGTCTCTTCCTTCTAGATCAATATAGTGAATTTTAAAGCTTTATTGGTAGTAAATTTAATGATCGAAAGTTAAGTTATTTAAGTCATTCTAACTATTTTTCGTTTTGAATGGATTGTTGTCACTTTTTCACATTTTGAATGAATTGTTTTTTTATTTTTGTGTATGGTTAATAACCGAATAACCGAACCAAATCGAACCGAAATCGATAATCACCAAATCGATAAATATATATTATATTTGGTTTTGTTTGGTTTGGTTTTGATAATCTTAAAACCGATTAAGTTGATTTGATTTTGATTTTGACCAATAACTGATCCAAACCGACCCGTGAACACCCCTAGTACTATGTATTCTAATATACACTTCAATTTTGCTATTTAAAGCTACTTTCATAACAATGGTTATATCATCTCTAAATGAGAGTATATCTGCCTTTTCTAAAAAAAAATTTGCCTTTACTACCACAAAAGGCACATATGTCCAAAAATCTAACTTCCAATGGGTAATTCGTTTAAACTAATACTTATTTTTTATTTTTGATCTAATTATATAAATTCAACTAAAAAAGATCGACTGTACGTGACCCAACCTAATCCATAACCCAAATTTGATGGGTAATAATCTTGTACTTCTTTTATTTTCTATTTGTTGTTGAATAACTACAAATTTTTGATGGGTAACACAAATGTGATTTTTGTGTTAGCAAGGACAAATGTTGTAATTTTTGTGTTAAAAAAAGAATAGTTAAGTAACTTAAATGAAAAAAAGAACTCATAATTACGTTACCATCTATGAAATTTACTCTTAGAATGAAACAATACCTACTGTTGACTTTAAAAGAGAAGGTGGATATATAGAGAATCTGAGAGATCGTCCATTTGTAGTTGACATATAATTAGAAGAAGCTTTATATATGAGTAATTCAGAACGTGATATCTTAATTCGTGTAATATACTTTACTTTCTTTTCTTCTTTGAAGTTGTCAACAACCACTGGCAAATTTTAGTTACCAATCATGAGACAAAAATAACTATGAATTGTGGTGTAGTGATGAGATTGTTCACCTTTAATATGAAGTTTCGTATTCGAGCCTTGGTCATGGAGAAAATTCCCCTGGTAACGCCACCCTTAATTAAGCCCTGCAGTGCGCAATCCAAATTTCCAGAAACGGAGTGGGAACCAGGAAAAAAATGAGTCAAAAAACCGGTTAATTGCTTAATTTCTAGTGTAATTAAAGTTTGAATCATGAATAGTATAATGAAAACGTTACACAAGTGGTAAGGAAGGACATGAAATATGACTACTTGACATTCATTCACTAATTAACAATCAGTCAACTGGATCCATTCAACTGAATAAGACAAAATATAAATAACGTTACTAATTATTAACTGAGATTTGGTAGACCTTGGGGTGCTCAAGTCAATTTCTATTAATTACGCATGCAGAATGTAATATTTCATTCCAAATTGATATTATACTTCAATTGCTTAAAACATGATGTTTGAAGCTGTGCCTGCGAGTATTTAGCGTAGAGTTCATGTGTGCAAAAGGCTGATGGGAAAGAACTAGACTTTAATGGTTTGGTTGTTATCAGTTTTGGTTTGATTGTTCGATTATTAACCATATATCAAAGTAAAAGAAACGATCCATTCAAAAGGGAAAAGAAGGCAACAATTCATTCAAAGGAAATGAATTGTCTTCATGCCATTTTGGATCTTATAATTCTTATACCAGAACTTCATTTGTCTTCATGCAATGTTTACTATTTTAAACAAATTCAATTAGTACTAAAGTGAAGAAGGTGCTATGAAAATATATACTTATTAAGTTGCAAGCATCACATGTCCAAGCAAATTAGTGTTGATCTTTTTTTACTTATTTATCAATGAATGCATATCATTCTTAAGTTCACATTCCGATCCCAAAAAAGATGAGCATTTATCGTTATTTCTATTTTCGATTAAGATTGAACTCATGGGGAAAGGGAAGAATTGAAAATTGTTTCTATTGGTCTTGCATTTGATCAAATGCGTTAATATATGAAGTACTAAGATTTCGTTTATGGCTACATAACGTTTTAGTGTGCATGTCTACTTCTTTGGTTGATCTATAGAACCATAGTAAATTAATCCTCAGTATTTTATTTTATTTTCATTTTTGTGTTTAGAGCTTTATCTCTTTCATTACGATTGTATTTACCAAATTATATATTTCATAAATTGTAAATATCTTTATAATCGCACGAAATACGAACAAATTAACTCCTCCCTCTGTTCATTTTTAGTTGTCATGTTGCACTTTTCGAAAGCCAATTTTACTAATTTTCAAAATTAAATTAGATTACATTAATTTGATATTTTAAACAAAAAATTAGATATTCAAAAACTATACGAAAAGTATTATGAATGACAATTTTTGCATATCAATGTGATGAAAAATACATCGTAAAATATTAGTCAAAGTTCTTATCATTTGATTCTAAAAAGGAAAATTATGACGGTTAAAAGTAAAAGGTGGAAGTAATTTGAAAATAATAAATGAGAACTTGCTATATGCTGAAGCTAGAAGGAAGGAGAGTTTGATTGCAAATAAAGATAAGTATAGTCAATAGATATCCCTAGCCTCTAGGCGTATGCTAACGTTGGCATAAGTTTAATAGGAATTAAGCTATGTAACTTGTTATTTTAAAAAAATATAATTTATGTTATATTATTATATAAAAATATAAATTTATGTTGAGTAAAAATTATTTGTTATTTTTATGTCAAAGATATTTCCGTCACATATTAGTACTTGAAGTGCTTAAGAAAAAAAATTAAAAATCATTAAATTCGAGGTCAAAAATTAAAAACCACTCAAAATAAAGGCCTCGACATCCTTTGATTAAAGACAAACTTGGTTGGGCTGAAAATCTAGTCCATAACAAATGGACCAAATTGCGTTTATCTCTGGCAAAATTACACAAATACTACTTTTTAAAAAGGTATAAATATTTTTATTTATTCTAGTTTTAAAACTTTCATTGTGTACAACTTTTCATATTCCTAAAATATCTCTATAAAATGCATTAAAATGAAAAGAATTATAATCAAGTATAGATCCCATAAAACTTGGCATCCTTTTTGCCAGTCACATATTTATTCTTCAATTTTTCTCACTCTTCCATGAAATTGAAAAAATAAGTCAATGTAAATTTTAATTTAATATATAGTATACGATATATAAATAATTTATGAACAACGTATTATGCTTCTTCAATATACCTAATACCCGAATACAATAATATACGTTCAAATATGAATAAATATAAATAAGATATAGAATACTTTTTGTGTAACATACAAACAACATTATATTATATACTCTAGTATATACCAGTTAATATATATAAAAATTAATAATATTAAATATAGTATAAAATAATGCAATATACGTAATATATAAGTACAATAAAATATAAATTTCTTCAAAGAAATTGTATAATATATACTACCATATGGATAAGAGTGATAGATGAATATGTCGGAGTTCTCTAGAAAAGTAATTACACCCTCCGTCCAACAATAGTTATCTACTATAAGAGTATTATTTTGAAATGTCCAACAATATTTGTCCATTTTATAAAATTATGAATAATTTTACACTTAGTTCCTAATTTACCCTTATTATCAGTTATAATTATTTATCTATTACATTTTTCATGACATTGTATTTATTATACTCAAAGGGTGATATAGTAAATTACTCTTCTATTTATAGTATCTTAAGAAATGTGCAAAATCAATAATGAACAAGTATTATTGGACAAAGGGGGTAATGTGTTTTAATATACATTTAATTTTGTTAACACTAATATAGGAAACTCCAATTTTAGCTTTTTATACATAGAAACATTTCTTGGTTTATGGTATAAAATCCTATATACCATGTATATATAAAGTATTCATGGTAGATTATATAATTTAATGAAGGGATTAATAATGGTAGATTATGAAATGTTTTATGTGACAACCTTTATGGACCAACTATTTGATCGGTGCCTTTTAATTTATATCCACTTTTTCAAATTATTTAACTAATATTCAATATCAAGGGATTTGGCCTGAGAATATCTGAATTATAGGAAAACCGGAGTTTTTGTGCGGAATAAATATCTTAAGTAAGTAACATAAGGCAGAATATCAAATTGTAAAGCTTTGATTACTTAAATATACATTGATATAAAACTTCTTTACAAATAACTTATACCCTTTTCCTAAAACAAAGTAGACAAACATTTGAAAAAGTTATTATACGGTTGTTACCAAATTCTAAGCATAATTCTGTTTCTATCTCTGAATAAATTCATCTCCTTCCATCTTTAAAGTTGCTAACAAAAGCTCATTCCAAGTATCAACAGGGCCTGGCATACACCAATGCACACAATCAGGCAATTTCTTTTCATGTGGCCAATGTCCATAATGATTTGGATGTCCATCTGGTCTCATTACCATTGCTTCAGTTGTATCAAGAAATTTGAACTTGACACTACCCCTTTTTCTACCTTCCTTTTCTGCTACCTTAAATTCCTCCAATTGAATCATATACATCTTCAATTCGTATCCATCCAACTTCATTTCTTGATTATTGAATGGTCTTGTTCTGTTGCAATTCCCTCCGTTATTCCAATCCCCATTCTCAAAATGTGCAGGGGAGAATGGCCTTAGCATTACCAATCGACCCTTTAATTTCTTCATGCTTAAAAGGGTCTTGAAAGCTGTACGAAATGCCATTCTGTATCCATAGTAATGAGTATGTTTTGTAACATTCTTTTGATTGCATTTGTGACATCCGATGAGCTGATCGTTTTCGTAGTACATAAATGGCCTAAAGAACCATTGGCCTCCAGAGATTATGACAATATCAGCTTTGTCAACCTGACTTGCCCAGACATCATCAGCCTTGTCGAGATACAGATTCATGAGACTGTAATAGGGATCGCCAGTAGGATCAGAGTCGTAGGATTTGATCAACTGTGGAGACCAGAGGGCCATGATTGTGAAGTTGTAATCTTTATACAACCATCGCCTGTATCTTGTGTCCGTAGTCTCCGATACGTCTACAGGAATGGACGCCTGAGATATAAACATAATATTTTTATTAGCTGATGATTTTTCCAATTCTGTTACAACTATGATTTTGCCAATTCTGTTATCTGAATTATCCAGCATGAACGTGAGATCGAGCTCCCCTTTTTATCAATTACTAATAACTATATATCATAGAATGATGAAATTTAGGCATAGCAGAAAACAGAGAAAAATGGAAGCACAAAAATTCAATGCTTACATTAGCTAGAAGGCACACAAGTGACTGCATTTGATTTCTTGCTAGTGAGTCTCCAACAAAAGCCAAAGTCTTTCCACGAACAAGTTGCAGAAATTGAGTAGCATCAAATAGTGGAAGCTCACAATCATTTGGCTTCCATCTCCAATGTATGAAATCACTATCCGGTCTTCCATATTTCATACAATTCTGTCGATCATCGATCACACAGTTTGTTTCATTTGTATAGTATGGTCCCTTTGAATATGGTACCCATTTTCCCACAAAGATGTTACATGTTTGCTGCCTTATCCCTGTTTTCGCCGAATAGTTAGTACTAGTACCAGTAATTCCTGGAGAAACTTGCTCCGGCTGATCAAGAGGGAGTGATCCATTTTGACTTGATTCAAAATTTTGCAGCAAAGAATCAGTGGTAGAATCAAATGAAGAGTAGCTAATTTTGAGTAAAAGCAGTAACGTCGCGATTGGCAGAACAATTTTTCTGAAGCTATCAAACAACTCTGCTACACCACCCTTCATCTGCAAGTAATGTTACTAAAATCAAATTTTTGTGACCAAGTTATATAGTAGGACAATCAATGATGGAAAAAACTACTTTTAACTGTTTAAATGTTTGGTATTATGGACTAAATGATTATTATCTTGATAAGACTCTTTCAAAATTGAACTAATACCCTGGTTCTACAATATAATAATTGTAACTAGAAGCATATTATATGTACATGGTGAGTTGTACATGATTCGTCATTAAAGTGAAACATTACCTGTTATACTTCAACAGATAGTGAAAATCACTAGATTCTTGAGAGTTGGAGAGCAAATTAATGTAAAATATATATTTCTGCTTTATCTGAATGTTTTAACATAACTTGCTTGTATGTTTAATAGATATACATAGTAAAATTCAATTATCTTTCCCTAGGTTCACACGGAATGTCTTACTATCATTAATAGAACTTATTCACAACTTACTCATACCGACCTTAAAGCGTTACTTTATTAGTACTTGTATTCTTGTCTCAAAATAAATGTCATTTTAAGTATTCAAGAAAAAAATAGTACTAATTGTTTCTAATTATATTAACGAAACACTTCTTCTTAATAGTGCTCAATTCTGGAAAGAAATTCTATCTAATAAATTGGAGTAGCTTAGTAAATTATAGGTATATTTATTATTTTTCTTAATGAGCATGAAATGAGATAAAACAACACTTATTTTGGAACGGAGGGAGTAATTGAATAATGATTATGCTATCCAATTTCAATAACTTGCAGAGGAAAAAGGTGAAAAATAGGTTGTTGGAGACTTAAACATGGCGTAGCTTGGTGGCAATTAGCTGAATGATGATATATCCTGAGTACTTTGCATTGCTTTTAATTAGCTCCTTCTTATCTATGCACTATTTTTGCCTTTTCATAAAGTACATAGTTTTCACGTGTGATCCGCCATTGATAAAAAAAAATAGTTCCCTTAGGCTTAGGATTCCAAATTTCAAACTTAAAGTTATTTTGGCACGGTTGAATATTTTACTAAGTAATTCAAAATATAAAGAAATAAACTTACACAATAATTCAACATCTATTAGTATAATTTTTCGATGGAGAGGGTCCGACGAAACCCCCTCCGCCTCATACATTGACCACCCACTTGAAAAGAACATAAGCAATAAAAATCAAGCAAACTGGATTAAAAAATGTGTAATAGTCTCTAACATGTCCTACTTTTATGTGATAAGATAATACAAGGAGAAAAAAACAACAAGAACACTAATAATTTCAGAAATTAATTCAGAAGAGTACGTATCATAAGAGTTGAAAATTAGAATATTTATTTCAACCGAAAAGAAATTTTGATTGTGATTCATGAACAACCTTTATTTTTCTCTTGCAGGACAAACATACCCAATAAAAGTGGATTTAGCAGCTGGCATTTTCTTTTATTTATATATATATTATTCAAAAGAGGACAAATCTTATTGAGTTATTGTTACTAATCGTTAGTTTTAGCTGTCAAACTCTTGTTCTTTTTGCAAATTTTCATCAAAGTATAGTATACTTCATTAATCATTAGATAAAAGATGTTTTTTTATTTATTTTTACCTTAATTATATTTATTTACGTATGATTCGAGAAAAATGGTAATATAATCGGAAACTTCTAAATTTGAACTACTGTAACACTGCGATTCAAATTGATTTAGCCTATTGGTGACTTGTCTTCCATTGGAAGGACCTACTTTCTATATTAAGATATGACATTGAATTAACTAACTTGGCCCTATATTGTTGCTTTGTGGGCTACAGTTTGCAAGTACATGGTGATGATCGCATAGGTAGGGAATCTTTTCATTAAATTGTTGTCATGTGATCAGCAGGTCACAAATTCAAATTAGAAAAAGAATATCTCGCAAAAATATAAAATAAAATTGCGTATAATAGATTTTTATGATTCGATCCTTTCTCCAAATTAAACTACGCACATAGCCGGAGATTACTATACCGTACTACCATTTTATGGTTGTTGCATATACGATCTAACTTGTAATTTATCAAGTTTTAGATTCATTTCTCAAATGATCATATTTTAAGTGCATCTTGAACGACATGTCTCAAACGAATAAATAACACGATCATTAGAAAGGGAAAATATAGAAATTAGTCTAAAATGTGCCCAAAAATTAATGAGTGCTTGTAGAAACTTTTGCCTTGTAATTTGTTTTGCAACTCTTATAAAATTTCTTTTAGTACCATAGTTTAAGCACATAAAAAAAATTCATTTCATTAAGATTTACAAATCAAAATTTAATACACAACCTAATGATATGCCGTATAGAATTTTTATACGATGGAACTCATTTTTTCATGAAAAACATATTATTATTGTTTTAGTATTAAAATATTGTGCACAATTATTGATGTCTGATTGAGTATTAAAGTAGGCCAAAGGAATAACAATTATGTGATGATTAATAACATCGTCGTGTATAAGTATTAAAGTAGGTCCCAGAAATAAAAAACATGTGATGATTAGTGAGTAATGTTATGTTTGTGGGCCTGGCTGCCCCTGCAATGGACGAAATAAGAGGGGACCGCAGGCTGCCGGTGAGTCCATCGCTCATTCGTCTTCACCGAAATAGCTTGAAATACTAAATATTCTAGGATAAGGACTTTTCATAACCTGTATAAGTATTGTTTTATTGGTGTATCTGTATTATCTTTCGTTGAGAAATAATAAGAGTTGGTGATTGATTGTGGGTTTTCTTTTCCTCGAGGATTTTCTATGTAAAATTGTGTTTTTTTTGTTGTTGTTGTTATTGCTTTCATTAGTCGTTGTCTTGTAACAAATAATGATGTTGTGTATGAGTATAATGTATGTTCTCTTGAAATCTTTTACAATCAAAAGTTGGCAATAATGGCTGTGTTGATTGAAACAAGTATTATGGAATAGATTAATTGAAATATTTGTAATGAAACTTTCACTTGAAACTGATGAAAGTCATTTTTCTTATTTGGTGGAAAAAATCAAACCTTTTATTTGGAGCAAACATATTCCACAAATTGAGGTTAACCAAATATTAAAACTTCGGATTCATCAAGAAAAAACATACCAAGACCACTCTAAATCAATTAGTATATTTATTCATATTTTATACTGTTGTCTTCTCTTCTGAACTGCATTCATTTGCTTTTGAAGATGGGATAACGTCTACGTACATTCTAATCTTCCTAACCCCACTAATGAGACTAAGTACTAGATATGTCATATGTTGTTGCTTTACATTAATTATTTTCCTGTAAGCTATGCATGTGCTTATTGCTTTTAGTAAAACATCAAGAAGGGACATCATTTCCAACTTTTTTTAAAACAGAGCTATGGTTGCATCTTCAGTGCAACATAACTATATATCCAAGAAACAGAGTTCTTCTTTAGATGACAAAAACATGATTCCTAAATATAAATGAAGCAAAAATGAAAATAGAGTACATTGTATAATTTTGTTCTCATTGAAGATTTTCCTCTAGGGATCTGATGGCCTCCATCTTGAACATATGAAACAAGAAATCAGACCAAGAATCAATAGGACCAGGCAAGCACCAATGAACACAGTCGTTTGCCACATTTTCATTTGGCCAATGCCCATATTTACTTGGGTGACCATCTGGTCTCAACAACATGGCTCGCGTTGTATCCATCAACCTAAATCTCTTCCCCTTCATCTTCCCTTCTTTCTCCGCGACCTGAAACTCTTCCACTTGGATCCTATATTGCTCCATGCTTTGATCCTCCAACGCGGTCTCATTACTTCCATATGGCCTTGTCCTTGCACAATCACCTCCCTCATTCCAGTTCCCGCCTTCATAATGAGATGGTGCAAATGTCCTAAGAATCGCTACACCCTTAAAATTTTCTAAGTTGTTGATGGCTTTAAGAGTAGTTTTGAATGCCCTTTGGTATGCATAGGTAGATGGAAGTTCAGTTACATTTGGTATTCCACAGTACCTGCAGCCAACTCGTTGATTGTTTACATAGTAGACGCTGCACCGGGCAAACCAGTGCCCGGCGTTTAAGATAATGTAGTCATATCCCTCAATTTTGGTGGTCCATTTCTCATCTGCTTCATCTAGGTATAGATTGTAGAGTCCAGTATGGCATGGACCATCTGCATCTACTTCTTTCGTTGAAACCAAAAATGGTGACCAATATATTGCTAGAGTGAAGTTGTAAGTTGTGTATTTGTACTTTTTGAAAGATTGATCTGGATTGTCAGATATATCAACAGGATATTCAACCTATAAACACAAAAAGAAGATCAATTGTTTTCATCACTTCTTTGATTTTTATTTAGAAATTAGATTCGTTAATAATAATAATCCTGAGATAAAATATAGAATTATTTATCCTATGTTTGATTAGAGATATTAGTAAATCCAAAAAATATTTATACACGGTTAACTTTGTCTATCCCATATATTGGTACCAAACTAGCCCAAAGCGTCGGCAGCAATAAATTGCTTAATATAAGGACCGCTGTCAATGATTGTTGATTAATGGTTTAATTAGTCAAACAAATCGGTCATAATTATCGATATTTTTCACGATAGATTCTTTTTTTTTTTTAAAAATAAAATAATATTGTGCTATTTGGGGTTTGAACCCAAACTCCTTCACTAACTGGACACCTAATTACCACTACGCCACAAGCATAGCTTTTTTTTTCACGATAGATTCTTTTTAAGCTTTATATATTTTAAGGAGAAAAGCTCTTTATAATTTTGGGGACCCGAAGAGATTTTCTGAGAATTAAAAAGCAATATGACAAATTTGACACTGGCCCCCAATGTTCCTCCTATTGTCGTAAGTCTCTGTTGTTCTTTTCTTGTAGTACTACTTTTCTTTATTTTAATTTTCTTTTTAGGTATGAGTTGAAATAAGAAAAAAACTTTTTTTGGACTAGAAGGAAACCATTTCTAGCATGAAAATGACTATTTTATTAAAAATTTCGCCGAGAAATAAGGAGGGAAGAAAAATCCAAAAGATTATTATTTTCAATAATTTGTAGTTAAATGGTCAATATGATATAATTTGATAGTGGTTGGTGACTAGACTTTGATTCCTCCAAGGCCCCCTATGCTCCCTTCCGCCACTTTACTGTTGATGACCATACTCCTCATTAATCCTATATTTTTTTTTAATCTTAATTTATAAATCATATAGATTAGATGTTCAAATCATAAAAACAATTATTAATGTAAGTATTTGAATAAACTATTTACATCATATTTATTATCTAGGATACAATTATTTTCTAACTTTATTAAATCCGAATATTTTATGGATCAAATTATTTTAAAAAAATTATCTTAAGAAGAATATCACACTTTTTGTTTAAAAATAATATAACTTTATTTTTAGTTTTATAATTTATAACTGCATAAATATTTTTTAACTCTTTTTAACACTACTGTCTTATCCCGTTAATACCAAGATTAATACTTGATATTTTTCTTTTGGAAAATTACAATATTTGTACTTTTTTTATTAAAAAAAAGTATAATAGAAAAAATAAACTAATTTTATAAATAAATAACTAATTTGAAATAAATATTTTTAGTAAGATGTACAAGTAGGGCAGAGCCACCTGAGTTCATTCGAATCCCTTCCACAAAAAATTCTATTATTTATATATAATTGAAATAATTTTTTTATGTATATATATTAGATGTCGAACCTACGAAGGAAATATAATGCACCTTAAATCAGCAGTATTGACTATTGTGTATGGAAATCAACAAAAAATTCAAAGAAAGAGAATGATACCCGGGACAAGAGGCATATCAGAGACTGCATTTGGTTTCTTCCAACTGAATCACCCACAATTGCCACCGACATGTTTCTGACCAAATCCAGAAACTGAAACGGGTTGAAAATGGGCAGCTCACATCCATTAGGCTTCCACCTCCACTTCAAATAATCACTATCGGGTCTTCCATGCTTCATACAGTTTTGGTGGTCATGGATTTCAGTACAGGTCACATTCGTATAATATGGAGCATCCGGATTCCAAATCCATTTTCCACTGAAGACATCACACTTGTCTGCTTCTTTAATCGCTATCTTCTGCTCCTCGAAAGGAAAGTATGTGGGTGAAATTTCAGACGGATTTCGGATTATTAAACCTCCTGAGTACCAATTAAATGGGTGATAAAGAGGGATAAGACCCAGAACGACAACTGCTAAAATTAAAAGTATGAATATACTTGGGGTTCTTTGAGCTGAAGTGGAGTATTTCCCAAAGGGAAGCTCCATTTCTGAGTGTTAATTTTCTTCTATGGAAAGTTGAGAAAGAAAGTAGTAGTAGTAGTAGTAGTAGTAGTAGAGATGGCAGAAATTACGGAAAAAAGTAAGTTGTTAAAGATGCATAGTTCATGAAATTAAGGGGTACCACTTTCTACATGTATGTTGACACTTGTAATGATCCTAATTTCTTCTTGTCATTTGGACCCTCTACAAAATAATTGAACATATTAATTCAAAAAAATTGAATAGTAAAATGTTCTCACCGCCTAAAACTATTCATTTGTTATAAATGAGTTTGAGCTTTGTGTCACGAAGTTTCTGTGGATTTGTGATACCTAGGCAGCGAATGGGTTAAAAGAGAAAAGATGATGGTACAATATGCAATGGTGGTGGTACTATAACATTAACAAGGTATGAGGCTTGTCAGTGAGTTGGGTGGCTCATTTATACCACGCTAGTGATTTGAAAAGTTTATTACGCATAACGTGCGGTTGCAGATTAGTTATCTTCACCTCACATTCCAACTTTTTTTTTTATTTTTTATCCTTCCCTTATTCATGTAGCCTACTTAGTATCGAAAAATTGAATCGAATCGAACTAATTTGATATTTCGTTCCTCAATATTTTGGTTTGTATTTGGTACAATTTTCCCTTAATATTAAGATTCGGTAGTACCAAAATACAGAAGTTTAACTGTTAAAAGATCAAAATAAAAAAAATTAGTCCCAATCCCTGAATTAGTGTCCAATATTTAACTGCTATGATGCTGTCTCTCAAATTTTCAATTATGTTGCTGTTTAGTTGGCGGCAGCTGCTGCTTACTGTTTAGTGCTTGCTGTTTATGTATTATGTTATTTCATTTAATTAAATATTGAAAAAGCGTGCGTTAAAAGAACAAGCTGTTGTTACAGATTAAGAAGGACATGGTGGAAAGACTAGATCTTTTAAAGATGGGGAGGAAAGGTCGTAGTTGTAGCAGTTTGGTTCATAGGCTTTATTTTGGAGGCCTATTTTTTCTCATTGCATCCTTCCTAGAAGGTGGTTATGAGATTAGGTGTCTTTGTTGGTTATGGTAATATTCACATTAGTTACCAAAAAAAAAAGGGAATTGAATTGGTTAAGTATTCGGTAGTCGTACCACTCTTGAAAAAATTGAAAATTGAAATTAGAAAGAATCAAACCGAAGTACGAAACGTCCACCCGTACTTGCACCATTAAAAATAGAAAAAAATTGAAGCTGGTTTGGTTTGTCCATTCTTTGTCATTCACCATAAATATGTCCTCAAAAACGAAAATCATGAATATGAAATCAAAGTTTTCAATACCATACCGTACCATGGGAACGTTCACCCCTGCTTCCACCATACAAAAAACATCTTCAGTCTGTAACGTAACCACATCTTGTAGTGTCGTTGATATGAGTCCTGTCTAACCAGAAATATTCCATTCCTGCCTTTGGTAAGCTTGAACCATATGTACCCTTTGGTCTATGGGGAGAAAATCATCAGCTCTATAAGAATTCAACAAGGCTTTTTTTGCCCCAAGTTTTCTAACAGTACTATAGTTACATTTGCAACTCAACCATAACGATCCATGTAACAGAGTTCCACTGTAATTCACAACCATTCTAAAAATAAATGAAGCAACTAAAAAAATCAGAGTACATTGTATGATTTGGCTCTCATTCAAGCTTTTCCTCTAGGGATTTGGTGCTCTCCATCTTGAACATATGAAACAAGATATCAGCCCAAGAATCGATAGGACCAGGCAAGCACCAATGAACACAGTCATTATACATTACAACATTGGCATTTGGCAAATGCCCATATTTACTTGGGTGACCATCTGGTCTCAACAACATGGCTTGAGTTGTGTCCATCAATCTGAATTTCTTCCCCTTCATCTTCCCTTCTTCCTCCGCAATCTTAAACTCTTCAAGTTGGATCCTGTATTGCTCTAAGCTTTGACCCTCCAACGCAGTCTCGTTACTTCTATATGGCCTTGTCCTTGCACAATTACCTCCGTTATTCCATTCTCCACCTTCAAAATGAGAAGGTGCAAAAGTCCTAAGAATAGCCACCCCCTTAAAATTTTCTAAGTTGTTGATCGCTTTAAGAGCAGTTTTGAATGCCTTTTGGTAGGCATAGGTAATAGGGAGTTCAGAAACATTTGGTATTCCACAGTACCGGCAGCCAACTCGTTGGTTGTTCTCGAAGTAGACACAGATCCGGGCAAACCAGTGGCCGGCATTTAAGATGACGTAGTCGTATCTTTCAATTTCAGTGGTCCATTTCTCATCTGCTTCGTCAAGGTGAAGGTTGTAGACTCCAGTATGGCTTGGACCATCTGCATCTGCTTCTTTTGTTGACACCAAAAATGGCGACCAATATGTTGCTAATGTAAAGTTGTAAGTTGTGTATTTGTATTTTTTGAAAGCTCCATCTGGATTATCAGATATATCTACAGGATATTCCACCTGAAGAAAAACAGAAAAGAAGATCAAAATTCATATTACTTCTTTGATCATTCTCACTTCAATTTGTTTTAGGATTAGTTTAACACTAATTCAGGCACATGCAGTGGCAAGTGTAGAGTTTAGCAAGAATCCAGGTTGTTTCCCCAAGTGATACTCGGGCTTAATACAAAATGATGTATTAATTGACTAATACAAGAACCATGGTCAGGTTTGTTAATGATTTATTAGTCAAATAGATCTCCAGGAAGACACAATTAACTTTCTACAATTACGAACCCAAGTTACCAGGCTTGGTTCTCTAACAATTTGGCACAATTACATTATTCTAAGCTATACTTTAAATGAAAAATCTCTTAGGATCTAGCTAAATACTCTCTTTGCCGGGAAGTCCCCAGTGGGGTAAAATGCTTCCTAACAAAGGCAACTCCATACCCAGAGGGACTCGAACCCTTGAACCCGAGACCTCTAATAAAGGATTAAAAAATATTTACCACTCCACCACAACCCTTGTTGAACTAGCTAAATAGTCTTGTTATAATATTGGGAACAAAAGAGACTTTCTGAGGATTAAAATGCAATATGACAAATTTCCCACTGGCCCCCAATGTTCCCCTATTAGGGTAAGTCTCTCCTTTTCTTTTCTTGTAGTACTATTTAATCTTTTGAGGGATGATCAATATTCCCAGTTTCAATTTTTGATTGTCATTCTTTCTTATTACTCTGTATAAAAAGAATGTTTTCCCCTCTTGACAACTCTTTAGTTTTAACTTTCCACTTTAACATGTTTAAAATTACAAGATTAAAAAAAGATTTTAGTAAATCTTAAATATCTTTAATTTTAAAACTACAAGATTCAAAAGTCTTTTACTTTCTTATACACTCCGTGTATGTCAAACCCTACAACAAATTAAACCAGAGGGCATAGTACCAAAATGAGAAATAACTTTTTTGGACTAGAGAGAGTAAATCACTTCCAAAATGAGAATGACTATATTATTAGAAATTTCATTTTCACCCCAAATAAAAGGAAGGAAAGATTATATATTAAGCTTTAATAGTTTCAATAATTTGTAGTTAATATTTATGACTAGACTGGCATCTACTTTGAACAATTAGATGAGATTAAACGACGAACTAAAAGCTTTACATTTCAAGTCCTTCATTTTACTGTTCATCATCAAATCTTTCCCATTATTCCTCCACATTTTACTGCCTTTCACAGCTTCATGCCGGAAAACAGTACTCGTTGACTTATCAATGGCGTCTTTGTGAAATTTGAACTAAATAATGAAAATTTCTAGTCTCAGGTAGACCAAATCTTCAATTAGCCCTAATTTATGCAGCTAATCCAAGCTAGAGTTTATCGAAACTATAGCATAATATGGTAGAAATAGTAATTAACCATAGATCAGCAAGTACAGAGTTAAAATAGAAGTAAAATTAACACTAATTGCAGAGAAGAAAAAGGGTACCCGAGCCAATAGGCATATCAACGACTGCATTTGATTTCTTCCAACTGAATCACCGACAAGTGCCAACGATTTGTTCCTAACCAAATCTAAAAACAGAAACGGGTCGAAAATGGGTAGCTCACACCCATTAGGCTTCCATCTCCACTTCGAATAATCACTATCGGGTCTTCCAAACTTCATACAATTTTGGTGTTCATGGATCGCATAACAGGTCATATTCGTGTAATATGGAGCATCCGGATTCCAGACCCATTCGCCGGTGAAGATATCGCATGTCTCCGGCTCTTTAATCTTTATCTTTTGTTCCTCAGCAGCATGGTAATTGGGTGAAATTTCAGAGGGATGTTGGGTTGCTAAATCTGCTGGGTACAAATTAAATGGGTGATAAAGAGGGATAATACCCAAAACGACAACTGCTAAAACTAAAAGTAAGAATATTCTTGGGGTTCTTTGGGTTGAAGTGGAGTATTTCCCAAAGGGAAGCTCCATTTTTTTTGTGGGAATTTCCTCAATGAAGAGTTGAAAAAGAAAAGTAGAGATGGGAGAAAGAAGAAAGGAAGAAAAAACAAAACAAAGTAGGCTGTTAAAAATACATGGTGGATGTAATGAAAAGAGGGCCAGTTTGCACATGTATGTTGACTCTATGAACGTGCTAATCACATATTTTAAGCTTCTTTGTACTAAGTATTGATTCCTCATCAATTAGCAGATATAATTTGGATTTAATCACTACAGATCCATCATTTAAGATCTACTACAATCTAATTATAGCACACAGACACAACTAGACTTTTTTACTTCTACTAGGGAGGTAGTAACTTCTTCTTTTTTTAGTGTAGTACGTAGTAATTTGATTAAATATTCCCTCGTTATGTAATTATTTGTATTAGTAAATTATGAAATCATGTTATGGAACCACCAAAAATGTAATTAGAGATTTTAAATTTGAGCTTTTGATATAAAAAATTTTCTGGTGAAAAGCACAAATACGAATCCCTAGTGTCGGTGGCCTCATATGTATCAATCCCTAGTGTTGTAAATAATTTATTTGGCAAAACGCGTGGTGAACTGGTGGCTCATTAGTTGTCTCCACTATACAGAGGTAACTAAGGAACACGTTTTCAATTTTTTATTTATGGACTGATCTAGTAGTATGTAAAATTTTCAGGAACAAAATTACTTAAGGATTAACAAATATTGCATCAATTTATCTATCTAATTTTTACTTGACATTAAAATTAAAATAGTAAAGAATTTTTTTAAATTTTATAATGTTAAACTAAAGATATATAAAAAAATATATATACTAAAATAGTTTTTAAACTTGTGATCTTGAACATATCATACAAACAATTGTAATTAGAAAGTTGAGCAAGAAAATAAAAGGAAATTTACACGAATAGTATAATGTTAAGAGTTAATTATATTATATCTTTACTATTTTCCAAATTACAAAAATTCCTTAAATTTGGTGGAATTCCGGTACACTTGAAAACATTCCGATACATCGCGCTTCGATTTCAGATACATCGCGTAAAGTAATGTATTTGATCAATATATTATGTAAAGTGATGTATCCAAGAATAGGAAAGAGTAAAATTTTTTGTGAATTTTTCAAATGATAGGAAATTTTAAAGAATATTATAAATAAGTTGTGTATTTAGATAATATTTCAAAAAAAAATACATTTTCTTAAAGAACCTAACAAAAAAAACACCAACAAATTGAAAGAGAAGAAATACTGATTTCCAAATGGGAGGAATACCGTATTAATTACGAGATAACACTTCATCTTATGCATTTATTATAGTATGAAAAAACTAATACACTTAAGCATTATAACTACATAGTATAGACTATTATAAGTCGTACTGTTAGAGATACATTTCTTGAGTAAAATGGAATAATTCCAAAAGATAAAATTTACAAAAGTGGTATTTGCATTATCTTTTCTCTTTTTTTGTGGAACAATTCCCCCCTTCTAACCAAAAAGAATTACCCTAATAAGTAACATATCACAAGACAAAGAAACTTTTTTTCCAGAAAATCCTAAGAGATGAGATATAATAATTAATCTCCCACTTCTCTTTTCAACAACTCTACTAAGAAATCATTCCAAGCATCAATTGGTCCAGGCAAACACCAATGAACACAATCATTAGGTACCGTAGCGTTTGGATTAGTATATCGACCATATTTACTAGGATGACCATCTGGTCTCAACAACATAGGTTGTGTTGCATCAAACAACCTAAATTTCAACCCTCTTCTTCTCCCTGCTCTTTGTGCAATCTTTAATTCATCCAATTGAATCTTATAAAACTCCAAATTATAACCTTCAAGTTTCTTCTCATTCCTCTTAAACGGTTTAGTCCTTGCACAATCTCCACCTTTATCCCAAGGCCCGTTCTCAAAATGCGACGGGGCAAAAGTCCTCAAAAACGTTACACCTTTATAGTTTTCGAGGCTATTAATAGCCCGAAATGCAGTACGAAAAGCCCGTCTGTAGCTGAAATACGATGTTACATGGTTAACGTTCGATTGCGGACAGTAGAGGCAACCGACAAGGCGACGATTTAAGTAAAACATTGTTGGACGGAAAAACCAATGGCCAGCAGAAATAATAACATAATCGAAACCTTGGATTTGATTCGTCCAGAATTCGTCGAATTCATCAAGATACAAGTTGAAGGGTTGTGTGACATCATTTGGGTCGGTTTTTTCAGTTTTTACCAAATAGGGTGCCCAAAACATGGAAATGTTGAAGTCGTAGTCTTTGTAGATCCAACGTCTGTTTTCGTCTTGTGTTTCTGAAACATCCTCTGGATATACAACCTGAAACAAACAAAAATAAAATGATTTGAAAACCAACGTCTGTTTTCATTGATTTACTTAACATTATCTTTTCTTTGTTTTTAATATGCAAAATTTCAAGTTTATGTTTGACTTAATTATTGTGTACCTCAAAGACCAAGCCTTAAACTTTGGTAGTATTTTTATGAGGATTCTATTTATTGTAGAATTTCTATTCAAGATTATTGTAGTTCCTTTTCGGACAGTTATAGGACAATCGTCTATAGGTGGTATAAGGTAGGGTAGGGTGGGTGGTACGGCTTAGATTGCGATCAATCTTATTCCTAATTGGGTATGGGCTGAGGTTAGAGCACATGAAGCTCACCACTACCTCGTAAGGGCATTGAGACCAAAATTTCAAACCGAAAAAATGAATGAGTTAGAATTAAGGACTATTTAATGAAAAAGAAATGAGAACTTACCTTGGACAAGAGACATATCAATGATTGCATATGATTTCTTGCAACAGAGTCTCCAACAAATGCAAGAGATTTACCTCTAACAAATTCCAAGAATTGAGTAGGATCAAATATGGGCAACTCACAAGCATCAGGTTTCCACCTCCATTTCAAGAAGTCAGAATCAGGCCTTTCAAATTTCAAGCAATTTTGATGTTGTTGAATAGCATAACATGTATCATTTGTATAATAAGGTCCTTCTGGATTTTTCACCCATTCTCCTGAAAATAAGTCGCAAGATTCACTACTACGTGATACTTCAGATGACAAAATTCTAACATCGTCATTGCTAAGTTGTTTCTTTTGATCTGTTTTTTCTGGGACGACTTTAGGTACCGTGAAGTCACGTTGATGATGTCCGGACTTTTTTCTAGCAGGTTGATTATGTCTATCGAGTTTTTTTCTAGGTTCGGGTTGCACTTTCTTATCTGTTATGTCACTTTTGGTCACAAATTTCGTACTTTTATCATCTTTTTCAGGTTTTTCTTGTTCTTGTTCTGGTTCATGTTGTTGTTGTTCTTCCTTTATGGGCACGTTACAAGGTTTCGTGGGCACGTCCTCCACAGGACATGGATGATTGACTTGCAAATCATTATCCAAATGATCAACAACCTGAATTGTATCTTCTGAATTAGAAGAAATAACTTCTGAAATTTTCTTTTGAGAAGAATAACGTATAGAAGGATAATAAATAGGAATAATTGTGAATAATATGGTAATGACAATAAGAGGAGCAAGTTTTGGTGCGGTTTTTCTTCGTGTTTGTGGTTTCCCTATTGGAAGTTCAGAGGATTGGAACTTCATGGAGAAAGCTTTGTATGAACATTAAGAGGAAAAAAATATTACAAAATTATAAAGTAAAAGAGAAGAAGAAGAAAGAAAAATAAGAGAGGTAGTGAGTGAAGAAAATATTAAAGAAAGAGAGTTTACGCATGTTACGCTAAATTCATTAACAAAGTGGTGGTCATCTCTTAACCAAAACTTAGTAACACCATAAGCGCCAAAACAAAGAAATTAGTAATAATATTATGATATATAGCTAGCATTGAATCCAGTACACATTTTTTTATGGGATAGTTATTTTTTTTTTATAACCGTTGTGTCTATACTCTATACTAGCTTAATTTTGTATGCCTTAGATTCTATTAGGTATCTCCTATCAGTATAGGCATGAATAATGCTTATCAAAGCTTAGATAAATTAAAAAGAAATTATTATACCTAGCTTTATTTTGTGTTTCATATTTTGTGAAGTATTTATTGAAGCATTTTGGGATAGCTGAATACAATTTGTAAACTTTTATTGGATGGGTGAGCAACATACAAGGAAAACACTGGGCCGTACTCGAAATATTCAGAATGAATTGGACTTACTGTTAGGAGACCATCAATTGTTAAATGAATCTTTCTGAGGATCCTAAACAGTAAACAGTACCCTTATAATGCTGGCCCTCTAAGATCAAGAAAGAATATATTAAGGATCAAGACTTACAATTCATGAATTTCATATGGCTAACATAGATTGATCAAAGTAAATATAACCTGTTTTGAATCTGAACTGGTAAAACATTACTGATGGAGTACAATTTTTTTACAGTCATTTTTTAGTACTATTTGTTAGGATGTCCCACATCGGTAGAAGGATGGGAAATTGGTCTCCTTATATGGACTTGGGCAAACCTCCTCCCTTTGAGCTAGCTTTTGGGGTTAAGTTAGGCCCAAATGTCATATCTTGACATGGAATTAGAGTCGGGAACTCCCATTTAGAAGTGTTCACGCTCCAGTTCACCGATGATGGCCCCCATTTAGAAGTGTTCGCGCTCCAGTTCCCAACCGGGTGTGTTCAATTGGACACCCTTCGCTAGAAAATTATATCATTTATATAAGTAAAATGCCTACTTAAATTGGTTAAATTTAATATTTTGGACACCCTTAACATAATGAGAAGCAACGGCATAGTGGTGTGAAGCTCTCCGTCTCATTTTATATGTCACATTTTTACTTTGCACTTACATTAAGAAATGATGTAACTTTACCATTCTATCCTTATTCAAATTTTTTGGAACTCAAGTTTTCAATAAATGAATATGAATTATTTATTTTGATTAATTAATTTAACCAATGAACATGAATCATTTACTTAATTTTTCTAAGTTGGTCAAATGTATATTTTCAAGGCTAATAACTCACAAAGGTAAAAAAAAGAACAATATGGTAATTTATGCATTGATTTTATGAAATGATAAGTACTCCTATTATGAACCAACTATTTATAGAAAGGGATGACATATAAAATGGGACGGAGGGAGTATTAAATTTATTATTTTTGAAGTCATTCAGATATTATTCATCAAAACAATTTTTAATTAGAAATCTACTTCTAGTAGCCAATTCAATTCTCAATGAATTGGACTTAACTTTTTATTTCTTTTCATTAAAATTTGAAATAAAATTTTAAATGTAATTATTTAACTTAAAGTTAATTAAAAAAATCTAAGCTATTCATAAAGCGAACAAAAGAACACCTCGTTTGATTCTGATTCCATTATTCATGTCTCAATATTGTTGTTGTCATCAGAGATTAGTGAAAACTTGAAACATAAAAATGATTTCATTTTAAGCTTAACCCCCCCTCCCCCCCCCCCCCCCCTTTTTTTTTCTTTGTTCGTTCACTTCATATTAAATTAAACACAAATATTAAAACTAAATATTATGCAATTTGTTTTTAAAATTTTTTGGAACATTTATTCGTAAAAAAAAAAAGTAATATTAATATTAAGTAGTTTAATTTTAAATTTTTCAATGCACCCATTTATCGAAAAAAATTGCTTATGTAATACTTGAACATTCTTCGTAAAATTTCTAGCTTCACCACTGAGTGTTAAGATGTTCCACATCTAACACTATTTTGTCTACAAGTTATATAAGTACTAACTTGTTTGGATCATTAAAGTTACAGTATAAAATGCAAATACAAATTACGTGTACTTTATTAAAATTGCAGTATATAAGACTAATACTTGTACCTTTTTCTATCCTTTGCACAATCAACTCCATAGCTCCATAAGCAATATACATTATAGTTGAGACAGTAGTGAACACACTCCATCTCATGACAGCTCTTCAAATAATTGGTGAATAAATGAAGGAATAATCATGAAAAGAAACAAACAACACAATTCGATCCAGAATTTAAAGTTTATGAATTTATACAAAAATCTCAAATTGATATATAACAATAACTATCCTCCACAGTAAAAAATTTAATAAATTTACTAATACATATAGGATCTGAGTAAGAATTATTCTATTCACGTGAACCTATGGAGTTTGCTTTATCAAAGAGGGTTGTGGCCTCTGGTCCACTTTTATTGTAGAGCAGAATATATGTCTCAGTATTAATTAGGATTCTCAATCAATCAATTGTCGAAAAGAGGACTCGACATATACCCAAAGTTATGGTGAGGACTGATGAAGGTGTTTGCTGCCTCCATTAATGATAAATACATTCACCTTCGTTTGTTTATCATTGTTTTTCCCTTTTTGTATTTTTCTTCATGTCTTATGGAATCTCATCTGTACTTGTCATGAATTCTAGTGCCGTATTATAATATTAAAACAACAACTCTTTTTTTGACAAATTAATCAACTCTCGCTATCAAAATAAGAAGAAAAAAAATGCAAAGCACAATTTTTATAACCACATGAAACCAAATATTTAAGAATGGCAATGACAAAGACTCAAAAAATCTGAATATAAAAGAAAAAGAAGCTTGATTAGGTCACTCAAGAAAAACTAGGATTTATATTTTATGAGTTCAATATTTAAGATTTTAGCGTGAAATTCATTATATCTTTAATTTTATTCACTATAACAAAAGTACTATGTTCATATGAACCCTATAATCCGCTTTTAGGTGATTGTGATAGGCTGATGTATAAAAGTAGAATATTTCAGGAAACAACCGTATGTGCGTAGTATTTCTAGAAGTTCTCATATTATATACACAAAATAACAAACGGTTCCACTACAATATTATTGAATGTCAAGGCTGTAATACTTTTCCAGCAAAAACAAAGAAGAAAAAATAATATAGGAACTGTTTAGGCAATCGTAACCCATGTCAAGATGGGTCGACCCGATAAATTAAGTTGGGGTATTACATCTCCTATGTTTGTTTGGATAAAATGCATGAGTCAATTTAGACTAAATAATGACTAATTAATAATTCAACTAGCTGATTCAAAATTATTTGTTCATTATTCTTTTATTTATAATGATAATATCAAACAAATTAAAATCCAAAAAAAAATCCTTCTATTTATAAAAATTAAGTGATGATTTTTCAGAATAAGTCGTATTTTTTATGAACATGTCTGTTCAAATTAAGATATATGTATATTACAAATTTTCTAACAATTTCTATTGTACATTGCAATTGTAAGTATAAATTATATCAACTATACCATTTTCTCCTCTCTTTTTTTCCTCGGATAAAATGCATGAGTCAATTTAGACTAAATAATGACTAATTAATAATTCAACTTGCTGACTCAAAAATTATTTGTCATTAATTCTTTTACTTATCATAATATATCAAACAAATCAAAATCCAAAAAAAAATCCTTCTATTAATAGAAATTAAGTGATGATTTTTCAAAATAAACCGTATTCTTTTATGAACAGTCATGTCTATTCAATTTTAAGAATATTTAATGCATGAGTCAATTTAGACTAAATAATGACTAATTAATAATTCAACTTGTTGACTCAAAAATTATTTTCCATTTATTCTTTTATTTATAATGATATATCAAACAAATCAAAATACAAAAAAAAACCTTCTATTTATAGAAATTAAGTAATGAATTTTCCAAATAAGACATTCTTTTAAAACAGTTGTGTCTGTTCAAATAACGATCTCTCTATATTAAAGATTTTCTAACAATTTCTACTATACATTGCAATTGTAAGTTTAAATTCCATCAACTATTCCATTTTCTCCTCTCTTTTTTTCCTTCTCCTTCTTCATCAAGTTATAATAAAGTGTGGATTCAACTCTCATATTCCCTTTCCTTATTTCCGTAATCTTATGGAGTAATTTTTTATGAAGAAATAAAAAAGGTTATTGGTTTTTTCATCAAAGGAGGAGTCAATGTCTTTTTCTTACTACATATATAACTGAAATATGCGTGGTCCACTTTAAAAACTGTTAAAATGCCTTCATTGCATGATATCCAACCGTTATTCATTCACATTATCTCCCTCACTTGGCTTTCCTCCAAACGTCACCTAAAACCAAATTAACACCCCCTCCACCCCCCCACCCCCACCCCCACCCACGCATAAAATAAATCTCCTTACTTTCTTCTTATCTGTAAAAACTTCAAAGATTACAGCAATTTTTTTGGTAGTACCACTACTATAAAAGCAGCCTCTTGTTTTATATTTATTGCATTAACAACATCACTCAAATTCCTTTTTAGTCTTTGTCACCCTTGTATGATTTTGCTTTACTTTCTTGGTATGCTTCTGTTTTTTCTTGTCTTTAATTTCTGTTTATAATCTTTCTGGTATTGGTACTTATAGGTTACAGTATTATACTTTTTGCAGGGTGGTTTTAATTAATCAAGAAGAAAATGATGGGATTTGAGAGATTGATGGTGAATTTGAAGACGAAACTGAGGAGGTCCTTTAAAATGAAGGAATCATACGACAAGATTGAGAAGAGTGAAAGCATGAGAGTGGAGATTAGGAGCAAGAAGGCTCGTAAGCTTATTGAACAGACTCTTAAAATTGCTGATTCCCCCAAATCCCGAAACTATCCTTTCTAGTAATCTGTTTAGTATCTTGTAATGACAAAATTAATCCCAACTTTCATAAGAAATCAAATTATATGCAGAAGTTTAGTGGAATCTCTATCTTCTTCTCATTCTAATTTTAGCATGCACATGAAGAACTAGCAGTAGTTGTTGAGATACATGAATCAATAGTTAGTCAATAAATGACTCTCTGTTTGCTTTTCCTTTTTAGACATTTAGTATTCAAAATTCACTGATTCAATATGATTCCACGCGCAGTAATTGTATTAAAAAGGAAAAAGCATTAAGAAGTTCTTCATTTTGAGTTTTGACCATACTTGAAGCCTTTGATTACAGATGCTTTATGTCAAGTTGTGTTAGTTTAGAAAATAGTGACAATTCATAGATGAGTTAACTAACATCCATTGCATCTATCCACCCCTCTCTCAATAGATTAAAGCAGAGCACGTTTTAGTTATTTGTTTTTTTCTGACCTGTTTAGCCTGAATTCTTGCATTTGCAGCCACTAAATTTTTTTCACCTTCTTTTACTTTCCGGAGTATTCTCCGGTAGAATAGAGAAGTCGTTTTTTTTTTTTGGGTAGATTCATGACACTTCATAGTATTTCAATAATGTTTTAATTAATAGAAGTTATTTAGTTTGTCGTTGAATTTGTTGGAAATTTTTTTTAGACTAGAACTAGAAAGCTTGTTACTTAAGAATGGATTTAGAATATTCATATAGTCAACAACTAATTTGAGATAGAAGTAATTGACTGATTGAATGATTGGATGTTGATACTTAATAGTTAAGTGATATTATATTTACTGAATCTGTAAAATTCCCCATTTCAATCTTTTTATACTAATCAACAAAATATAAAAAAGAAGTCTCATTCAGGCTTTGTACTAACCAACTCATATAAATCTCTGGTAGATTGTCCTGCTTCTTACCAGATCTACTCAACTATCACTCTTACGTAGGATCCACTATAGAATAACTAAGCATTGTTTAGTGGGAATGATCCAAGAAAAGAGAAAACAAACAAGGGAAGAAATTAATTAGTGTCTTTATTGTTGAACTATTGCCTAGACTGAGATGTGATTAGCATGCAACAAGACAAATGATGAGTCATTGACAGAAAAAGCAAGAAATGAAAAAGCTATGCAAACAAAAACACAAATAAATTAAAGCCATGCAAGTTTGGCTTTGTGCCTACTTTTGATAGTCAGCACAGCTAAATTATTTTAGGCAAAATGATGGTAAGCAGAGTACGGTAATGAAGAAAGTGAGACATCAAAGCACTACATGTTAAAAGAAAAAAAAAAAAAAAATTACATGTGTCTATGGTGACGTGGATAGTGCCTGGACATATTCTCTATGTCAGCTGCAGGATCTGTTTTTTACATTTTTATTTTTTCCCCCTCTTGGCATAAGATATGTTTCTTTTTTTAATATGTAATTCACCATAAATTCTAAAATTAAAATCATAGTATTTTTTTCCCTATAAATCATAATGACATTTCGTCAGGTGTAAGTAAAAGAGTACTAAAAATAAAATAGCGAACAGCACCCATTTTTTTACTCAATCATAAAGAATATAAACCAATAGTTAGTTACTATGTAGCTGAAATTTATCCTTGCTGCTTATGAATACGTCGAATTGGGGAAAGATAGTTAAGTCAGTCAACTATTTGTGATTGGTAATGATTTAAAGCTCTCTATTCAGCATTAAAAAGAAAGGTCAATGGGACCTCCAATAAGTCTATTAGAATTGGCTCTGTATAAGTGAAATCTCATCATCCATACATAACGAATTAATAGCATTCTTATTTAGACTATGACTCATAGGGAAGAAACTGATTTATCAACTAGGACATATATAAAAATATTGAGTCGAACTCTTCTTTGTTGTGAAGGTAATATAGCTATGAATAGTCACTAACTTCTGAGAAAGTGTAGAAGAATGGGACCTATCATGGGACATACAATGCGTTAGGGATGTTATGATCATTTTCAATACCAAGCTTGGTTTGATGCATTGCATATTCCTAGAATTGTGTCCAACTTAAAAAGGCACCTCAAGGAAGGCGCCCACATATGCTTACTAGTTAATACTGTCGTGCACAAATGGTCATATTATGCTTGTCTTGTTCTGCCTTCTTTTTCTTGTCCTAGACGAACCTAAATTAAATCTCTTTGGTCCTTAGTTACATCACTATCCACGTAAGAGTTAGAGAGAAGAATGATAACTTCTGCAGACCAATATTATATTTAGGGGCTAAAAGAAAAAGGGAAGTTTTTTGAGATACCTAAGGCCGTATTTAGCAATAAATAAAATGGGTGTAAATTATGAAAAATTAAGGTTCATATCTCAGTACACACAGGAAAAAAAGTGATTTCTTACCTCACTCGAAGCTTTGGCAGACAGAGTTGCTCCTTATTTGAATTAGGGAAATAGTAAAACTTGATGAAATAGTTGAAGTGTGTGCAAATTCCGAACAATACAACCATTGTCAGAAAACAGTAAAAATAGTGTTCGAGTCTTAATCACTTCTGTTGTTTGAAAGTTGATTTGTTATTCCCTCACAATGGAGTTGACAAAAATACAGTGGATAAAACCATAACATAGAAAGTGAAACAGCTAACAGCCTAATATAGACAAATAATATAATATTAACTAACCGTGTAGTTCTGAAATTTGGTTAGATGAATGCATTTGCCTGACTTAAGTTATGTCATTTTCCACTGTTAATGCAGCTCCATGTCTCACATTCAATCGTCATCTGTAACTGCAAGCAAGTTCAGATTTTTGGATCTCCCCAATGACTTTTATTGATTTCCATAGAAACAGTATATTGAAACGTTACAGCAACCTAACTGCAAAAAATTAGCCAAGTAAAGAAGAAAAATTTGATGAAGATAAAGTCTTTAAAGAATTAGCTGGTAGAACTATCATTATCAACGTGAGGTCTTGAACTTGTCGATTATGAAACCATTTTGATTGTAACATCAATTGCTCCTCAGGGTTTTATTAGCTACATTAGATTTGTAAGTAACAATAAATTTTCCCATGAGGTTGACGCCCTTTCTATATTTTAATTTTCTCCCATGATCTCTATTATCTTTTTTAATCATTTTCAAACTGGCTATGAGAGGAGGAAAACAAATCTAATTCCCTCTGCATACTTCATATTACAATCAAACAATGTGAGAAAACGTTAATAATATATGATAAATCTATTGTAGACATTACTCTTGTTGCAAGCTTCATGCCAAAGAGGCAAAGACTACTTGATAAACAAGCCCGTAAGCCCTATCATACATGCCTCAGGGTGTGCATTTATTGTGGAGAAACATGATGATAGACATGACAATAAGGTAATAGCCACATTACCTGATCTATTAGTCCTCCAAGCATGCTAATCACAGTTAGGATGGTAAAGAATTTGTAGACCACCTCATCGAATACACGTCCATGGAAGCAAAGGAGGATCTGGACAATAGGAATGAACACAGAGAGTCAGGCAGAGATTACATTTTGACCAGTAATTCCTCGGTTCCCGACAGCAACATTTACAACAAACTGGTGCTATTGGTGGCTACACAAGCCAAAATATCAAATGTAGAGTTCAATAACACATAATTATTAGACAGACTGAAGCACCTTCTTTCTTCCAAATCGGGGGTGCTAAGGAAGTACACAAGCTCCTGTTGAGAAAACTTTAGCTAATGAGAGAAATCATTGAAACAGCATATGAAAACAAATAAGATAGACGCAAATTAATATATGATCTTCCTCTTTTTTTCTTAAATATGGGAGTGAATTGAAAAGACAATTTTCTAAATACAACCCAGTCTCGATCCACAAAGACCACATTAGATGTACTTCTCCAGTTCTCTTTTTTTTTTTTTTTACGTGAAGCAGTTCACTTAAAACGGCCAATTAGGCGTAGGATACAAAATCCTTGGCACAAAACTCGTAAGTCTTAAGTGTGAACATTGGCATTCAGGGAGAACATTTTTCTCCCATGAGAAAGTCCTGGAAGATTTTTTTTTGGAATAGTTTGAGAGTACAGCTTTTTAAAAATAGGAAAAGCATCATCCACCTTTGTAACGAAATGAAACTAACCTTGTACAAAAGGCCATTTGAGAACCTTTCTGGTTGATGCATATGACAAGGATTTTGAGAGCTAAATTTCAAAATAAACATCAACAGCCAAGAACCAAAGCTTTCAGCTGATCCATCACAGCGACAAGTGAGAGGTTCAGCAGAGATCAATAACTAAAGAGAAAACTATAAGTAAATCAACCACGCCTCAATCCCAAATTAGTTAGGTCAACTACATGAATTCTCTGTACCAATTCCATTCTATTCAGTTCCATTATCATAATTAGACTATTTTAAATTGCTCCTCAACCTGCCGTAATATTCCTCTTTATCTGCGTTTTAGAAGTTGGCGTAGGATTCAGGCGGACAATTGTAAGGGAAAAAATG
Source organism: Solanum verrucosum (assembly GCF_900185275.1). Classification (NCBI taxonomy): domain Eukaryota; kingdom Viridiplantae; phylum Streptophyta; class Magnoliopsida; order Solanales; family Solanaceae; genus Solanum; species Solanum verrucosum. Next base: position 724,852 of record NW_026020569.1, read on the forward strand.
GCAAGGGTTCTGGTTAATGGCTGTGTTCTGGATGTAAAAGGCGTACTTAATGAGTGGAATGATTCATAGAATCGACATTATTGCGCCAGATTTAGCTACAATCTAACGAGATTAAACCTCTGAATCATGATATCCATTGATAGAACAGGAAAAAATAGATGAATATTCAGAAATAAAAGTCTATATAAAGCAAATGAATACAATCTCACAAGAAGGTAGCACAACCCTGAAGATGCTGGGGATTTGCATCGTCTTCTTCCATGAAGCTCTGCTGAATGGAGATGGTCCTCAACCATAATTCCTTTGCCGGGAAAGGGGGAATTTTGAATTCCCACTTGCCCTACGCGGGTTTTTTAATACCTTTTTATTGGAGCCTGAAAGAACTTTCGGTCTGACCCGACTTCTGTTTTACGGGGTATAGAAATTTCCGACTAATTTTTATTTCGTAACAATAACTTCCCAAAAATTTCAATATTAGGCATACCTTGTCATTTAATTTATTTATTAATAATTTTTTTAATCTACTTAATTTTTTATATTAAAATATATTATATATTAGATTTTTAATTATTGGATATTTGACCTTGGCTTTGGGGTTTTAGATTCTAGAAAAAAGAATAACAACGAGATTCTTTAATAAATTATTTATACATATTAGGTGGACTTTTAACACAAATATAGAATTTGCACCAAAATAATTGAATTATGTTGAACTCCTAATTGCAATGCTAGCTCCACTGTTACCTCTAATATTATATTGTTGATGACCACATTCCTATAAGGTGTTCCACGTTAATTGAGAAAATGAATGTATATGATCTCGGTGTTATTAAAAACATATCTTGGGTGCAAGCCACAACAAAATAAAAACAGTAATTATTTTTAAAGAAACGAAAAGGACTAACTTATAACTTAAAAACAGAGAGATTAGATTCTGCAGTTATCATTAGTTCATCTTAAGTAGAGACAACAGTGTGAAGAAGATTACAAACAGAAGTCTATATATATAAAATATATATACATATAGAAGTGGAAGCTGGCAACACATTAACATGTACCAATTCAATATCTTTCTTTCTTGCAGATATCCTCTTGTGGTCCGGCGCCTTTCTCCAGACTCATAACGGAAGCTTAATGCATTAGACTGTCTTTTTTCAGGTATCCTCATTCCCATTGACACACAATTTTCTGAGTGTTCTTGAAATTAAAGTTAATTAACAAACTTCCATCCATTCTCCTAAACACAAAACTCTCCACCAAAACATAACAACTAAACTTTCTCCAATAGCCATTCTCACTTTCTATTTCTTCTATACCTTCCACTCTTACATCACTTTCTCCTCCATCAAACCATCCCCTTCTTTCTTGTATCCATCTCATTTTCTCAATAACACCACTATGCAAACCAACTTTCTCCAATGTACATTTATTTCTATATTCCTCTTTTACTCTAAACCAAACAAACGCGCCACTCCCTTCTTCATCTTTCACAGCTTCCGTCCCACTTATTAAAGTTAGCAACTTCCTCACACGCGCGTCAACCTCCACGGGTGCTCTGTTTCTTCTTGTTACATTCTCACAAGAAAATATTTGCTCCCACCAACACTTAAGTGTCACTTCATAAAACAATGATTTATTCATCTGTTCTTTAGTTTTAGTTTTCCTCTCTTTTACTAACACACATGGACTATACCATTTGCCAAGAATTATCGGAACCGAACGTTTGGATGATGCTTGGATGTTTAATTCAGGGGTATCTGAACCTGATGGTTGAGAGGATGATTGGAGGCCTTGAGCTTCTTTCAAATTGACTTTAAGTGAATGGATACTATTAACATGCCATCCTTTTTTCCTGAGAAATTTCGGAGGAACACCATCGTAGGCTACAGATTTTGCATAGAAACCACCAAGATCATATGGACAAATCTCGAATTGTTGATAGGGATCTTTGTGGTTAAAAGGCTTTGGATTTAAATCGTTCATCGAATTGTCAAAGCAACAACTGTCCATATCTGCTTCTTTCCAAGATGTATAGGCCCTCCTACATGAATTGATCGAAATGAACAGTTGATATACAAGGAATAATACAGTACTCATATGATCAAGTCAATTATATAAAAAATTATATACTCCGTATCACTTAGTACTACTAGTTGATTATCTGATTAAAAATGGAGTAACTTTATCACATGTTAAATTACTAGAGGTAGCAATATAGTAGTCGGCCTAGCCATAGCCTCACGATAACATGACATTAACCCTATGATTTGGATTTTAAGTAAGGACTTAGCATGCTCACCCTGACGTACTCTTTTAACAACAGCTAGTGGCGTAACCAGGATTTCAAGGGGATTCAAAATTAAAATAAAATGTACGTACTCTTTTTTACACGATAAGTGCATATAACTTAATTAAATCCGAAGATGTTAGTATAGGATACGCGAAAATAAGGTACGTACCCTTTATGTCTGCCTTTGGCTTTGATAACATAGTAGCGGCCGGATGCTATTGGTTGATCAAGAACAGGCAAGAACCAAACTTTGTGAACACTAGGTTCACCAAACTCTGGATTATGAACAACTTTCAACACTCTGTCTTGAGGAAATGGAAGCTTAGTGATACTGCTGTGCTTACAAATGCCCCAACAAAAAGTGTCCATTTCTTCTGATTCTTCATCAGTTAGTACTAAATACCCTGTAATTGTTGGTGGATTTGTTGGAAATTTTGTAAGTGCTTTTGGGAAATTCCTGTACAGAGAACGTGGTGCTGTGGCAAACATCTTTGCTAATTTTGTGCCAGTGTTTGATGTTATGCCTAATTTTTAGGCTTGGGAGTTATTTATACTATATATGATATTTTATAATGTTTTCTTATGAGAGAAGGAATATACAGAATGCTTCTATTTCTTAGTGGCTCTTTACATATTGATAGGATTTAAAGTTCAGTCACGATAATCCCTTGAAAAGGTTTGGGATTATAATACTGCTAGTAATAGATTCAGCCAAATAGGGATAAATAAAATGATTTGATTTAAAGTGACAACATGTACTAACAAAAAGGCGCACTTGTAAAGTTTTTTTTAAAAAAGACTTAATAATTGACAATCCCTTTAACTTAGGACTTAGTAATAACTTTTATTTAGACACTGAATCTATTTCAATTAAGCATTTGAACACATTATAATAAAATGTTTGTATTAGATATTTTTGGATCAATTTTGAAAAAGTTTTGGCGTGATTTCTCAATCATCCATGAATGATGTGTTTATATAAACACTTTGTCATGTTTACGAATATTTAATTAGAACACTCTCTAATTTAAACATCTAGATGAAAATTACTGATGAATTTAATGGTCGTAGATGATTGTATTAAGCTTTAAAAAAAGTAAACGAAGCTAAGCAAGCACCAGAAAAAAAGAAAAAGCAAACAAAAACAATGATTGGCGACTCTCATACCTCAATTTCCACTTACTTTACATGATATTGTTATAATATGCTTATAATGTGTACATATATATAAAGATTTAATAGTGGCATAACGGGCAGCTTCTTTAGGGTGTGGACAGTGGCCATTTATTCAAATGTGTACAAAAATTGGATAAAGCAAACTTTGGTATCTTTAGGTTTTGTGTGGACAAGTAAAGCAAATAATTACACTGGAACCGATGAAGTGGGGTGGCCAGCGGCCAGTGGGAACCAGTTTTAGGTCGAACTGAGTAATAACTAATAACAATAACTATCCACCCCTGACTCATCTTTATACACCCGTCATTAGTAGTGACGAAATTAGAATTTTAATTTTATGAGTTCGGAATTTTATAATAACAATTTTTTAAGGGATAATAATTGAATTCAAAAATATATATATTTCAAAATTTACTAACATAAACATATTATTTAAGCAAAATCTATTAGATTCGATCGAAATGCAAGCTCCGGCCCCTACCATCCAGTAAAGTTATAACTTAATCCAGAAAATTTGCTGATATAAAAGTAAGCAATGAGTTATCGCATTCGCATAGTAGCTACGTGTTATATGTTCCCCCACCACCCATAATTAAAGGAACTGAGTACGACATATATGTGTGATTTACATTTTACACTCTTAAGCCTGGTGTATTACTATTATCTTGTTTGGTACTCTTTTTCAATCTATGTATAACTAATACACTCTATTGTGTATTAATGTGTGTATTGCTAATGCCATGGATTTGTTTTAATGCATGCATTAGTATGATTAAAGACTCAATTTCCCCTCAAAACCTTTTTTACATCTTGTCTACCATAATAGTGGAGCGTATCTTTGTAAATTAATTTTTTTATGCAACGCATGCTATTTTTTAATGCATCAAACCAAACAATGCATAAAATAATCTATGTATAACTAATGCAAGCATAACTAATACATGCATTGCTAATGCAAGCATTACTAATACACTCGATTTAGTATTATTCTTATACACTCTACCAAACGATCCCTTAGTATAAAAATTAAAAATAAAAGGTTTAAATTTATCCTGATAGACTTTATTTTATCCACATTTGAAACTTGGAATAAAAAAAATACTATCGATGTTACACTTCCATATCATATTTACCTTTATTACCAGTGACACTCCACTTGGACGTACCATTTATTCTTGGATTTATATTGGACAGCCTTTTCTTAAGCCTTGTAAGCAGTTACACCTGGACTTATTGGTTAGCTGTCTAGGTTTTTTAACGTTCTTTAATTCTGGTCTTTAACAATTTGCTTGACGGTTGTTACATATCATTTCATAATAATGTGGCATATAACATTTCGAAGGAAAAAGAAGGGTTGGTGTGATAAGTTGACATGTCATATGGCTAAAATGGATGGGGTGAATTAAGGGTAAATTTTAGGGCAAATTACAGAAATCACATACTTTTAAGACAAAATTACAATTTATCCCTTAAAAGTTTACAATTACAGAAATCCCTCAAACGGATACAATAATATAAGCGTTGATACATTAATCTGATGCGCGAGATACATTAATCGTTAAGTAAGATACATTACATTTTATACATGATATACTAATCTGATGCGCGAGATACACTAATCTGATGCGCTGATACATTAATCTGATGCGATACACTAATCTGATGAGTGAAAATGAGGGATTTTGGAGATTTGTAAAACTTATAGGGGATAATGGTAATAAGTAAACTAAAATGTGAGATTTCTATAATTAATCCTAAATTTTAGCCGCTTTTATAACATCACGAGTTTATCCATATATTTGTTGATATTAGCTGCTGTTATTTGGGCCCATCAAATATTATGCTTGTAGAGAGTGTATTGAATGAAGCCCGGGGGCCGCTTTACATGTTTAGCCCAAAATAGCAAAATCACGTCTCTAAACAATTACTACTATATTTTGTAACTTGGAAAAAAAAAGACAAAATAACCTCGGTTAAAGGTGGAGAGTGCTTACCATCCAATCTATTCTCTCAAATGAATTTTTTTAATTTAAAAAGTAAATTCATCCACTTTTATGCACAAATATTTGACATTTGAGGAGAATACCAATTAGGTTCCATGAAAAGATTTGAACTTAAAACTAAGGAGTAATATATGATTAGTATTTGTATATTCAACTTAAGAAGTTAGTTTAATTAGTAGCATGCTTTATATTCATATATTTTTAAGAAGATATATATGTAATATGAATCCCCATTGTCCTTTTTCAATATCCTCATAAGATGCAGTACAAAACCTATATATAAAACACTTCAACATTTTTAGTCTAACATGGACTATCACAACTCATTTTCTATACAATCTAGTACGAAAAAATGCAACATCTTCCCTCTCGTTCCCCTTTCCCTAGGCCTAAATATTTGAGTGGTCCAATTTAGTCACATTGTAACATATGCATGGGAAACATTGTAACTAAATTGGATCAAGCTAAGTAAACTATAGATCATATCAAATTTGAGTGGTCCAAATTAAATTATTTTTTTTGGAAAATTCTGATCTTGATATTTGATGTAATGTTGCATGTAAGTTGGCCATAATGGGTGCCACAATGTGAGCATAGAGAAGGACATTTCAACTGCTAGTTTGCTCCAGCATACTCACGTTTTCCTTTATGTGCTTGTTTGTTTACAATTGAAGCTCTAAGTTTATAGGCTTACAGCAATGCATGTTAAGGAAACAATTTGCCTTCTTCTGTTGTATACCCTAGATAATTCTTCAACTTGCAGTTTCGGATTTTGTGTCATGTGATAGAACCATATTCTCTGTTTAGCGTATATCCATAGAATCTTCCATTAAAAAAAACAACTTTTAACGGCTATAAATATACATATTAATAAAGAGTGTCAAAGTCTTTACTGACATTAGTTAATTGTCATTGGATCCAATGTCACTAAAGGCTTTAGAGGCATATACAAAGAGTGTTAATTCCCGCTAAAAATACATATTTAACAACAATTAAGTTGTTGTTGTTAATTAATTACCACTAAAGATCATTTTTTACGTAGTTTTCATTTGCTTTTAGCATGTAGTACAATCATACTTCTCTATAAAAATATTATTGGTTCGGATACTTTTTTATGTTATAGCAAAATATTGTTATAAAGAACATATAAAAAGGTCTAACTGTAAACTATATAATATGAAAAAATGGAATCCAAACGAAAACTTGACTGTTATAAAGAGGTCTACCAGTAATACTATAGTATAGCATTCTCATGTACACAATTTTGTCATGTGTAATTACTTGACATTGATCACTGCCTCTTTATGATTTTTTTCTTCTTTCATGGAGTTATAAATTAGCTCTCACTTTCAAGTTTAATGCCTCAAAAACATTTAAAATTTGAAATTGTTGATTGTGAGAATCTGTGGCTACAATATTCTTGATGGTAGGTTAGAAGTAACTGTCAGTATTTGTAGTGTAGCATATGATTTAATAAAGTCATTTGAGTTTTATTCAATTAGTGGAGACACGTTATTAGTAAAGTGAAACTTTGACATTAGCAGATCTGGAATACAAAATGTTCAGGTTTAGACAAAATACAGTGGGAACATGGGTTATTAATGATACATGTTTTCATAATTAGCTGGTTAATTACATAATAATTAATGCCCTCCTCCTCCTCTTTATTTTATTTTTCCTTGATTGTTAAATGTAATATTTATTCATTCTTTTAAATATCATTGTCTACAATATTAAAGGCCCAACAAAAAAAAAGAAAAAAAAAAAAGAGTTTGATACAGCAATGCACAGGGTGGCTGGGCACATGGAGGGTTCACATAGGGACATAAAAGGCCACATGTGGCCCTGCCGTAAGCCTTCGGTTATGACTTGGGCTTGTTGGATGAGGTTTCTGATCCAATGCTTGGTTGCTAGGGTGCATCAACACTTTGCATCATGGGTCGATAATGTTAGGCGTCTGGTCAAACTCAACTCCAAAGGCTAGTTATGAGGTGAAAATTGTGAAAAATCGTGTAAAGTGATATGTTTGCTTAACTAATGTGGGGCATTTAACATTCCCACATGTCCAAGATTAAACATCTAAAGTGTAAACAATATAACATTAGAAGAAATAAATATTTGGCCGAATTTAATCTCAAAAGTTATTTCATGAAGAGGTGAAGTCGGTCTCAGGATGTACAAGGAACACACACCTCAATTTATGCGGGACATTTAACACTCCCTAAATCGAACATTTTACGCATGAACAATATAATATGAGAAGAAATATATATACATTTGGTCTTATTAATTTCAAAAACTAAGTCATGAAGTGAAGATTGTCCAAAATGATATAACGAGATACATTAACATTTAAGTAACAACGCTTCATGCTTATGATTGAACCTATGAAACGTAAACAACATACATCAAGGTCCAGAGTTTAGAAGCATAGACAACATAACATGAGCACATATATAGTACTTACTACTAGATAAACCAAATTAAAGCGATTGATGGGTCAGGGTATGATATTCAGTTATTTGGATAAATATAAGAAAAAAAAAAAAAAAAAAACAGCAGCTCATGATTTTCTCAGTGCTTCCATATAAATGCCAGGATTTCTGTGATGGGTGTCACCATCAAGCTGTTTGTTACTTAAACCAATTTCCTAGGCCAAAATGTAACACTGACTTTTAAGTTTTAATGTTAAATCCAGCTCTTGTTTGAGTATTATTAGGCTTTATGCTCACATCACTAATTAAGGCAGTGCAATTAGTGTGGAAGTCAAACCTGGACTAATTAAATCTGGGATCTGATGCATTTACATAATTAATGGAGTGTTTAAGAAATAATTCCCCAATAATTAGAGTTCAGTGTGTTAAAAACTTAAAATTAATTAGAGTGTGATTAAAGGTCTAACAGTCAACTTGATTTGTTTTTAGAATGCATGAGAAGGATTTTATGTAGAATATGCTAAACTTGCTAGGCTTTTAATTTGATTATTTCTAGACAAATTGATCAAATATTGGGTACATAGTCACCACATCTAATAATGGAAGGTATACAAGTGTAATTAAAGGAAACGATTTAACGTGGGATGTGTGTGACTATGGACCTACACACAAAAGAAAAAAAAAACAAATTATATTATTATGGTGTAACATCATAAATCGTATAATTGAGTCCAAAATGAAGAAATCTAATAAACAACTCGTTATTAAAGATTGTCTTGTCTACGTAAGCAATCAGCAAATATGAACACATATGTACACTTTCATGTGAAAATCCAGAATACTCTCATAACGAAAGGATCCTTAACTTGTCTTTCCTTGCACTTGCACCATTATTAGTTGGGGAAATGAAAAAGGTTCTCACTATTATCATTTATTCTGGATTTAACTTTTATATATTGACAGTTAAATATTTTTTTTTATATGATGGGTGAATTTTAACCGACAACAAGCAAGGGCGAAGTTAAACTTGAACATAATAAATTTTGTTTAAACTCAGTATTTATCTTAATAGTTTATTGAATATATATAAATATTAATTTAAACATAATAAATTTTAGAAATTAGAATTCAAAACTCATAATTGGCAAATCCCTACTCCTTCTCCAATTCATGTCTTACTTCTCAAATATTGTTTCACTCTTTATATGAATGGTTATTTGTAATAATCTTTTAAATAAATTAATAGCATGACATTTCTATTTCACCTTCAATATTACAAAAGCTAAACTCCTACTTATTTTACCCTTTTGGTGGTGGATTAAAGTTTGTACAAACTTATAATATTGCTAGAATTTAAAGAGAAAAAAATACAGGAAAAGGTAATTACATGTGTAGAGTCACTACTGAAAAATTACTATTTTACTGAAAGATATTTATTGAAAATTCTCATTGATATATTGATTAAATTGGTGAGAAAAAATAATAATTGTGTTTTTATATGAAAAATTAAAGAAGTTTGCAAGTATTTTTAGTGAGAAACTGCTCTAAATTCAATGGAAAACTAATTTTAAAAATTAATATTTTATAATATAAATTTCTCATTAAATAAAAAAAACTCTTTAATTCTAGTGGTTAATTACTATTGGTATAGTAGGGAGTAGGGACATTATATTAACTAGGAGGTGTCATGTCATTTTTAGGACATCCAAAATGACAAAAGAAACAAGTCAAAATTAACAAAAAGGTAAATCCGAATCAGATCTTTTCCTAAATAATTTTACAAAAAAGAGATGAAACTCCTTTTGATTTGTATGAATTATTCAATGATCATTAAGTTAATTTTAGCTTCGTTGACTCACCTAACATGTAAATTGTTCTAATATGTACTCCTATTTTATAATTACGTTGTTTTAATGTCATTTCTCTCACAAGAGAGTTCTGCTCTTTCCGACCTATCAGATTACTAAATTATTATTATGATAAAATTATTATGTTATGTATTGTTATCTTATATTTAAATTATTATGTTATGTAAAATATTTTTAAATTAAAATTTTCATCTTATCATTTTAATTTTGTGCATTCTTCATAGTGAAAATTAATAGTGATATCAAACTATATTAAAGTGACGAAAATTAAAACAATTGAAACATTATTAATTCGGGATGAAAATAGTATATATTAAATGATATAGTTTTTAAAATGTTATATTACATTTAAAATGAATTACTAATAATAGAGATATAATCAATGGTCTTATAAGAAAAATAATATGCTAATTACAAAATAATAATAATAAAATAATGAAAAACTTAAATAGAGAGGTGAATAATAATTCTCCAAATTTGGAGCACTACTATTCACCTCTCTATAAATAGAGAATAGAGAGTCATTTAGAGAATGGTTGGAGAGCTCATTCTCTATTTTACTCTCTAAATATAGAGAATAGAGAATAAAATAGAGGTGGATCGGAGATGATCGCTAATGTAATTTTACAATAAATTATTCTTCAATCATTTGTGTATTGTACGGATTTGAAAGGCCCGAAGATAAAAAAAAGCAAATAGTTTCATCATGCATGTCAGAAATAAAACATGGGAAACTAGACTGACACTTGTAATTTATCTTACATTAATAAAGTGCCATTTTAATGGCTTTAATATGGAGAACTAATAATAGTATAACTAAGTTGAAAAAGAAAAAAAGAAAAGGTCAACTACCGCGTTTTGTATGAGTTACCGAGTTCCATAAAAAATTATAAGTTTATAAGTTAATTTGAAAATCAAATACGGTGATCATTGAATTAAAATAAACTTTACTCAAATTTTCTATTTTCACCGATTCAATAAATACAAAACTAACCTCTTTACATGTAATTTTATACGGTTACCATGATTTTACTAGAACTACCTAGTGTAAAATTTTCATCTCAAATTATCACTTAGGGTGTGTTTGGTATGGAGGAAAATGTTTTTCTAAAAAATATTTTCTTAGAAATAAGTGGATTTTAACTTATTTTTTTATATTTGGTTGGTGAGTATAAATATTTTGTAATGTTTAGTTGGTGAATGAAAAATATTTTTCATAAAATATCTTTTATTTTTGGCTTGATACTGAAAATACTCTTTAGGAAAATAATTTATGTCTCGGAAATCAACCTCGATAATTGATCTAAGACCCGATCCCAACACCCAAACTAGGACAAGACTTTGATAACCATTCAAAAATCCAACCTTGAGATTTGACCCAGGATATGACCAGACTTTCGACCCAAGAATATTTTTTTTCAAAAACCAACGGGGTCCCCCGGGGGTAGCATAAAAATGACTTTTTAAAAAATTTGAAATATTTTTCAAAAGCAATTTTTAATTATTTTTTTTGATGGGGTGGGTTGGAGTAAAAATTGATTTTTTTAAAAAATTTGACATATTTCCCAAAAATAGCATTTTTCTCAAAAAAAAATTTTACGAAAATGGCCTGAATGGGGGTGGGGGTAGAGGTATGGGGTGGCGTAAAAGTAAAATAAAAAAATTAAATTTGAAATATTTTTAAAAAACAATATTTCTTTTAACAAAATAATGTTAATTACTACTCGTTAAAAATGAAAGATAGTGTCGTGTAAAGATAGACTGCAGAGTTAAATACACCAATGACAAAATGACTTCAGAAGGGAATATAACCAATTCACGCCAAGTGTCTCCATCTTAATTTTTCTTACATGCCTCTTTTTAAAAAATATTAATCGATATGACTTTTTAATTATTTTAATAGTCTTCAAGTATAATTATCACTAAAGTAGAATAAAAAAAGACAATTTCAATTAAAATTTTGAAAAATTTAAAATATCTATTTTTAAAATTTACGTAAGATAATTTGAGACGGAAAGATCGGTTGATGACAACTATGGTAACATGGAAAAGATTGACTTGAGGAGGCGGCAGGCGCGGTTTCTTTCTCTTTTATAACAACCAAAAAAGAAAAAAGGAATTAGAAGACCAAAAATTCATGTTTAACGATCCTAATCTGTGGAAAAAGACACGCTATTTTACAGATCATCAGACTATATTATTTTCCATGAAAATGCTGTGACGTATGAAACGACAACATAGTCCCTTTTGTTTTGAGTTGGTCTAAATCAGTCCCTTGCAATATGTTGTAATGCAGTTTTCAGTCCTTTATGTTTTTCTTGAAATTGACTGATCATTCATTCTAGAAAAAAAGGTTTGATATACCTCTTGAAACTTTATAATTTAGAGTTGATGTAATCCTTATTACAAATGTGGTTTACATATATCCTTATTAATACAGAAATGACTCATATATACATTTACTGTTACACAAAATGAATTAGAAAAAAGAAAAACATTTCTAATAGTAGTTTCTTTCAGTTTAGACCGTTCACATACTTCTCATGATTCTTATAGTTTAACTCTAAAAAAAGAAATCATGACAATTAAAAGTGGACTGATGAAGTATTTCACTATTTTAGATTGTACATCCTTTAAGAAACTAGATAAGTTTACCATTGTATTCTTATTTAGTGTCCTCTTGAAGGCAAGTTTTCAATAAATGAACATAAATTAGTTTATTTTGATTAATTAATGAGTAAATTTTAGGTTTAGCAAACATAAAAATCATTTTAGTGTTCTATAGCTACAGTTTTGTTATTTGCATGATTTGTATAAAATCGCAGGCAGTATCTGATTGTATAAAATCACATGCATCTGATTTGTATAAATCGTGGTGATTTGTATAAATCAGGTGTCCGTGTCTATAAAAATTGTGTTTGTATATGTATATGTTCTTTGTGTTTGTATATCTGCATAAAATTTGAATTTGTATACAATTGAATCGAGTTGAAACAAATGTATTTGTATATCAAATCTCTCTCTCTCTCGCTTTATACAAACACAAATTATACATTATATTTTGTATAATTTGTGTTTGTATAAAGCGAGAAAGAGAGAGACAAAAGAGAACTAGGCAAGAGAAGATTTGTATTTTAAGTGTATAAGACGAAAAATAATAATAAAAAATAAAAATAAAAAAAAATAAAAAATAAATAAATATATATATATATATTTGTATTTGTATATACAGTTCTCTCTCGCTTTATACAAACACAAATACAATTTATATATTTGTATTTGTATAAAGTGAGAAAGGCGAGTGAGAGTGGCGAGCGAGATTAAGGGAGAGTGGCGAGCGAGATTCAGGGAGAGAGGTGAATGACAAAGTGTTTGCTACAAATTAGAATTAAATGAAACTGTGGTTATAACATTTATTTTGAATTAATAGTTTGTTATTTCATACCATTTCTCTTTAATTAAATTGACCATTAATCATTTTGTTTTCCTATGTTGGTCAAATTCATACTTTTAAGGCTAATAACTCTCAAGAGTAAAATATGAATAATAGTGTTATTTATATAATGATTTTGTGAAATGACAAGTATTAAAAAATATTTATTTTTAGTAAGTACGATGTGTAAATAGGAACAAAGGTAATAAGATCCTGCTTGGCTTAACTTTAAAAAATATATTTTTAAAAAAAGTCAAATTTAAGTAACCTTTAAGTTAAAAAATGAAAAGTATGGGAGTACCTACTTTTAACTTTTTTTAAGTCGTTTTAAACTTGTTTTAAATTATTTTTAACTTTATCAAATACTCCCAAAAACTAAAAAATGACTTAAAAGTAGATTTGACCAACTTTTAACCAATCCAAACATACTCTAAATCACTTTAAAAAAATCAATCCAAACAACCCTTAATTTGGTCAAAAATAGTAAGTATCACCTTTACGATCAAATGTGTTCAATGTTGATAACATTAAGGACTAAAGCTACTCTCATAAATATTTGAAGGACCACTTTAGAACATGGTCATTTTTGTACGTCATGAAGAAGCCGCGGGGGTAGAGGGAAAATTGATGAGTTGAATATTTAAGATTGTGCATTTTGGCTGTAATTGGCTGTCATTTATCGTTTGCAAACTGGTTCTGTTTTTTTGTTGATGTACTGTCCAGACGAATCTGGTGACCCCCACTCCCCCTTCTTTTCACTATTAAAAATTGTTGACACAAAAAATTATTATATAAACATAAAATTGTCTTCCTTCTTTGAACTCACTAATCTCTTTCCACGCTTTCCCTTTTTGACCCGCCTGTTTAATCAACAACTCCTTCACTACTACTGCTAATTACTTATTAGCAGACATTAAATTACAACCCGAAGCTTCCATGTGCCACACCAGTCTCCACTGACACCTCTTTTTATTTCTTCTTCTATTTCTCACGAGCATATTCTCCATCTATTTTCTGTTCAAGATCTAAAAATTGTACTCTCTCTGTGTCACTATCCAAATGACATAGCACAACATAATTGAGTTTACAAACACTCATTTATTATCGTTTTGCTCAACTTTTTCATCTGGGTTTTGTTTTTTAAGAGATTTTTAACAATGGCGCCGAGCTCTGTTGTTGTTACAATGGAGAATACGAAAAATATTTCATTAGTTGAAGTCAATGATTTGGATTCACCAGCTTTTAGGGATAAAAACAAGGCTGCAAATCCCAAGAGATTTACTAAAGTGCTGTTACTGAAAGCCCAGAGGACACTTGGCTGTATCCCAAAAACATTTGCTTCTGTTAAGAAACGGATTGCTTTATCAGATGAAGAGCCAAAATACAGGGGGAAGTTGTACAGATTTATTAGAGCTTTTCTTGCTATATCAGTGGTGGCTTTGTGTATTGAAATTTTTGCTTATTTCAATAAGTGGGAATTAAATCTGGTGAATCCTTGGGAGGTGCAAAGTATTTTGCAATGGACTTATATGGCTTGGATTTCATTTAGAGCTGATTATATTGCTCCTTCCCTTTCAAAACTCACTACATTTTGTATTGTGCTTTTCCTTATTCAATCCATAGATCGCCTTGTTCTTTGTCTTGGATGTTTCTGGATGAAATTCAGGAAGATTAAGCCAATTATCAATGAAGATGCATCTGATCTTGAGGATGGATCTTATTGCCCTATGGTTCTTGTACAGATTCCCATGTGCAATGAAAAAGAGGTAACACAACTTGAAATATTCCCTATCTTAGCTAGCAATAGATTTTGAAAATTTATCTTTATATATTTATGTATATCTGTTTAGACATGAAATTTGATCTGATTTTCAAGTTCCCACATACTGGTCCAAAACAGTTTTGGGGGTTTTGGAACTTCCACTCCCAAAAATTCAAAATTTTCAATTTCGAATTCCAAAATGGCAACTTTAAAAAACCCCAATTTTTCAAGTTTCAAAATCTATGATCAAATGGGAATTAATATTGTGGTCATTCTTGCTGATTGTTCAGTTTAAACAGATTTTAATTTGACGGGTTCAATATTTATGTTCACACAATTGAATCCATTGCCGTTTTGCAATTACGGGTAGTATTTGTTGAAATCTTTAGTGATTTTTCACATATATATGATTTTTGCATCCGTTTAAGCTTGTGTTGTTTTTCAATTCTCCGATAATAGTGTTTGTGAATTTAATCTGATTATCTAATTTTCTTGAACTCAATAGGTTTTTGCACAGTCAATTGGTGCTGTTTGTCAGCTGGATTGGCCAAAAGACCGATTCTTGGTACAAGTATTGGATGATTCAGATGATGAAGTCCTGCAGCAAATGATCAAGAATGAATGTTTATCCTGGAAAGAGAAAGGGGTCAACATTATCTACAGACATCGGTTCATCCGAACTGGTTACAAAGCTGGCAATCTTAAATCTGCAATGACTTGTGACTATGTTCAGGACTATGAATTTGTTGCAATTTTTGACGCGGATTTCCAACCAAATCCTGATTTCCTTAAACTGACTGTACCTCATTTTAAGGTAACAAACTAGTTCAATTGCTCAATCTGAATTGCCAGTTGCTAATCTTTTTTACGAGGCTAAATAGTTCTTTTCGATTTCTGTTATGTAGGGAAAACCGGATGTTGGACTTGTTCAAGCACGCTGGACCTTTGTTAATCAGGATGAAAACTTACTTACTAGGCTTCAAAACATTAACTTGTGCTTCCATTTTGAGGTGGAACAGCAAGTGAATGGTCACTATCTCAATTTCTTTGGATTCAATGGAACAGCTGGTGTTTGGAGAATTAAGGCTTTGGAGGAGTCCGGTGGATGGTTGGAACGGACAACTGTTGAGGACATGGATATCGCGGTCAGAGCACACTTGTATGGCTGGAAATTTATCTATGTTAATGATGTAAGGGCACTTTGCGAGTTACCAGAATCATATGAGGCTTACAAAAAACAGCAGCACCGTTGGCATTCTGGTCCTATGCAGCTCTTCAGACTATGTCTTCCTACAATCCTGACTTCCAAGGTGAGAGTTGCTATCTATTATCTTCGCACTTCCTATTCAACTTCCCAAACCCGAACATTCAAATTTCAGACTATTATTAGTAAGTTTAACCGTTTTGTGCATTGTCGTTGCAGATCTCTGTCTGGAAGAAAGCCAACATGATATTCCTTTTCTTTCTTCTAAGGAAGCTTGTATTGCCCTTTTACTCATTCACATTGTTCTGTATCATACTTCCATTAACAATGTTCATACCAGAAGCCCAGTTACCTGCTTGGGTTATCTGTTATGTCCCTATAGTCATGTCCATTTTGAACATCCTTCCGGCACCAAAGTCTTTCCCTTTCCTAATGCCATACCTCCTATTCGAGAACACAATGTCCGTGACAAAATTCAATGCCATGGTCTCGGGGCTATTTCAGTTGGGAAGTGCCTATGAATGGGTGGTCACCAAGAAAACAGGCAGATCTTCTGAATCAGATTTGCTAGCATTTGCTGAGGAGGAATCAAAGAAAATGAACGAAGAGAAATTATCAAGAAGGCTATCTGAATCTGGTCTAGAACTATACGGAAAACTAAAAGAACATGAACAAGAGATCCCGAAGAAAAAGAAGGCAAACAAAATCTACAGGAAGGAATTAGCACTTGCTTTTCTTTTGCTGACTGCAGCTGCAAGAAGTCTGTTATCTGCACAAGGCATTCATTTCTATTACTTGCTGTTTCAAGGCTTAACTTTTCTTATAGTTGGCTTGGATTTAATTGGAGAACAAGTCAGCTAGCAAAAGCAAAGAGTTTTAATATTTTATTTGGAATGTCATCATCTGTTTAGAGACCAAAATTTCTGGTTGAGTAGTAATCAAAACTTGGCTACAAACTGGGATTTTCACCATAAGAATAGTTACAGGTGAATTTTAAACAATAGCATACTCACATTCATTCATATATACTTTTTATTTTATTTCTTTTCATTTGTGAAATTTGTAATTGCCTTTACTATATCAAGCAAAATAATGAATTGGAAATATTGTTTGGCTTACTGTGAACTGGGATATGGATTTCTGAGTTTACACAATGGCCTTTCTTCTTCTTTATTTGTCGATTGTAAATGTAATATTTATTCATTTGTGTAAACACATTGTTACATTGATGAAGTTTACTATTTGGAAGGAATTATTTGTCACCTGATCTTCTTCAGAAGTACAGTTTCTGAATACTTTTGGTACTAAGTCTAAGAGTGTATCCTTTTGAATGTCACAATCTGTAAAGTAGAACAGAGTTCAAAATTTCAACAACGAACGCCTTCTATCTTGTCTCTCCTCCTCCCAAGAGATCAAAGAGAGAAGTGACAAATTTAGTCATACAGTGGAGAAACCTTTGAAGAATTTGAGTGGTCCAATATCTCAGATAATCTTGCAGGTAAGTTAGCCATGATGGGTGCCACAATGTGTGCAAAGAGAAGGACATCTCACCTACTATTTTGTTGGTTTATCCCAGCATACTCATGTTTTCCTGCATGTGATTGTTTGTTTACAATTAAAGCTTTTAATAATTTTACAGCAATTCATGTTAATTAAGGAAACAATCTGTCTTCTTCTGCTGTCTACCCCTGATAATTTTTCAATTTGTGGTTTGTTTTTTGTGTGTGATCATGTAATAGAACCATCTTCTCTGTTTATTGTATATCCACAGAAACTTCCTTTGCTTTTCACATATTTAGTATAGTCAAACCTCTCTATAATGACGTCATATGTCCAGATATCTTTAGGCTGCTATAGCGAAATATTATTATAAAGAACATATAATATAATACAAAAGATGGAGTCCAAAGAAAACTTGGCCGTTACAGGGTCTAAATGTGGTACTATACTATAACATTCTCATGTGCAGAGTGTTATTATGTGTAGTTACTTGAAGTTGATCACATCTTTTTTACTTAAAAGTTAATAAATACATACCACTAGAGTCACTAGCATTTTGTACTTGAATTCATGATTGATTGATAAGTTGTTCTCATTTGGAAGTTAAAAACGTGTTACAGAGATTTAATTGTTCTTTTTTTTTCCCTTTAAATTCATTCTTTGAAATATCATTGTCTTCAATAATAAAGGCCCAATAAATAATTTTTTTAAAGAAGTTTGGTACAGCGATGCACAATGTGGCTGGGGCCTGGTCACATGGTGGGTTCACATAGAGACATAAAAGGCCACATGTGGCCCTATCGTAAGGCCAATATATTAAATTTTGTTAATTAACGAATATGATGCGCCGTATCCTTATGTTATGACTTGCTTGGTTGATAGGGTGCATCAACATGACCCCCCCCCCCCTCCTTTCACCCCTATTATTGCTCTTTCACTTTGAGATAAATTCAACATTTAGAATCATCGATTCATAATGTTATTCAAAAAGTGAATTCATCAAGTGATAATTGTCCAAAATTATATAAAGAGATACATTTGCTCAACCAATGAGAGACATTTGAAGTCCAGACAACATAATATAAGCTTGGTGAACTCAATTCGTTCAAAAATTAGCTCATCATTTGCCCAAGACAATATAAGGAGATATCTTCCTTATTCCCTCAATGAATGTGGGATAATTAACACATTCCTCTTGCATAAGATTGGACATATGAGGCGTAAACATCATATATGAGAGTCAAGCGTGGACTACAAAACACAAGCGCGCAATATTGGATAAACCCAAACAATTAATGGGTCAGGCTGTGATATTCAGTTATTTGGATAAAAACAGCTCATGATTTTCTCAATGCTTCCATATAAATGTCAGGATTTCTGTGATGGCGGGTGTCACCATCAAGCTTTTGTGTTACTGTGTTTGTGATAATATTAGCCAATTTCCAAGGGTAAAGTTTACAATGTCTTTTACATATTTATTCCACAACGTGTTTGGGTATTATAATTAGCCTTGTTGCTCATATCACTAATGCAGTGCAATTAGTGAGGAAGTAAACCTGGACTAATTAAATCTGGGATCTGAAGCAATTACATAATTAATGGAGTGTTTAAGAAATCCGCAATAGATCTATGAAAAATAATTAAATTTATGTGTGCTGTTATTAATTATAGTATGATTAAAGGTCTAACAGTCAACTTAATTTGTTTTTTGATGCATGATGCATTAGAAAAAATAATTAGGGTTTAAATTTGTTAACTTTTTGACAGGTTGATCAAATATTGGATGCATGGTCACCACATCTTATAATAATATAATGGAAGGTACAAGTGAAAGGCACACCGCGATCAGGATTGTGGTGGAGTGGTATGTATTCAGGTTCGAGTCTCTTGGTTACGGAGTTGTGTTGTTAGGAAGAGTTTTACCCCAATTCCAATATGGACTTTCGGATTTAGTCGGACTCCGATGTAGATATCAGACACCTGATGGAAAACCTAATGTAGACTTTCAAATTTAATCGGACTCCGATGTTGGAATGGAATCAAAAAAATAAAGAAAGAAAACGGGGTTAACGTGGGGTGTGTCATGTGTGGACCATGGACCTACACACAGAAAAAAATCATATGGTGCAACATCACAAATAGTATAATTAAGTCCAAATTGAAGAAATCTTTTAATAAACAAACAAATTGTTATTCAAGATTGTCTTCACTGCGTAAGCAATCAACAAATATGAACACATTTGCACTCCTTCATGTGAAAATCCAGAATACCCGGAGAAGATCATATCCTTGTCTTTCCTAGCTGGTTCAGTATTTGAAAAGTAAAATTTTAGTTTTAACATATCAAAGATAAAACAATAGTTTTTTTTTACCCTCACTATTAATTACTTATATTCAATCCATTATAAAAATCTAAGATTATATACTCATAAATTAATATATGTATTGTGATAAAATTCTCGCACAAATCATTATTTCTTAAAAGACGCAAATACTAGAGTACTTCTATATATTAAGTTATTAGCACTATTGTTAATTAATTAAGTATTACGTCATCATTATTTCTTAATAGACATACGTCAGAGTACCTCCATGTATTAAAACATTATTGTGATAAAAATTCTCTTACCAATCATTAAATTTGTTTGCGCTTCACATAATCATTAATAAAAATAAAAGTATGGCTAGATAATGCTAATTATTCAGGACCTTCATTAATAGTTGGACCATTTATTTGAAAAAATGGGCTTATCCGATTGATATTTGGGCCTTGATATTTTGTACTTGGTCCATCATAAATAGTTAGAAGATTTAGTCATATACAAAAAATTTAAATATCATCTCGAGTTAATTTTTCAACTCATTGAATTGATTTCTAGAATGTCCTTTGGAGCGGGCCGGGCTTAACCTAGCCCTTTAAGCTAGGGCCTATGTGGTTCTAATCCAGACAAATTTGAGCCCAATTTGATTCGATGGGCTTAAGTAGAAAGGTCCATCACAAACCATAACCCATTAAGTGAGTCTGATGGGACAGACTGGGTTTATGGAGGGTTACCAATTATAAAGTTAAAATTTTACAATTTTAATACTAAGTAAAGTGTTAAAGTTTGGAGATAAAGTTTGGTTTTTAATAAAAATAAAAATTGGTGTATAAGTTTTTTAAAAACACAGTCAAATCTAAATTCTCAAATTTTAATAGGTGAGAAATCTTAGTAGTTGTTAGTGAGAATTTGATTGTCCACTTTTGTAATCTCTTACCGAATTTCCCTTGCCCAAATTTTTTTTCGAGAAAAAATTTACTATGTATAAATGAATTTGTCATATACGGGCAAATCAATTTAATGAGTGGTTGGGACATCTAAGTCATCCTCTTCTTTTTTTCCTCCCCAAAATCGCTTCATTTGCGAAGCTAACGTAAATGATTATTTATCGAGTTTCGTATTATTTTTGAAAAAAATGAATGACAAGTTTAATTATGAAAAGAATTTAAAACACTAACTTAGAACGTGTACCAAATAAAATCCAAACCACCCTATAACGGAATCATCTCTTTTTAATTCAGAAAATAATGTCCAAACACTAATATGATTTTCACATTTCCTTTTTATTCCCTAGAAAAATGCCTAAACATTCATATTTTCACTCTTCTTTTATTAAAGGTAGAGTACTTTGATGAATGCATGGTTCGAGCCTGTAGAATTTCTTTTTTGTCGGTAACGTCATTTCAAAATGAGCCTATAGGGTACAATTCGAATCCAATCGATCTCAAATGTGGATTTCGGACACCTAGCAGATAAAAAAAAGTTAAAGAGGATTATGAAAAATATAGATTAAAGACTTCTCATACTCAGGAAATTTAAGAAGTTGTCTATGATACACTTGCTTTATTAGAAGTAAGGTGAATGGTGGGGTGATTAAGATATGTGATTCCACTTCTTGCTAGTTGCAAATTAATTAGGCTTCCCCCCCAAATAAATCATAATCTAATATTTGACGGCTATAAAGACGGTTAACGAGATTAAGATATGCATTTACACTTCTTGCTAGTTGCTAGTAATTGTTTTTTTGCAAGTTGCTACTAATTAATTAGGCTCTTCTTTCATAATCTATTATTGGAAGGATATAACAAAGATATGTTTAATTATTTCACATCATACGGCATTGTCCATATATAGTTTTCTTTCCTTTGGCAAGTGAGGAGATTTTGTGCACTTATATATTGCATATTAATCGTAATGAAGCAAATACTTCTATCTGTACACGTTTTAAAATACACCATACATTGGATGTTTTTAAAAGACTTGTCCTTTGAGGAAAATTAGATGTATCCTCAAACCTCCTATATACAATTAATTGTTGTTTAACAGGATGGGCTTCATTAATTAATTTGTCTAATCATATGGTTACGGATCTTACTCCCTCTATTCATTTTTACTTGTTATGTTTTGATTTTTGAAAGTCAAATGGTATGAATTTTGATTAATTTTAAAATGTAAATTTTCATCATATTAATATGAGAACTTAGAAGAATTGGAGCTTGTAATATTGTCATATAGATTTTTACTTTCTAAAATATGGATTTACAATATTAAATTAATCTAATTTAATGTAGCATTGAAGATTAGTCAAACTGACTTTAGTGAAACAAAATTTACTTGTTAAATTTTTTTGGAGGGAATATTAAGTTAAAATGTTAAGTATTCCCTTCATACCGATTTACTTGTCAAATTTTGATTTGACACATATATTAAGAAAAGAAGAATTAGTATAGTGAATTTACCATTTCACCTATTAATTGATAGGATCTCAAATACATATACTCACTATATTTTTCAAATACCATAATTCAATATGAATAAATTGAGGGTATATATAATAGAAAGAAAGAAAAAATGATTCTGTATTATCAAACATGACAAGTAAAAATAGAAATGAAACTAAAATATTTAACGAATAAAAGTAAACGAAGAAGTATATACAAGTCAACACAACAGTCCCGATCGATAACTTGCTTCTTGAGATTAATCTTATCATATAGCCTTTGAACGTTGAAAACATTACTCTCACCGATCGACTTTTCAAATAAATTAAAACAGGGGATTAATGTTTCTCCATATGTCACATTTAAAACGGCGACTAGAATTTGGATGAGAACAAAATTCACATGAAAAAGTATATACAATACTAGTACTTTTTAGAATCAAATCCTTTTAAACTAATTTTCATTTTATTAATTTCCTACTCGAAATATTCTTTTTTGATAATTACTGACGTTTTCATTAACTTTTCATATTTTTTCTAGAAATGTAAGAATCTGTTTTTATTAAAAAGAATCTCAACTTTGAAAAATTTAACCAAGACAAGTAGACAACTTTAGCTAGGAAACTCGATCGGTATATGGTTTTCCTCAAATATGGATATTCTGCCAACGATATATATAATTTTTTTCGATTTTTTTTTTTGCTAATTACTGACGTGTTTCCACCATTTCTTCTTTAAAATGTAGTTGTTATATTATTTTAATTAAGGATATCTTATCTTTAGATAATTATATTGAACGAAGACAGCTTTGAGAAGTCGGTGTATCTGTTTGCCGACAACATTAATTTAATTAAGTCATGTGTTGTTGTTAACTAGTATTGAACTTTTGGTTTTAGCGTGTAAGTAGTAACTTAGACGTTGAATTACATTAACTATCAGATTAAGGAAACAGAAGAAGGTTAATTAAGAGTTTCACTTTGATATATGGCTGGATAGAGAAAAAAAACAATTCATTTTTGCAATAAATTTAGTTAACGTTCTAATTTAGGTACTTGCTTTTGTATAAACGCAATTTTCATAAAGAAGGTTTATAAAACTTACATATAACACTTGTTTAATTACTCGTAGAAGGAGAACGCAAGATTAATTACAAGATTAAAAATGATAAAAAAGAATAGCTAATTATAAGGATTAATTCTCTCACCAACAATTGATCTAGCGTTTTCTAATATATAACACTTCTCTTCGAATATACTAATTAAAAGTAAAATTAAATTTTGAAATGTTTTAGGAAATATATGAAAGGATGTAATAAGGTCTACTAGCGTTTATCTAGTACTCCCTCCATTTCCTTTTTATTTATCAAATATACAACTTTTCATTTTACGTATTTACCTTAGTAAATCAAGAGAGAATTAAATATTTTTTAATTTATTATTATCATTAAATAATTATTTTTTCAAACTAATTAGAGTTCTAATAGTTAAATTTAATTTTAAAATACCATTAATTAGGTTATTAGGTTCAATGTACTACGTAGTAATCATTATCGCGCTATTTTAAGAAAGGTCATTTCCTTTGATTAGTGATTGGTTATAACTATTTTATGCATATGATTAGTGGTCCAAATTTCAATAGTAGAACAATTTAAGGGATTCATATCTCACCAAATTCACAAGTAGTTGTGGCCAAGATTGCTAAAGAAAGAGCAAATCTGGAAATACGTACAAAATGAAGTCTTTCCTCATCAGAGTTTTTTTTTCCAAAAAAATAGTAAATGAGCTGTATACTAATATTCAAAGTTGAACAAACACTATCAACTTCATATTTTACGATATGGAAAATTTGATTCCATAAAGCAATAATGCATTTTGAGACGTAAAAGATTTGTTTGTACAAAGAAAGTGTACATTCGATGCAATGTATGCATCCAGTAAATATAATTAATTTTAACTCTAAAAATTTATTAAACAATTAAGAAGCAATAGTACGGGAAAACTTCAACATTATTAAGAAAGTTTTTATTATATGATATAAAGGTGTAAATGTGTTATCTCCTGTATTCAGATTAGCAAATCATAAAACAATTAAGATGAGAAGAAAAAGAAAAGAATTATCCGAGTGCACAGAAGTCACTGTGTGTCCTTAAGAAATTTAATCCACTCAAGTACCCAAAGTTGAAGATTAATTCTTCCAAGATAAAACGGATAAAACGCAACATGTTGTTCAGTTACATTTTTAGTAAGCAACACTCTCCACTTCAGGAATTAAAAGAAATTGTTTGGCCACTTCTGTTTTATAAAGTTTGTACTCATGATTGCTGGAGCCTGCATGAATGGAGAATTTGTTATATTTTATTATGACAGTCATATCTATACAATTCAATCAGAAAAAAATAATCTCAAATTTAAAAATGAAAACTGCCATAATTTTGTCCAAATAAAAGATTTTTATATGTGTACCGTTTTATTATGAGATGAATAAAACTTTTTAAAATATCATTTACCTAGGCATGCATAAATTTACTTCCAACCCATCAATATCCCGCACTATTTAAAGGAAGAATCTTTTCTTTGATTAGTGTAATGTTTCTTTCTAAATATTAGCCTTTTAATTAGTTATCCAGTAAATACCAATATACAATATTAGAGGGACTCAAATTTCACCCAACCCACGTAAGGAAATAAATAACAAAGTAAATATGAAAGGGAAAAACAATAATATTTTTCTAAAAAAGGAAAAAGAAAAAAATTACATTATTCCACGTGGAAGTGGGACCAATCCGACACACTGCTGATTGTACAAATTTTATCCTTTTTCTAACTACACTGGGAATGACGCTAATGCCATGCTGAACACAGTGACGGCTGTATCCAACTATTTATTTAGCAAACCAAATTCCACTTGCACTGACCGCGCGTGGAAACAACGTACGATTATTCTTATAGTACTAGTAATTATTTTCGCAAGTGTGTTTCCCTACATTCCCTCTTATTGAAATTCAATCGCCGTAGAATCTGAATCACATGTTTGAAGGGATCAGGATATCAAAAAAAAATTAAGAAAAGGAAAATTCATTAAACCTTGGAAATATAAAAGGAAAAATAGAAAAAGAAAATTGCATTACTATTTTTTTTCTATAAAGAAAAGGAAAAGTAAAAAGTACTATTTCCAAACCAAACTTGACTTTGACTAATGAAACTCTATAAAT
Source organism: Solanum verrucosum (assembly GCF_900185275.1). Classification (NCBI taxonomy): domain Eukaryota; kingdom Viridiplantae; phylum Streptophyta; class Magnoliopsida; order Solanales; family Solanaceae; genus Solanum; species Solanum verrucosum. The sequence goes on from NW_026020569.1 coordinate 750,495, forward strand.
ATCATGCAACATTTCAAACGTTACACATACTTTATTAGAATTTAGAGACAAGCAAAAAAATTCATTAATTACATGGCAAACAAAGTTGTATGTCCAAAGGTTTTTCATGACCTCCGACGATTCGCTCGATGTCTAAACACGGCTCCGGTTGTCCCACCGATGAATTTCACCGGCAACTATGGTTCTACTGTAACAACACCGACGTTACAACCTACGGACCAAATATTAGCCGATCCTGAGAAAAAAGTGATCAATTTTGATGATGTGAAGGAGTTGTTTACGGGTGTATCGACCTTGAAGTTGATTAGATCATCGTTGACACTTCAAATGGCGTCCATCGAGTCGATGGTTGACCTAGGTGTGTGGGTAATGAATTCGAAATTCATGCATATGCCAATATTCAAGGAGGTAATACTAGGGTTTGTTAAAAGTACATTCTATGAACATTTTTGTGCTGGAAAAGACTTGATTGAAGTACGAAAGACGGTTAGTAAGTTGTCTAACGTTGGTTTAAAAGGCATGCTTGATTATGGTGTGGAACATGCCACGGAGAATGAGTCTTGTGATCAGAGTATGAAAGTTTTTCTTCAAACAGCCGAATTGGCCAAGTCTCTTCCATCCTCATCTGTAAGATCAAATTCCTACAAATCTTTATTATTATTTTTTTATTATTTATTTCTAGTTTTAAATCGAACTAATTCTATTTGAAAATTCTAAAGTCCCAAGTATTTTTGGAATATTGGATTAGTTTCCACAAAATAAGATAATTCAACAAATTGCAATAGATGACGGCTGACGCAACAGAACGTGTGAATTGCGTGGAATTTAAATACAATACACATTTTTATTCTTATTTAACTTTTTCCTTAAGTAACGTATATTCCTCTTAGAATAACTGATACCTAACACAATTAAATTCTTCTTTATGACTTTTCAACAAAAGACATAAAGATTTACTTTTTCGTACTAAAAACTGTTTAAATGTTTTTAAAAAATAATTGGAATAAAATAAAAAAATAACTTCATGAATAGATAACAGAGCCAAAATCAAAATCATAATAATAGACTTTTTTTTGTTGCTTGATGATCAAAATTTTTGATGTGTCCTGTTTTAGTTTGTCATAAAATTTTGTATATTTTTGTAATAATAAACCAGCCTGATTTCTTTACATGTCGAATCAATTTTTTTAGTACCTCATTAACAATAAACAGATTTGTTTTCATACTATTTAGTGTTTATTGTGATGAAACAGGTCAGTTTTGTGGTAGTAAAGATAACTGCAATTTGTACACCAAAGCTGCTCAAAAGAATGAGTGATTTGCTTAGATGGGAACAAAAAGATCCTTCATTGAATCTCCCATGGAAGCAAAAGACGCTTCCACTTTTCGCCAAATCGAGTCCTTTTTATCACACGTTGAAAAGACCAGAACCTCTAACGGTCGATGAAGAGCGTGATCTACAATTAGCTCATGATAGACTTGAGAAAATTTGCAAGAAATGCTTGGAACTTGATGTTGAGTTACTAATTGATGCTGAAGATACAGCTATTCAACCCGCAATTGATTACTTTGCATATTCAGCAGCAATTAAGTATCACAAAGACGATCATCCTTTGATATTCGGAACAATTCAAGCTTACTTAAAAGACTCCAAGGAACGTATGATCATCGCAAAAAAGGCAGCAGAGAAAATTGGAGTTCCTATGGGATTTAAGCTTGTAAGAGGTGCTTATATGTCAAGTGAAAATGAATTGGCTTCAAGTTTAGGATTCAAATCTCCGATTCACGATAGCATTCAACAAACACATAATTGTTACAATTCTTGTGCTGAATTTATGCTTGATGAAATCGCTAATGGTTCAGGAGCTGTTGTTCTTGCAACTCATAACATTGAGTCAGGTAAATATCGTGATAGTACACTTTTATTTACTTAATTATAATAGTATTCAATATGTCACTTAATTATATTTGAATATGCATAACGAATTACTCATTAGATGTTTTGAACTTTTGATAAATAGGAAAACTTGCTGCATCCAAGGCGATAGATTTAGGGATTAGAAAGGATGGTAAAAAGCTCCAATTTGCTCAGCTATATGGTATGGCAGAAGGGCTTTCATTTGGGCTGAGAAATGCAGGATTTCAAGTGAGCAAATATTTACCATTTGGACCTGTAGAACAAGTTATGCCTTACCTTATTAGAAGAGCTGAAGAAAACAGAGGTCTTTTGTCTACATCTGCCTTCGATAGACAACTCATGAGGTAATTAAACATCATTTAATAATTTCGTAAACAAAAAACAGAGAAGTTTAAACTCAAATATTTTTATTAATTTTGTATATTATTTATTGTTTGCAGGAAGGAATTAATCAGGAGATTTGATGTGGCAACTTCATGAATCTTGAGAACTATTGGAAGTGTATATAAGATATAACTAGTATTGCTACGAATAAATCGAACTTGTAACAGAGCAATTGACGCTCCAATTGATACGATGTCAGCAATTACTGTAAATAGTTCATTGATCTGGCAGCGAATTGCAAACACGAATTTAATTGGAAGCAATTTTTAAGATCGAAGCCTTGTTAGAGACGTGACAAGCAACGATGGTCTAATTGTCAAAGACGTAAAAATTGTTAGTAATTGTCGCAACAAAAAATTTCCACTATTTCTTTATCTCTTTCTTGTACTAGTATGGAAGTTTAATCCAACTATTGTAATTTGTTTTTTCATAATACAAATTAAAGTTGCCGAAATGATGAAAATTGTACCTTTATTTACTGCTCCATGTGAAAATATGGCAGATTAAATCAAAGTTACTTAAAACTCGATGTTATAGTGAATAGGATTTATTTAGTTTCAACTATTAACATAGTGAAAATCAGATTATTTTTTAGTACATACTCAGTATGATGTTAGCTTATAAATATAATTGGAAAAGAATGATGTATAGGAAATTTTATTCATTTTAAGGTAGATGGGTTATTGCATCTCCAACAAAATAAGTTTACTTTTGGTGACCGATAAGGATTGTGATGGTGTGGTAAATCTCGAATTTGAATTTTTATGTGTACGGAGTCATGATGGGAACACTTTACCCTTGCAAATCGAAAAACATCGTATGAACACCGGATAGAAAAACAAACAAAAGAGTTCACTTCTAGTGTTTTCCTTCATGGTCAACATTTCTAGCAACTTCTTTCATGGGGTTTCACAAATCAATGTGGCCTACCTAAACAATGAAATTTTCAAGTCGGTCAGTAATTGCACTCACGTGATAGGTTTTACCACTTGCCAAGAATCTTGGCGTTAGATTATGACATAAAGATTCCTCAACCGGAGCACGCCATAAGAAAAGTCCTTACACCGAATCTCATGATTTTGAAGGCGGAGATTCAGATTCCTTTATGCCCACAACTTTTTTTTAATGTATTCCTGCTGTACCTCAATTATTGAATAAAAACAATTTAAGTCTTACAAATATATATTATTTGACTAGTAAAAATGGATATTAAAATTCTATCAAAAGCAAGAAAAATAATTTTCAAACAAGTGGGTTTAAGAAAATAATTCAAATTGGTAGGGTCAAAAAGCCGCAAAGCGAAAGACCAAGTTGTAGACCGAAGTGGTCAGGAAGTGTCCAAGAAAGTAGGATATATTAATTACTAGTATAATTTATAGTAACAAATTTGAGGTACAAAAAAGACGGTATCCAAGACAAGTGGAACAACAAAAAAACAGCTAAGATACAGAAATTTAACGGTGAAATACACATGGTGGTACTGAACATCTACAGTAATACATCGTCAGTAACAACACAGCATCTACTCAGCATGATTTAATTATTGCGTTATTTAAGTTATCACTTTAACAAAATAAAAAACAAACTTCCTCTATAAATACCATACATTTCTCACAAACTTTACATATTCATTTGAGAGAGAATAAAAAAATTATAAACACACAAAAAAATTTCTCTTCCGCCGCCCACCGTTGCATGGCCAATAAAGTTTTTTGTCCGAAACTCCTTAAGAACCTCGGATTTCATGTCCGCCGTTTAAACTCAGCTCCGTCACCTCTTTCCGCCGTCCCACCGTTAAATTTCACTGGCGATTTTAACGCCGTACCAAATTTGGTGGAACCCGCACCACAGATTAACACAACCCTCCATCACCACCACGACCATCATAATACTAATAACATTATCAATTTCGATGATGTTAAGGAGCTATTCTACGGCGTTCCGACCACGAAACTGATTCGATCATCGATGACGTTACAAATGGCTGCTATTGATCCCATGGTTGATTTGGGTATGTGGATAATGAATTCTAAACTTATGGAAATGCCTGTTTTTAGGGAGGTTATGCTTGGGTTTGTTAAAACTACATTTTATGAACATTTTTGTGCCGGGAAAGACTTAACGGAAGTTAGACGGACCGTTACCAATCTATCTGATTCTGGGTTAAAAGCCATGCTTGATTATGGGGTGGAACATGCCACCGATAATGAATCTTGTGAACAGAGTACGGCGGCCTTTATTCAAACGATTGAATCAACCAAATCACTTCCCGAATCTTCTGTAAGAAATTAATCTTTATTATATTTCTGAAAAGGAATGTCTATATTTTATTCAAAGATTCTGTTTTATATTATCAAATTCTTCCAATATTCTTGGATTTATCAATTTCAATTTTTTTTGGTGAAACAGGCAAGCTTTGTGGTAGCAAAGATAACTGCAATTTGTACACCAAGGCTTCTAAAAAGAATGAGTGATTTGTTAAGATGGGAACAGAAAGATCCATCATTCAATCTTCCGTGGAAGCAAGAGTCACTTCCACTTTTTGCCGAATCGAGCCCTGTTTATCACACTTCTAGCAAACCAGAGCCTCTAACGATAGAGGAAGAACGTGATCTTCAATTAGCTCATGAAAGACTTAGGAAAATTTGCGAGAAATGTTTGGAACATGAAGTTCCTTTACTAATTGATGCGGAAGACACAACAATTCAACCTGCAATTGATTACTTTGCGTATTCTGCAGCAATTAAGTACCATAAAGATGATCAGCCTTTGATATTCGGAACAATTCAAGCTTACTTGAAGGACGCTAAGGAACGAATGGTTATCGCTAAAAAGGCTGCAGAGAAAATGGGAGTTCCAATGGGATTTAAGCTTGTGAGGGGTGCTTATATGTGTAGTGAAAAGGAATTGGCTTCTACTTTAGGATTCAAGTCTCCGATTCACGATAGCATTGAGCAAACACACGCTTGCTTCAATTCGTGTGCGGAGTTTATGATTGAAGAGATTGCTAATGGATCTGGTGCAGTTGTTCTCGCCACTCATAACATTGAGTCAGGTAACTATTACAGTAATTATTTTTCATCATTTATATCTACGTTGAAATATAAATAAATAAATTTGTTCGCTATTGTCTAACACGTATAATGTGTGATATATATAGGAAAACTTGCTGCAACCAAAGCTATAGATTTGGGAATAAAAAATGAGAGGCAAAATCTCCAATTTGCTCAGCTATATGGTATGGCAGATGGTCTTTCATTTGGGCTGAGAAATGCAGGATTTCAAGTTAGCAAGTATTTGCCATTTGGTCCTGTAGAGCAGATTATGCATTACCTTATGAGGCGTGCTGAAGAAAACAGAGGCATGTTGTCTACATCGGCATTCGATAGGCAACTCATGAGGTAACTAACCATTGCAGAAAAATTAATAACTTTATAATACTCGAACGTTGTTAATTTGATTATGGCAATGTGTTTGCAGGAAGGAATTGAGCAGGAGACTGGAAGTGGCAACTTCTTAAATTCATATTGAGAATGTGAAATCTATATTAGTAAGTAAGAATAATAAACGAGGAAACATCACCGACTATTGTAAATAATTCAATGATGTGAGGGCAAAAATTGATGATGATGATAATGAAGATCAAAGCAACCATGGATGGGTAAAATGCATGAGGAGGAAGTCAGTTTATCTTCTTGTGTGTTATGGAAAATAAAAAAATGTACATATTTATTTTAGGTCCACTTGTTGTATCTTTCTCCATGTAGCTACATTATTATATTACTATATATAATGTAGTAGCACCTTAAGTTGGTTATATTTGGTATCGTGTTTTAGAAATAGAAGTGGAAGAAGGTACTCCCTAGAGTGGAGCCAAAATGTTGAAATTACAAAGTGTGTATCTGTTTCTCTCTCTCTCTATCGAGACATTATGAAATAAATCAGATTTACTGGACTTGATTAACATTTTAAGTAGAGCTGTCAAAAAGGGCCGGCTCAACCCCATCGGGTCCAAGCCTCGAGGGTCAAGGAATTTGAAGGGCTAGGGCGGGACGGCCCTTCATTAGGTAGGGCCTGAAAATGCTCAACCCAACCCTAGAAGGGCCGAGGGCTGGGGCAGGTTAGCCCTTTTGTTTTTCTTTTTTAATTTTTTTTTCTTTTCAAACTTATAATTCTATAACATCAAAAAAATGAGAAGATTTTCAAATTAAATATGAAAACAATGATGTTGTTTCAATAATACTAACAAAAATCTAGTGTAATTAACATATATCTCTCATACTGAAAATGCGAGTGAGATAAGAGAGTGACAAGCAAGATAGGAGGGAGACGAGGGCGCGAGATTTGTATATGTATCCTAGATACATGCGAATCTACTTGGATAGGGTGTATCGAGAACAAATTAACCCAATTTTGAGTCGATATATTTTGAGATATTATCTGAATACGAAGATTTATAATATTACAACATAACGTGTATTCAAATAATTAGATTATCTACTAGTGAAATTATTGTAAATTACTCTTACATAAAAAGTTTTGGCCCATGGGTCAACCCCGGCCCAGCCCCGATCAAGCCTCAAGGGCCAAGGGCTTATATGGGTCGGGCTTGTAAGCCCTAATTTTAAATGAGCTTGAAAAATCTTATTCCATCCCTACCCCAATAACAGGTAGGATTAGGCCGGCCCCATAAACTAAGCCCATTTTGACGGCTCTAATTTTAAGCTCCTTTATTATTGTTATTATACAATTAAAGTTGCAAAAATTAGAGTACTAATTAAGTAGAATGGGAAGGAAATTGAAAGAGCCGCAAAATGAAGAACGAGTTGTATAAACCTCAACATTAAATAAACAAGAACATTGGGGGTCAATCATTATAAAGCAATTTTATGTTACAAAAAAAGATCCGGCTAGTAGGCAATTAGAGGACCTACCAGATAAAACACACGAGCCTGTTTGGATTGGTTTATTTTATATGTTTTTAAGTTGTTTTGTAGTATTTTATAAAATAAAATAAAAATTGTATATATACACTTATTTTTAAGTCAAAAAAATAAAAATAAATTAAAAATAATCCTTAAACTATAGAAACAAACTTCTAATATACTTACTAGTTGGTTCGAAATATCAATTCTGAAAAGGACATTCTGATATAAATTTTGAGATTCATAGTACGAGATTTTAACAAAAGAAAATGAACAGTCTATCTCAATTTATATGATAAAGTACATATTTTTCAATTTAAAGCTTTTATCGATTATTACTAAAATACTATAATCGTCTAAAAATAACCATAAAAAACAATAGATATTATGCATCGATCATAAATTAGTTGCGGTACTATATGTGAATCCTCAATAACCATGCATATTACTCCGTTTTGACATTTATCAATCAAATTATTTTTATAATCCAAATACCATATAGTTCGAGTAGCATTTTTCAAACCCTAGCACTCAAATAGACTTGAGAAGAAGTAAAATTAATTGGACCCATAAATTTTAATTTTCTAGTGCTAAAAGGAGACAACTTGCACTGATGACCATAGTGCATAAGTATTAATGATTGAGCAAGATCTCTACGTACCACGTCGTATACTTTACTATCCCTACCTAATTATTAGTCAAATTGTCAGATGCAATAATTAAACAAAGTTTCTAATCACATATATTAAACAAAGCTATCTCAGCTGCATATATAATTCACACCCACCCTACTTTCGATCTATACTTTAATTTTTTTAAGCATAATAAAATGATTATATTAATTAAATCTTTTTAGTACACTAATATTCCACGCCGTAAACATTATACTGAGGCGCTAGATTCTCTGTGGCTACCTCCAGAAATTACATGGAAGGCACGGCGCATGAAAGACCAATTTTTTTTTCTTTTTTTAAAATTTTTTTAACTGTGGTAGTGTGTTTTTTTGCCTCTTTCTAAAAGCTCCTATCTTTTTAGCTTTCTTGATGATTTGAACTCATAATCTTCAAATTGAAAGTGAGCTTTGGGTGCAAGTGAGGATGCTTATCATCCGAACAACTCACTCTTATCTAACTATAATAGTCGAATTTGAAGTTCCAAGTTAATTACAATTAACAAAATATACTACTGGAAATAAAGGTTCTTCTATCACGAACCACTAAAAATTTGTGTTGTTGAATGCTCTCTGATTTTTTTACTTATTTCTAGTGAGCCAATTTACTAAAAAATGCATGAATGAGAATTGATTCTTATTGCAATAGTGAAAAACTTCCTAATTTTTTCCGTATGAAATATTACATTTTTTTAATTTTAATATCTATAAGAATATACACCAAACATTTTCCAGTAATAACTTTTAAGTAAAATAGTGATTATGTCTATGTCTAGGATTTGTTTGGTCCCTAGAATACTTGGAAAAAACATGGGGAAAACTTGTGAAAAATTTGGGAAAAACTTGAAAAGTGGTGTTTGGTTATATAACTAGACAAATATATTTAGGCCAAGTTCAATATTTGGGAATTTTATAAAATTCAAAAATCACCCCAAACTTTAATATTTTATAAAAATTATCCATTATTTATTAATTCCAACTAATATTTGTTACTACCACCTCCGAAAAAGTTTGAGTTTTAATTTAAGTGATAAAATTTAGAAAAAAGAACAATTTGTGTTTAATGAGTTATAATTATAACTGAATTAGTGACAAGTTTGAGTATGTGATTAATGTATTGTCTTGCCTATATTGTTATTTTGTTATCAATTGTATTATAGAATTATTTTTAACGAAACACATTCATTATAAAATGATAATATAAATTTATGTGTATTTTTAATAATTTTTAAAACTTATGGATATAAGTCATATTTTTTCGAAATAGTCAAATATTTAGGAAAAAATTTGGGGCCAAACACATGATGAAACTTCATCAAAAACTTCTCCAAAATATAATTTACCAAGAATATTTGAGAACGTAGGGCCAAATCGGACAAAAGTAAGTAGCTTCCAGCTCATTTATTGTCCATGTCCCAACACCCAACTCTCACCTATCATACTCCTCTCGATGAGAAGATAGAAAAAGAGAAAAAGAATCAGCAAATCATCATGTCCAAACAAATCTCTTTTTCTCAACATCTGCCAAACACATTCATTTGTACGTAGTTTGATATTTGCTTCAGCCATAAAATCTCACAAATAAAGTAATGTTCAACTATTTCATATTCGAGGTGGTATTTTAATCAGAATTTATATAAAACTTTCAGTATTAGTAAATAACATATTAGCGACCAACAACATTTTGATCATGTTAATCTCATTAAGCTATGGATTAATAATAAATTATACGAAAATTAAATTAGCTATAAATTATTTAGCAACGAATTATCTAGGAACTATCAATTAAATTCCATCATTTTTTGTACTGTTTCATTTGTAAAGAAATACTCCTAACAAGCAAACTTAAACTTAAAGTGAGTTAGTTACGTGCCATACAACTATATAAGAAATCTTAGTAGCTCAGTTGATTGTCTATCTAAACTCGTTAAGGGTTCAATTCCTGTGAAAGAAAAAAAAAAACTTAATTTACCTTACCATAATTAGGGCAAGCATCAATTCGAGTCTAGAAACATGTTTTGTTAGATAAAAGAGATGAGTCATGAACAGCTAGCACATTTCTGATGTGTCACAAACTCAGCAGTCAGCAAATATTATCAACACAATTACATGCATTAAAAAGTTTGGCAGTGAATGACTCATTATTGTCTTCTGCCAAAACGTGGAAAGAGCCGTTTATATTTTAATTTTTAAAAGAAAAAACTATATGAAATCTTAGCCGTTATTTTTGTTCACGGTCAAATTTATTCTAAATACTGTTTTACTTGAGTCATCCAAAAATATATATATATATATATACTACTTTTCTTTTAACTAAGGTATAGGTTAACGATTATATTTATGTCAATCCAATAGCTTTTGTTGAGATTTTTTATTTTTAGTAAAAAATTACATGATTGGTTATTATTATATATTAACGTAAAATCATTATAGGAATCCGCCTTTTAACTTGAGTTAAGTTTCCTTTTTGGGAAAATTAGCAATTAAGTCATAATACCTAACATAATTAGTTAAAATAACAACACTTTAAAATATTTATTTAAAATGGCAGAATGACAATATTTTTATAAAATAATATGTATTCAGATTTTAGTATTTAAAATTAATTTTATTTATGGAAAGAGTCTTATATTGGGCTAAATTATGTACCAATAACTGTTTAAAAAGAAAAATAGAATTAAATCAATACCCATTAACCTTCTTCTTCACCATTCACGTTTCCTCCCCACCTTTCACGTTTCTTCCCCTCCTTCCACATTTCAAGATTATCTTTCTTCAAGGTGCTCAATTATTGTTCATCAAGAAATTTTCTCTATTGTTAAACGATATCTATTTATTAATTCAAGCAGATTTCTCGATTGGCAAGGTAGTTTCCATTATCTATTTTGATTTATTTTGATTTGATGTTTAAATCACCGATTCTATATATTACGAATTTACAGTCGAATTTTTCAATTTTTATGTGATTTTGTTTAGATATTCATCAAATAGTTATGATATTTTACATATTACGGAGTTATTGCTCTGTGTATTTGTGGCTACTTGCTGCTAGTGAACTTGAGGCATAAGTTCTTATAATATATATTTCAAACGTAGCTTTGGGCTTCCGTAATAGTCTATATGGACCTAATATATTAGTTGGGTTGTAACAGTTTTTTGGACGAATTGTACATTTAATCAAACATGTTGAGATACAAGAGTGGGAATTACGACAAGAGAATACAACATGACTCACAAAAAGTCTTACTTTATTCGGGAAAAAAGAGTTTGAATTACAACTTGTGTTATGGAGAATATAGCTGAAAAAAATAGTTTAAATTGAGTAGCTTATTGGGCTGACTGTATTCATTCTATCTATATATCAAAAAGTTTCACATTTTTTGTTTTTACATTGTATTTCAATCTCAATTAGTATACCAACATGTTTGTATTTCCTTCTTAATTTGTATTCATTCTAACGGTATGCTAACAATTTTGTATTTTATTGGGTATTCATTCTGTATTTCAATCTCAATTTATATGTGAACAAGTTTGTATTTCTCTTTTGTTTTGTATCCAATCTAATTGTATACCAACAAGTTTTGTATTTTATGTGCCTACTTTACCTTTCAAAGTCACTTTGTATTTCAAATGAAGAGAGTATTTCTTTTGTATTCACAACTTTATATTCAATCTCACTTTGTATTGTCATCTCACTTTTGTATTCATTTATTGTTTTATTCAACATATAGTTCATGATCGATTAGTTTGTATTTTACCTTTCAAAGTCACTTTGTATTTCAAATGGAGAAAGTATTTCTTTTGTATTCACAACTTTATATTCAATCTCACTTTGTATTGTCATCTCACTTTTGTATTCATTTATTGTTTTATTCAACATATAGTTCATGATCGATTAGTTTGTATTTTACCTTTCAAAGTCACTTTGTATTTCAAATGGAGAAAGTATTTCTTTTGTATTCACAACTTTATATTCAATCTCACTTTGTATTTTCATCTCACTTTTGTATTCATATATTGTTGTATTCAACATATAGTTCATGATTGATTAGTTTGTATTTTACCTTTCAAAGTCACTTTGTATTTCAAATGAAGAAAGTATTTCTTTTGTATTCACAACTTTATATTCAATCTTACTTTGTATTTATTACTTTGTATTTTCATCTCACTTTTGTATTCATATATTGTTGTATTCAACATATAGTTCATGATCGATTTACATTAACTTAATGGGATACAAATTATTGTATGCATTCAAACAGAAAAAAATAGCTACTAAACTAAAAAAAAAACAATTTCATTCGTTATACATCATAATTTGGATACAAAATGTCCGAAAAAAACTATAAATCCCAATACATACAAAGATTTCACTGATTCAATAAAAAAAAACTCTTGTACTCGACATATATGAATATCTCACCCAAACAAATAAAAAAATCAAAAAAATACTTGATTGTTTTTCGATTGTTCACTGGATGCGACAATTTTATATTCGTCCATTTTGAAAAATTATGTTTAAAAAATATGCCGTATTCGACTTGAAGAAGCTTTAGAAGTTATCAGATGAATGATTCGGAAGACAAACCAAATTATTTTAAAAAAAAAATTTGATCTTCTTAAGAAGAAAGCAAATAAACGCTCGACAGAAAGATGACTATTTATGCTCTTTTCAAAACGTAACTAATTTGTATTTAAAATCTTTTTAACCTTTTTTGAATTTTTTTGTTCCATGATTTTCTCTAGTCTGTTATTAATTATTTGTATTCTTTCAAATTAATCAAAATAAAATAAATACATAACTAATCCCTTAACAAACTAAAATAATGATATTTTTAATAAATAATGAAATTGTTGCTAAGGAATTAAAGCTAAAATATTGTTATTTTGAAAACTTTCCCTTTATTTTTTAGGTTAATAGAGACCAGGAGTACAGATTTGAGCTATTGTGGGCTTGGACTCTTTTGTTATTTTCAAGAGTTGAGCTATTACGGGCTTGGACTAAATCATCTATTGGGCATAGAAGTGGCAAAATGAGTAATTTATAAGGAAAATTACGAGGTTAAGCAAATTTATACTACATAATTACTTATCATAGCTATAGTTTGCTATAATTACCACTCACGACTAACATTATACATTAATTACGCGGGCTGACTTCGACTTTGTATAATTAGTCATTTTTGTATATGTATAATTCGTCAGAATATACAAATACATATGTATAATATACAATTATCTAACCTATATACATATACAATTCACCTCTCTCCCCACTCTCTGCCCTCTCTCGCTCGCCTCTCTCCTCTCTCTCCCAATCTCGCTCGCCTCTCTCCTCCCTCTCCCAATCTCGCTTGCTATATATACAATTGCATATGTATAATATACAATTATCTAACATATATACATATACAATTCACCTCTCTCCCCCTCTATGCCATCTCTCTCTCGTCTCTCTCCTCCCTCTCCCAATCTCACTCGCCTCTCTTTTCCCTCTCCCAATCTCGCTCGCCTCTCTCCTCCCTCTCCCAATCTCTCTTGCCATATATACAAATATATATGTATAATATACAATTATCTAACTTATATACATATACAATTCACCTTTCTCCACTCTTTGCCCCCTCTCTCTCGCCTCTCTCCTCTCTCTCCCAGTCTCGCTCGCCTCTCTCCTCCATATAACATGTAGCTACGAATTGTAATTATCAAACTATAACTATGGAGAGTAATTAGACTATTTTTGAGTGGCTATATGTGAAAGTTCCCCTAATTTATATGGGTATTCATTCATATTTATCTGAGTAAATTACATAAATTCTATAATTTAAATATGAAATTACAATATATCTCTAATAAGTTTTTAATTACATTAATCCCTTAAAGATTAAAAAAAAACGGATACAATAATTAAAGCTCTGATACATTACATTAAAAACTAGCTCGGATACATAATATGTAGCTTGGATACATTAATATATAGCTCGAATACATTAAATACTGGCTCGGATACATTAAACAAATAAGGGATTTTGGAGATTTTTAAAAGTAATAGGGTATAATGGAAATAAGTGAAACAAAATGTGTGTATTTCTGTAATTTGTGCTATTTATCTATTTTAAATGGGTTGGGTATCCAACTCATTTAAAAAATGGATAAAAACGAGTAATACTCATATTTACCCATTGAAAAGTGGATAGTTAAATGGGTAATATAGGTAAAAATTATTCATTCATAAAATTAAAAAAAAAAGTGATTAGAGGTGGGTGGTAAAAAAAGCTTTTTAATTTTGTTTTAAGATAGGGGGAAGGGGGGTGGGGTGGTAATTTTTATTTTTTTTATGTTTTTTAATAAAAAAAAATTAAAAAGATTTCACTTTTTTTTTTGGGATGGGGGTGTGGGGGGAGGGGGGGTAAAAAAGATTTTTTAATAATTTTTTTTAAAAACTTTTTAAATAAAAAATTTAAAATTTTCTTACATTTTTTTGGGATTGGGGGAGGGGGGCGTCGGGTTTGAGGCTGACTGGAGGAGGGTAAGTGGTGGTGGGGGGTGATCAAAGTAGTAAAAATAAATTCAATTTCTTTTAAAAATAACAAATAAAAAATAATAATTTTTTAGGCGTTGGGGTTGGGGGTGGGTGGTAGTGGTGGTGGGGTGATCAAAGAAGTAAAAAATAAATTTATTTTTTAAGCGTTGAGGTTGGGGGGTGGGTGAGTGGGTGGCAGAGTAGTAAAAAAATAATATTTTTTGAGGCGTTGGAGTTGGGGGTGGGCGTGGGCAAGTAAAATTTAAAAGTTATAAGTATTTTTTTCATGGGGATGGGTGGGGTGGGATGGGGGGCGTAGGTTGAAGAGTATTTTTTTTCTTTTGAAGTTTTTAACATGATCCCTATAATAATATGGGTAAATATGGATACCCATATTATTCATTGGGTAACTCGTTTTTACCCATTTGAAATATGAGTCGAGTCGAGTATTTTACCCATTTTTTATTGGAAAAATTGTATGAAATAACAAACAATTAATTCAAATTAAATGTTATAGCCATAGTTTATTTTAATTGTAATTCGCAGTAAACATCCCATTTTTCCCCATCTGATTCAGTAAACAATTAGCCATTTTATACATTTCGGTATAAAATGTGTTTGTGTTTGTATAAATCGAGAGAAAGTGTATATACAAATACAAATACAAATACATATATTTTCGTCATATACACTTATAATTATACAAATATAGATCTTATTATACAAATTACAATGTATAAATAAACTGAATAATTTGTATAAAACTGGATATTTGTAGCGAATTATACAAATCAAAAGCTCCATAACAAACAAAAAATTTGTTATGAAACGCAATTATTCAAATTGTAGCTATAATATACAAATATGATTTTTATATTTGCTATATGTGAAAGTTGCTCTTTTTTATTTAACTCATTTTCGATCGACTCATATTCGACTCGACTCGCTCGTTTGCCACTCCTAAATTTAGGCCTAACTGGTTCCTCGACAGTAATATCGATCACCAGCCCAAATAATTCAGTTGGGCCCTTGCCAAGCCCAAACAAATGCCTTAAGAAATTAGATGACTAATGATGTATCAAAATATAGTTTTGAAAGTAGCCTAAAAATGTTCGATAGTACAGTCAACCAATGGTTGTTATCTTATTTAAATATATATCATATTTTTTTTGTTCTTGATGAGCAAGTAAGTAATCTAATCAATTAGTATGACACGCTTGTATGTGTAATCTAATCTTCAATACTTTAGAAAAGAGACCATGCATCTTTATAGAAGTTTCAAACTTACAATTCTCTATCCCTTTATATACACCGTTGCTAGAGTTGTCACAATCTCTTTTTCAATTTTATTCCACTCGAATACCACTCGTTCATTTCTTTCTTTAGCTGCTCTAATACTAACAAAATATTATCATCCTTTTCCTTAAAAAGAAATCATCACATGGTCTCAATTTTTTATCCATCATATATTCAAAAATATTAATTAGAAAGAAAATGGACATCACCCACAAGGATGACTGAGTTGGTGCAATAAGTGGTATTCCATAAAAGAGTTGAGAAATCAATTCCTCTTATCAATGCATTTTTAGTCAAACTCATCGTTACGAACTTGTCTAATACAATTTACAATTCTGGTTTAATTTGTGTTGGTGTAATATACCACAAATATAATAAATTACAGTTGAAATAAAATGAACAAAAATGTATAAACAAATCTTTAGGATGAGGCACAAATATTTCGCTCTCTTTAAGGAGATTCAAGCCCACTGCAGTATAATCTACACCGATCCAGCAGTATCACTCTTGACTTGTCCCCTCCAGGATACAACAGCCCAACAACGTCGTACAACTCAAACAACTCCGAATTAGTTGAAGAGTCCAAAGCTCCACATAAGAACATCTTCCTTCAACATATAAATACTATCTTTTATATATAGTGAATATAGTTGAAGACTAAGAATATTTTCTTTTGTCTTAACTATTTCTTTCACTACACTAGCTCAATATACACAATATAACACTCTTTATTTTGTATCTCATATATTCTTAGCAATCCAAAGGAAGACATCACCATTTATAGGTGAAAATTCTTCCTTACAATGAATAGAAAGATACTGAGTAGTGAATTGGCTAAATGAATAGCCCAAATGTTATATAAGTTACAACGTATAATGAGATAGAATAATGGGTGAAATTAGTGGTAGTTCATGGTAATAGCGGTTATAAGAGTTACATCACAGTAATAACTACATTTTTATCAACTTATACCCACTAATATATACACTTAATATTTTAATGTTAATATTAAAATACATAAACACCAATAATTTGCAAACGAACGAGTTTATCCGATGTCCATATGAAAGATGATGTATTTCTTGGAGTTCTAAAAAATGAAATAAAATGAGTGTCTTTGGAAGAAGCCATCTGGTAGAGGCCAATAAGTACAATAACATTGTCAGTTTTTTTTTTTTGGTATAAAAAGAATTGTCTGGAAAGATAAGTAGTCTCGTGAATGGTAGGTAGAGAAGAAAAAGGAAAGGGGTAGAAGATGCTTATGATAAACGTACACGTAACTCAGAAAATAGGCATTAGGAGAAGAATTTTCAAAAGGTCGATAAACGCCCACTAAAAAACAGAAAATTTAAGACACTTGAAATCCCAATTTGAACAAACCTATTTACTATTAATCATTCATAGATTCTAATTTTACTTCTTATGCTATTTACTAATAATATTTAATTTTGAATTAATTAAAATATATACTTTAATCCCATTAAATATGAATTACGCTATATATAAATCACATTTTCAATTATATAATTCAAACCTTCTTATTTTGTTGATCTTTATTTGATTCTCAAGAAGAATTCGATCATAACTTTATCTTTTTATGAATATTTCAAGAATTTGTGAGATTAAATACTTTTTCAAGAATATATATTACTCTTTATTACAAACTCTTTATATAAACCTGATTAAGATTTAAAGTTGTATAGTCTTCAAGAACTCTAATTGAAATTGGACTCGTCCTACAAAAGTTGAATAACTATACTAACCTTCAAAAATCTAATTAAAATTAAACGTGTCTTTAGAGTCCCACGAAATAGATAATCTTATTTAACTTGAATAAAGTTTTACTAGCCAGTGATGATAAATAATTATAATAGTATTATTCACTAATATAATATAGTATTAAAATAAATATAATAAAGTTGTTTGGAAGTGAGTGGTAGAGTCCGAATGCAAGATACAGGTGGTACCGAGTCCTGCGTTGTCACCACGCTTCTTACTCACCACACGAAATATCTCTGGTTCACATTCGTCACAATTTTCGAGATAAAAACGAGAGGCCACAAATTTTTCTAAATTACACGTGTCAATATCTCATTAAACGCGTTTCGGCTCTAGCTCTATATAAATAAGATCAACACCCCTTGATAAAATTATGTGCTTCGTTCCTTGAAGAAACAAAATTCTAGACCTAATAATAATTCTCTCTTCCCACTTTTGCCGATTAATTCACAAATTCAAAGCTTTCTTCTGAAATCTCTTTTTCCTTTCGAAATCTTCTCCTTCTATTTGCATCGTCAATCGAATTAAACAGTAAGATTTTATTTTTTCTTTCATTGATTTTTGTTTGTTTCTTGAATTTTCAGATATGGTTTTGAATTTTGATTTGTGTTTTCTAGGGTTCGGTTGAAGAAGCATTAATTCATCTAAGGAGGTCTCTCATATCACCAATTTTTGTACGTATCTTGCTTTATATTTATCTTCTTGCTCTGTTGTTTCTGATTTTGATAATGCATGGCGTTGTTGTGATTAAAGTTCTATTTTCCCCAATTTTTCGCTGCTTTGTGTACATCCAACTTCTTTGTCATTGTTTATAGAATTGGTTTCTTGATACGAACTCACCGGCCTGTCAACTTTCATAGGTTTTCTATGGATTCTTTGACCATCCCCTTTAATAATTTGGTTTTTCTTTTGATGTTACTGAAGCCCTTTCTTGTTCTTGTTTTAAAGAAAATAGGTATTAGTGTTTGTTTGGTCTTTGAGGTGTTATTTTATTCATTTATAGGTGCTGATCTATTTGCTGATTGTGCATAGGGATCCATAGAACAATCAAGTCCATAATACTTATTTATTCTGACCATCTGCTCTATTTTCAATGTTTTAAGCAGGTAGGAATCCATGAACTAATGGAGTCTAAAGGTGGGAAGAAGAAGTCTAGTAGTAGTTCCTTATGTTACGAAGCTCCCCTAGGTTACACTATTGAAGACGTTCGACCAAACGGTGGAATCAAGAAATTCAGATCAGCTGCATACTCCAACGTGAGTTTATTTATCCTTTACCTTATGGCATTCAAGTTGTTTGTATCTTCATTTTTATATATACTGACTGTTTGCTCTATTATTATGTCTTTTTCATATGCAGTGCACTCGCAAGCCATCCTGAGATTTCCCGTGATTTAGAATAAACCACCAGAGGTGGTTCCAGTAAAAAGTAGTTTAAATTTAGAATTCTGTTCTTCTCAACTCTTTTTCTTCATCCCTCATCCTCGTTACGCTCTCCAAAAAATTATCCTTCCTGAACACACTCTTTCAAGCAAGATGGAATTGCCGGTTTCTGCCATCGGATTTGAAGGTTATGAAAAGCGACTTGAGATTTGCTTTTTCGAGTTAGGAAATTCTTATGGCCCTGGATGTGGCCTACGGTCCCTCTCCAAAGATCAATTGGATGAAATTCTGACACCTGCTGCATGCACCATAGTGTCTTCATTGGCTAATGATGAAGTCGACTCTTATGTCCTTTCAGAGTCCAGCCTCTTTGTCTACGCTTACAAGATCATAATCAAAACTTGTGGCACCACAAAACTGCTGCTCTCGATCCCGCCCATTCTTAAGTTGGCTGATGCACTTAACCTGAAAGTGAAGTCTGTGAGGTACACACGAGGTTGTTTCATCTTTCCTGGAGCTCAGCCATACCCACATCGCCACTTCTCCGAAGAAGTGGCCGTACTTGACACCTATTTCGGCAAGCTTGGTGCAGGCAGCAATGCATATGTGATGGGCAATGCTGATAAACAACAGAACTGGCATGTCTATTCTGCTTCAGCTGAATCTGCCGATGCCAATAATGTGAATCCAGTTTATACACTGGAGATGTGCATGACTAACTTGAACAAGAAGAAGGCATCCGTATTTTTCAAGACTCAATCTAGCACTGCTGCTGAGATGACTGAAGTTTCAGGCATTCAGAAGATTCTTCCAGAATCGAACATATGTGATTTCGACTTTGACCCATGTGGTTACTCTATGAATGCTGTTGAAGGCCCCGCAATCTCCACAATTCACATAACCCCTGAGGATGGTTTCAGCTATGCAAGTTTTGAAGCAGTGGGTTACGATTTCAGAGCTGTAGACTTGTCTGCAATGATCGAAAGGGTGTTGTCCTGCTTTGGACCTGCTGAGTTCTCCGTGGCATTACACTGTGACATTCCCGGGAAGGAACTTTACACCGAGTCTGGCCTGGATATTATTGGATACGTCTCTGGAGAAAAGACCACTGAAGTGCTTGGTAAGGGAGGATCGCTTACGTACCTCACATTCAGCAGCGGTGGTAGCTGCGGATCCCCGAGGTCAATCCTTAATAACTGTTGGAGTGAGAACGAGGATGAGGAAATTGAGAAGATATATTAATGAGAAATATGTCTAATTCTCCTTTTTAGTATGCTAAGCTATACTATAGTAGTAATATCTGTTTTTGGTATTTTAATTCAGTTCTGTGGTGTGGTTATGAAAAAAACTCTCTGTTGAGTCATAGCTTTATTACGTTTGGTTTTTTTAAATATTCAGTTGTCTGGGTGTATTGCAATAAACCTTTTGGGAGACTATATATAAAATATTGTCATTTTGAATATATTTTTACTCTTTATGTTCTTCTGGTGTGTAAACTCTTTGAACATTCATTCACCTTCCGTATTTCTTTCCCTTGATAAATCTTCCATTTGAAGGTCCGTCCAGATACCGGTGAACTAAATCTCTGTTGTGTATTTAAACACTCTTTACAACTTATGCTTTGCTCTGCTTCAATCGATTGTAATACTTTTCTTCCGACTTGGTTCTTTGATTTTATTATTAGTATTTGTTTTTTCTTTATTTCAGTTAACATTCAGTATTCCTTGATACTTCTTTTAGCATGTGTTTCACTATTATATTTTATTTTCGTACTTATATAATAGTTACAAGCCATTGTTGTTCTTTGTTCTATTGATTAGTATAACCAGGATATAGTTTGCAGTCTGTTACGAAAAACAAACGTGCATCACTGTCTTTAAAAGTGGTTGCATTTGCCATTATTAATTTGTCCATTGTTTGCACACACTACTTTGCCACGAAAAATACAAAATTCAAATATATCATATGGTCGAAAAGAAAAAAGATATGCTAATTTCCACTTCCCTATTCTTTATGCAAAAACTGAACTCTCTCACAGAGAAACAATATGTCCAACTATATTATCATAATACTATTGAATCTGGAAACTCACAGGCTTTAATGATCAAACTCTCTAGGAAATACTGTCATTAAGATAAATAGAACATAGAATGCTACAACAGAAAAGATGCAAGTCTTTAATTTCCCCGGCAACAAGCTTGGGATTCAACTATGAGAGAATCAGACGATCAATCTGAGTTGTAACTGAAATTCCTACCATTAGAAACATAAAGCATAAGCTTCAGTGAAAAAAGATTTGGCATCTACTCAACTACAACCAAATTGGGGACTACATGCAAGAACAATAGTTCATTTCACTCATCTCACGCGTATCATATAATCTTATCAATCACCCTCTGTTGTTAGCTAAGACGATTCTCAAGGAAGCAGAATTTGAACTGAACAATCTTGACACCGGTTCTCTGTAAAATTTGTGCAGCCATAACTCTCTTATGGAGAACTTCTCTTCGTTCAGTAAGGTCGAAACTTCCTTGCAGCCCTCAACTGTTGTATCCGCTTCTTATCCTGCTCAAACTTGCTCTGCAGCACCATGATCTCTGTACACAATACACAAGTCCACAATGATAAGTTACAAACAGAAGAACCAGAAAATAACCATATTGAAATTCAATCTAGGAATTTATTGGCAGTCAAACCAATGAGAATTCAATTAGTAAGATAGATAGTTGTCAAAGCATGGCATGTACTTTAGTCAAGAAAAATTTAACATTATTGGGCATAAACTACAAGTATAATTACAGAAGAGAAACCATTGCTTTTAAAACCAACAAATATAAGCTACTGAAGCAGTCCAACTTTTATGCAATTGAAAGATGGGCCACAGTTCCATGATAAAAGGGAAAAGTTCACAATCGCCATCACACACTGCATATACACAAGTAAGAAGAAGAGAGTGCTGGGACAACTCAATCTTGAAAATAGAAGATTCCAAGAACAAACATGTGTGAAGGTAACTCTTTTTCTCTCTCCAATAAATTCTTTCTCCATAAAAAAGGGGTGAACTCTTTAAAACTTAAACAAATTGAAGCTGCTTTTTGAGGCGTTTTTCAAGAGATCAAATATACTGCTGTTTCAGGATTATCTGAGGCTCATTTTGGCTATCTACCATGAATGACACAAAATTTTGCTACACTAATGATATAACAAATAACCAAAAACACGTCAACCCTTTCAAGCATATCCTATATTGACTAACTTATCTATGACCTTATCATTTTTGATTGATTGATTAGATAAATTTAAACTTTCGAGATTTCAAATTTACCTTTTAGAAAAATTTTAATTGAGGAAAACAAAGTCAATTGGATACATATGGAGGCAGAAAGTATTAACAAAGGCAAAGATACAATAAACAGACCGTTTCTCTTTGCTTCTCTTTTCTGAAACCGGTAGAAATCTAATCCCACGTCTTTATTTTTCTTTTTGGCCACATTATCCATAACTGCAGCCTGAGAAACAGAACCGACTGCAATTCCAGTTTCAGAATCTGTGGTCTTTTTCCTGCCTTTGTGATGTACAACAACAGTCCATCCATCTTCAGCAGCAAGGGCTTCTTTTTCTTTCTTTTCCTGTATGTACCAAATAGAAAAATATGAAAAGGTAAACAATATTTGAATATATACAACATGATTAGAAGAATATGATTAGTAAGTTTCTTATTGCTCTAGTTCGAGAGTCCAAAAGAACTAATCTTGTACTTGCTATACTTGGTTCAATACATATTTATTGTTTGACCAAAAAAAGAACATGATTAGTTGTCGGAAAATAAACAAACTTTTATGACATCAGTATGAGGGGTGGCCACGAGATACGGGGAGAACTCTTTAAAGACTAAGTCCAGCAGTTTTTTTTCAAAATTAAAAATAACCTACGAAGTACTACAATGAGAATTTTTCCCAACCACAAATATGAAAAGGTTCATCAACATACAAGCATTTACACATACTCCAAAAAGGATCATTAACATCAATAAATGGCATGATAATCTGGAAACTAATGTACCTGTTCCTTTTTCGCCTCGTAGTCAATTATAAACTCATCAATCCTTTCTTGCAACACATCTAACCCTGGCCTATTCTGATAATAATCAGCAACCCATTCTGCACCCAGAAAAAAAGAGGAAATTTTCTATTTATCAATGTATACTTGTGTTCTCATATACAACATTTCGCACTGCAGTCTATCCAAAAAAATCATTTCTTTGGTGTGTGCGAGCTAGCCTGGACACCAATATTATCCCCGTAAAAAAAATGAACATTTCAATTCATCATGTCTATGAAAATAACTGGCCAAACATTAAAGTAAAACCAGGCATGTGTTAATCAGGTCTCAAAATAAGAAAAAGAAATATTCAACAGCAAGAACTATTAATATGTTGTGAGTAATTTGAACGAGTTTCTTTGGAATATTTGACGAGGCAAATCTCATATCAAAATCACAACGAATATAACACTAGAAGCAACAAGTATCGTTATCTTTTTCTTTTTGAAATAATATTATATTTTTTGAATTAACAAGGTAACAGGTATTTCGTATATATATATAGAGAGAGAAGATCATACTTCTCATTCCGTTGGAGTAATCCTCATCCCCTGAAGATAGTTCATAAATCTCTTCTTCTTCAACTTGTTCTCTCTCCACTGGAAAATTATCCTTAGCGATTGATAATGGATGATCCTTCTCTACAATGTCATTGGTCTCTTTTAAATTGCCTATAGGAATTAGACAGCATTGAAGGGAAAAAAATTCAAATATAGATCTTAAACATAAATTGTTGTTTTTTCACGATCATACGCATCAAAAGACTGTCGGTAAATCAAAGTGCATGATGGCCATTGGGTATAACTGTTATTACGACACCACATGCTTGTACAATAAGTATGTTGCATTTAACTGGAGCAATGAAATTCATTTCAATTGATAGAAGTGTCATGTCACTACCTTTTAACATTTAGAGT
The DNA here is from genome assembly GCF_900185275.1 of Solanum verrucosum. Lineage (NCBI taxonomy): Eukaryota > Viridiplantae > Streptophyta > Magnoliopsida > Solanales > Solanaceae > Solanum > Solanum verrucosum. The sequence continues at coordinate 774,390 of NW_026020569.1, forward strand.
CTTAAACTATATGGTTTAAAGTCTATATCTTCTACCGCGATTTCCTAAAATAATTCATAGTTTCCTAGGAAAAGTACGAATTTCTTACTGTTTCCTGGAAATAAATATTTTAGGAACTGCAATCAGGATTCACTTCATTGTGTTCAAAAGTGAAACTTTCCAGTAGTTTCAATGCTGTATGATTATAGACATAAGGGCATGCTAGCAAGTGCTATAGACTGCCCCCTAACAAGATTTTTTTTTTTTTGAGACATCAATTGCTTAACATTTTTCAAAACCTTAGATATTTTAAATTTGAATACATGATCAAGAAATAATAGACTGAAATATTGCAACTCAATAATCTTTCTCTCTAACCTCTTTGTCGTTTGGGGACACCGTCAACTTCAGCTTTGCCAGCTTTCTTGTCACTTTTTCTCTTCTTTCTCTTGGATTTTCTTGTCTCCTGATTATCAGGCTCACTTGATATGGTATTTTCTCGACCAATTTCATCCTCTATTTCATTAGATTGATTAACTCCACCACTTTCAGCAAGTGTGTTACTTTTCCTCTTCTGCTTTGATGATTTGCTCTTTTTCTTTTCCCCATCTGCATTATTTGATTCATCTGCTAAAAACCTTAAATAAATCATCCATATAAACCAACAATTGATGCTCAACATAAATTATTACTTAACTTTACCAATTCATTACCTTTATGATATGCGATATGACATTCATCTATATCATCTTTGCTTCTTCTATTTTGCATATTCAAGTTCTTCTTCTTCCTTTTCTTTTCTTTGGTTACCTTGGGAATATTTTCCTCTACAAAGAAGGCATCAATCAACATCTATATTCAGGAAACATATAGAAAAAGTAAGAAGTATTGGCTGAGTGAAGAAGTCCAGAAGATCTTGGTAAGCACATTTTTCTTCCAGTTTACCCAACTTTCAGGATCCTTTCCTGTCACATCTTTTTTTGAGACAAGTAACAATTCTATTCCGTCAATACTTAGCCACCCCAGATAAAGGTGCTAAGTTGGAAACTTTACAAGCATCGAAGGGTGCTTAAACCCGTGCCCAAAACCCCATGCCAATTCAATATACTAATTCTCCTACTCCCCCCTACATATTTTGTTTACACCAAAAAAAGAAAAAGCTAAAGACAATTCATCCTAATTTACTCGATAGAACTGCTAGTGCCTTCAAAATGTCTATCATTCCTTTCTTTACATATTATCCACCAAATGCAAGCAGGAATGATCTTCCACCAGTCCTTCTCCCCACCTCTATTCCCAATACTCCACCAATTATTCCATGCCAAAGTAGAACTATAATATTATAGACAATGTTGAACCCTAGATCTAAAATTGTCCTTTTGGGGTATCAAGTGTGCTGATAATTTTGCATAAAATACATTATCTTGATTGACATTCATGTATTTTGAGTGCCAACAAAAAGACATTGAGAGATATTCATTAAAATGAAAAGAGAAGCCCCCTCTAAAAGGAGATAGGCCCAGATTGCAGCTGAATGAGTGAATCACCTATTTCTCCATAAGACGACCTCAATCAATATGAAGAGCTGAATTAAGTAAATAGATAAACTTCACAGCAATGGATAACTCCCAAAGAATAACTGATGTGAGCAAGGAATAATTCATTGTTATGGTCAGTGCATTGGCATAATGTTTCTCAGTTTGCTGTTTCTGGCTCCTTGCTCTTATAATAGCTAACTTATTATGGCAGTTGACAATTCTAAGGGAACGCGGATTGCTAATGATGAGATGGTTGCTAAGCATTACATTTAATGAGTTTAATACTCTGTTTGAAATATAAGGCCCGTCTACTGATGGAGTTTGCTATGAAAAATCAAAAGCAATTAATTTATGCTTTCAACATATACAACAAGATACAGATCATTTAAGCACTAAACTGTTAAACCTGTTAGAAGGTGGCTATAACTCTGCAAAAACAGCCAAGAATAGAATAATTCTCAACAAACTTAAACAAGATTATTTTTTTTCACAGACATGGCTGAATATGTATCAATTGTTCCCTTTTCTATTTGTACACATATGGGCTGATATGAGTGAGATTCAAACTCAAAATGTATCCTTTTTGCCACTTGAGATTGATTTATTAGTTGGAAGAAAAAAATAGAGGGGTGTATTGCAATGAAAAGTAGGGCAGTTAAAGAGAGAAACATTGAGGCAACAATAATATACCATTTTGAACAAAGTTAGAGTTCATTGTTTGTGATTCTCCATCTTTATTCTTCTTTTTCTTTTGCTTCCTCTCCAAGCCCTTAGCGCCCATCTTCCTCTCGAGACCTCTGTTAATGGAAAACACAACAAACAGGGGAAACAATATATTTGTATGTTTTAAAAAAAAAAAAACAGAAACAGATATTTTAGCCTAGAAAACAATTTCAAGTATAAATTGTGCGTCAATATTAATCAAAAACCGTACCAAAAACAGTGTAAGTAGAAGATGAAGTATTTGAGCACTAAATTCAACTACAATATTGGATAGAGGCGGCGAAGCAGTTAACGGAGGAAGCAATTGCGGCCTCTTACAGCCGCCAAGGAGCGGCGAGGTCTCTGAAAGTATAAAGTTTACTTGTTTGGCGACTGGAGACGAAAGAGACGATACAAACGGACAGGGTATTGGAAATAAAAAACAGAAAATACTAAACGTACCTCTAAAGTTTTAATTGCTACACTTTAACCCCTCATTTTTTAACATACCCTACATTTTGCTTTTGAGTTTCGGCTGTGTTTGGTATGGATAAAAATATTTTTTATTATTTACGTGTTTGATTGATTGAACAAATTACTTTTAAATTTTTTTTAATTTCTATAGAATAAAAGAAAATATAAATTACATTTTATATTAGTTGTCTCTTCTTCATTTTCAAACACATCATATTTTGTTTTTACGGTCTTTTATCTTAATTAACATCAAATTCTTTGGAAATAATATATTTTTTTTGCAAAAAAACAAATATCTAAAATAAGTTAATAAGTAATCAAATAAAATATACCCTTCTCCCTTTTCTTTATTCTTTTTGTTTTGTCTTCAACTAGCGAAGAGTATCTAGGGTTAGAAATGCATTTTTTTTTATAGAAATACATTTCTGTGTAATGAATCTAGTAGTGTTAAAGAAACATACTTTATATTCATATAGAAAAATAATTTTACAAAAAAAATTATATCTATATAGACATAGAGATGTCGAAAGCTTTGTTAGTATATCTTACACTAGTCACCTAATGGAAAGAGCAAAATGCACTCTCTTACGGTTAACACGTCTATTACAATCAACATGTAAGTTAATAATTTATATTTTCTCCATTTTAAATAATTTTCATTTTTTTTAAGAGTCAATTTGACTAAATTCTCAAAGCTAAATAAGATAGATTAATTTGATATTCTAAAATTAAAATTTAGATATTAAAAAACTATACGAAAAATATTATAAATTACATTTTTTTTCATATCTTAAAAGATATATTAATCAAAGTTCATATATTTTAACTAATGCAGAAAAATTGTTACGAGTATATGGGATAATGGGAACGAATGGAGTGTTAAATAATACTTTATGATTCTCACAACATAAATTTATAACCATCAAACAAATGCTTTTAGTATTTGAAACTTATTTATATGCAATTCAAACGTAGTGATACTAATTATTACTACTATAAATGGTTCTAAATGTATTGATGAAAAATTACAAACTTATTCCGAGTCTTAAGTTTCTTTTTTGTGTTTTTAACCTCATAATAGACTAAGTTTATGCAATTTCTTCCTCATAATTGAGGTCTAGAATGTGTCTTACCCTTCAACAAAAATTAACAAATGTCAATCACTGAATGGGTATCAAGATTTATAAATACCCCAATCTTCCTAAAACAATACATCAACAAACAATTTCAAGTTCTTTCAAGAATAATTTGATTTCTCTAAGTTTGTAACATTATTTGCTCAATTTTAATCAGAAAATCATGGATAACTCCCAGAACACAAGCTACAAAGCTGGCCAAGCCAAGGGCCAAGTCCAGGTAATCTATGTGCGATAAATTATAATCATATGCATATTCATTTCAACTTTAACATGCTGATAGATAATTGGCGGAATTGAAATTTTTAATAAGTGAATTTTAATAAAATATATGTAATGCAAATTAAATAGGATTGTCATATTAATATGTATGACTCGAACGTGTAACATAAAGCAACTGTCGAGTCACCTTTGTGGCTACTCTAAAACCTTTTCTTAAGTCAAAAGGGATTCAATAAGTTTAGCATGTTTGTGTTACAATTCTCACATAAATAGAACTAGTCTTATATATTGTGATCATATAGCTTTGCCTCTGATGACACTTGATATGTATTGTTATGTGACAGGAAAAGGGTAATCAGATGATGGACAGGGCTGCCAATGCTGCACAATCTGCTAAGGAATCATTACAGGAGGTTTGACCATTGATATCTCATTATACATACACATCACTAAATTTATTTCGTTTTTCAGCTATTGATAAGGCCAGAAAATAATGTGTTTGTGTTGTATTTGATTGATATATATAGGCGGGGCAACAAGTGCAGGCCAAGGCACAAGGGGCGGCAGATGCAGTTAAGAATGCCACTGGCTTGAACAAATGAAATTCTATTCTTGATTACAGCCAGACGGGCTCATTTTTTTTATCCCCTCTTGAATAATTTGAAGTTTTTGTTTTCATTTCAAATTAAGAAAGCATTTTCGGTTACTTAGGTTGAGATTTTTTTTTTCTGAATTAAAGACAAATAAGAAGTTGTGTGTAGGTCATATTGTCACAACTTTTTTTAATGTCATCTTTCTTTCAATCTAATAATTATAGTGTTTGGTTCTGTTGAATTTTTGAACTTTGCATTGTTGAGATGATATGATTACAATTTTGTTTATTTAAATTTTTTTAAACAATTTTAACTTATCGAAGTTAACTTTTATAAATTCTTTCAGGCGAAAATAAAGTACTAACAATTAAAAAAAATTCTTTTAAAATCCAACAAAGAATTATAGTTATACTATATTATATGATTATAAAGTTAGTGTGATCAGTCGCAAACTAATTTTATTTTTTTTAAAAAAAAAAACACATATCAGCAGCACATTGTTCATCATCCTGAAAATTTTATTGATCATACTTGCTAAAAAGATGATGGTACATACCCCAAAAAAATGCTAAAATTAAGAAAGTGAAGCCAGGTACATAGAAAAGAAAAGTAACACTTGAGAACGGAATATTTCTTGCATTTATATTTTTTTTCATGTTATATGTTAGTTAATTTATAAGCCAAAAATGACGAAGAATAAAAATGATAATCTTAAATGAGAGCCTCCATTAACAAACTATGAATTTATATATGTAAAGTAGAGGAATACAATAAAATTTCACAAACTTACAATTTAAAATTTAAATTTGAGGGTTATGAATATGAAAATTATGGGAGTTATTAATATTATTAAAAGTAGAAATTAAAGATGTGAATTATGGATAATTACTTCTTGAAATACATTAAATAATAAAAAAATACTTAAAATATTAAAAATATTGTATTTTATAATTAAGATAGGGTCAAAAAATTAGAAGAACAAAGAAATTTTTTTTTATAAAGAGCAAAAATTACAGAGGTGTGAGTCACAGATAGTAGTTACTCATTGTAAATATTAACATGTGAAGAGTTTTTGTTTTAAATGTTCTTTCACAAATAAAATAAGTATTTTACTTTTATAATAAATAATTAATTTGAATATGAGCAAGGCCAAAAGAAGAAGAAAAACGATACATGAAATTGTAGGCCATAAAAAAGTGTCACAACATCTTAATTAAATAGAAGTTTATACTATATATATAAATATAAATATAGGTGTTTATTGAAAATTTGAAGTTAGACGTTAGTAAACCATATGATAAATATTGTGACATATTGAGGTTAAAACTAAGTGCTTATAAGCACTTTTTAAATTTACTCAACCACTCTAAAAATGTTTAAAAGCTATTTTAACTTAAAAGCACTTAAAATAAGTCAATTAAATAACCTTTAGATCTAAAGATATTAATCAAAGCTCAATCAATTTGAAGCCATGGACTTCAAAAAAGAAAAAATATTAAAAGTGGGTAAGAAATATTATCATTTTTCAATATACCTGAAATCATAAATAATCTTTCAACCTCCATAAGATGGTGTGATAATATTTGTGTGAATTCTACTACTTTCAGATCCAGATTTTATTAAATATACTATTGTTATAATATACACAAAATAATTAACCTCAAAATAGACTAAGTTTATGCAACTTCTTCCCCATATTGAGGCCTGAAATATGTCTTACCCTTCGACCAAGATTAACAAATGTCAAGCACTGAATGGATTTCAAGATCTATAAATACCCCAATTTTTCTAAAACAATACATCAACAAGCAATTCCAACTTCTTTCAAAAATAGTTTGATTTCTGAGTTTATAACACTAATTGCTAAATTTTAATCATAAAACCATGGATAACTCTCAGAATTTGAGCTACCAAGCTGGTCAAGCCAAGGGCCAAGCCCAGGTAATCTATATGCTATAATTATTTGCACATTCACTTTTTCTTTAACATGTTTGTACATAATTGTCGAAATTAGATATTTCAATGAGTGGATTTGAAAAAAAAATAATTATCATAGCAATATGTATGACTTGAACCTACGACATATAAAAGCAATTTTCGGATCACCTTTGCGCATTTTCCTTATGTAAAAAGGGACTCAACAATTTATGTATATATAAACAAAATTATTTATAGTCTATTTGTGTTACAATTCTCAAACAAGTAGAATTCGTTCTCTATATAATGATTATGTACCTTTGCCCATAGTGACACTTAATATATATTGTTATATGACAGGAAAAGAGTAACCAAATGATGGACAGGGCTGCCAATGCTGCACAGTCTGCTAAGGAATCATTACAAGAGGTTTGGTCCACTGAAATTTCATTATATATGTACATGTCAGTAAAGTTTTATTCTTATATATTTTTAGCTATTCTTAAGATTAAAAAAAAAATGTGTTTGTGTTATATTTGATTGATAATTTTGTAGGCGGGACAACAAGTGCAGGCCAAGGCACAAGGAGCGGCAGATGCAGTTAAAAATGCTACTGGCTTAAACAAATGAAATTCTGATCTCCATTGCAGAGCCAGATGGGCTTATTTTTTTTAATCCCCTCTAAAATAATTAGAAATTTTGTTGTTATTTCAAATTAGGAAAGCAATTTCTCTTATTTGGGATTTTAGTATTCTTGAGAGGATTCTTATTTCTGAATTAAAGAAGAAAAAGAAAAGGTTGTGTATAGGTAACATTGTCACAACTTTCTTAATTTCTTCTTTCTTTTAATCTAATAAAAGTGTTTGATTTTGTTGAATCTCCAAATTTTGGATTGCTGAGATAATATGGTTATAACTTTGTTGTTTTAATTTTTTTAATGCTTTAATTTATCGAAATTAAATTTTATCAATCTTTTCAGCTATAAAGTTTAGGTTAGACATTCAAATTGAAACGCAATTTGTCTCCTATTAAATTAAATTATGAAAAGGCTAAATATACGAATGATTAATCAAAGTTCAGTCAATTTGAAGTTTTGAACATCAGAAAATGAAAGAATATTAAATATTTGGATAAAAAATATCATTATATCGCAATATATATGAAATAATTAATGTAGAATATTTCAACCATTATCAAACCTTGCTCTCATCACTTTATCGTATAAAGATAATTAGAGTTCCCCTTTATATCAAACAAGTTTTTTTTCCAATAGTAATTTTTCTTTCTAGAAAACTGTTTTTCAATTCTTCAAACATTGAGTAAATGTAGATTCTTTTTAGTTGCAACTTCAACACCATATTAAAAAAAATGTTTTTTAAGTTTTGCAAATATTTTAAATTACGTTAAAATGCTTTTCATTTTTGCAAAATAAATTAATACTTGAAATTTGATATATTTGGATTGAACACTATAAAGAATCACTAGAATAGTTTTAGCACTCAACTATTTTAAAAGGTTATTTGACAAATTTAATTAGCTATATATGACGTGAAGTGCTTTTATAAAGAGAAAAAGTTAAAAGAGGTATAAATTATTACTCATTATAAATATTGACATGTGAAAAGTTTTTTTTATAAATATTTTTTCATTAATAAAATAATTATTTATAATAAATTAAGTAATTTATTTTTATATAATCCAATAGCTCTATAGCATATGTAGAAACTACTAACAATATCCTATCAATGGTCACTGGAGAGAGGAGACGCTACTAGAACAGGACAATTTTATTTTTTTTAATGCAATTGGATTAGTTCCTAACCCAAATGTAAGAATTAGTTAATTTGAATATGAGAAAGGCCGAAAGAACAAAAAAGAATAATGCAGTTGAAAGCCTTAGAAAAATATTACATCATTTTATTTATATATAACTTTATATATTATATATATATTGAAAATTTGAAGTTAGACATTCCTAAATCACGGAATTTGTCTCCTATTAAATTATGGAAGGACTAGATATATAAATAATTAATCAAAGTTTAATCAATTTGAAGTCTTGCACATCAGAAAATGAAAAAATATTAAACATTTGGATATGTTATATTATCATATTACAATATACACACACAAAACAAACCTCTCTATCTCCATAAAATAGTACTAATAAAATTTGTGTGTGTGTGTTTTTTTTTTTTTTTATCATTTTCAGATCCATATTTCATTGAATATATTTTTGTTGTAATATACACAAAATAATTAACCTCAAAATAAACTAAGTTTATGCAACTTCTTCCCCATATTGAGGCCTAGATGTCTTACCCTTCAACCAAAATTAACAAATGTCAAGCACTGAATGGATTTCAAGATCTATAAATACCCCAAACTTTCTAAAACAAGTACATCAACAAGCAATTTTAAGTTCTTTGAAAAATAGTTTAATTTTTCTGAGTTTGTAACACTAGTTACTCAATTTTAATCACAAAATCATGGATAACTCCCAGAATTTGAGCTACCAAGCTGGTCAAGCCAAGGGTCAAGCCCAGGTAATCTATATGCTATAAATATTTACACATTTACTTTTTCATTAGCATACTTGTAGATAATTGCAAAAAATATAAATTTTTATGAGTGAGTTTGAAGAGAGAAAAAAAGAAGAAGATTGCCATATCAACATGTATGACTCAAACAAGTAGAATTCATTCTCTATGTTTGGATCGTGTAGCTTTGTCTCTGATGACACGTGATATATATTATTATGTGATAGGAAAAAGGTAATCACATGATGAACAGTGCTGCCAATATTGCACAGTCTGCTAAGGAATCACTTCAAGAGGTTTGATCATTAATATATCGTTATATATATACACATCACTAAAGTCTTATTCTTATAATTTATTTAGCTATTCATAAGATCAAAAAGTAATGTGTTTGTGTTATATTTGATTGATAATTTTGTAGGCGGGACAACAAGTGCAGGCCAAAGCACAAGGAGCGGCAGAGGCAGTTAAAAATGCCACTGGCTTGAACAAATGAAATCCTAATTTCAATTGCAGCCATATTGGCTCTTTTTCTAAATCCCCTCTAAAATAATTTGAAATTTTATTGTTATTTCAAATTAGGAAAGCAATTTTTCTTATTTAGGATTGAGTATTTTTTTTAGAGGATTCTTATTTGTGAATTAAAGAAGAATAAAAAAAAAGTTGTGTATAGGTCACATTGCCACAACTTTCTTAGTATTTCTTTTCTTCTTTTAATTTAATAAAAGTGTTTAATTTTGTTGAATCTCTAAACTTTTCAATTCCGAGATGATATGATAATAATTTTATTGTTTTAATTTATTTAATGCTTTCAATTTATCGAAGTCAAATTTTATCAATCTTTCAAGCTACATCGCATCAAAGAAATATAATTTAGCTCCTAAATTTTAAGTTAGACGTTCATGAATCATGTGATAATATTGAAAATTAAAATGCAATTTGTCTCCTAAATTATGGAAAGACTAGATATAAGATGATTAATCAAAGTTCAATTAAATTAAAGTTTTGGACACCAAAAAATGAAAAAATATTTAATATTTTGGATTAAAAAAATATTATCATATCGTAATGTACATGAAATAATTAATATAGAATATTTCAACAATTATCAAACCTTGCTCACATCATATTGTAGCATAAAGATAACTAAAGTTTCCTTTTATGTCAAACAAGTGTTTTTTTTTCGAAGGTAATTTTTTCTTTCTAAAATTCTGTTTTTAATTCTACAAACATTGGGTGAATGTATTTTTTAAAGTTGCAACTTCAACACCATTTTTAAAATTGTTTTTTAAATTTTGCAATTATTTTAAGTTACCTAAAAAGTGCTTTTCATATTTGCAAAATAAATACTACAAAGCTAATATCCTTTACATCGATGGTTAACTTATCCATGGTCAATTTTTACAAACTCTATTTGTTAATAAGAAATAATGTATTTCAACCGAAATAATTTGTTTTGGTAGCATTTTTTTGTAAAATTATTTATTTCTATTTTTTATAACGAGCATGAACGCTAAGATTATAATTGATGAAAAGCTTGTTAGCACACAATTATATCAGCTTAAATGAAAAAAAAGAAATGGAAGAATTGATATTTCTGATTTTAAAAAATATCCGAATAACAAAATCAGGATCAAAGCAAAATATAATTCAATAATTTTATACAATAATTTCTTGATAATTGTTTGAATGGTTTGAAGCCATAAAAATCATTACTAATAAAACATTAGAATTTGCATGTGGACTTATGCATAGTTGAAAAATCAAAGGAAAGAGAAAAAAAAATGCATTTTCTTATGTTTACTTGAATGAAAATCTGAAATTGTACATAAATAAGACTTTATTATAAATTAGAATAATTCATATAAGCTTTTGGGTAAATGTTTATCAAAATTGATTAATAATTTACACTCTCATTTGTATTATTAATAAAATAATTTGCGTTGATCTAACTCAATAATAAGTGACAAAATTAATCGACATAACTCATTTAAAAGTAAAATTATTATAAAATCAAATTTGATAGGATGTCTCTAAATTATACTTGTATTAAAATATCGGTAAAAATTGTTAACGTTGGTATTTGTATATATGTGTCGATTTCCAATTTAAAAGAAATCAATTTTCTAGGACCATAACCCTAATTAATCCAAATCTAAAAAACAACATTTCGGATCTTGGATACACTCCATTTGACCCGAATCTGTTCGAACTCATTCCATCTGAGTTTTCTCTTCTCATCCCTAAAACCCTACCAAAATCCTCTTTGTTCATTCCCAAAAAACCAGCCGAAACTCTCTTCAGTTTTGATCAATTAAGCAATCGGAATCTACCAAGAAGAATGCGAAATCAACAGCGATGGCTTCTCCTTCTTCTCCGGCACCATTCTCTAGCTCAGCCTCACATTTCCAGGCACCTCATCAATCAATCTCCGTTTCAGGTAAATCGATCTGTTAGTTCTATCGCTTCTTCAACTATCTACTCACGTGCATCTCACATGCTCCCTTACCAATCACTCACCGTTCGTAGTTTCTCCACATCTGAATTGGCTGTCGAACCCAAAGATTCAGATCAAATCGCTGTATTAACTGGTATTTTCTCTAAACCAAACCGGAGTAATGAAGAAATTAAGCTTGATTTAGTGTCTAATAATGTTACTGTCACGCATGATTTGGTTATAAGGGCGTTAAGGAGCTTTAATACCGCCCCTGATGCGGCACGTAAGTTTTTTAACTGGGTTAAGGAGAATGAGAGCGATAGGTTGAGTTCAAAGGTGTATAATTATATGTTGGGGATATTGGGGTCTAATGGGTTTGTCAAGGAGTTTTGGATTATGGTTGAAATCATGAAAAGTAAAGGGTATGGAGTGTCCAGGGGTACGTTTAATCGGGCTATTGAGAGATTTGAGAAGGAGAAGCTGAGCGGCAACCTGGAGAAGCTAAAAAAGTTGTATAGTTCTGAGCTGGCCAACAATTCGAGTGAGGAAGTTTGTTCTAGGGTTTGCAAATTGATTCGAGGAAATGTATGGGGAGATGATGTGGAAAAGCAGCTGCGAGAGTCAAAATTCGAGTTCTCGAGTGAATTGATCAGTATGGTTTTAGAGAAGCTTGAATGTGAAACTAATAAGGCTTTGATATACTTTAGGTGGATTGAAGAGAGTGGTCTATTTAAACACAATGAGCAGACATTTAATGCTATCGCAAGGGTCTTAGGTAGGGAAGAGTTCTGTGAGAAGTTCTGGAAGTTAGTTGATGAAATGAGAACTGCAGGATTTGAAATGGAAAAAGAAACATATATTAGGGTTCTGGATAACTTTGTTAAGAGGAAAATGATTAAGGATGCCGCAGACTTATATGAGTTTGCAATGGTTGGCATAAACAAGCCATCCTCGGAGGACTGCACTTTTCTATTGAAGAAAATAGTTGTTAGCAAGGAGCTTGATTTGGAATTGTTCTCAAAAGTTTTAAGGGTCTTCACAGAAAGTGGCAATTCATTGACTAGTGCTAACCTCGATGCCATTCTCAAGTCTTTGACCAGTGTTGATAGATTTGGCGAATGTAACAAGATATTGAAAGCAATGGGGGATGCTGGTTTCACACCTAGTCATAATCAGCAGAGGAAAATTGCTTTTAATTTGGGTAGTGGTGGGAAGGATAAGGAATCCAATGAGTTTATGAATTATATAGAATCAACTGTCTCTACTCCAAATTCTAAAACATGGACATCTTTAATTGAAGGATACTGTGAAGCGGGTGATCTGGCTAAAGCTTCAGAAGCATTTGAAATGATGATCGAAAAGGAAGGGTCATCCCATGCTGGGTATGCTTTAGAGCTCTTAGTGTCCTTGCACTGCCGCAAGAGAAGAGCGATTCATGCATTCAATCTTGTTGAGAAGATGGTCAATGAGAAAGAACTACATGTGTGGCATACCACATATAAGTTCTTGATAGGAAAATTATTGGCCCAACGAGGTTTTGAGGAAGCTCTGGATGTTCTACATTTGATGAAAAGTCAAGATTACCCACCTTTTCTGGATCCCTTCATCAAGTACCTTTCGAAGACTGGAAGTGCTGATGATGCACTTGAATTTACTGCAGCAGTGACCCTGAAGAAACTTCCATCAACTTCTGTGTTTCTTAATTTGTTTGAAGCATACTTTAAAGCAGGAAGGCGAAGTGAAGCACAGGACTTCCTTGCAATATGTCCGAGATACATTAGGAACCATGCAGATGTTTTGAATCTTTTTTGTTCCAAGAAACCCCAGAAAGCAACTGCCACTATTCCTGTGACTGCATAGGCTCAGATGGATACGTCGTCTAGTTTTTTTGTGCTGCAACATGTTTGGACATTTTTTCCTAATGTTTTCTTATGAAAGTTTGCAACCGTCTCTGCTTTCTTTAAATATTGGGGCTTAATCCCTTAGAAACCATTTTCCAATTAGAGTTCACTTGGTGAATTTAATCGACACAATAAAACATAGTTGCATTGGACTCATCAAAGTTATGGGTGAACACTTCATCATGTTACCTTCATAAAAGTTACTGACTCCACTGAGTTGTTCATTTTATGGTTCTCTGAGTAGGCTTGAGGAAAAAGGGACCTGTAATTGGTCTAGTCTATTGGATCCATCATACATATTGTCTTAATTCTGACTTTACTGGATTATGTAAACTACCTTGGAGAATTTCATGTTCCTTCAACTCGTAGCCATGCTCTTAAAGTTAAATGTCTGTTGAAGTTTATTATTGTCTTCACTTTGTAAATTTTTGTTTGATGACCTTGGAGAATTTCATGATTACAAGGGTTTGCTATTTCAATTGAATCCAACTCTGAAGTTTTTCATTTCTTTCATCTCTAGATACTTTTGGATCACTGCAATTATTGTGCTACATTAACAAACCCAAGTTTTTGTTGGCCCTATTCTTATAATTCATCTAAATTTTTTTTGTTCCAACATGGGAATGTCTATTTGGTCCATCTTGAAGAGGAATATGATAAAAATCTTAGTTCTTCTCTGCTATTGCACATGTCTCTTCTTCGAACATAACTGCTTCAGCGAGGGGTATTTTTGTCTTTCCATGTGTATCTACAAGTGCCCTTTGTTGCGTTGCTTGATTTCATCGGAATTTCTCAGCTTGAGCTTCTCCTCATCCCCTGCATGAAGCTTTTCTGTAGTGGCTTTGGAAATGGGCTTCTGGGCTTGGTGTAATAATTTATTTTCCTTTCTTTGGTAGGAATGGCACCAGGTATCCGCTTGTGATGACACTGTTTAAAACATGGCCCATTTTATAACTTATTTGAAGTTTAGCCATACTTCACAGTTTACAACCTCCCCCGCTTCTTCTTCTGAAGTTATAACTTCAAACCCATCTTTACAACTTTGATTCTGAGGCGACTAAATTTAAAACGTTGTAAATTTAGGCTATTCAGGGAATACTATTTCGTGTTTTCTCCTTGGGTCAATTATCAAAGAGAGATGGCGTCAGTTGACATTTATAGCCATGTTGATGACTTATTCTACTATTATACTCATTGGTTCGACTAATTTAGATATACATTATGTTGGACCCATTAAAAGAGAACATTCTTTACTATAAGTTTATTTGTTTTCAAAGTCATTAAAATTCGAGATCTCTAATTTCATCCTTTGTTTTTTAATGTGTCGCATATTCACTTGAACATTATTTTTCCCTCTAAATTGGAGACGTCATCATTATTTCACTATTCTAAGTTCATGAATCTCGTGATATTTCTAAGGAACTTTAGACTACTTTGTGGTCTTCTGTACCGGTATTTCACATTACAGAAGAAATTAAAGTCCCCACCAACATGAGTTGTACAAGAAAAAGAAAAAAATATTAATCAGCAGTTAAAAAGAAGGGAAGAAAAAGATTTTTAATATATAGAAATAGTAGTAGTATTTGTTTGTTGGATAAAGGTGGACAGAGATTGAGATTAGTCTATACACCGCATTAAAGATGTTTGGGAGTATTGTACCAAGAAGGAAAATGATGCATCAATACTCTACCAGACAAATCTCCTTATGGACCTTATTGTCACTTTGTGCCTTTTTTCTATTTTCCTTCTTTAAATTATTATAGTGTACTCAAGATATTGCTATTAAAATTTGAATTTAATTACCTTGATATATTCTTTCCAATTATATATCAACTTATTTACATAGACAATTTTTTCCCATTCTGATTCTAGTTGGGAGTGAATGGGACATTTCAATGAGCAAAACGCGATGAGAATGACCTAACAAAACATATTAATGAATTTTGTTCTTTTTTCATCTCATCAATATTTCAAATATATATTTGAGCTGCGTATATTAATACTTTATAGTGTAATTTAATTTATATACAAGAATATATGACGGTGAAAATAAATCTCAGTTGGAGGCTTCTATTTGTCATATTACAAATGGAGTTTTGGAATTTAGCTTCACAAATTTGTAGACACTAGACAAGTGAGGTTCTTACACTACATAAGACAATTTTGTCACCAACTTGTCATGATTAATAGCTGTTACATTTACCTACTCCTCCACCTTTGCTACTATTATTTGGAACATTTAGGGCAAAGTAAGTTTAATTAAGAATATTAAAGATGCAATTTTCTAGCCAAGTTTAGTTTAGTATACAAGACCAATCCCCTATAAGGTGAATTGCTTGTAGTACCTCTTCTCTAATACAGAAAATTTAATTTAGTGGGACATATCCTTTCGTTTATTCATTACTCATCTAATTAATTATTAATATATATACTTTGGTCTAAACATACACTGATTTTTTTTTTGAGTAATAATTTTCAGCAGAAATATAATTGAGCACCACATGAGGTATTAAGTTAAACTCATTGATCTTGAAGTTTGTTAGCAAATTAATTTTAGTAGTAAGATAAAAGTGATATTTGTCCTAATTTCGATCTCTATCTTATATTTAATTAAAGACATCAATTTATTATTTTTATTGATGCTTTCATTTTCTTTTTGTTGGTGAAACATCAACAAATAAAGGAAGAGGAAAGAGCAACGACGACGATAAGCCTTTTGTGTAAGGGACATATATGTACGATTTTGTGTAAGCTAAGGGACATACACGTTTTTGTGTACCTAAAAAAACTTGAGGGACATGCATGCTTTTGCAATTTATTGGTACCATCTTAATAATTCATGTAGCTATATAGCCATCTTGGGTTGCTTGCATTTTCCGTCAATTATGAAATTTATGTACAACAGATCAAACGTGATTTGACACAAGTGGAGTCTGAAGAGAGTAAAGTGTACGTATAATTTACCCTCATCTTATGTAGGGTAGATAGACTGCTTTTGATAGATCTCGACGTGTGTGAAAAATACTAGAGTATGATTAATCAAGAAAAACATTTTCAAAACCAGTGAAGACGTGTTGGTGCCTGTGCAAATTCAAGTAATTTGAATCATGATCATCATGACTTCACCCATTAAACATATAATGTTAAGACTAATTAATCAATCTAACATAACTCTAATTATATGTTTAATTTTCTTTAGTTTGTCAGTTGTTTCTTTATTTACGTCTTGTATTCAAAAAACAGAAGAAGGGAATTTAAGGATAAAAAGATAAAGCCAAAAAGAAAAGTTCATTAATTTTGCTAAAGTGAAATTTCCACTTAGGTATGGTTCAAATTGAGAAGGCGGAAGCTTCGAAGAAGAAGGACCACTACTTACTAACGTTCCAAGCCTTTAGTTTCGGGAGATTTAGTTTTATAGCCTTTTATAAATTTATTTTTAATTTTATGTATTGTTTGAGATATTCATTTTTACTTCTAAGAAATAGAAAATGCCATTTTCTTTCCTTAAGAATATATTCGATCGACCACTTTAGTACCAAAGGCAAAAGAATTAATGAATTCGAAAATTAAAAATTAATATGAAAGCAGAGGAGTAGAAATCAGAGTGCAAGTTTTAAATTGTCTGGCGTGTAAATTTTTATATACTCATTATATCTTTTTGACAAATTATATGGTGCTATTATACATACATATTTTTGGCAGCTGAGGTGCAGCAAAGGTTACTTATATATATCGTGATTATAATTCTATTAAGTTATTGAGTTATAAACTAATGTAATTTGTGTATATAGAGTGAATAATTCTTAAGATCACAAATATAGAGTTCGGACCAAAGCTATTAGATTCGATCAAACCCGTAAAGTTTTGATCCTTAGCTTTGCCCCTGTTTTTTTTTGGTATGTGTGTACTTGAATATATATTTATATCTGATCAAACCTAGGTAATTACGTATTTGTATTTACGGATTTTTTTTAAAAAAAAATTGTTGCGATTACAAAGCCTTAACAATTTGTAATCAACACTAGTGTATATATATTAAGTGTATCACATGTATTATAATTATTTTTATTTATGGATTTTGTTCGAGATGAAGTATGTTTTGAGAAGAATATGAAAATGTTTGATTAGAATGCTAAATATAATGGTCCCAACTTTGAAGCAAGCAAGTAAGAATATAGTAGTGAACAAAGAAAGAGACAATAGATCCAGCTGTGATTCAAATTCCTCTTAATTCATATCTATTTTCCTTTTGTCGACTATATAGTATAGTATTATATGTTTTTTCTTCTTCACACGTTTAGTCAATTCATATTCCTATTGTTACAATGCTGTTGGTCCATTTCCTTGCATGTGTTTCTATCCATTTCATAAAATTGGCTCTTGCTTATACACTTCTTCTCTTCACATACACCTAATTATACCAAAAGGGAATGAATAAAACTTGCCATCAATATGCCTTTCTTAATATTATTATTTTTCTATGTTATGTCTCGTGAACCTTTTCAATATAGTACGAATTGCTAGTTTCCGTTCATAATTTTGTTAGCTTGTTTTATTGTTACATAACAAATATGGCTAGCTAGAAGCATGCATGTTATGAGGCTACAATGACACTTTTTTGCCCTCTCTTCGTTCGGGACAGGAGGGCTAGTGAACACGGGGAAGAAACAGGTGAAAAGTGTTGTTCATAATGGAAATTAAGATATCATTACTTTGCCTCTTTGTTGGACTACTAACACGAATACAATAGTCTTGGTCTCCCTGATCAGGCATAGAAACCAATTTGAATTTGAATTTGAATCTTGCTATGACAGTGATTTTCAATCGTAGGCATTTTGTTAGAAAGTTGATGTGCTAGTCAAGAATTAGGTCGAGGTGGTCTGTTTGGGTGGACTTAAAAAAAGTAACTTATAAGTCAAAAGGTAAAAGTCATAAGTAGATGGTACCCGATTTTTGACTTATTTTAAAATTATTTTGGCCCAAAAAATGAATGCTTAAAAACACTTTATAACTTTTCCAAACACTTCCAAAACTAAAAACTACTCAAAAGTCAAAAACACCTAAAAATAAATTAATCCAAACGGCACTTAATCCCATAAGAGAATGCTTTTTTTATGCCTTGAGTTTGGGTGTTAGCCACAACTCATATTCTTTCAGTAATTCTTCCCCTTGTTCATTCTTGGACGTACCCACATCTTTTCTTTAGTGTCCAAACGAAAAAAGAAAGTAAACGGTTGAAAGTATCTATTCTTTTATTGGTTCATTTAAATTTGTGATCATCACATTAGAATACAGTGTAGGTTCTCATTTTCCATTAATTAAAACAAAATTCTGACAAATAAACTATAAGGAAAAAGGAAAAACTAGAATAAATAAAAGAAATAAATTCTTTGAGTAATAGTTCTCACAGTCTGTTTGGATAATGTAGGAGGGAAAAAAAAGTAGCTAGGAAAAATGCATTATTCTTCATATTTACTTTTCCTCCACTTTCACCATGACTTCTACAACTTTTATTTTGAATCAATAGGGTAAAGTAAAGGGAAATAAAAGAAAAAAAGTGAAAAGGGTAAAAAAGAAAAGTAAAAAAATATACAAGTTTACAAACTTTAGGTTCCAATTATGTGCATGGAAGCAGACAAAAAATAAGAATCTTGATGAAAAAGAAAAACAACATAGTAAGAAAGAACAAGCAAAGTATATATATATGTACTACTACTTTAATTTGAGTACCAATTAGGTAAGGTTAACAAAAGAGTACAGTGAACTCAATTGAATTATTTTAATTATATGATATTTAATCTATTAACTTTATATTTTATTTTAGCATTATTAACATAGTAATACCTAAATCAAACGAAAAAATGTGAAAGATAGGAACATGTTTTACCCTCAGCAAATATTGACTGGTCCAATTAACGAAGCAATACGTACAAGCAGCAGTATACAAAACGATCACGTCAGCAGTGTACAGACTCCCATTACATAATTTGCACTTTCCCTTTGTTTCTTTGTTAAGAATATTAATAAGACCATTCACAAATGTCTCTAGTTTGGGGTGGGGTGGTTATTAATTATTTCCCTTCAGTATTTTAAATAAAAAGTAAGTGATAGAAAATATCTTTGCTACCAAAATAACAGATAATTTTAGTTGAACATTTATATTTTCGTATCATATGATATAAATTATGCTTTTAAAATATATCACGTTTTATGCTTAATCCTAGTTAAAGAACTTATGTTGATAAAGGCAAAAGTTCAAGTAAATACCCACAACTTAAACTTTTATGTTCAAAACTTATATATATGATCAACAAGACAAATTTTTTTCTAAACTAATGCCTAGCGAAATTATAATTAGTTCATAGAAATACTACACATTTTATGCCGCAGAACTTAATTTCTGCAAAACTTGTATCGAGCGCGAGATAAAATTTCTCTAAACTTATGTCTAGCGAAATTAGATCATAGATCAATAAAAGTAATTTGATCCACAAATTTTTATTAAATGAGTAGCAGAGACAAAAAATTTAAAATATCATATTTATGGGCAAAATCATGCAAAAACTTCTATTAAATAAAATAATGCCAAAACCAAATAATGGTTACCTAGTACCCCAAAACACACACGTTATCCTTTTGGCAACTAATATTTTCAAATATGCATATATGGAGAAAATACTCAAAAGGTGAGAAAAGTAATTTGATTATTATTGTTTAATTTTTTAAAATTGGAAAGAAAAGGAAAAGGTAAGCAAGAAAAGGAGAGATGCATGATATTGTCCACCCACAACAAATTGAAATTCTTATCAATGATGTTTAGGGAGCATGAAAGGATGGAGGTGGGCAGCTTTAGCTTTATCAACTATTATAGTACTACTTTTCTCTTTTATATAAAATATATATAAGTTTGTTTCTTTGGAATGACAGTCTCATGAAGCGTGTAAAATCATGTTATTTTTAACTACTCCAAACAACATATTATAGTGTGCTACTCCATAGTGGAATCAATTAAAGTACATTCATAATGCCCCTCTTCCCCAAGCAATCAATCATAAAAGTAGTAAAAAATGTTGTGTGGGTAAAAAAATATACTTTTACATAAACAAAGTTAACTATATATAGCTATCCATAATAATAAGTAGAAATAATGTTCTTATGAAATAATTATTTTAAGGTTGAATATATTGCCAATCCTTTATATTTGTAATTAAATTTTATTTAGACACAATTCAAATTATATTATTTTTCATTCAGTATTTAAACATAAGATAAAGTGTTTTTATGAGACATTTTTTACTCATATTTTGAAGAAGTGTTTGCGCCTGTTCACAAACCTCTAAGTTAATCACATTAAACATTCCTTCTATTTTAAATTATACACATCAACATTAATAGGAACATGTACGAGGTCTTACAACTTATTATGTCTAATGTGTATAATTGAAGTGTGTAACATATTTTAAATGATTAATGTGTCTATGAAATGGGTACTTGAGAATATACACAAAAGCTTCTTTAGAAATTTGAATCGGGAATATCTAATATGAACATTTTATCATGTGTACTTCATGTGCTCTATTGAAACACATCACACTAATTTACCTATAAATTTTAAAAATCTTGAAATATTATTTCTTATTTAAAATAGATAACGTGTTATAACATGTTAAATTACATTTGTAATAACGCAAAATATATTTATCTGGTAAAAATAATTGTTATAACCAACAAAGATACCCCTCATCATGGGCGTGGTCTAGGGTCCCTAGCCTATGTGACTGGTCAGTTCACCAAACCCATTATCAATCTCTAGCCTAATTTTCTTGAGATTCCCACATTCTTAGCCTCTTTTTAAAACAGAGAATTTTTAAAAACAGATAAGTTTTTGGGATTTTGTTGAATGGCCAAACTCAGGGAATGTTGGATTCCCTTGCAAATCCAACTCCCATAGCCATTACTTGCACTCTTACACATCCCAAATGTTTGTTCCCAATTTTTTTTATAAATAAAATATTACTACTATTGCACATAATAAAGCTCATATGATAATGACAAAAAATAACTTATTTCTAAGCCATAAGTTAGCTAGTGACTGACTCACCCATGAGGAATTTTTGGTCTTATTATAGCTGCACATTAGACTAATGCTTTTGCTTATTTGTCTTCAAAGAGTGATTTTGATTTAAGCTTAAAAGAACGGTCCATTAGAAAACTTGTCATTTCTATGTCTATACTTCAAGACAAAGTTCTTGATTAAGATAGTAGCAATTAGATTTCCATTTAGACTAATGGTAAAACTTAAAAGTATATTCTTTTTATTAATGTGGTTTTCTTAACCCCTCCCTGACGAGTTACTATCTTTGTTTCCTTGATGACTCGAAATCACAATCTTATGAAAATAGTTACTATCCAAACAACTCCCTCTAATTTGTTTTATTAATGTTTAAATTTTTTTAATATATTCTTTTCCTCACTAAGGGTCTGTGTCCCCAGTGACAGGCATGCTAAGTTCTCCTTTTTACAAAGACTGTTTTTCTTTTCTTTCCATGGAGACTGACAAGACAGTAATAAAATGATTTTCTGGCATACAAAAGCTATAGTTTTGTTCTCAATCAAAAAGACTATTAGAAGAAAGAAAATCCAATAGAGGGGTTTGTCTCTCTGGTATTCATTTGAGTTTCTGTTTCTTTCTTGAAATTTAATGGAAAAGAAAAGAGAGATAAAGGTTGCATTCTTGTATGTGGCTACATTCTTGGCTCTTTGGAGTTCTGCAGCAGGATTGCTTTCTCCTAAAGGTGTCAACTTTGAAGGTAATTAGTGTTATTTTGATAAAATTCTTCATAATGTATACTGAAAATACTAAAATTTCATCTGGGATGTTCCTCTTTTTTTTTTTTCCCCTCAGTGCAAGCTTTAATGGCCATAAAAGTTGCTTTGAAGGATCCTCATGGGGTTCTTGATAATTGGGATAGTACTTCTGTTGATCCATGTAGTTGGGCTATGGTTACTTGTTCTTCTGAGAGTTTGGTTATTGGCTTGTAAGTATTTCTTGCAAAGATGAAATCTTTTTCTTTGTTTGTGTCTTTGCAATTCAAAAGTTGAATTATTTTTTTTACCTTTCTGTATTATGCAGAGGGGCACCAAGCCAGAATCTGTCTGGTACTTTTTCTCCTAGCATTGGCAATTTGACAAATCTTCAGATTATGTGAGTTACTAAAATCAGTGATTTCAACCTTTCTTGATTGTTTCTGTTACTTTCTTGAATAACCATTTTTTTTTTCTTTTGAAACAGATTGCTGCAGAATAACAATATAACAGGACCAATCCCAAAAGAAATTGGAAGGCTCTCCAAACTTCAGACTCTTGATCTTTCTGATAACTTCTTCACTGGTGATATTCCTGTTTCTTTGGGACACTTGAGTGACCTCAAGTACATGTAAGAATCTTAACAGAGAGCCAATTCTCATACTAAACTTCAATTTTTATGCTTCATTTTTCTATCTTCCAACAGTTCCAATATCAGTTTCCCTATAATAATTTGTTCAGGAGGCTCAACAATAACAGTCTATCAGGAGAAATTCCAGTCTCATTAGCCAACATGTCACAGCTTACTCTAGTGTAAATCCTTATTGCTTTACTTATCTTTTTCCTTTTATCCTTTTCAAAACTTGAGATTGATTTTGGTATTTAACCTTTTGATTCAGGGACTTATCCTTCAATAACTTGAGTGGACCGGTACCTAGGTTCCCTGCTAAGAAATTCAAGTAAGCTAATTAACAGTTTATTCATGTCTTGTTAATAGAAAGCTGGAATGTTAAGAATAATTTATGTTGTTCTGTGATTGTAGCATTGTTGGAAATCCATTGATCTGCGAGACGGGGTCTGAGCCAGACTGCTATGGAATGCAATTGCTGCCAATGTCAATGACATTGAATGGTTCAGAATGTATGCATTATAGAATGTCATTTTCCAAATCTAACCATTTTTTCTTACCTGTAATTTCTGATTTTGCATTTCTTCTGTTTCACCTCACTTTATTGCTCCGTGTTTGTTATCCAGCTTCGCCTTCTGGGAAGCAAAAAGGTCATAAAATCGCGCTTGTATTTGGCTCGACTCTTGGTTGCATTTTTTTGCTCGTTCTTGGAATTGGACTCTTTCTATGGTCAAGGCATAGACACAATCAACAAGCCTTTTTTGATGTTAAAGGTTGGTCATCTGTTCTAAACTCAAGCTCAATGTTCTCATGAAAGTTATGATCATTGCTTCATACTCATTTGTATAATTTGCTATTATTAGATCGGCATCATGAAGAAGTTTCCCTTGGAAATTTAAGAAGATTTCAATTCAAGGATCTCCAAATTGCAACCAACAACTTCAGCAACAAAAACATTTTAGGAAAAGGTGGTTTTGGTAATGTTTATAAAGGCCATCTCCCAGACGGTACTCCTGTGGCTGTTAAGAGGCTAAATGATGGCAATGCAATTGGTGGTGAGAAACAATTCCAAACAGAAGTCGAAATGATAAGCTTAGCAGTGCATCGTAACCTCCTCAGGCTCTATGGATTTTGTATGACACAGTCGGAGAAGCTTTTGGTTTACCCTTTTATGTCCAATGGTAGTGTAGCTTTGCGTCTAAGAGGTAAAAAAAACATATGAAATTAGCAAAGTGGCATTTCAGATATCTTATTTGTCTTTTGCTGAAATATAGTCCATGTTACTTTCTATAGTAAAACCTGTGTTGGATTGGGGAACAAGGAAGCGAATTGCTATAGGAGCTGCTCGAGGACTGTTATATCTTCACGAACAATGTGATCCAAAGATAATTCATAGAGATGTTAAAGCAGCAAATATATTGCTTGATGACTTTTGTGAGGCGGTTGTGGGAGATTTTGGGCTGGCAAAGCTTTTGGATCACCAGGATTCACATGTCACAACTGCTGTGCGCGGTACAGTAGGGCATATAGCCCCTGAATACCTGTCAACAGGACAATCATCTGAGAAAACAGATGTGTTTGGATTTGGGATCCTTCTACTTGAGCTGATCACAGGAATGAGAGCTATAGAATTTGGAAAAGCAGCTAACCAAAAGGGAGTAATGCTTGATTGGGTAAGTATCAATTTGACAAGCCTCAAATAAGTTTAACACTTTCTATATTTGAAAACTATTTAACTTTAGACTTCTCATTTTACCCTTAACAACATGCTCTTATAGTCAGATGGCATGTTTTGCGACATTGTATATATCCTGTAAAGTGTAACATTTGGTTTACATTACATTATATCAGGTTAGGAAAATTCATCAAGAGAAGAAACTTGATGTCCTTGTTGATAAAGATTTGAGAACCAACTATGATCGAATCGAGCTAGAGGAAATGGTTCAAGTTGCTCTGCTTTGCACACAATATCTTCCAGGACACAGACCAAAAATGTCTGAAATCGTTCGAATGCTTGAAGGTGATGGACTTGCAGAGAGGTGGGAAGCATCCCAAAAATTTGATGGTAGTAACAAGTACAAAACTAAAGAGCTATCCTCATCCGAGAGATTTTCAGATCTCACCGATGATTCTTTGTTACTTGTACAAGCCATGGAGCTGTCTGGTCCTAGGTGAGCAAGTTAATTACACATATTTATAACTACAAAACGTAAAATTTCACACGTAGAGAGGTAATTTATTAAACTATGTGGTAATGTATAGTAATGAACCATCAAAGATTCAAAGAACTTTGATGTGTTCTGTTATTTTTTCGTTTCTTTATTGTATATGTTCATCTAATTTCAATCGAGAGTTCGATTTTTTTCACCTGTATTTGTAGTTTAGACAATGTTGTAATTTGAAAAATCTGAAATGAACTTTTAAGCATTATAGTGTGCTTTTTACGTCATTTGACTTAGTAATTAGTAGTACTAATTAGCATGCCATAATAATGATTAGCAACGCCTATTGAAGATGTAATGGAATTGCTGGTGGAGAAGCTAATGATTTTTGAAGCTTATTCTTTAAGAAAAAGTTGCTAGCTACCTAAGGTAGAACTATAGTTTATATTTTAGTGCAACGCACGAAGCCACACTAAAGACATAATAGATGTAAATATTCATAATAGCAAGGAATCCAAGAAAACACAGTGGTCCACCATAGAAATTTCTTATTGATGTATTAGCCAATCGCAAAAATGTGTTATCAAGTTGTAATAAACAAATGAAATACATAAAACTAAACAACTATCGTCTATGATAACAATGAGACCTCTCTATAACAACTATTGTCTACAATAACATTTCACTGTAACAACCAATGCCTTTTCAGAATCATTTTTTGATCTTATGTTAGGAGTCTATTACATTTTCAGTATAATAGCTTTTTTCGCAACCAATTTTTAATCTTGTGTTATATTATATGTTTTTCAATATATAAAATAATATTTTATCATAACAATTAAAAATATTGGGAGAAACAACGTCATTATATTTAATTTAGATGTATTCCATAAAAGACTAACTCCATATGGCCTATGGGTGTTTAAAATTAGAAGATACATATTGCGGTCAAAATCACATAATCACCATGACTATGAGGTTTCTTTAGGATTCAATTTGTTTAAACAAAAAAGGAAATTGTATGAAATAGAAAATTATTAATTCAAATTAAATGCTATAGCCATAGTTTATTTTAATTGTAATTCGCAGCAAACATTCCATTTTTTGCCATCTGATTCGGTATACAATTAACCATTTTCGGTATATAATTAGTCATTTTATACATTTCGATATAAGTGTATAAAATGCATTTGTGTTTGTATAAAGCGAGAGAAGAGTGTATATACAAATACAAATTCATATATTTTCATCCTATACACTTATAGTTATACAAATACAAATCTTATTATACAAATTACAATGTATAAATGAATTTATACAAAACTGAACAATTCGTATAAAATTGAATGCTTGCAGCGAACTATACAAATCAAAAGCTCCATAGCAAACATATAATATGTTATGAAGCACAATTATGCAAACTATAGATATAACATACAAATATGATTTTTATGTTTGCTATATGTGAAAGTTCCACAAAAAGGGCCTAGAATTATATAGTATTGGGCTACAAGAGAATTCAAAGCCAAAGCCCAGGTCTGGACTCAAATGGCCCATAGTACGTTCGACCCAACCAATTTCACCTCTCATTTCTCTCCAACGGCCTGCTCTCAAAAATCACACAATCAAACCCCCAAACCCCAATACTCAATGAAGCAATTAGATGCCTACGCACGCTAGACTCATTGCTTAGCTTAATCATACTCCTTTTGTCCTATATATATATATATAATTTTTTTTTTATTTTTTATTTTTTATTTTTTATTTTTTATTTTTTGTCGAATTATACACAAATTTCATAATATTAAGAGCTAAAACGTCCCGATACATCGCCTACCAATTTCGAATACATCCCTCAACGTTTTGATAAATCGCGTTTCGATTTAGTAGACATCACTCAACATCCTGATACATCACGTACTAGTTTCAAATACATCCCTCAACGTTCCGATACATCACGTCTCAATTTCGTACACATCACTCAACGTCTAGATACATCGCATAAAATAATGTATCTCATAATAGGAGACACATAAGAATTTTTTGTAATTTTTTTCAAATGATATCGGATTTTAAAGAATATGGTAAAATAAATTGTATATTTAGATAATTTTTTCTTTTTAATTTGTCCCAAAAAAATCACCTTTCTATGTTTAAATTTATTAAGTTCCCTCTTACTTTTAATTAAATAACCAAATGTGTAAAATTTATGATAGACTACAAATTTTAAAGAACTGTCTTTCTTGTAAAATTCTACTTCCAATAACATAGTGAGTAGTATAATGTGAAAGCGCTGCTGGTTAAAATAAAGTATATAGACTAAAGCAAGCGTGGAATCATTGTTTACCAACTTTGGATTATTTCAAGCCCTATACATATTTGACTATTACCACTGGTATAAATTTTCTTCATCACGCATTGAAAAAACATAGCACGAGTCACGAGGCTTGTGTAAATGTAAAAATAAAAGTTGGTACATTAATTATTTGGGTTAATATCTCAGATGATCACTCAACTATCCAGTATTTCCTCAGAAAGTCACTCACATGGTGACTTTTTAGTGAAAATTAAAAGTTGAGTGACTTTCTGAGGCAAAAGTGGATAGTTGAGTGACCATCTGATGTATTAACCCTAATTATTTGTTACTGGGCGGTGCCAGTAACGCCCAAGTCTTGCTTGGTCTCATCCTTGCCAGCACCAAAAACAGGGCCTCCTAAGCCAGCCTGTCCTCAAGTTTCTCAATTTGAATACCACATTCATCTTCACTTGAATGGAGATCCGTTCTAGGCTTCTTCTCTCCCTCTTTCTCAACTGATTCATATGTAGTTGGTGTTAAACATCCCTTTGGCTGTGCTCCTTGTTCCCCTGACATTCCTTTTTTACTCTGCTTCGTTTTAATTTACGTGATATAATTTGATTTGTTATAGAATTTAAAATAATAATAAAAAATTGTAATCTTCACAGATGTGAACAAGGAGTAATATATGTTCCTAGCTCTCAAGTGCCTATCTAACTTTGAGTAAACATGGACGCTTCAATTGTCATCATGGAATGACTGAAAAGGCTGCCACGTATCGTACATGAAACTCCATGTGCCTAATGTAGACAAGCTCCATTTGTACTACTCCATAGATATGCACTGTCGGTTAGGGGCAGACTTAGAACGTTAGGTTCATCCCAACTTCTCTTTATCAAAATTTCTGACTCTACTATTAGTATAACCATTTCATAAAATGGGACATGACCGAGTTCTGCAGGCTGTCACTCGCTGTGAAAAAATAGAAGATGAGTAATTACTTTACTTAGAGCCTGATTGACTTTAAAAAAATAAAAATTTCTCTTGGTTTTTGACCTTGTCAAACACTTCTTAACTTGTTATTTTAAGTTAATTTTTTTATATTTTTCAAACACTTTCAAAAAAGACCTACTTTTAAGCCAATCTAAAGACCTCTTAGTTTTTTTTTAACCCTTCCTAGGAGCTCCCACCCCTTTTGCTCTCTTGATGACTCGAACTCGCAACCTTAGGATTGGAAGTGAGGGGTGCTTACCATCCGAGCAACTCTCTCTCGTCAAAGACCCTCATAGTTATACTCTGTTGTTACAATGATTTTATGTTTTTTCGCTAGATTTAAGATAATTTGGACTAATTAAAAGTATTGAATGGTAGTTTTATTGTCCAAATAATTTAAATTATGTGAAATTATTATCATAATTATCTATATACATTTAAAAATCGCAATCAAATAATACTATTAATTACTTGTCGAAAGCCAGTTTGAGCAAGAGAAAGTATAGTATTTTACACGGTATCTCAATGAAAGATTTATTGAACTAATTACTCAGAAAGCTACAACTACGTATAAAGATAGCTACACATTATAACTCCTTAAAATTTTAGAGAAGAAAACAATGATGCATGTTTAACGCAAGCTTTTGAAAAGTTAAAAATGCCTATTTCTCCGAGTTTTACTATGCTGCCAGTGTCACTGGTCAACAATAAGAAGGATAATGGTCAAAACATTGGTCATTGACTGACTGACTTACTCTAGGTGTGCTGGTCATCAATTGATTTACGCAAAGCTATCGATAACTGACAAATGAAAATGCAAGTCATTTTGAGGCCAATTGAGATGAAAGGCTGGGGATGAAGATAAATACTATCTCCCCTCCCATCTTATTATATTAGTTGATCATTTCATATTAATTGTCTAACTTATTAAATTAAAAAATATTAATTAAACTTTTTCTATATTACTCTCACAATCAGTTCTTTTTCAAGTGTTCACATTTTATTTATAAAATTTCCAAGAAATTTTATAGAGAGTGAATTAGTAAAAAAAAAAATTGATCGACTAATATAAAACGGAAGGATAGCTTTTAATTTTTCATGTCTATCAACATTGTGAAGACAGCAAATCGAAATCTAATAAATGCAAAGCTAAGGATATTAGAGTAGTGGCCAGTAATGTTTGGGGTTAGGAAGGCCATTATATTGTCAAGTTTTTGATTGCGGCTTTACCTTTCAACTGGGCCCAAAATCCATGTGAATTAGTCCCTGACTTCTAACCCACTAAAACTTGTGGTTAAGGGTGGATCTCAATCCAGTTCCAATTGGCAGCAACCCATTGGGTGAAATTCTTACACAAAACCCTCATCTGACTCAGCTTTACTAATTGTGTTAATGTCTGACTGAGCAGCAGCCACGAGGTCTCTCAACAGAATACATTTTTGGGTTTATCCTAAACAATAGTATGAGTATTTGAAAGGACAAGAAAAATGAATAAGTTGACGCTGACGTTTTTTTTCCTGTGCATTAGGAATTGGTAACAGAACACACGTACGTAGCATTTGTAGTCGGTATCCTGGGAATGTGCTCTCAAAATAATTTGAATTAAACTTCTCTCGTAAAAAAAAAAAAAAAGTTGTAAAGTTTAAGAAGAATTATAACTGGACTACAAAATCAATTCTCTTTAATAAATAAATAAGTGTGCATTACTGACTATTTCGAATTCAAGAATGACAACTTCCATGTAACACTAAACAGAACTTTTTCACACGTAAAAAATTCAATCTCTAGAACAATGTTTTGAAGAAGAAAAATAAACGGGTGCTATGACTATTTTTCAATTATTTTATATTAATTAGCAGTCTTAAAAGTGGCTACCACTATTAAGATCTCCTTCCAAATATGATCGAAACACTTAGTCATGGGTGGTGTTTGAGGAGACAAGGTGCTGCTAAATGCTAATGGTGGAAGAAGTGAGTGGAGAGGATTTGCACAAATAATTAACGGAGGATAAAATTAATCCATTTCACATAGTAATAAGGCAAAATTGAACCTTATCCCTTCCGAAGATCGGATGGCTTTTAAAAGTAAAAAGGGAAATCAAGAATCCACCTTTCAGTTTCAAACTTTTCGAAATGGATGTCTCATTCCTTAAATGATACTTCCTCCGTCCACTTTTATTTGTCATGTTACGTTTTTTCAAAAGTCAAATTAGATTACATTAATTTAATATTTTAAACAAAAAAAAAATCAGATATTCAAAAACTATACAAATGGTACTATAAATTGCATTTTTTTGCATATCAATATCACAAAAAAATACATCGTAAAATGTTAACCAAAGTTCTTATAGTTTGACTCTAAAAAAGGAAACCGTGGACCACTCTAAATTTTGAACTGTAAATTTATATACAGTCTCGTAATTAACGTTCCCAATCAAACTATACAAAACGTTCTGGCAAAGTCTCCCAGTAAAAATAAACAA
Source organism: Solanum verrucosum (assembly GCF_900185275.1). Lineage (NCBI taxonomy): Eukaryota > Viridiplantae > Streptophyta > Magnoliopsida > Solanales > Solanaceae > Solanum > Solanum verrucosum. The sequence continues at coordinate 805,195 of NW_026020569.1, forward strand.
GGTGAATTTCTCAAAATATTACTGCTTCCATGAATTAATGATTGACTTGGATTGTTTATATCAATGGAGCATTACTCTTTCTTTTATGATCAAAATCTTACACGAGGGCATTGAAAATAGAACAAGGTGTATTGGCTTATTAAGCTTGTATTCTTAATTGTCAGATAAAAAACATATTTGGAAGATGTAATTAATCCTTAAATCATCACGTCTCAAATACAAAAATCACTTGCAAGCTGAATTGTGACATTACGCTAGTACTATCTGAACAAAATCTTGCATACACCACTATGCATCAGAGTGCACCAATGTTATGTGTGAACAGATTTATACACATACAGTGAGACCTGATAAACAATGGAAAGTGTGTCAATAAAGTCTCGAGAAATTTTTCGATATACATGAAAATAGGATCATATTTGCTATGTTGAATAAAATATGAAAAATATTATTGACATAAATTATAATAAAAATGCTTAAATAGAGTTATATGGGTGTGATTATCTCTCTAGTCTCCCCCTAAAAGGCAATCTCTTGGACAAAGCTCTCCCACCTCAATTGATTCCAAAAGCCAAAGGCCCCTGGACCCACTTGTTCAACCTCCCTGTTGCTTGACTCCACCAGAATCATCAGCCACCACAAGATAATGAAACAACTTTTCCTACCCATTAACTTGTCTCCACGTGTCACCTGTGGATTCTCTCCCCACTTGGTAGTTGCCTAGTTGTCATTTTCCCTCCTTTGCCCCTTCACATTTCACAGTGCCCCATAAGTCTCCAGCATTCTTGCTCAACTTCACTACTCCAACTACAAGTTTTACAACACAAAATAGAGAGTAAGAAAGAAAAGAAAAGAGAAACCAAAATTAGTCGGTCCAATGTTGAAAAAAGAGAAGAGTGGGGGGTTTGATGGAAGTAGCAACAATTGGGCAAGGGTGTGTGACAGTTGCCATTCCGCAACATGTACTGTTTACTGTCGGGCGGATTCCGCCTATTTGTGTGCGGGCTGTGATTCCCGCATACATGCAGCAAGTCTCATGGCTTCTCGCCACGAGCGTGTATGGGTTTGCGAAGCCTGCGAGCGTGCCCCTGCTGCCTTTCTTTGCAAAGCGGATGCTGCCTCACTTTGTGCCTCTTGCGATGCTGACATCCATTCTGCAAACCCCTTGGCACGTCGTCACCACCGTGTCCCAATTATGCCCATTCCAGGTAGCCACCATTTCTTTTTTCACACACAACATATATACTCCTACATGTTAAAAATTTCAATAAATATGACTTCTAAACCATAATTTCAAAAATGTAAAATTGAATCCATCAAACTTAAATTCTAAATTAGTCTCTGATTCAAATATCCAGAAACCCTCTATGGTCCTCCAGCTGTTCACACCGTTAGCGGTGGTTCTATGATGATCGGTGGGACCACAGGGGAAGGCACGGAGGATGATGGATTCTTGAGTTTGACTCAAGATGCAGATGATACAACCATAGATGAAGAAGATGAAAATGAAGCAGCTTCATGGTTATTGTTGAATCCTCCTGTTAAAAATAACAATAAGAACAACATTAACAATAACAACAACAATCAAAATAACAACTATGGGATGTTGTTTGGTGGGGAAGTAGTGGATGATTACTTGGATCTTGCAGAGTATGGAGGGGATAGTCAATTTAACGATCAGTACAGTGTTAATCAGCAGCAGCAACATTACTCTGTTCCTCAGAAGAGCTATGTTGAAGATAGTGTTGTGCCAGTTCAGAACGGACAGCGAAAATCTCTGATTCTTTACCACCAACCGCAACAACAACAACAACAACAACAACAAAGTCACCACCTGAATTTTCAGCTTGGAATGGAGTATGACAATTCTAACACTGGATATGGTTACCCTGCTTCTTTGAGTCACAGTGTAAGTTTTCTTCACTTTATCGATATACCTCACTTTGTGAGTTGTCTTACGAAGCTACTACTCTGTGCAACCTCAGTTTTTTTAACATTTCTTTTTAGCTTCCGAATTACTTTTTCCAGCACTTCGTCCTTTTTCAACAGAGGATTTGTCATTTTAGGTGCTCATTTGCTATTATGATTACCTTTACATACCTAAACTGACCCTTGAACTTTTGTCGTATTAAACTTTACCTAAGATTATGCTCTTTCCCAAATAAACAAAGATGTTTAGATTCTTCTTCACCTTCCTTGACATTGAAATAACGTGTAATTAGCAACTCTTAACAATTATCCTTTATATTCAAGTTATAAATAGTAATTCACTATAATGTTTAAACTGCTCCAATTCATGTATGCTACTGTTTAACCGTGTTCTCAAGATTCTTTGATAAAACTTATCCTCAAGGGTGGAAATTCTAAGAATCTTTACCTTTTCAGCTTCTCCATTGGGTTTCTTTTGACACTTGATTTAACACAAGGTTACCATGTTTATGTTAATAATCAGCGACATGCTACACAGATGTTGCTGTTGCTTTATGTGCAGATCCTTAGGATAAATCTTGTAGTCTAGCTAGTCTGTTTTCTTGAATGGACCAAGGAATTTTTATGGATCTAACTTATATATACTAATATTATAAATAATTACACTTAAATGTATTTTAACATGTTTTTTCACATAGCTAATTTCACTTTCTATGGACAGTTAACTATAATTATCTTTTTAAGTGATACATGAATAGGGAAGTTGACCACTCATGTTTTTGTTGTCTTTATGTATCATCAGGCTTCCATTTCGTCGATGGATGTCAGTGTTGTTCCAGAATCTGCACTAAGTGAAACTTCAAACTCCCATCCACGACCTCCAAAAGGGACCATCGATCTGTTCTCAGGCCCTCCAATTCAGATACCTCCCCAGCTTACTCCAATGGACAGAGAAGCCAGAGTCCTAAGGTACAGAGAGAAGAAGAAGAACCGTAAATTTGAGAAAACCATAAGGTATGCTTCAAGAAAAGCCTATGCAGAAACAAGGCCAAGAATCAAAGGCCGATTTGCAAAGAGAACGGACGTAGAGGCTGAAGTAGACCAGATGTTCTCCACACAATTAATGACAGACAGCAGTTATGGAATTGTCCCTTCATTCTGAATGCAACAAAGAGAAGATCAACTACAAGCCCCTAAACCTAGAATTAATATTGTATCTCTTACGTCATTATCGATCTAAGGCTATTGGATAATGAGAAATGTACTACAGCAGTTTTCCACAGAGGATTTGTTAAATTCTCTGCTTTGTTGTATATGTAAAAAGAGTTCTTCCTTGTAGACCACGTTGCAGTCAATACGTACAATTTTCTCAGAAAGAAGTAAAGAAACAGCTCCTCCAGTGTGAAGGGGTTGACCCAACAAGACAAAAAGTACTAGTTCCGCAAGAAGCAAAGAGTTGACTGCAGTAACAAGGAGTATGGTGGGATGGATGAGACATCAACAACCTTAACCAGAAGTCTCGGGTTAATGGAAAAACTTTTAGTAAGAAATGCTTACCTCCTTAGTGGACCTACCTGACACATAGATAGATACTGGATGCCTAAAGGGAAAAAGAAAAAAGAAAAGAAGAATTGACTGCATATAACTTTTCCACATTAAAAGAACTCAGTACAGCCACAAGTAATGGGAAAAGCAAAATTACCGACGACCTCTGAATGCTCAGTGGCTGTATATGACATTGTGTGCTGGTGCAATATAATTGAAGCTGAGTTCTGCTGTCTGCTTTCTGCTTTCCCCTGTGGTCATCTTATTGTTGGAACATACTCTTTTTGGATGACATATAATGTTCATCAATACCTGCTTTTGGTCCAGGACCTCTTCCCAAATTCTCCTTCAATACAATGAATATCCCATCACTGAAGATAAAGAATAAAAGGTCCACTTCTCCAAGGATAGGAAAGCACAATATTTTTGCCGAAAATGGTACTGCATAAGCGTAAGCAAAATACTGCTATGATCATCAAACTTTTTGTTGTAATGACAGAATCAAGGTACACGATATCCCTAAAACAGCTAACATACAGCTTCTAATTTGTAATGAGCAAGGAAATAGGTAATTTGCTCAAGAAAAAGAAGCACTTTAGTGGGTGGTGAAAGGAAAACTAAAGGCGATAGAAGCAAGGGGACTGGGGAACGACATCTGTTAAGCTAATGAAAAATCTCTAAGACCAATCATCTGTATTTACCCTTGCATCAAGTCAAACAACTACTAAAGTGATCCTCCTATCTTGGAATCTAAAGAGTTCTCACTTCTATGTATCATTTATTTCATTAACTGTTTATATATAATCAACTAAAAGCACTTGGCAGTAGGAAAATTACTTGATTCAACAAACTGGTGTTGTCAAAAGCAAAAGGTAAGAAGAGCAACCAGGGTATGGTCGGGTTTTAAGTGCAAAGTGCAATTAAAAAGCACACGTTAATGAAGGAGACGAAGATGATGAAGTATGTAAAAATAAACACAAACAAGCATTTATATGGACTAAGGAATTGAGAATAAAATTGCAAACATAATAAAAACATGTCAATAAAGTTCAAAGTCATTTTTTTATTCCGTTGCAAAGATGCAAATTTAAGTTTCTAATTCAATTTTATTGACTAATTTGCTTTGATAAAGTATTTTATTGACCTATTTTGAATCACTAACATTTTTCCTTAATGTTTTCTTAACAAGTGATGTATCACTTCGCTTTGTAATTATTTTTTAGCTTGCCCACTTCAAAATCATTATAAATTACTTAAACTTATTAAGAAGCAATTAGTTGGCTGTCTTTCTAAGGCACAGACCTCACACTGCCTTAGCGACGCAGAACACCAAGTCTGCGATGCATCTAGCTTCAAGGTTTATGCATTTTTTTTTTTTGAAACTGGTAACATTGTATTCCTCAGCATTAAGGGCTATGCTGGCCACCTCCAAAAGTGTTAGTTACATAGAAAAACCAACAAAAAGACAGGACTACTTACAAAGCTCCTATGAAATCCACTAGTTGAATTTCTTCTTCTATGTTCATTTCTTTACACCAAAAACCTAAAGTGGTAATTACTTTCCACTTAATCTTCTCTATAGTGCATTCTTTCCCTACAAAAATTCTTTGATTTCTCTCCTTCCAAATGATCCACCAGATACAAGCAGGTACTGTTCTCCACCACCTCCGCTGGCTCTAACTACCTCCCCTTCTGACCCAACTACTTTCCTCATGCGCACTTCTAACAAATTGCCTCATAATCCAACTTCAAAAGGAAAGAGGTGTGCTTAGAATAGAATCTTCTCCATCTACATCAAGCATACATGACTTATTAGGCTCAGTTATTTCTGAACTACTCTACTTACTACCAAAACAGTTTACCACTAAAAAGGAGGTATTTCATGGCCTCAAAAGTATCAATAATCAAAAGACAATGTCCTTTTATCAGTCTTAAGCTGAAGGAAAGCATATTGCACTTTAGCCTTTTTTTGATGTGAAGTAGTCACTGAAAAAGTAACAAGCCAAGTTCCAGCTTATCTAGGAATAAGGTGAAAGTGTAAGGAGGTAAGAACTTTGTGGCTAAGAAATTTCATCCAAGAATGGCTTGGACGTTCACTTTTAGGTCTTTTTTGATCATTGGGTACTTTTAGTATCCAATTCTGCACTGCTATTCGTTGAACAGAAGAACCTTTATCCACCTCACAACTCACTAGCAAAGAAAAAGAATACTCATTAATGTGTCACGACCAATATTATTTTGCTCAGTTACTCCTGCACTACTCTATTTACTACCAAAACAGTTTACCACTAAGAACTACTATCAATAAAGATAGTTGCTGCTCTCTTCATACTTGTTTGCAGGTTAATAAGTTGCTCATCTATCTTTAGCAATGCATGTGATCCAATTCATTGGATTTCAAGTCACAGTAAACCGTGAAGCATACTATTAGGAGGTATTCATGGCCTCAAGCCCTCAACAGAAATTAGTAATCAAATTATGCAACTGATTGAACAAAACGCATAAGGAAAGCATATTAAACCTTTTTTGATGTGAAGTAGTCATTGAAAAAGTAACAAGGCAAGTTTCAGCTTATCGAGGAATAAGATGAAAGTGTAAGGAGGTAAGAACTTTGTGGCTAAGAAATTTCATCCTAAAATGGCTTCGACATTCACTTTTAGGTCCTTTTTGATAATTGGGTACTTTTCGTATCCAATTCTGCACTGCTATTCGTTGAAGAGAAGAACCTTTAACCACCTCACAACTCACTAGCAAAGAGAGAGAATACTCATCAATGTGTCACGGCCAATATTATTCCCACCCAGAATAAACGGACAAACAACTCAGATTGTTTGAGTTATTCCTGAGTCTTTCAAGTTGGATCAGGTCCCTCTGATTCCATGGGTACTTTAGCTATCTATTTATGCCATGCCATTTGCTGAACACCAGCACTTTTTCCGCAGCTCATAAGAGCCAAGCAATCCATCATGGAGCAATTCTAGTGATTCCAATGCAATAAAATTATTAAAACAACAAAACAACCTTTAATGATTTTTCTAATTCAATGTGAAAATATCAAACTGCATTGCTGGTTGACTCCACAACAAAATCCAGATTTAGTAATCTTATTTCTTGTCTGTGAATAACTAATTTCGTGCAAATTTGCTGCTCGAGATTATATTGTACACACACACAAGGTGGTGTCCAAAATGTTCAACTCAGTGGCGAAGCCAGGATTTTCATTAAGAGGGTTAAAAAATATGACGAAATAAATACACAAGTCAAGAGAATTCAACATCCACTATATATACTTAAAAATAATTTTAACCGTGTACATACAAAATAATTTTCCAGCGAAGGGGATTCGAACCCTCTTTCCCTTTCCTGGCTCGACTCCCTCGCTACCTCCCACCAGCACGGTTTTCAAATTATTCCGCTCACCAAGATTTAGGCAAATCGGAAAAATCTGTGTAATGTCGTCTCTGCTGGAATTTGAACCTTGGTTTCCAAGGTTTTTATCCCAACTCCTCAACGTCAAGGGAGAGAACAAAACCATATTACCTAAAGATAATTTTATTGGTCGTTTTACATATTATGTGAAGGTGTGAACCAAGGAAACCCACACATAAGGCTTCCTCATTTTAGATTGTATCAGTTGAGGGTCAAAGTTTGCACCTGGAGGATAATCCTAACAAATATTCTATAGATATGGTTTAAAAGAGAATGTAGCACTTTACTTTATTCTTTTGTGGATCAAGAATCTTAAGAAAAAATGAAAAGAGCATATTCCATCTCACAAGAACATTGAAGTTATCCTGGACCTGTTGTGTTCCACAGAAGTAACCAGAGAAAGGCTAAACTTTCAAGTTTGAGATCCCTCCTATTCCATGGGTACTTTATGTATCTATTTCTGCTCTGCCATTTGCTGAGTCACAGCACTTTTTCTACAGCTCATAAATGCCAAGCAATCCACTTGTGATTCCTATGCTTATAAAATTACTAGTTTTTGGAGGTAGAGTCCTGAGAAAAAGTGAAAAGAGTAGGTTCCACTTAAGTCACCTGAGCACAGCTAAGCCTTTAAGCTTTGAGGTCCCTAAGATTACAAGGGAACTTTAGCTATCTATTTCTGCTCTGCCATTTGCTGAGCTGCAGGTTTTTTTTCCCACAACTCATAAATGCTAAGCAATCCACCATGGAGCAATTCTTGTGATAGCTATGCTTAAAAAATTATTAAACAAAACAAAACAATTTCCAGTGATTTTCTAATTAATGCGAAAATATCGAACTTCATTTCTGGTTGATTACACAACAATGTCCAGATACAACAATCTTATTATTGTGAATGAACAACTAATTTCGAGCAAGTTTGCTAGTCGAGATTGTGCCTTACAGAAACATATAGTGAGGCCAGGCTACGCAGCTTGATTAAGTCACCAGGTACCTACTACCTCCAACCGGCTCTACAAGTATCGAATAATTATTTCCACCAAGATTTAGGCAAATGCGAAAAATTCTAGTAGCGTCACCTCTATTGGGATTTGTACCTTGGTACCCAAGGCTATTATTCCAAGTCCTCAACTGCTAGGGGACACAGGCAAATCATATTGACTAAAGATAATTTTACTAGCCGTTATTTTTCATAATGTGCGAACGAAAGAAGCACACACACAGACGTAGGCAAGATTTCAACAAAAATGTTTCATCTTAGATTGTATCAGTTGACTGTCAAAGAATGCATACAGAGGCTAATCCAGGCTAATATTTTAAAGCATATAATTTAAAAGACAATGTAGAGCTTCTTTCTTTTAACTTTTGTGGATAAGAGTCCTACCATAAAGGTGAAAAGAGTAGATTCTATTCAGCGAGAACATTGAAGTTGTTCCACAGAAGTCATTAGAGCCTGGCAAAGCCTTTCAAGTTTGAGGTCCCTCTTGATCCATGACACTTTAGTACCTATTTCTTCTCTTCCATTCGCTGAAAACCTGAAACTCAGCACTTTTTACAAACTCATATCTCAGTTTTTTGTGGGTGTGAGGTCCTTTCAGATCCTTAGGACTTTATGTATCTATTTCCGCAATGCCATTTGCCAAACATCATTACTTTTTTTATCTGGTTGACAGCCACAACAAAGATTCTTTCGTGCCATATCATCAATTTTATCCAATAATAGCATTAAGAGGTAAAATTGTATAAGCATTTCAAATTTGTGTATTTAGTGGGGAAAAATCTGAAAAATGCATTTGTCCTCTTTTTTATATACCAAGATGCATTTGTATGTAGAGTAATCCCTTTGTATATACCAAACAAAGATTCTTTCATGCCATACCGAGATGCTCTACCTTAGAGGCAATTGTCCCTTTATAGATATCAAAAAACAATGAGAACAAACCTAGTTTAATCCCACAAGTGAGGTCTGGAGGGAGACAGATGTATGCAGAAATACCTTTGTGGGATAGAGAGATTGTTTCTGACAGACCTCGGCTAAAAAAGTGAAGTTATTTGGAAAAGGATTGCAGGAAGAAAAGAAATGACAGCAAAATATCAAGCTACATGCAAAATAGAACAACAGATAGCAAAAACATTGACAAAAAAAAACTGTGATAACTAAATTAATACTAATAAATAGGGACAAAAGGATATGAGGTTAGCCCCTGCCACTCCCAACTAATGAGCGACCACATTCAGCTACCTACTAACCTTCTACCCTAATCCTCGATCGCCATACCCTCTTATCTAGGGACATGTCCTCAATAAGCTGAAGTGGTGTCATGTTTTGTCTTGTCTAATCAACTCCCCCCATTTCGTTTTTGGTCACCACTACCTCTCCTAACTCCTGCTACAACCAACCTCCTAACTAGCGTATCCGCACACCTCCTCTTCACATGCCCGAACCATCTCAGTCTCACTTCCCTCATCTTGTCCGTCACGAATGTCATTCCCATCTTACCCCATATAGCTTTGTTCCTGATAATGTTTCTCCCTTTATATACCATTTCTAAAATTATGTGTACCTATATGAAGCTTGTATTCTTTATCAGAAAAAGACATATTTGGAAAAAGAAATAAATCCTTAAACCATCACGTCTCAAATTCAAACAGACTTATAAGTTGAACCATAACAAACCGTAACAATAGATGTTAGTATCATATGTTCAAAACAATAAAGCAGAAGATACGAAATAATCAGGAAAGAAAAATTTAACGAAAAATACAGAACTGTGAATTAATTATCCGAGCCCACAGAATTCGCTATGTGTCCTTAATAAGCCCTAGCCCCATATAAGAGATCTAAAAAGGTCATTTTCTTCTTTTCAATTTGTACGTGGTCATAAGAGACCATTTCCTCTCTATCATTAGATAAAAGATACATGTCAATATTCAGACACCAAATCAGTTGCCCAACATACATTTTTTCAATTTTGAAACAAGAACTTTTATCGTGTCTGTTGCAGCACCAATTATTTTCTTTTGATGTGGTGCTGAGTTTCTTTTCCTAATGTTAGTAGAGCATCAAAGTCTCAAGTCTTTCAAATGAGGTTTTCTATGACAAAGTTCCTCTATATTTTCTCAACTGCTATTTTCTTCTCCTTCCTACACCACTATTTTGAAATCATAGAAAGGGAAAACGTCAATATTATAGATGCTTATCAAAGTACTGAACTCTGAAGGGATCTTCCAAACAGTATAAATTCAACATGTGAAGTAAGCCTACGTATGCCAAACTCAGCAATTCTTACAATGAAACAAAAATAATCTTGCTCTCCAAGAACAAGACTTCCTAATTCTTCCACTCCACTACTATATATGACCTTTAAAGTATTCTTCCCATTTAACCTGCTTAGGCATATGTTTTGATCATTTGGATTCTATTATGAGATTCAACGAGAATCACATCACGAGAGTATTCTAAAAACCGAAATTACAAAATCAATGTTTTCAATACCATACCATACAGGTCCGTACCATGCCCACCCCTAACAGTGAAAACCTAATAAACTATGGGAAGTGTGTCGGTATAGTCCACCCCATAAAGGCAATCTCTTGAACAAAGCTCTCCCACCTCAATTGATTCCAAAAGCCCAAGGCCCCTGGACCCACTTGTTTCAACCTCCTTGTGGCCTGACCCCACCTTCCGGCCCCACCAGAATCACCAGCCACCACAAGATAATGAAAAAACTTTTCCTACCCATTAACTTCCCTCCACATGTTGCCCTTGGATTCTCTCCCCACTTGATAGTTGCCTACTGTTATTCTCCCTACTTTCCCCCTTCATATTCCACAGTGCCCCATAAGTCTGCAGCATACCTGCTAAACTTCAGTATTCGAAGTACAACAGAAAATAGAGAGCAAGAAGAAAAAATAGGCTAAAAATAGTTCAATGTTGAAAAAGGAGAACAATGGGGGTTTTGATGGCAGCAGCAATTACTGGGCAAGGGTGTGTGACAGTTGCCGTTCAGTTACCTGTACCATTTACTGCCAGGCGGATTCTGCCTATTTGTGTGCAGGCTGTGACGCCCGCATACATGCAGCAAGTCTGGTGGCTTCTCGTCACAAGCGTGTGTGGGTTTGTGAGGCCTGCGAGTGTGCCCCTGCAGCCTTTCTTTGCAAGGCGGATGCTGCCTCACTTTGTGCCTCCTGCGATGCTGACATCCATTCTGCCAACCCCTTGGCACATCGTCACCACCGTATCCCAATTATTCCCATTCCAGGTAGCCACCATTTTTCTTCACACAGACCATATATACTCCTACATGAGAAAAATAACAAAAAATTCATTATATATGGCTTCTAAACCATAATATCAAAAGTGTAATGTTTTAAATAATAAAAAACATAAAAATTGAACTCATCAAACTTAAATTCTAAATTTGGCTCTGATTCCAATCTCCAGGAACCCTTTATGGTCCTCCAGCTGTTGACACTGTTGGCAGTGATTCTATGATGATTGGTGGGTCCACGGGGGAAGGAACGGAGGATGATGGGTTCTTGAGTTTAACACAAGATGCAGATGATACGACTATAGATGAAGAAGATGAAGATGAAGCAGCTTCATGGTTGTTGCTGAATCATCCTGCTAAGGACAACAATAAGAACAACGTTCACAATAACAACAATCAAACTAGCAACTATGGTATGTTGTTTGGTGGGGAAGTAGTCGATGACTACTTGGATCTTGCAGAATATGGAGAGGATAGTCAGTTCAATGATCAGTACAATGTTAACCAACAGCAACAACATTACTCTGTTCCTCGGAAGAGCTATGGTGGAGATAGTGTGGTGCCCGTTCAGGACGGTCAGGGAAAATCTCTATTTTTTTACCACCAACAACAACAAAGTCACCACCTGAATTTTCAGCTGGGGATGGATTATGACAATTCTAACACTCGACTCGGTTACCCTGCTTCTATGAGTCACAGTGTATGTTTTCTTCACTTTATTCATATATCTCAATTCAAGCAATATGCACTTTCAATTCATGAGTTGTCTTAAAGAATCTTCACCTTTTTTGCTTTTCCTTCGGCTTTCTTTTGAAACTTGATTTAACACAACGTTACAACGTTCATGTTGTTAATCAGCGACATTCTACACGGATGTTGCTGTAGTTTTATGTCCTGATCATCAAGATAAATCCTGCAGTCTTGCTAGTCTGTTTTCTTGAATGAACCAAGGAAATTTTCTTGGATCTAAACTTTTATGCCTTATTTTTCAGATAACTGATTTCAATTTTCATGGACAATCAACTTTAGTTATCATTTAAGTGATAGTTAACCGGAGCGATAACCCCTTTTGTTTTCTTTATCAGGTTTCTGTTTCGTCGATGGATGTCAGTGTAGTCCCAGAATCTGCACTAAGTGAAACTTCAAACTCCCACCCACGACCTCAAAAAGGGACCATTGACCTTTTCTCAGGCCCTCCAATTCAGATACCTCCCCAGCTTACTCCAATGGACAGAGAAGCCAGAGTCCTACGGTACAGAGAGAAGAAGAAGAATCGTAAATTTGAGAAAACCATAAGGTATGCTTCAAGAAAAGCCTATGCAGAAACAAGGCCAAGAATCAAAGGTCGATTTGCAAAGAGAACGGACGTAGAGGCTGAAGTAGACCAGATGTTCTCCACACAATTAATGGCAGATAACAGTTATAGAATTGTCCCTTCATTCTGAATGCAACATAGAGAAGATTAACTAGAAGTCTCTAAACCTAGTATTACTAGTGTAACTCTTACATGATTATCAATATAACTAGCTCTTGAATAATTAAAAATGTTACTAAAGTAGTTCTCCGAAGAGAACTTATTAAATTCTCTGCATTGTTGTATATGCAAAAGGAGTTCTTCCTTGTAGATCATGTTGCAGTCAGTACGTACAATTTTTCTGAGGAGAAAGCAAACAAAGAGCCCCTCCAGTGTAAATGGATTGACCTAACAAGACAAAAAGTAGTAGTTCTGCAAGAGCAAAGGATTGACTGCAGAATCAAGGTGGGGGTGGTGTGGATGAGAAATCTGTACCCTAAAACCTTTTGGTACAAAATTTTACCTCCTTAGTGGACCTACCCGGCACAAATTCAGATACCAGATGCCTAAAGGGAAAAGAAAAAAGAAAAGAAGAATTGACCGCAGTTACCTTTTCCAAATAAAAAGAACTCAGTGCAACCACAAGTAATAGGAAAAGCACTATTACCAACGACCTCTGGATGCTCAGTGGCGGTATATGACATTGTGAGCTGGTGCAATATAATTGAAGCTCAATTCTGCTTTCTGCTTTCTGCTTTCCACTGTGGTCATCCTTTTGTTGGAACATACTCTTTTGGTCCAGGGCCTCTCCCTCATCTAGTGTTTGTCCCAGATTCTCTTTCAGCACAATAAATGACCCATCACTGAAGATAAAGAATAAAAGGTCCACTTCTCAAAGGATAGGAAAGCACTGATGCAATACTTTTTCCTAAAAATGGTAGTTCATAAGCACCATGTAAGCAAAATACTGCAATGATCAGCAAAAGTTTAATATTAAAATACAGTTTTTATTCTTTAATCAGCAAGGACATAGGTACTTTCCCTTCACCTTTACTGAAACTTAAAAGTGGAAAGTGCATCAAGGCAATTGACTACTAAAGTGATCATCCTATCTTGGGATCTAAAGGTTCTTTTTTTAATCCATTTCATTAACCGTTTATATATAATTAACCAAAAAAAAAAAAAACATGGCAGTATGAACATTACTGGATGCTGGACTGTGGACTCTAGTTCCTCCAACAGAGTCAAAAGCAAAAGGGAAGAAGAGCACCCCCAGGGTATGGTCGGGTTTTAAGTGCAAAGAACGATTAAAAAACACATGTCAGTGAAGGAAGACGAATATGAAGATGAAGAAATAAAAATAACCACAAACAAGCCATTATATGGACAAATGAACTGACAAAAAAATTGCAAGTGAAACATAAATAAAGAATAAAACATGTCAATCCAAGTTCAAAATCCGTTGCAAAGATGCAAATTTAAGTTTCTAATTCAATTTTATTGACTAATTTTGTTCACTAAGTTTCTAACTACCTGTTTTTAATCATTAACATTTTTTCCATAACGTTTTCTTAACAAGTGATAAATGACTTTGCTTTATAATTATTTGTTCTTTGACTCTGTCAATGTGAGCTTGTTGAAATTATCGTCCTAAGCCTAGATAAAGAGAGGAGGGTTGCCGAAGCCCGAAGGTCAATCGGAAACAGCTTCTATACCACATAAAGTTAGGGGTAAGATTGCATACATCTTACCCACTCCAGACCCCACTTGTGGGATTACATTGGATTTTTGTTGTTTTATAATTATTGTATATTATCGCCCTCTTCAAAACAAAACTTACAGGCATTATAAATTACTACTTACACTTATTAAGAAGCAATTAGTTGGCTGTCTTTCTAGGCACAGACTTACACTTAAGCACTGCCTAAACAACGCAATGTACTCTTTAACAAAATGCTACATAATCCAACAAGTTCTGTCGCAGCTACATAAATTGATAATCTTCTATCTTTTAGCAATCCATGTGATCCAGTTCATTGGATTTCCAGTCACAGTAAACCATGAGGCATAAAATGAGTAGGTATTCCATGGCTCCAACAGTATCAGTAATCAAACCACAATATCCTTTTATCACTTGTAAGCTGATACGGGGGACTCAAAGTATGCAACTGCCTGAACAAGACGCAGAAGGACAGCATATTGCACTTTTACCTTTTCTGATGTGAAGTAATTGTCCTGCATATCAAGGAATAAAATGGAAATGTAGGTAAGAACTTTGTGGCTAAGAAATTTCATCCAAGATGGCTTGGATGTCCACTTTTAGGTCCTTTTTGATCATTGAGTACTTTTAATATCCTATTCGGCACTGCTATTCGTTGGACAGAAGAACTTTTATCCACCTCACAACTCACTAGCAAAGGAAAAGAATACGCATCAATGTGTCACGGCCAATATTATTCGTGCCAGAATAAAGGACAAACAAGTCAAATTCTTTGAGATATTCCTGATCCAGACAACAGCATATTCAAGGTGCTCTACTATCTTATCCCTTTTAAATCTTGTCCAATTACTTTTCAGGACTTCAACAAAGATGTCTCATTTTAAAAAGTATCAGTGGACTGTTAAAGGACCTGGAGGCTAATCTAAATCAGCATTTAAAAGCATATAGTTTATAAACAAATGTAGCACTTTCTACTTTTGTGGAGGTAGAGTCCTGAGAAAAAGTGAAAAGTGTAGGTTCCACGTAAGTCACCTGAGCACAGCTAAGCCATTCAAGTTTTAGGTCCATCAGATTCCAAGGGAACTTTAGCTATCTATTTCTGCTCTGCCATTTGCTGAGCCTTAGCACTTTTTCCACAGTTCATAAATGCCAAGAAATCCACCATGGAGCAATTCTTGTGATACCCATATGCTTATAAAATTACTAGGTTTTGGGCAGACATTTATCGCTCATCAATGTGAAGTAATCTTCTTAAAACAACATACTTATATGTGTTCCATTATAAAATTAAAATTTTAAAAAGTTTCAAGTTCATGAATATAATGAATGTTAATTATCTTTTGCAATTTAATTAAACCCACTTCAGTGATTCTTCTACCAGTTCGCTCCAAATTTGCTTTAGATCTTCATAACATCATAATAAGATTGAAGGGTTGCAACTCGTTGTCACTAAAATTAAAAGCGACTTCCACTACTTTTTTCTTCCACTACTCTTCTTTGAAGAAATTCCTTGATTTACCTCGCAATTTCTTAATGTAGTCTACTTTGCAGAAGTTCCTGGTGTTAGTAAAATGTACTCAGTTACAGAATCAAGCTTAAAGTTGATATTAAAAAAAATTCATAAAGAAGTCCATTGAATAATAACTCTGATTAAAACCTTTCTAATCCTTGGGTTACAAAGCAAAGGAAAATGAAGCATTAAGAAGAAAAACGCATATTTAAGGTTCAAGGTCTATCATTACTTCTGTTAAATGAAATTCCAGACTTGGTGTAAATTAATTTCATTTCATAGTAAATTGAGAAGCAAATTACAATTTTGCTTTTTAAAAGATAGTTAAGTTATTTCAATTCCCTAAAATGACTTTTCCCCTGCAAATTTATTTGCATTAGAACTTTTAACTAACTTAAGGGAATATTTAATGAAAACTGACAAAAATATTTTATAATTGTGTTCCTATATTTTATAGGGACATCCAATTTTTTCAGTTGGAGAAAATATTGAACCTGAATCTTTAAACTCTTAAGATGCGAATACAGGAAAAGTGAATTAGAGGTAAGAGACTTGAGTAAAGCAGTTAAGACAAAAGGAGACCAATTTCTATACTAAATTGATCTTATAAAACTCTTTTCCTGGAAAATTCCTATTTCTTGTCATTGCTAGACTTTATTTAGGGCAAAAGATTTATTGATGGTTCATTCCATTCCGAAGTTAGTAATGTTCATGAAGTTGGTGAACTTTCCTCTAAATAGCTTGTTTGGATGGTTGTTACCTATTGTATTGTAGTGTATTATGTTGTTAGTTTAAATATACTGTTGTTTTAGTGGTTTCTTAAATTTTAGAGTTAATGGTTAAAAAAACACCTGAACTATCACTTTTTTCGCGAGTTTCACACCCAAATTATGAGTTGTTCCCTTTTCCTACCTGAAATATCACCATAAATGTATTAAAATACACCTCAGCGCTGATTAAACTAGCTATTAGTT
Source organism: Solanum verrucosum (assembly GCF_900185275.1). Taxonomy (NCBI): domain Eukaryota; kingdom Viridiplantae; phylum Streptophyta; class Magnoliopsida; order Solanales; family Solanaceae; genus Solanum; species Solanum verrucosum. The sequence goes on from NW_026020569.1 coordinate 821,864, forward strand.
GTTCCCGGTGTGCACTTTCTGTTATCACCCTCTTTCATTGCCATTTTTGAAGCCAATAGAAAAAATCTTTCCCACCTGAACTATCACTATCTACTCAAGAAGATGTTTTATTTATGAAACAATGTTATATGCATTCGGAGGCTAATCCAGATCAATATTTTAAAACATACAGTAAAGACAATGTAGAGCTTCCTAACTTTTTTGGATGAAGAGTCATACCATAAAGGTGAAAAGAGTAGATTCTATCTCAACAAGAACATTGAAGTTGTGGACCTGTGGATTCTCTTCCCACTTTGTAGTTGCCTACTGTTATTTTTCCTTCTACTCCACTTTCACATTTCACAGCACCCCATAAGTTTACAGCATACCTGCTCAAGTTCAGTATTCAAAGTACAATAGAAAATAGAGAGCAAGAAGGGAAAAAAAAAGTCAGTTCAATGTTGAAAAAGGAGAACAGTGGGGGTTTTGATGGCAGTAGCAACAACTGGTCAAGGGTGTGTGACAGTTGCCGTTCCACCGCATGTACCGTTTACTGCAGGGAAGATTCCACCTTCTTGTGTGCCGGCTGTGACTCCCGCATGCATGCAGCAAATCTGTTGGCTTCTCGTCACGAGCGTGTGTGGGTTTGCGAGGCCTGCGGACGTGCCCCTGCAGCCTTTCTTTGCAAGGCAGATGCTGCCTCACTCTGTGCCTCCTGCGACGCTGGCATCCACTCTGCCAACCCCTTGGCGCGCCGTCACCACCGTGTCCCAATTATGCCCATTTTAGGTAGCCACACAAAAATTATACTCCTACATGTAAAAAATAACAAATATTTCAAGAAATATGATTTTTGAACCATAATTCCAAAATGTATAGCATTAAGTAGCAAGAACATTTAAAGATTGAACCCATCAAACTTAAATTCTAAATTCGTCTTGATTCCACTTTCCAGGAACCCTTTATGGTCCTCCAGCTGTCGAAACTGTTGGCAGTGGTTCTATGATGATTGGTGGGCCCACAGGGGAAAGCACGGAGGATTATGGGTTCTTGTGTTTTACTCAAAATGCAGATGATATGACTGTAGATGAAGATGATGAAGATGAAGCAGCTTCATGGTTGTTGCTGAATCCTCCTGTTAAGAAGAACAATAAGAACTTTGACAATGACCACAATAATCAAAATAACAACTATGGGATGTTGTTTGGTAGGGAAGTAGTGGATGACTACTTGGATCTAGCGGAGTATGGAGGGGTTAGTCAATTTAACGATCAGTACAGTGTTAATCAGCAGCAACAACATTACTCTGTTCCTCAGAAGAGCTACCGTGGAGATAGTGTTGTGCCAGTTCAGGAAGGACAGGGAAAATCTCTGATTCTCTACCACCAACAGCAGCAACAACAAAGTCACCACCTAAATTTTCAGCTGGGAATGGAGTATGACAATTATAACACTAGATATGGTTACCCTGCTACTATGAGTCACAGTGTGAGTTTTCTAATCTGTATCCATATATCTCACTTCAGGCAACATGCACTTTGACGAAATTCATGGACCAAGAAAATTTTTATGGATCTAAATTTGTATTCCTTATTTTTCAGATCACTGATTTCACTTTTTATGGACGAATAACTGTAGGTACCTTTTAAGTGATAGTTAATTGGAGCGATGACCACTTTTGTTTTATTTATCTTGATGTATTCTCAGGTTTCCATTTCGTCGATGGATGTCAGTGTTGTCCCAGAATCTGCACTAAGTGAAACTTCAAACTCCCACCCACGACCTCCAAAAGGGAACATTGACCTTTTCTCAGGCCCTCCAATTCAGATACCTCCCCAGCTTACTCCAATGGACAGAGAAGCCAGAGTCCTGAGGTACAGAGAGAAGAAGAAGAACCGTAAATTCGAGAAAACCATAAGGTATGCTTCAAGAAAAGTCTATGCAGAAACAAGGCCAAGAATCAAAGGCCGATTCGCGAAAAGAACAGACGTCACTGAAGCAGACCAGATGCTTTCCACACAATTAATGGCAGATAGAATTTATGGAATTGTTCCTTCATAGCAATGAGTAGATCAACTATAAGTCCCTAAACCTAGAATTAATATTGTATCTTCAATCATTATCGATCGACTAGCTATTGAATAATGAGAATGTACTAAAATAGTTTTCCACAGAGGATTTACTAAATTCTCTGCATTGTTGTATATGTACAAAAAGAGTTCTTCCTTGTAGACCGCATTGCAGTCAATACGTACAATTTTCCTGAGGAGAAAGAAAAGAAAAAGGCCCTCCAGTGTAAAGGAATTGACTGCAATATCAAGGAGTGTGGTGGAATGAATGAGAAATTTGCATCCTAAACCAAAGGTCTTGGGTTAATGCAGGACCTTTTGGTATGAAGTGTTTACCTTCTTAGTGGACCTACCCAGCACAAACATAGATACTAGATGCCTAAAGGGAAAAGAAAAAACAAAAGAAGAATTGATTGCAGTTAACTTTTCCAAGTTAAAAAAGAACTGAGTCCAGCCACAAGTAATGGGAAAAGCACTATTACCAACAACTTCAGGTTGCCCAGTTGTATATGACAATGTGTGCTGGTGCAATATAATTGAAGCTCGCTTCTGCTTTCCACTGTGGTCATCTTTTTGTTGGAACATATCTTTTTGAATTTGATACATAATGTTCATCAATAACTGCTTTTGGTCCAGAGCCTTCCCAGATTCTCCTTCAGTACAATGAATGTCCCATCACAGCTAAAGAATAAAAGGACCACTTCTCCAAGGATAGGAAAGCACGGATGCAATATTTTTGCCTAAAAATGGTAGTCCATACGCACCGTGTAAGCAGGATATCACAATGATCATCAAAAAATTTAGTTTAATGACGGAATCAAGGTACATGATATCCCCAAAACAGATAAAAATACAGCTTCTAATTTGAAATCGGCAAGGAAATAGGTAATTTCCTCAAGATATATAAGAAGCACTTTAGTCAGTTGTGAAAGGAAAATTTAAGGCAATAGAAGTAAGGGGAACAACATGGGATAGATGGATAAAACTATTGAATTAAGCTAGTGAATTTATCTAAGACCAATCATCTGGATTTTCCCTTCACTTCTACTGAAACTTAAAAAGTGGAAAGTGCATCAAGACGATCAACTACTAAAGTGATCCTCCTATCTTGAAATCTTAAGTGTTCTCTGTTTCATTTATTTCATTAATTGTTCATATATAATCAACTTAAAATACTTGGCAGTATGAACCTTACTGGATTCCACTGGGTTCTAGGTCCTGCAACAGAATGGTGTTGTCAAAAGCAAAAGGGAAGAGCACCCCCAGGGTATGGTTGGAATTTAAGTGCAAAGAAGGGTTAAAAAGCACAAGCTAGTGAAGGGAGATGGAGATGAAGAAACACAAATAAAAATAAACAGATATGAAGAATAAAATCATTTTAAAGTTTATTCAGTTGCACAAATGCAAACTTAAGTTTCTAATTATCTACTGAATTTCTAACTCACTGTTTTTAATTTTTTAATAAGTGATATATGAATTGCTTTTTAATTATTGTTTAGTGTCACCCACTTCAAAATAGAATTTACAGGCCTTATAAATTACTTAAATTTTTTAAGAAGCAATTAGTTGGCTGTGTTTTTGTAGGCACACGCCTTACACTTGAGCACTGCCTGAGAAACAAAAAGAAGCTAGCCTGCGATGCATCTAGATTCGAGGTTTAAGCATGCCTCATGAGCACTTCTAACATATTGCTACGTAATCCAACATCACCCTGGTATTAACAAGTTCTATCTAGTTCAATTACTGAATACTTTTGTTTAGCAGAAATCAAAAGGGCAAAACGTATTTATAAATACAGCTGCTTTACAAACAAGCCCCAAAAAGATGTAGCTTACATAAATGACTTGGGTTGCTTTAATAGATTCTCAGCCATTATTTGGCTCATTTATTTCTGCACTAATCTATTTACTACCAAAACAGCTTAACACTAAGAAATATCAATAAAGATACTTGCTCATCTCCTCATACTTGTTTGCAGGCTAATAAATTGTTAATCTATCTTTAGCAATCCCTGTGATCCAGTTCATTCAATTTCCAGTTACAGTAAACTGTGAAGCATAAGACGAGGAGGTATTCCATGGCCTCAACAGTATCAGTAATCAAAACAGAGTGTACTTTTATCAGTCTTGAGCTAATACCAGGTTTACAACATATGCAACTGATTGAACAAGACGCAAAAGGAAAGCATATTGCACTTTTACCTTTTTTTGATGTGAAGTAGTCATTGATAAAGTAACACGGCAAGTTCCAGCTTATCGAAGAATACGATGAAAATGTAAGGAGGTAAGAACTTTGTGGCTAAGAAATTTCATCCAAGAATGGCTTGGACATTCACTTTTAGGTCCTTTTTGATCATTGGGTACTTTTAGTATCCAATTCTGCACTGCTATTAGTTGAACAAAGAACCTTTATCCACCCCACAACTCACTAGCAAAGAAAAAGAATACTCATCAATGTGTCACTGCCAATATTATTCCTGCCAGAGTAACGGACAAACAACTCATTGTTTGAGATATTCCTGATCCAGATATAGTTGATATAATTTAATTAACAACAGGATATTCAAGGTGCTCTACTATCTTATACTCCCTTTTAAATCATGTTCAATTTTTCAGTGCCTCAACAAAGATGTCACATTTTAAAAGGCGTCAGTTGACTGTCAAAGGACCTGAGGCTAATCTAAACCAGCATTTAAAAGCATATAGTACTATAGTAGTAGTTTATACAAAAATGTAGCACTTTTTGCTTTTGTGGAGGTAGAGTCCTGAGAAAAAGTGAAAAGAGTAGGTTCCACTTAAGTCACCTGAGCACAGCTAAGCTTTCAAGTTTGAGGTCCCTCAGATTCCAAGGGAATTTTAGCAATCTATTTCTGGTCTACCATTTGTCTGAACGTCAGCACTTTTTCTGCAACTCATAAAAGCCAAGCAATCCACCGTGGAGCAATTTTAGTGATTCCAACTCAATAAAATTATTAAAGCGATAAAACAACCTTTAGTGATTTCCTAATTCAATGTGAAAACACAAACTACATTGCTGGTTCATTCGACAACAAAATCCAGATATAGTAATCTTATTTCTTGTATATGAACAACTAACTTTGTACAAGTTTGCTGCTCGAGATTATATCGTATACACACACAAGGTGTTGTCCAAAATGCTCGACTCCCTCAACTACCTCTCAAAAGCACAGGTGTCAAATTATTCTGCCCACCAACATTTAGGCAAATGAGAAGAATTTGTGTCATATCCATAATAACTAATGATAATTTTACTTGCTTTACGTATTATGCCTCATTAAAGATTGTATCATTGTTTCGGAGGATAATCCTAACCAATATTCTAAAGTTATGGTTTAAAAGAAAATGTAGCATTGTAGATTCTATCTCAGCAAGAACATTGAAGTTGTGGTCCTGAATTTTGGAAAGAAGTTACCAGAGCCTGGCTAAGCCTTTCAACTTTGAGGTCCCTCTTGATCCATGGGCACTTTAGTACCTATTTCTGCCCTGCCATTCGCTGAAACTCAGCACTTTTAACACAGCCCACAAACACCAAGCATTCCATAATGGAGCAATTCTTGTTATTCCGACGTTCATAAAATCATTAAAGCAATAAAACATCTTTCAGATCCTTAGGACTTTATGTATCTATTTCTGCAATGCCATTTGCCAAACATCATTACCTTTTTTTTATCTGATTGACAGCCATAACAAAGATTCTTTCGTGTCATATCATCAATGTAGAATTAAGAGGTAGCATACGCGGAATCAAGGCGGCTCAACCCTAAAACTCAAAAAAAATACAAATCCTCCAAAGAACCAAAAACCCCAAATTCAGTTCAAAAAAGGAAATTCAAATACGAAAACATGTATAAAATGCACAAAACAGAAATAAATAATCGAGCAAGAGGCGAGATTAAACGAAGAACCAAAAGCACTGGATAGAAGACGCAGACAAAAGATAAAGGAGCAATCTATCTGTATTTATAATGAGAAGCACCGTAATAAGCACGCTAATTAAATAAAGTGTTAGAAGCACCGCTATAAGTACGCTAAGAAAAATGTTACTAGTAATATCGTATTGTGAGAAGCACCGTAATAAGTAGAATATAAAAAAATTATGTATTTAGTGTTACTATTAATTTTTTTAAAAATTATAGTTTGTTGCTAATTATTATGCATATATATTTTTGAAATGTTATTATTGATGTAATTATAATGTAAAATAGTAGATAATTATTGATGTAATTAAAATTAAAAATAGATGATAATTTACTATGTTCCATATTATTTGATCATTTTCCTTTTTACATGTATATTAAAAAATCATAAATAATTAGATAAAGTTACTACTTCATTTGTCCAATAATATTTGTCCATTATTGATTTTGCACAATTTTTAAGAAACTATAAATAGAATGATAATTTTACTATATCACCTTTTGAATATGCTTCCTCCATTCACTTTTATCCCTAAAATAGATTTTCATTTTTATTTGTCACAAAGACAAAAAAAAAATCATGTTTTACCCTCAACATCAAATATTTATTTTTTAAATCATTTTTCAAGACATCATTTAATAGGGGATAATTTGGTAAAATACTTAAAGCTTTCTTGATTTAGTAAGGTGACAACTAATTGGGACACCTATTTTTAGTTAGATGATCAACTACTCTAATATGGGGCAGAGAGAGTAATTATTATGCACATATTTTTGAAATTTTACTATTGATATAATTATATTAAATTCATAAATAATTAAATTTATCGTTAATTTTGTTGACACCCAATTTTGGGCCTCCACAATATAGATTAATCATCGAGCTTCTTTAATTTCAAACGATTTCGAATAATTAGTTTTAGAAAATTAAAAAAAAAATAAAATAAAATAAAATAATATGTATAGATATATATATATATATATATATATATATATATATCACTTATTTATAATTCTTAAATAATATACGTGTTATGCATATAATTACCATATTTCATGAATGTTCGAAAATTGTCTCAAAACGATTTTAGTTTTATTTAAATATTTGGCTATTTGGTTTAAATTAATTAATAACTTATATTTCGAGTTAACTAGTTTATAATTAAGTTAATTATTATATAATTATGTGTCTAATTAGTATATTTTATAAATATTTGAAAATCATATCAAAAGATTTTTATTTCTTTTAGCTAAGTGTTTTACTAACTTAGTTTAATTTAAATCATAATTACGATTTTGAATTAATTAGTTCATGTTTAAATTAATTATATTATTATCAAGTTAATTATTTTATTTCGTTAAGAGTAAGAAACTCGTTAATTAATTAATATTAAATTCATCTTATTTATTTATTTATTTATATTTTTCGGCCACTTTCTCCAAGTAAATCTGATTTGGTTACTTTTGTAATCCTAATCGGTTATAATTGCAATTCTTTTGGCCAAATCCTCAATTCAAAACCTAGCCATTTTATTACAATTCTAACCCTTTTCCCACCTTGCATTCAAATTTTTTTTTAAAGACCAAAGTTGGGCCAACCTTTAGCCCAACTTCAGTCAGCCCATATCCACTCTGACCCAGCCCAAAGCAAAGAAAACTATGCCCCATATAATTACAATACATACATCAAATAGACAACACCAAATGGACCCCACCCATATACCCTTTGTTCTTTTTTTTCTTCCAGCAAAAACCAAGCAACGTGAATAACAGAGCAATACACGGAAAGCAATCGACGACGTCAATCCAAATAGACGGAAAGCGATTCACGGCGTCTATGTAAAGCACATGTAATTTTGTCCTTGTAGCAGGCGGCAGACACGTTTTCCTTCCATTCCCTCTTCCGGAATGAGTAAAAACCTCAAGAGAAAAGGTGTTTATCCGAATTGGTGCAAGAAATTTATGGCGTTTGAATTTCGAATTCCCACTCGAATTCATCCATTTTCCCCCTCGAATTCATCCATTTTCCCCCCTATTTGGAACCCTAATTTCTCCCCTATAAAGACTTTACCTTCTTCACTGTGTTAGGGGGCCGAATTTATTTATTTTTTAGCTGGGGGAACATATTAGAGAAAGAGGTTGGAAAAATAAAAAAGTCAGCTTGAATTAGGAAACAATACTGTGAGCTACTAGGTATATAGTTGGATACAAATATTTAGGAAATAGGTTTCGAGGTTATAGAGATTGGAAATCAAACTTCTGCTCCCGTTTGACTCTGCTCTGTTCATCGAGGCTCTCGGAGTCATATTCCAGCGGTGGTGAAGTCGTCTCCTCTTCGTCTTGTTCTAGTTCGCTGCCCCGAAAAAAGTATACTTCCTCACTTTCTTTGTTAGTTCTCTTGCGTGTTTTATCTTCAGCCTATTGTTGGAGTAGTTAATTTGGCTCAATGTTTCTTTGTCTTGTTTGGAATTTCAGTTTTTCCAATCTTAGTATAGTTGAGATTTTTTTTTTTTTCTAATGATAGTATAGTCGTTTACTTGGTATTTGCTCAACATTTTTTTTTCTCTATGGATGTTATTTTTATGCCTATTTGTGCCGGTGCGTAGCATGGAATAGCAATATTTCTATGATTAGTTATTTGGAGGCCGCTATTTTCTTCCTTTGCTTAAAATGATTTAGTTGGCTATTGCCTCCAATATTTTGACCCTCTAGTATAACAAGTTGTCCTCTTTAGTCCCCCATGGATAAAATTTAGTTTTGTTATTGCTTGAAATGGAATATTTGTCTAATATGCAGCATGCTTTCCCTCTCTTCTTATTTTGAGCTATGTTGGTTGCTTATTATTTACTTATCATGGTGTAATCTATTCTTATTTTGTCCATGTGCAGCCTCTATTTTGTTGTTTTATTCGGTGATAGTTTTTCTTGAATATCATGCCTTTGAACAAAGTACAATCACTTCCTTGTTTACATTTCAAAGTTACCCAAGAAGTGTCCCTTTAGCATTTTGATTGGTTTGTTCAATTCTTATTTATTTAGGATTATTGTGATCTATTATCTTTAGAAAGCATGTTTTGGAGTTATGGTCTTTCCTTGAATTCTTGACATGTGATTTACAACGACCCATAATGTAACCTTTTTTTTATTTTTTATTTTTTTTATTTTTTGTTAAAGAGCTTGTTCTATACTTTGTTTGCTTGCACGAAGATCAATAACTCTTCTTATTCAATTTTTCTTATTTGTTCCATGATTTCTAATTTCTTATCCTCGTTTTCGTTGCATGTGAAATGCTATCCGAGCCTATTTTGGACTCTACTCTTGCATATCCTCGAATTGTCTCAAGTCACCCTCATATTCGGTGAAAAAGAAGCTGAAACAGGCCCCGGAAAAATCCCAAAAATAGGCTGTATACATATTGTATACAGCAGTATATATCGATATACATTGAAATACAGGTTGAAAACAGAGACGCAGGTGTCCGGGGGTCCAAAAATATATTACATACATTTGTATACATTAAGTTACAGGTTCTGGGCGCCGTATACAAGAATATACAGCCGTATATGGAAGTCGTATACGCTGCATAAAGGCAGTGGAAAATGGGCCAAGGGCCCAAAAAAAATTGAATTTGGGCCAAAAGCCCCCCAAATTTGGCCTAGCTTCTTTCTTTGTTTTATTTGTTTTCTAACTAACTTTTTTTTTATCTAATTTGGTTTAACTTAATTAATTCCCCAAAAAGATGAACATTCTTTATGTTAGTTTATTTTAATTTTTACCGACTCTCATGCTTTTATTGAATATTTAGTCAAAATTTTATATTGTCATTTTCAATTCATTTAAAAAGGTTTCATGCTTTAATTAATCAAGTTGGTTCAAATTATTTTTAAAATGATGTAAAAGGATAAACTCTTTTAAAAATTTTTCTTTTTTTTCTTTTTTTAAAATTCCATTCAAGTGCAATTTAATTCAATTGTTTCACTTCGGATCCTTTTCTCTAAACAAAAAATAAAAATAAAATGTGTCATTCATCTAATTGTTTTTCTCAAAATTAATTAAATATTGTAATTTATTTAATTACTCTCATGTTAAATCTCTCAAAATCAGTCAAAATCATTTTGGTCAAATCGCCGGTCAACCGCAAGTTAGCGGGCATTCCGAGGGCCTAACACCTTCTCGGAATGTACATTGAACTTCGAACCCCTTTTCAATTGATTTTATCTGTTTTAAATCTTTTGAAAAATCTTAAATTTTTTCTTGATTTTTTTTAATAAAAATTAAGTGGCGACTCTGTCCTTTTGGAAACCCGATTTCTCTTAAACCATAAGTTTAATCGGCTTTTCGAAAACTCAATCAGTTTTCCTTATTTATATTTTTAAATAAAACAAATTTTTATTTCTTAATTTGTTTTATTTTGTTTGAATTAATTAATGCCTGCAAAATGAGCCCATATTTTGGTAACCCGTCCATATTTTAATGGGTTGGGTGAGTGATTTTTTACACGGATAAAATATGGGTTGATACCCATATTTAACCCATAAAAATATGGGTAAACTATGGGTAAACTATGGGTAAAGTATGGACTAGCCAAGTGGGTTAAGCTTCCAACTTTTGTTTACTCAAAATTCATGATATCACTAAAATTGTTGTAACTTCTCTTCCTTTTTATGTCATAAAAACCAATTATTCTTCTCTATAATTGAAAAGATGAAGTATTTGGCCCTCCAAAATATATATATTTTAAATGTACAATTCCTTTGTTAATTATAATTATATTTTTTATTTGTTTAATTTTGTATTGGATAATAAACAATAGTGTAAAATAAGAAAATCATGTATTAGTATTGACATTGCTTAAAGTGCATTAAGCATGTTTTAGTTCTAAAATGTAAATACATTTACTTTGAAATTTAAAATATTTTCCCCTTGTTATTATATAAATTTATTTTATATTGAAAAGCTATAGGAGTTTTTTTTTTTTTTTTTACTTTTATGATACAATATGACTAAATAAAGTATTTTAAACAATTTTTATCTAAAAAAAAGACTCAAATATTTTCTCCATGTTGAATTCTTAAGTAGAGAACTATTTACTCATGAAAATATGGGTAAACTAGTCTTTTCCCCAACTCATTTGTTACCCAATCAATTTTTACCCATATCAAATATGGGCGGGTTGAATTATTACTCATTTTATGTTAACTCATTTTCAACCCGCCCAAATTTGAGCCCAACCCGCTCATTTGCCACCACTAGAATCAACCATGTTTCAATATTAGTTTTGTAAGATTGTCTTCAATTATTTGAATTGTTTTATTAGACATTTCAAGCTCAAACTAACTAGATTATCAACTAATTAAATTTTAAAAAAAATATTATCTTAACTTTGAATGTCTTCTAAAGTAACATTCATATAACATTGATTTTAATGTAACACAATATTTTTACAAGTAAAAAAATGATTCTCTAATTGGCATATTCATTCTAGTGAAGTCTTAATTTTATTTTAAAACACTTTTAGAATAACTTTGATATATTGTGTAACAATTGACTTTATTGAAAAGGTTTTCAAAATTATGATCAATAAGAGAAATTTAAATATTTGTGTTATTATGTAACGTACAACAATTTATATATGCGTATACTTGTCTTACAAAACACTACAAGAAATATTATACTTTCAATCGAAAAAAATAAAATAATTATCAAATTATAATTAATTTTAAAAAGCAAAAATAATATATATATTATATATATATATTATTATTATTATTATTATTATTATTTTAAATGTAAGATTTTTTTCTAAATTTTGGCTTTAGATCACCCTTTTTACTGAGCAACCCTGGCAATAGATTAAGAGTAGAATTAAGAAGTAAAATTGTCAAAGCAATTCAAATCAAAGAATGTAGCTTCTTGTTTAAGATTCTTAGTTATTATATTGGAAAGAAAATAAGAGTTGGTTTGTCCTCAATAATAATCAGCACAAGGACAAACAACCATACTTATTCAAGAAATCTTATAAAATTTGGTGACTTTTAAATAAAAAGAAAGTAATTCTTTTGAAAGTTTTGTTGACAAGAAAATTAAGACAAGGAACGTAAAGTTCGTATCGTAGGCTCCAGTAAACAGACAACATATATTACGTGGATGATGAATCTGAATCAAGATCTTTTATTTGTGAGTCAGAGCCAATATAACACAATGTCGCATATTTTATGTTTGGATTCAGGCCCTTGGATGTGAATTGCTTTGAGATAAAATCGGGCTTAAGTTCACATGATGAATTGGGCTACAAACGGGCTTTAGAAGCTTATATATATTGGACAATTAATCTCCCAATATAAATGTTTGTAAGGACATGTGCACAAATAACTTCTTCTTTTTTGTGGTCTTTAATTTTTATCTCTCAATTTGTGATCTCTAATTTAGTAAAAGTTGTATCAACTTTTTAAGATATAAAATTCTAAAACTGAATTTTGTTCCAAGGTACAAGTTATGCCCTAAAAACACAAGATCAATTTAAAAACATCATGTCTAAGAAGTTCATACACTGAAATATGCTTTGGACATAATTAAGGTCAACCCGTGCGGCCGTGCCTTATAGAGCATAACATATGCCTAGCATTTTATTGTTTTTTTCTAATATTAAAGGTAAAAGTTTGTTTTGTGAATTAGATAGCTCTAAATACGTTTCAAAGCAAACATTCTCTAAAAAAAAAAAAACTAGCGAAATTAAGTAATAATTAAGAATACTTTTGATAATAAATTTTAATTAAATGAATAGTACAAATAAAAATTAAAGACCACTATATACAACAAGGATTACTTAATCAACCTAGGGTTATCGTGAAATTTAGGATTAATTAGCTTGTTAATTAAGAGACCTTTTAAACACATTAATTTGATCATAAGAAAGCCATCTTATTCCTCTAGAACCTTGATTATATTTATCTATCACTTTTCTGTTAAAGCTACACTTCTTTTTTCCCTTCTTAATAAATTATTTATTAGCCTATCATGTGTATGACTTAAAATTCATGAACTGAATTGGATTCTTAATCCGAAAGAACACGTTTAGCGGGCCCTATAGGCCCATTTCAGAAGAACTTTCCCTCTAAAATATTCACACATTATTGTTCATGTTAGTTTTTTCACATGATCAAATTACGCATATACCCTTCCGTAACCCATTCCCAGTAGATTCAACTGAACATATTATTTTAAAGTCAGTTTAATTCTAATTTCAGCAATTTTAAATCTTCGTTCGTCTATAATGGAGACAACATGACAAATAATTAGCTTCAGGTAACGGTAGAGACATTAAAAGAAAACGTCACAAAAGTATAATCCACGCTATCTTTAGTTGATTTTAGATTAAATTAGAAAAAAGAAAATCAGGAAAGCGACCGATCAAAGAGCTAGGAAAAGATATAAGCTTTCTATACTTTAATTTCTTATTTCATATTAGATGATAGTGACACTAGATGAATGATTGTCACCTACAAGTCTCCTAATTCTAGTGTCTAATAAAGGATTGGATGACACGAAAAAATTCTTAGGTATACTAATTAGTACAATTGAGGTCATTCCATATTTAAGTTTAATCTCAAATTAATTGTTGAAAACGTGTATTGTTAATCGATTTACATAGTTGAATAATGATATATATAATTAAGAAAAGGTCACGAAGGCAAGTTAAAGTCCAAAAATAAAATACGACTGTGTTTGACGCATGGAGGGAAAAAAAACGAGTCTTAGTATAAGAAGATCTAATTTGTTGTAGACCTAAATATTATTAAGCAAAAAATTAAGTACTCCCTCAAATTATTTGTCTTTCATTCTGAAATAATTATCTCAAATTATTTGTCATTTTAAAAATTTAAGACAAAATTCATTATTCTATTCTCAAATTAATTATTCTTGAAAACTATAAGCATGCACCTTAATTATAAGAGATGACACATAGATAAAGTGAATATCAAATGAAAAGATATTATATATTAAGACACAAATAAGGGTAAAATAGTCACAATCTCACCTAATTAATATTTTCTAAGAGACATGTGTGAGAGAAACACGACAAATATTATGCTAGAGGGAGGAAGTTTTCCTCCCTATAGTCCAAATTAAGTGAATTGGTGAGATATAACAAACCTTTTAAGAAAAATATTATTTAAGGACATAAATCAAATAATACTTCCTACTATTATCCATTTGATTATTCCTAAAATTCTCTTAAAAGTAAACTAGTTTTTTAAAAAATCATTAAGTGAAAGGGTATATATGAAAAAAAATTCGAACAATTTTTTGGAATTTTGAATAATTTATTTATTTAAACTAAAAAATAATAATCTCACTAATTCACTTAATATGGACTAGAGTAATTAAAAAAAAACATAAATATGGTAAGTAGGGATAAATATGGAAATACAAAAAGTTAGACAAGACTTGGAAAGTGATGCACCGTCGAATTTTTGAGTGCATAGATCATCAAGGAATACAGTATACCCAAAGAAAGAATCCTAAACCTTTTTTGAGTAGAAAACGGTTCCATTATATTATATGTAACTATTTTCCCTTCCAATCTTATCAATGCACTATTAAAACCCATTATTTCCCCTCTTATAAATACAACAAAAAACAAATATAACATATCAAATATCAATCAATACCATAGGAGAGAAAAAAAAACATATGTCAATGTCAAGTAGTATGATGATGATGAAGCCATCACATAATGCAACTTCAACATTACTAGTAGACTCAGGTATTACCAGATGGAATTCACCAGTCCCTTATCTTTTTGGCGGGATAGCAATTATATTGGGATTAATCGCGTTAACGTTATTAGTCGTAACTTGTTCATACAAGAAACCTTCAACGGAAGAATCATCATCCCGTTCAATCAACGTTAACGATTCGGATCGCGGTCAAGCGGTAGAGTTGATGAAGCCGGAGATGGAACCAAAGTTTGTTGTGATCATGCCCGGAGATTACAACCCTACGTGGTTAGCCATGCCGACTTTGCCTATTCGCTACGGTCCTGACCAAGTCTAAGCCTGGATCAGCAGTTCAAAACGAACAATATCACATATTATGTTAAATGTATTTTTGGATTGACTATTTTTTTTTTTTGATAGCTTGATTTGTGAAAACGTGTACATAAGGGGTGGTATATTTTTTGTTTCAACTAATTAACAGCTAGTAGTATATTTTTTGTATCAACTTCTTGTCATTCAATTTTATTTTATTTTATTTTATAGCTAAAGAAAAGAATATGGATCAATTATTGTTTATTTGAATGTCAAGCAAATTAATTTAGGGCTTAATTTCTGCATTAATTAAAGCAACCGAAGCACCAATGTCCATAGTTAATTTGAGTAAATATATAATAATTGAAGCAACGAGACCCTGCCACAATAAATTAAGCCAAAGAACAACAAAACAGAGAACATTAATTCTTCCAATATTATTTTAAAGTTACATTACACTTCTTTTGAGGAGATAAACAATCAACTTGTAGAATAGAAAACATATATAATTAGGCTTTAGATGGAAATTTGATTGTAACTTTGGGTGGAAGTTTTATTGATTAAATTCTGGCGCTGCTTCTTTTCTTTAAAAAAATCCCTGTGAAACTAGTCAATAATTCTTTGAGATGTTTGCTTAGTTACGTAATTTATCCTTAAAATATTATATATGACATTTATGCTCCCTTTCTTTCAATTTACGTGACATAGTTTGAATTTTGAGAGTTAAAAAATTTAGGTTTGACCGTAAATTTAGGTATGAAATCTTCAAGTTTTTTAAAATAAATTTTATATATTTGAAAACTATATAAAAAATGTTATAAGTCACAACAATTAACAATTCAAAATATTAAAAAGAATATGAAAAATATACTATGGTTTGAATCTCGAAATTCAAAAAGTGTCACATAAATTGAAGAAATATTTCTTTAATCTTTTTTTGAGTTGCCTTATTGAAATTCTAGATTCAGCACACTAGAATACTATCCTCGAGTTAGATTTTTAGGTGGCTTATCTTTCTTTTCCCCTTTAATGTTGTTGAGGGAGAAGGGATATAATGTGAAAAGTTTTGATAGACATTAACGTGACGCAAAGCCTACCGCAAAACAAGGGAAAAGGAAAAATATACCTTCAAATTATCGTAAATGGTATGTAGATATCCTCTGTCATACTTTTGGGACATTAATGCCCCTGCCGTCTAAAAATTAAAGCATATATGCCCTTCACTCTAACAGAAGACTAAATAGGGACACGTGGCACAATCTTATCCGTCCATTCGATATTTAATAAATGTCGGATCGGTAGATAAGATTATGACGCGTGTATGTCCGTTAGTATAAAGGGTATATATGCTCTAGTTTTTGGACGGCAGGGGTACCAATGTCCCAAAAATATGACGGAGGATATTTGCGTACCATTTACAATAATTCGGAGATATTTATCCAAAATAATGTGAGGGAGTTTGGAATTGAGATTTTAATTAAGAGAAAGTTTGGTGCATTGAAAGAAGGAATAGGTAGAAGGGGGGACCAATAACTCATTTGTGTCATGAGAGACTCATGAGTCGTGATTAAAGGCTATTAGAGTCTTTCGAAAATAGATTCTCTATTTTCAGGGTTAAGGTAAGGTCGTATATTCAATTCTTTTCAAATTTTATTTATGAAATTTTACTGGGTATAATTTACTCTTTTTTTGGTTTTCCACCCGGTACTAAATTCAGATCGCGCACTGCAGGGCTCCTTCGGGGGTGGCTCTCCCAACATGATTTTCTTCATACCCAGGGCCTGAGCCCAAGACCTTTGGTTAAGGGTGACACACTCTCACCAGTGCACCACAACCTATGTTGGTATAATTTACTTTTGTTTGCCACAATGAAATTTCTACACCTCTAAGAAATGTGAAGTGCGCGCCTACAATAGTTAGGTTAATCAGTGTATAGTTTTTTATGGACTTGAAAAATAATTTGAATGAATAGTTAATATTAAGGGTAAAACAAAAAAAAAAAAATTTAAAAATTGATATGCTAAAATGTATATGTATAAGTGAAAACATATTTTTAGTATATCAAACAAGTAAAAATTTAGAGAAAGAAGGGAGTGTTATTTATTTTGATCTTAGCAAGAGGGTTAATTAGGTGAAATCGAGCTTTCCAGACAATTACTCCAACAATTAATTGCACCTTTTGTTATGCCCTGGCCATTTACTCGGACTAGCTAGATCATTTTTTTTTTGGAAGACATCAAATATTATATTTAGATCATATAATCCACTGATCTAGAATGATCGTCAAAAAATAAATTTTTGCTAAAAATACAAAGTAAAACTTCGATATATAGGCATTTACATGACCGCAAATTCTAAGCTAATTATAGGAATTAATCAAGGGTGGCCAATGAATAAATTGAAAATGAATTGGATTGCAATCCGTACATGAATATGGCGGGTAAAATTGAATTGAAATTGATTTATTAATATGGAAAATTGAAACGAAAAAGGCATGGTGGAGGGAAGAGGAATTATAACCGCACATAGTAATTTTTAGCCCAAAAACATCTAGGTCTAGCATCTTAATTATTGGACCAAATGGCAACATCTTTTGATCCAATTGGTAATGATCACTTCACCACCAATTGGATTAAGTTGATTTTATTTTATCCTTAAGACAATATTAATGTCATCTTAACTCATGAGTCGATAAGCACTTGTGATGTGAAGTAAATTATTGAAAGAATCAACTTAATCAAGAAATGACCAATGGGCAGGGAGGCATATGGATTAGGTATTGGAAAGACTACTAATTAGAGGTATAAGTAGAGATAATCAACGGATCATTTAGTTGAATTTAAGCGGATTAAAATAGATTAAGTCATAAAAATATAAGTTGTGTTATGTTAATTAGATTACCAAAACGATGAGTCTGTTACGCATGATTCAATTTGAGTTCCAACGAAAACAACGTGCTTGGAAAATGAATAAGGGAGTAACTAATTAAGTAAAAAGTATTTTCCTGCATTCATTTTATTTGTCTATTATTAAAAAAAAAATAGATTTTTTACTTTTAATATTTATCATTTTTAATATATTACTAATAAAAGATTATTATTATTATTTTCAATTTTTATCCTTAGAATAAGTTATTTATTTTTTAAAACCTAATACTAAACATCAACTAACAAGTGCATAATGATAAAATATTTATTACAACTATTATTTTTTAATGAATGCGTAAAATTCAAAATAAACTAGTAAAATTGAACCAACGAAGAGAGTATAATGTGAAATTTACTGTTAATGAAGCGGGAGAGGGACACTAAAGAGTCAATTAGAGGATGTTACATTTACACCACTACCACTTTAATTTGACATTAATATACTCCTATCACTTAATTCCACCCACTAATTTTTTTTTGGCTATGTTTATTTTAGTTATATCTGAAATTGATGGTAATTGACTTATTGACCTTATTAGTCTTTTCTGTTTTCCCTGGATCTTCCAGAAGTAATCATAAATGGAAAATGTAGTTCAGTTTCTCCTCGCAGAACAAAATTCTTGCTGTAGTCAAGCTTTTTTGATTAATTTTAGGTAGCGGTGGTAAAATCAAATCCAATCCGTTCAACTTGACCCAATCTATTTAGGTTTGAGTTGGTTATTGACCCGTCCATTTGTTAGCTCAATCCATTTTTAATGGGTTTATATGTAACTCAAATTGATTTATGAGAAATTTTGTCAAAATAATTTATTTTTTAAAAAACTTTTTATTTTATTTTATAGGTTATATATAGTTATATTGAAGAAAAAAAACAATTTTGTTAGGTCCTAAAAGCTTATAAAATAGCAAATAAAGCTATTAAAACTTAATAAAAATTGAACAAATTGGGTTATCCGTCACCTAACCTATTTTGACCCAACCTATTTTGGCCCAAATAAATTTGGGTTGGGTTGGGTCTTGACCCATTTATTGTTTTGATCCGTCTAAATTTAACCCAACCTGCCCAATTACCACCCCTAATTCTAGCTTATAAATTCTATAACCTCCATGATGGAGGTTTAACTACCCAAAAAAAAGTTCGATAAATTCTAAACTATTTATAAGTCAGTTTGATTAACTTAACCAAATACTTATTCTTTTTTTTCATTATCACATAAATTCGGTTAATTTAAGCGCATATTTTTCCTTTTAAGACTTCAAATATATGATGTATGATTACAATCTTTCACAAGTTTCTTCTCTTGTTGACAAAAGGAAAGAAAAGAATAAAGTAGAATAAAACTATTGGCAGACAATTTTTTGTTTGGGGTTGGTGGAACATACGCGGTGACTCAGAAACGTAATGTTTTAATTATGCGGAGTACTATTTATCCATTACATATTATTTTGTATAATCATTATATTGTACAACAAATTATCAAAAGGATCAGAAACCTTTTTAGAGCTAGGTAGCCAACTAATATTAATGGCATATTAGCCATTTCATATAGTGTAGTAGTGTACCACTTGCTTTAGTTTTTTTTTTTTTTTTTACAGAGAGTTATGAGACTATAACTAGTCAGAAATTGCATGAGAAATTTCTTCGATCTGGGATACCGCGCAATGAAACAGATTCAACGACCTCCATGGGTCCAAAGGAACTCCATTTTCCTCTATTCGGTGGTTTAGCATTAAACTTGGCACTTGTCCTCTTCGATTATTAGTATGGTAGAATAGTGTTCCGTTTTATTTTTGGAAGAATTAATTTAAGTCTTACACAATTGTGAGAAGATTAATTTTTTTTTAAAAAATGTAATTTTATATTGGCTCAAATCGAATTTTAACCTATCTATTTATTAAGTGACACATCGCAAATCGAAAAGGAGATTAGAGGAAATGGAGGGGAAGGAGCAATTGAAAAAAGGAGCCACTTCCAAAAATGTCATGGAAGTATTCCCTTCCAATTCCATATTAGTTGTAACAATACTAAAAAAATTGAATATCTACCACAAAATACTTGTCACTTTTAAAAATTATATTAGAATTATAACAATTCATATGGAGATGATCATTAAATATATTGCTTAATCAAACTATAATATTAATGGTAGAAAAGCCAGAGCCCAGAACAGAGTGCTTGCTACTGTCAAATTCATCTTCTTTTTATTTATATTTTTTATGCTCCACTGAAAGCAACGTGATTGAAATTGGACGAGGGAGTAAGTAAAAAGTACTTTTTATTTATATTTTTATGTCAATAATTGTTTTCTTAATAGGTGTGTCAATTCAAAAGTGAACAAGTAATTAAGGACAGATGGAGTATATAAGATTTTTAAAATTTGTGGTTTCATATCATTTAATCTTGTAGTCGTAAATATAACGAAGTATTCTTTTTAAAACGAACTTAAAAAGAAAAAGCAAAACAGATAAATTAAAATAAAAAGCAATAAATGCGATTTTTTTACTGTTAATTAAGGCGGAAAGGGTACAATGAGTCAATTAGAGAAAGTTACACCACAACAACTTAATTAACATTTTTTATTAAGTGGAAGACCTAAACTAATAATTCCACATTACCCACTTCCACTCATTATTTTTTTACTCAAATAACACATTTTTGGGGCTATGTTTATTTTAGTTATTTTTGAAGTTGATGGTAATTGACTTATTGACCTGGGTCTTTTCTGTTTTCCTTAGAGCTCCAATATTATGCAATCATAAGTGGAGAATGTAGTTCAATTTTTCCACTAGCTATATCTTTTTCATATTTTATGTTCCTTTTTTTAAAAAAATATATATTTTTTCTTATTTTCTTTTCCTGTGAGGCTCAAACATGCCATCAAATTTTGAAGAAAAAATTACTTATGTCATCCGTTAAAAGTTTGGCTTATCTATGTCAAACTTTTACGAATGGCATAGATGAGCCTTTTTTTCCTTTTAAAAAATAATTTAATTAATGACGTGGCTGAATAATAATTGACCATCTGTAAAATAATTTTGCAAAATCGAAACTGTTTTCCATTAACAAATAATGGCATGGATGACCTTTTTCTTAAACGAAAATAACATAAATGAGCCAAATTTTTAAATGAACATTTTCTCAAAATTCCATGACATATTTAAGCATTTTGCATTTCTTTTACTTATCACTTTTCCATATTTCACATCAATTCTTATGCCAACATCTAACTAAATAGTGCAACTGTTCTTTAATGTAACAATAAAACTTTGACAATCTTGTTGAGTAGCGAAGTAGTATTCTTTATTAGTCAAAGCATGTTGAAAAATAAAGCAAGCAACATTACGTATATAGATTAAAAATATATATACATATAATAATGAGCCGTTTGATATGCTTGATTTTTTTTAAAAATAATATATATATTTTTGTTGATAAATGACTTAGACTGAATTGTTTTTATTTTTTTATAAGAAAAATAATAGTACTTAAATTAAAAGTAACAAGGAACATGATGAATGACTTACATGAAATGGAAAGAAAGTTGGAGCCTTAGCCCTTAGAGGTTTTATTTGGAAATGACATTTTGAGAATTAAAAGTATAATACGGATAAAAAAAATTAAAATCAAATTAAAAGTACTTATAAGCTGGCAAATCATAAATTGAGATGACCAACTTATTAGATTTGATTAATTTAGCTTATAATAAGCACTTTAAGTCTAAAAATGTATATAAATCAATTTAACCAATTTATGAACTTAATTAAATACGCTCATAATATTCTTGTGCATTTTTGTTTCTTTTTTATTTATTTATTTATTTATTACAGAAGTTCGTTTAATTTAAACGCATATTTTCCTTTTAAGACTTAAGATGCATGAAGTATGATTACTATCTTTGACAAATTTCTTCTCTTGTTGACAAAAAGAGAAAAGAAAAAAAGTAGAATACAATTACCAGACGATTTTCTGTTTGGAGTTGATGGAACGTACGCGGTGGCTTGGAAACGTAATGTTTTGGCATCAATGAATTTATGATTCATTGTGTTCACACGAAATTGAAGAAAAAAATATTTTTTTGTTGTTTTAACTAAATTTAGTACAATATAGGAAAAATTACTTATGTTTTTCTTATTTCTAATATTCTCTTTTATTTCTAAAAATCTCTAAAATTCATTATTTCTCTCCTAATTTTAAATTATTTTATAATGTATCCGACCTACACATTATGTATCCGGTTTATTTTATAATGTAGCCGAACTAGTTTTTAATGTATCCGAGCTACATATTATGTATCTGGTTTGTTTTACTTTTTTAGGGATTAATTAATGTAATTACAAATTAAATAGGAATAGATTGTAATTTCATATTAAAACTCTGTGATTTCTAAAATTTATACCAATAATAGATCAAGACAAAAAAGTTAAATAAATTTATTTTATTTGGAAAATGTTGGAAAGAAGTGTACGGAAACAATGGTATGGCATGAATCATAGTTATGATGCTGATGCATAATGAGTTACAGTAATATTACAGCTAAATAATCCGTGACATTATGTACACATAAAAAAAATAGAACGCCTACTCTTTTCTCTCTTTTTTTTTGTGTGTCAATTATTTTTTCTCCTGTGCTACAAATAGGAAAAAAGATAAACATTTGGTAAATGGAAAAAAAGTAAAATTTCTAAACCATATCCGACTAATAAATCATTAAATTTTAGGACGAAAATTAATATATTCATTGAGAAACTTATTTAGAGCTAGTGGCATATTAGCCATTTCATAGAGTGTAGTGCTTGGGGCACAAGTTGTGTTACCTCTATAAGTTTTATCTTCCATTTCTCATCTGAGTTATTTCAATACTTTTGTTGTTGTTGTTGCAGAGTGAAAGTTATGAGAGACACACCAACAAATTCAACCATTTGCCTAGATCCAAATAATACTAGTTCATTTTGGCAATGGAAATCACCTCTTCCTTACCTATTTGGTGGTTTAGCATTAACATTGGCACTCATTATTGTGGCTCTTTTACTCCTCGTATTTTCCTTCTATCAACCGTGGTCTGACGAAGAAGAAGACAAATCTGCAAGTAGGGGGAACAACAGTACATCAATGGCGGAGATGTCTCCGAGGATCATCGTTATAATGGCCGGTGAACGGAAACCCACACACATCGGAGTTCCGATTTCTTCATCTGATAAATGTCCTCATTGACTAATTAATTAATACTAGTCGATCCATCGTCTCTTTCTGATCCTATATATCTAAAAGTTTTGTTATATATATAATATATTCTCCTAGAACCAATTGAATTTGGCGGGTTTGCATTTGTAATTTTCTTCTGGAGTTGTAGGATATATGTAAAAACAATCTCTCTCATAGTTTATATGAATCAAATCAAATTACGATTTCTGTGTTATAAATATGACTACTTAACTTTGATAAGAATTACTTCATGGGTTCATCTTTGATCAATTGGCAGAGGATTTTATGTTTAGGGTTGGTGGAACGTACGCGCGCGGTGGCTCGGAAACCTAATGAAGTAATTCTTCTCACTTTACATTGTTTGTTTGATTATAACTTGGCACGATTATTTTTTTTGAAAAAATATTGTGATATTAAATTAAAATTTTGACTCCAAACTCAATTTATGGGATTTCATTGGTATGTTATTGACCTTAAACTAAATAAATAACGTGAAATATACTAATATGTCCATTAATCATATAGTACTGTACATTTCAAAATAGAAAAGCTAACCAACAAAAAAAAGGAAAGAATTTATTAAAAGAAAAAAACAAACAAAAAAAAGTAAGATAAACAAATTTAAAGGAGTATATAGGTTAATTCAAATAAACTTGTTAAATTACTAATATAGGAAACAAGTAAATAAAATATAAAAGAAAAGGTAGATTTTTTTTTTTCCTATTTATTTTAATTGATCGAACATGTGAAATCAATGAAATAAAGGAATTGTGCAGTTGGAAAATGTTGGGAAGAAGTGTACGGAAAAGTTGGTATGGCATGAATCATAGTGATGATGACTAATGCATAATAAGTTACAGTAATATGCCAACTAAATAGTCCAATTCAAATGTGACATTGTGTACACAGTCTGTGCTAATTGTTTTTCCTATTGTGCTACAATATTAGAAAAAGAAAAAAAAAACACTTTTGGACATAAAGCTTTAAATGAAAAAAAAAAGAGTAAAATATTTAAACCATATCCACTAATGAACCATTATATTTTAGGACGAAAATTAATATAGTCATTGTACAAAATTAAAAGGAAAAATTACTGAAATACACGTTTTATATTTCTCTTATTTTCAATATCCCTTTCTATTTCTAAAAATCTTTAAAATCTCTTATTTTTTTAATGTATTCGAGCTACATATTAATGTATCCGAGCCAATATTTAATGTATCCGAGCTACATATTATGTATCCGGTTTATTTTATAATGTATCCGAGATAGTTTTTAATGTATCCGGTTTATGTTATAATGTATTCGAGATCCTTTTTAATGTATTCAAGCTACATATTATGTATCCAGTTTGTGTTACTTTTTAAGAGATTAATGTAATTACAAACTAAAGAAGGATAGATTGTAATTTCATATTAAAAATATGTGATTCCTAAAATTTATCTTTTTTTTATATTTACCATTCAATTAATGGAATTCTTAATTACTTTACATTTTTAGTAGAATAGGTTGAGAATAATAAAAAGGTAATAGTGAATTTATATCTATAAGTATTTTATTAAAAATATATCATACCCCTATAATTCACTTAGTAGGTACCGGGAGTACAAATTAAAAGAAAAAAAAATGCAGAGTGAGAAATGAGGAATAATGGAGTAATAATATTAATTACATATTGGATTGACAATAATGTATAGACAGACACACATCCCACAACAATATCCCTCTTCTACAGTTCTTTGTGAACACCAAACTTGATGACTTCACTAGTCATCCAAAAAGCTTCTTTTCTTTCTATTTTAATGGAATTATATTCTTGTTTCTTTTTATAATAAGATTTGTTATAGATAATTACCATATCTACTAAGTAAAATAGTTTGATAAGATGGTGTGTTGGAAGTATATCTAGAAGAGCTAGATGTTCTTTTCACTCTATTTTTGTTTTTATATAGTTTTATGCCTCATTGAAGTGATATATATGAAGTTACTTTAATTTGAAAGTGGTTTAAAATGGACAAAGGGAGCAAGTAAAAAGTAGTTTATGCTTCTTTTTTCCCGTGAAAAAGTAGTCTGCGTGAAATTCATTGTAAAATGAGGGGATAATAAGTCAATTAAGAGAGGAAGTTACAATACCACTTTTTCTTTTTTTAAGTGGAACGCATAGACTCATTATTCGATACCCTGGAACAATTTGAAGTTGATCCACTTTGTTAGTGTTTTTTAAATATTAGACACTTTTTTTGGCTGATTTAACTTTTGCAGTTGATGGTAATCGAATTGTATTGTCCCATTTTATATGTTTTATTTGAACAGATGATCTATCAGAAATAATTTTTGATTTTTATAAGATAGAAGCCAGAAGGTGAGATGACATATATTTTACCTTTTTCAGGCTTCGCTTGTGAAAATTACACTAAATAGATTATTCATAACTCATTTATTGACTCAAGTCTCTTATGTTTTACTATTTGTAATTTTGTAAACAATAAGTGTTGACACCACAGTTTAAACCATATTAATTCTAATTTTTAGAATTTGTTTAATTATAAACATATTTCTTTTCTTTTCTAGTTCTAGATATAACACAAATAAAAAGTATTTGACGATTTCTAGTATGGATCATTTTTTTTTTTTTTTTATTTTGGCATTGCAACAATTTTTAGTATGGATCATTTTGGAATTATATATTTAACTAAAATAATTAGTGAAACTGCTAGAGTTGCGGGCTTAACCTATGTCCAAATTGATTCTCAGTAAAAATATATGACCCGACCCGGTTGAGTTGGTAGAGTGCGGTGGCTCGGCAATGTCATCAAAATTGTAAAATAAGTATTGAGCACTAGAAAATGTTGGTTAGTCTAGAAACTTGGTATTGCATGAAGATTTATATTCCATTGAGTTACAGTAATTATATACCTTTTTCTTTTCCTCACTCGTTGGTATTCATTTTAAGATCCAACTAATTCAAATTTATGTCGAGAATTTTATTTATAACATAAATCATTATCTAACAAATACGATTTTATATTCATAATTCAAATTTAGTATCTAAAAAAAAAAAAAAAAACTTCTCACGTCACCGCAATTTTTGGCAGTAAGATAATCCGTTTCAAAAGCGACATTGTACTGTAATTTGTACCCACATAAAGAAGTCTCTTCTTCTTTCAGCGGCAGACACTTTTTTGCTAATTATTTTCTTGTCCTACAATATGGAAAATGTGTTTTAAGTTGATTATCAAATCTGCTTCTTCTTTCCATATCTCAACCCACCAAAATATTTTAAATAAAGTATTTTAAAAAAAATCAAAGCTAGGGGCGTTATCTATTAGATTCATGTGGTCAAAATACATATCTTTTAACTTAATTTTGTTGTCACCACTCACTACAGTCAGTTGTGGAACTACTGTATCGCAAGGGATTTATAAAAAAATTACATATATAAACATCGCATCAGAGGTTTAAAGTACTTCATTCGTTTCAATTTGTTTATCATGTTTTAATTCAATATGAAGTTTAAGAAATTTAAAAAAGGCCTTTTAATTTATGATATAAAGTTGAAAATATATCAAATGTATTAAAATATCTTTTAATTCTTTTATTAAAATAGAAATTAATAAGTTACCAAACAAAGGACAAAAATAATTTCTTTTAAAACAAACTAAAAAAATTAGGATAACCAAATTAAAACGAATGAAGTAATAAACTTTACTTTTTATTCACAGTGGGTTAGCTAATATCAGGGTTCAAAAGTTGCTGAAATCACAGGTTTAAACTTTAAACTTCATTTGTTAAATTTGACTAAATTTGCTATTTTAATTTGTTTGTGTGACTTTTATTTCAGTATGTTTTTAAAAAATACCTATTTCCATATTTAGTAACTTTATATCAAACATTCTACATTATATATTTGAAATTATAAAATTTTAAAAAAATATTTTTAAGAATTCAAATTTTATTTTTAAATTTTTTAAGTCGAGTTAAATTAAGATATATATTTTTACTCCTTCCTTTTAAAAGTGAGGGTGCTTACCATTTAAGTAACTCCCTTTTATCAAAGATAAATAAATAAAAACGAAGAAAGCATTTGAATTCGGCTCCACTATTGACTAAAATCTAGACGGGCACGAATGTAGACTTGAAAACAAGAGAGATCCATCAATAGTTGAAGTACTAATAAGTACCAAAAGGATGTAAAGACACGTAACGATGGTTGTTGACATAGGCAAAAAAATTGCCTTGTCTTGATCCAATTCTATGAGCTGGTTTATTCAAATACTACCATTTCTTCTGTCTTATTTTTATTTGCCTTAACTTGTAAAAAATAAAAAAAAATCAAATTGTTTAAATTCCTCAAAAAGCCACTTGGTAATCATGAGTCCATCTGTTTTTTTCTAGGGTGTGTTTGGCATGGATATTTTTTAGAAAAAAAAGTGTTTCAATTAATTTACGGTGGGTGATTAATCAAAGTATCTCAAAAATATTTTTTAAATAAAATAAAATCCTAAAAAATGACCTTCCTAATAGTAAAAACACAAGTTCCACGATTAATATTCCACATTGATTGTTTTTATTTACACTATCCAACACACACTCCACACCAGTCACCCCACCCCATAGACCCATGCCCACCACGTACCGCACACCCCTTACCCAAGACTCTTATACACCTATACTCTACTTTTGCGGTAATATGTCCTAAACCGAACATAAGAATATAAATATGAAAATTATCTATTTATCGGAAAATTTCTTTACCAAGCACATTCTAAATTTGAAATGGTACTCTTGGTTCATCTAATAAGGGATCGTTTGGTTGGTGGGATGAGTATAATATTCTATGAGATATTTTATATAACTTGCGTTTGGTAATGAGTATTGTTTGGTTCCAATCATCTGTTATTTCAATATAAATGATGGAATAAGTTATTTCATATGAAAAAATAAAATAAAATAATTTCATAAAATATCTTAATCGATAAAATATCATTATGTATTTGATCTCAACCATCCAAACAACCCCTTAAAAGTTTTACTAGTTAATTTCGTCCAATTAAGCCAACTACCAACTTTATGATGGAATGCTAATCTTTACAACTAAAAGTGGTGTGCACAAAAGGAAGTTGTAATTGGTACGCTCAACTCTAATGTCACTTCGTGTCGTGGAAAGTTGTCTTCGGCCCATCCCATCCCTTCTTTTAATTTGTTACTTACTTTTGTAACTTAATGGCAAAGAAAAATATATTTAACTTACTTTTTACGTACCATGAAACTACAATATGAGATTAGAACTTGAATACAGAGGAATTAACGAAAATATTTAACACCTGCTAAAACAAAATCAAAATCTGACATCATTAAAGGACGTAGGCAGTGGATATAAGTTGCTCATCCTTAAATCTAAATTAGTCGGTGCTTAGAAAAACAAAAAAAATCAAAGATATTTTTAACTATAGGATTCTCATTATATTTTTTGTAATACATCCTTTACGCGAATGACATGACATATTCAAAGTCGATAAAAAAATTAGAATTTTATTTTGATATATTTTTATACATAATTTTAATTTAAAAGCATAAGATTAAATTATTATATTTTAACATCCGATCTAGTCAAACAAACACATATAATGGGTGAAAACTTAAGTATTTATACAAGTGACGTATATACTTAAGCACGATAACAATTAATACCTGATACGAATAAAATAAGGGGAGAGAGAGTAGTATAAAGGTAAGTGGCAAATAAGCAATTTAATTGAGGGTGGGACTTTGAGTGGAAGTTGTTTACCTCTATAAAATAGCTAGAAATTTCCATCCTCTGCCTCAGCTCTTTTGTGTAACAGAGCAGAGAGAGAAAGAGAAAATAATGAGAGATTTAAGTAATACACCGAGCTCCTCCTCATTCTGGACATGGAGATCTCCACTTCCTTACCTTTTTGGAAGTTTGGGGATAATGTTGCTTCTAATTGTCGTTTCCCTCATCATCCTCGCTTGTTCCTTCCATAAACGTTTTTCCTCTAACTCCGACCCGGAGAAATCTGCATGTCCGCCGCCGAACAATACAATTGTCGAGATGTCTCCCAGTATTGTCGTCATCATGGCCGGAGATCACAAACCTACCCACATCGGAGTTCCTATTTCTGATAAACCTACTCACTCATCAGCTGCCTAATTTTGCTTCCCCTGAGTCTGAGCTAGCTTATTTTTGTAATTTTCCGGAATATGTAAAACAAACAACGTTGAGAAATAGATCTATCATGACTTATTTTTGCCATAATCAGAGTTTATGATTTGTTATATAATTACAGTTGAGTTCTTCACTTGTTTTTCCTTTTTTTTAGTATTGGTGTAATCAAAGTTGAGACTAACGAGAATTGGGTATTTAATTTATGAGCAAAATTAAAATCTATAGTGAAATATGAAGTCTGAGAATTTATTTATTTTTTCTTACAAGTGATCAGATTTCTGTCCTGGTGTGTGTTGTGGCGAAATTTGTTCCCAGGCGAGTCCATTTCTGATGAACCCTCTTCCGTCTTTGTAGCTCCCCTTTACTTGTGGGGTTAATGAAAATTAAAATTTTGAAATTTGGATTTACTAAAAAAAGGTTTTAGAGGAGGATTCCGTATTTGATTACTTTAATTAGGAGAACAGAGATTGGATTAGGAGTCTTCAACAAACACTATTTAGTGGGTGTTGTGATAAATGCCAAAACAAACTTTATGTGGATAGGGATGCGGCGAGCCGTTCACGCAAAAAAGAGTGAAAAGATAGATGAAACGAATAATGAGTAGATGATGACAATGAAAGAGAGATAACACAAAATTTTAAAATTTCTCCTTGGGAAAAGAAGCAAAAGAGCTATTGTCATGCGTGTCGCTACTGTCAATTATCAAAATACTTGTCAGTGATCGATGACGGTTGACGTGGAGTTATATGTACTTTTTTTATTCTTAATTAGAAGTTTTAAATTTGAGTTTTCAATGTGAGTTTTAAATACCAAATGAGAAATTGAGTTCCCTTAATTATGAAATCGCTATTGTTAGAATGTCACCCCCTAGGGTCTGAGTAAAGAAAGAGCTCGTAGCCGCATTATTGGGCTTGTCTTGTTGATAATCTTGAGATCGGCGAAGACCGTGCTCCAAGCTGGTGGTGAAGGAAAGGGGGAAGCGACTCGTTCCTTCCTTGCAGAGGAGTTAAAACAAACTATGACGGCTCCAGTCAGACTTCAATATGAATATCGAATATCAAATAAGAAATAAAAAAATTGAGAAATAAAAAAAGGAACTTGTCAATAATTGCTCTTTTTTTTTAATAGTACATGATCATTGATAAATTCAGAATTTCCTCCTATAATTTGAAATTGAAATCTCCAAATGAATTTTAAATTTCGTAAATCAATGCTCGTAAATTTAAATTTTTCTTCCTGAATTTGAAATTAAAATTTCAAAAGAATTCAGGTGAACAACCAGCTCAAAGATCCGCCCCTACATGTCACTCACAATTCACGAACGCAATACCTGAACTACTCAAAATTAGTACAACTTTTTTGCATATATTCGGTAGGATATTCCCCCTACACTTATGCGTTACTACTACTTCAACGAGGCGCCGCGGCACTACAATATTTCCCGGTCAACAACTGAAAAGCACCTGATATTGTTTATATAATATTCTGCATCCCATTTATTACCACCCTTTTATCTATAAATTAATTAAGGGAAAAGTATTGAGACACTCTTAAATTTAGCATAAATTATTAATTTTATCTTTGAATTATTGATAGTCTTAACAATATTATTCTATTTGATTGACTGAACTTAAATAGATTTTCGATCTTGTAACATGAGTGAAATACACCCTTACATTCTCTGCAAGTTTAGGGGTGTTTTAACACTTCTCTCGGCTTTTTAATAAGTCTCATGCTCCTACAAGAGTTCGAGACCATTTGTTATGTCATGGGGCAGATCAAGGGTATATCTAAGTTTAGTTAGTCAAGTAGATGAGTGTTCTAAGACTGTCACAAAATTAATAATTTACATCAAATTTAGAGATATTTCAATACTTCTCTATTTAATAAAATTCGAAGAATAAGTGACATCATTTCTGTAATTTACACCCACATTAACAGGATCCGAGAAAAGGTTGCACCCAAAGGGATGTTGCTACCAGACCTCCCTTCCTGTTTTGTTTTTTTTTTTTTAAAAAAAAGAAACTATTTTAAATTAAAATTTAATGTTTTATCCATCAATTTTTTTGTTGAACTAATTTTCGGATATAATACTTTACATATAAAAATCATATTGACATTGTAGATTTTGTGTATAATGGAACACTATTATTATATATGAACGGCTGAACGGGGACGAATATATTAATCAAAAGCTATGAGACGCCTATAATTGACGCTGAACTTTAAAGCTCCATTATAATAGATTACGTATTGGCCCAGAAAGATAGTGTTTCATAATTAAATCAGATATTTTATACATTACCAGAAGGTCCATTATTAATGCTTTTACCATTGTTTTTAAGTTCAATCGAACCATTACAGAATGTCAAATGGTTCTTTTATTTTTTAAGTGGTGGCACATGGATATTATTATTCAAAGTGACTTGATGAAGTGATTTTCTGTGATATATATAATTATAGTAATTATATCTTGTTGAAGATATAGTTTTATAATTTGGACATAAACAAAAAATATATAGCTAATTACTACTAGTGTCAGATTTAGTTAATTGTTCTTGTATCGCGACAAACTTGGTAATTTCTTTCGTTTTTGTAGTGAAAAGTGAGAGTAATATATTGAGCACCTTTCCAACTAGATCCTGGCATACAAGTAGGTGTCAAAATATATCACTACGATCATTATTGTATAACTAATTCATATCGAAGAGATGCAATAAAATGTTTAAATTATTTTGTTAATGTATATCGTTCTGTGTATACACAACTCCTCCATATGCTAAAGTTTTACTATATGACTTTGTGACTAAGACAAATCACACATCGGAACTACTAGTCTACTAGCGCCTCTGTGTTCACTTTTACTATTTTAAGTGGGCTATTAATTTATAGTACTATCACTTTGATTTTCTCAAAACTTTACAGAGGAATCTAAAGGGCACATTCAGAATCTTCCTTCTCAATATACTCAATTTTCACCTTTAAAAGGAGCTGGTAATTAGTTTCCAAAACCATAACGTTACACCAAAATTCTACACATAAGAACGCACAAAGAGATCACAGATGAGCCTTTCAAACTGTAGTAGCCCATATTCTTGCTCTGTCTGGAGATGGAATTCTACGGTACCTTACCTTTTTGGAGGCCTAGCCTTTATATTTCTACTCATTTTTGTAGCACTGGTCATTCTTGCCTGTGTAAATTGCAGAAAGAAATCGCGTAATTCATCTATTTCACGGGGTGAGAACAATGGTGGGACGATGATTCCCACAAATGTACATAACCAAATTGACATGATAGTGACAATGAAACCGAAGATTGTGGTTATCATGGCTGGTGATGACAAGCCTAGCTACTTGGCCACTCCATCTCTTGCTTGACCTAATAAAATAAAGTCATTTTAATTCTTGCATTTTCAATAGTTCTATACTAAGCTAGTATGGTAGATAACTTGCACTACCATTACTCTGAATATTGGGGAATCTATCTATAGAGCCTAGTAGTTGTATGTTACAGTTTATCCCAACAGGGAGCAACTCTGATGAGACTCCACTTATGCCCTTCCTTTTCCCATTTCCTTTCTCTAGATACCTCATATTGTTTGCTCCAAATGGAAAAACATATTAATGAACTTGTAACAAATCAAGGGAACTCTTATATGATACTGAATGATTCTCACCTCGGGGCCGGCGGCTTTTGAGATGAGGCGAACCTGAAGTTAATTTGATTCATGTCATTTTTTTTAAATGTTGGACATCATGTCAGTTATTTGTGCTCTAAATGTTCAGTTGTGTGCATAGAGCAGGGGAAGCGAAAGTGTCTCACACCAATTGAGGGAATATGTTACTTTTTATATGGTTTTGAACAATCTTTACTTAACGAGCTACCTGTGGGATTTGAGTAAGGCCGAATGTTCATTGTCTTCACAAAAACTGTTACGCACTAGTAGGTTTTAAAGAAACGATATATGATAAATCCTTTTGGGTTAAACCCAAAGGTCCTTTTTTTCTATTTCTGAAGTTGCCGGTAGATGCTAAATGCAAATGGCCGTGGAAGTTGGGTAGATGCTTCCCTTCAGATGTCATGTTTTAAAAAATACTACTTCCTCCGTTTCACAAAGAATGACCTCCTTTTCTTTTTAATCAGTTTCAAAAAGAATGACCTCTTTCCTTTTTTGGTAACATTTTACTTTTTGTTTTCCACGTGGCGTGTTTAAGACCACAAGATTAAGGGCAATTTTGTACATTTGACATAACTTTAATTTAGGACCACAAGATTCAAAAGTCTTTTTTATTTACTTAAACTCCGTGCCAAGTCAAACCAAGTCATTCTTTATGAAACGGAGGGAGTAGTAGAAGTTAATTAAAAGATGTAAAACTAGTGATGAGAAGTGACACAAATATGCTTTACTAATGTATTTGGACGCAGCGGCTCGAAGTTCATGATCAATCATGTTATGGTGACTCAGATGGATCCCAATTTACTAGTTTAAGGAATGAGTCCTGAATAACTTTTCAAAAAGTAACAGCACCACTGCGAATGTACAATAGTGGCACACATTGAACGTTCCTCATTCCCCGACAGTACTCTTTTCTACCGCCTAATCTTTCATGTTTCATACTGTACTGTGTACAATGTTCTTGGGATATTCTAATTTCTACTATACGCTGTACAGTACACCAATCATGGGTGGTTTAATTAGTAACACCAGCAAAAGCAATATATAAGGCATAAATAATTCGCTTATCTTTGAATAAACAATTGTATATTTTCCAATAAAGTACTGCAGCATCCTTTTATATTCCGCTCTCTTATTGAGAGAAGAGGAGTTCCTATTCGCCCTATTATATTAGTATATAGGATTCTCTTAGATTTGACATCTCCATTGTTGCATGCCTAAAAGAATGGCTGGACCACGCAAATACTAACCGTTCAAATTTTCTTCACTCTCTGTTTAAAGCCACATTAAGACATCTAATTTGAAACGGGGATATGCATGTTGTTGAAGCAAAGACATAGGTAGCTACTTCACAAATTGAACCTTATGAAGGGATTAGGATAACGAAGTCCAACACATACTTCAGCACAAAATCATATCATTAGGAACCAAGAACTCTTAGCTTAGAACTCTATATTTGTTGGGGTAGGCAGACAATTTTTTTTTTATCAGAATGTCATGGAATCTATAGTGCATCTTGCATGATTCATTACTTACAACTAGTCCCTCTTCTCTTTTCTATTATTCATTTATTTGAAAGGAGACATACACAACGTTATGACATGATAACCCAACTCTATGAGAAATAGATTAAGATCAGATTGAAGGGAACATACCATTAAGCAGAGAAGGAGATGTAACATGTAAGAAGTGAGAGAATTACAAAACCTATAGTAACTGCAAACATTTGAGAAGATGAAGACATGGTAAGAGGATCCCCGAGTATGGCTGAGATCACCTTGTAAGCAGCAAATGGAACAATATTTTTTTTATAAACGTACAGCGATATTAGGGCAGGTGCAGAATGTCAAGAGGGCTAATACTGCCTTACTCGCTTATTAGTAATGATTTAACAAAAAAGGAAAATGATAAAAAGCTAAAGTAAAGCTAGTTCATTTATCTATTGACACAAGGCAACCTGCATAACTCTCATAAATGACACTATCCGAAAATACTCGAGAATTTAAGAACATTTTGGTGGTTGACTCCCACAAATACCATAAGCCTTGCAATCCTATCCAAACTTCTCATACGCAACTCAATTATTAAAAGCAATTAATTTATTGCAATCTTCACAGCAGACTAGAGCCAGTAAAAAGAAACTAGTAGCAGTTTATATAAGTGCATTTATGGTTTCATAATCTTTTAATTAATCACTGAACCCATTGTACGTGTTAAAAGTCCCTTACAAAAGAATCACTTCACTGTCTACAAAAGCTGATCGCTTGATTTCGAATTTTTAAAATTACAATAACTAACAAGAAAATTTGAGAGATACTGTAGACAGTATCAACAGCCTTAGCTTTGCTCTGGATGAAAATATTTTTTCAAGTATTCAGATGAACAATGAGTGTGCTTTAGTTTGATAGTTTCTGTTACCTCATTGTTGCTGAGGCATAACAGTGTGCTCCTCTACACGCCAAAATTGCACATCTGCACAAATTCCATTTCAGAATCAATATATTTAGTCCATAGCTCCTTGTATTGATTCAAGGCTATGTCCAGCCAAGGTTTCATATCCCCATTATAGTGAATCACAGCAGCCTTGTGGATTTCATCCATGCTTACACTCGGATTGAACCCAAGGCCAAGTACATGCCACGACTTATCCAGTGATTTGGTTTTCGAGAAGAAGGTCATCAGCCCAGCTGGAAGTGTTCCCAATTTCCACAATGTCCGATCCTCATTCTAATAAAAGAAATAAATTATAAGAATTAATTCCTTAATAGGATATATAATAAAAGAAAAGAAGTCCTAGCTCAATAGATTCTCTAATTCAGCCTATTGTTTTCTAAGCTATGATAAGCTGTCCAAAAAAATCGACCATAAAAAGATAGAAGGTACAGCATAAAACAACTCACCAAATTCTGCCAGTAGTGATACTGCTCAGTGCATTTTTCACGCCTCCAGGCGTCAAGATCAAAAATATTCATCCCAAATGCCCAGGCACACGCCTTAGGGCTGAACTTTTCCCTAACAAGAGGGTGAGAGAAATTCAAGTACTGAGAATAGCGATGAAAGGATCCAAAGCAGGTCTCAACTGCCCCATTGACCTTCCCATCCAAATCAATTGTCCACAATGCAGTCAAATCCTTCTGAACCACAACATCATCGTCCAGAAACAAAATCCGGTGTAGTGTTGGATACATCTCCGGCAAATAAAATCTTAAGTGATTTAACATAGACAAGTACTTTGGATTCTTAAATTTCATGTTGTTCACATCTTTCGTAGCATTCTCCGCACTGTTTTGGAAGTAAAAGTTCTGCAACTTTGCGGACTCAAGTTGCTTGAGCACTGGAACATAGGAAGAAGTTAAGAATGTAAAATCCTCAACAGATTTTATTTCAATGTGACCTTGTTGAATAGGCCTCATCTTAAACCACACTTTCATTGCAGCTAAATTCATCCTATCAGTAACAACATGGAACACATGTTTCCATGGCTCCTCAGCGTTCTTTATCACTGAATTCACAACCACGGATACTGCAATGACATTATCTGAAAATATGGCATAATGATACAAAGTAGGATCCTCATATTCAGGCTTTGGGTCCTCATCCCTATATTTTTCAGGATGTGAGATTCTCTCCTCCATAAGCCGCATAGCAAGACAATGCAAGCTCTTTGGAGTTGATTTAGCAGCAATTGAGCTGGCAAAAGCTCCATTCTTCTTTGCCTTCACGAACAACTCATTAACAGCAAATATTGTGTCCTTCAGCTTCTGTATTTTCAATTGATTATCATAAGACTCTTTTGAGTCAGCAATCAATAACCTCGCAAACTTGACCTTATCCTTAACCTCCTTCTCAAACTGTTTCAAGGAGTCGTCATCCAGGGGTCCATCAGTATCAAACAAATTTGAGCGGTAATTTTGCTTTGACTGAAGATCAGAAAAATTCTGGGCCAAATCTTCAAACATCTTAAGCTGCTTAGCAATCTCCAACTTCAGCTTCCTTGCATAAGCGGCGTAGGCATTCACAAGTGCTACATGATCATTTGCTTGTTTATGTATTAAATCTAGCCTAGTCTTCAATGGATCTGAACTTAGTGACACCAATGACCGATGCAAGTATGCATTCCCAATAGTCTGTTGCGCATGATCAAATGTTAGTCAATTTCTCTGTTTACATACTTCAGTGTACCTAAATCTTTCCTAAATGTAAGCTGATTGAATCTCAGCAAACATATTATGTACAGAAGATATAAAGCATGCCATATCAGAATGAAACATTTATGAGGGAAAGTTAAAATAAATTACCTCATCAAAACGCAAATCTAGATATAATAATAAACAACTACTACTACTTGTTAAGGAAAAAGATTAATCTTCAAGCTTGAGAAGAGAAAAATGCACAATCCGTTAGAGAACACATTGCAAACAATATGCATAAGCAAATAAGGTAAAATTTGAAAATTAAAGTAATAAGCGGAGAGTGAAAACGTACGGAATCGTGATGAGAGGAGAAGAGGACGGAGAGAGTGGCGAGAAACAGTAAAGTAAACATAGCCGAGACGAAGATTCGATATGAGAAGAAATTCCGAAGTGCCGATCCGCCGCCACGGCCTCCTCGGACTGCAACCGCCATTTGTTCAGATCTCTCTCCGACGGATCTAATTGATAATGTGAAAACACCAAACGATTCTGCTCTGAATATGTAAAACTACATATGCAATCCGGAGTGTAGATTGAGTTCAATTTATGTGGAAGAATAATTGGGAATTAATGTGGAATTGGTATTATGTAGAATTGTATGAGTGGAGTTGATTAATGAGATCTGAAGCTGGGAGTTGAAGATGGAGACTGATCTCTCTCCCGCGTCGGTGGTTTTCCTTTCCTGATTGGGAAATTTCAATCAACTCGGGATCTAACGCGATTGATTACTCGTAGTAAAGATGAAAAAGCATGTCCAGTGAAAAGGAAATAAACAGATGAAGGCCTTCCTTAATTATGTTTTTCAGAAATAACCCCCCCGACTTTCTTTTATGATTTATTTCCGCTTTTTATTAATTTATATGTATGTTTTGCCCCATCTATTTTGCTCCAGAACTTTGGTAGAGTTAGAATATGAAGAAGTCTAAGGAGATTCAATATCTATTATATTTATATTAAAAGTAATTTTAATTGTATATAATGTGATTTTTCGTCAAATAAAGTTCGAATAACCCCAAATTCTTACTAGCTCAAACTCTACCTCTAATATTGTCCATGTGCAAACAACTTCATATGTTCTAGACGTCTAAACTATAAACTAATCCTGGACTACCTAACTTCATTTATGTAAATTGGAAGCGCAACCACCACTAGTAATAGGTTAGGAGACCAATTAAATTTAGATTTAATTTTAGTTGAATGCTCTCTCTATCTCTTTCTATATATATGTTATAGTCATCGTAACATTACTCTAGAAGTTCTAATTATTTTTTCATTCTCTATTAATATTTGCTATTTCTTAAAATTTGATTATTGTATTATTCTGTATTACACAATTATTATGTAGAAAACTTTATCTCTTCACATTCGTTATTTCCTTTTTTGTCATGCTTTGAACTATTTTTTCTTTAGTGAGAATTTTATCAAAAATAACTTTTTTTATTTCTACGATAGGGATAGGACTTGCATAAACTCTATCTTCCTGGGATCACTATGATATATATGTTATTGTTTAACTAGGTACAAAAATGTTAAAGTAAATTACTAAGAGCCTATTTGACATTATTGTTAGGAGGTCAAAAGTGTTTTTTGTTTTTTTTTATAGAAAAAATCACTTTTTTTTTTGAAAAATCAAGTGTTTGACAAACCCTCAAAAGTGCTTTTAAATAAAAGCAAAAGCAGTTTATCTACGGTTGAGAAGAAACTAAAAAATTCTGCTTCTTAAAAAAAGCAGAAGCATAAAATTATTTTTCTGAAGACTAAAATATCCCTTACATATTTACGTATTTACCAATATATCTCTTATTAATTAATTAGCATATTTCATAAGTTTTGTTAAGTTTCATTCAAGAATTTTATTTTTTATTTTTTAATTTTATTTATGTTTATATATTATTATCTATATTTTATATATTATTTTACGTATTATTAGAAATAGGTAATAATAATATTAAAATTTATTTTGTTTGATATTTTTAAGTATATTTAACTCATCATGTCAATATTATATTAATATTTTATTTATTATTTATCTATGTATAATATTGATTAATAATTTGAATATGTATATTTTAATTTAATTAAAAGAAAATTTTAATTAAAGTTATGTATTAAATATTTAAAATAGTTTCTCTCTACAAAATAATCTTAAAAGCACATTGACACTTGTTCTTTTTCGTAATTTGACTCTCAAAAACACTTTTAAAAAAAATAGCCAAACACAAATTGCTTATCAAAAGCATTTTTCAAATGAATTTGTCAAACATAAATTGTTTTTTTTTAAAAAACATTTTTTCAAAAAAGTTATTTTAAAAAAAACACTTCTATCAATAAACAAATTTTAGCAACAATGTCAAACAGGCTCTAAGCTTATGATATAAAACAAGACATATATTTGTTGGACTATAACTTTACATGCCCCTTAAGAAATTCACCTCTTAATTGTTTTTGTTGAAACTTTACAAATTTGTCCAAAACTTAAAAAATAATAACCAATTTCAAGGGTAAAATGGAAACATGAAATTAATTTTATTTTAATTTTGTAAATTGACAAGTAATTTAGAATAATTATTTTAGTAATCTGAATAATTAATATTGGGACAGATCTTGACAATATAAATTATACTTTCACTAATTGAATGTTTTTTAAAAATTGTGTTTAAGAAAACATAAATTCTTTCTTAATTTCCTGTACTTTTAAAGATGTTAAATTATACTTTTAAAGGTGCATTGAAAATCATATAATAAATATAATAATTACATAATATAGTAATTAAGAAAACATTTTTTGTTGCTATAATACAAACTCAGAGTAGGTTTTGGTGAACAAGTGTAATTAGACAACTAGATATTTTTTAAATCGTAATTTTTTAAAATAAATTTTTAATATGTGCATTTTAAATAAGGAGTGAATAAACTTTAATGCATGACAAATATGCAGTGTTTATAGGAAAATACTAAATATTATTTATAACTATAACTACATATTGTTCCTTAAAATAAATATTATTAAATTAATAACTAATATTTGAAAAAATAACGGGTATCTTGACTATATTCCAAATAAGAAATATCTTAACTTAATTATTCCAAATAAGTGATATGTTAACTTGAAATAATTTAAGTTAAAATTAAAAACCGGCAAAAAGGTTTGAATTTTGGTTTATTAAGCCCGGGAAACCGCCACCGGGAAAGTTCAAATAAGCGGGACGAGGTTTTCTAATTTTTACTCCTATTCTTTTGGATCGACTCTTAAGATAATCTCAAGCACGAAGCTTCTTCTCATCAACACCTCATCGTCTTCCATTTGAGTTCCATCGGATTCCGATCACAGGTAATTCCCGACTAATCTGTCCGTCGCCTTAGATACATCTCCTGAAATTTCAAATGCTCAGCTATCGTATAATGCTCTGTTTCCATTGAAATTGATAAACATGAAAACCGCAGACGATTTCATCAAACTTTCCAATTTTTATTAGGAGCTAGATACGCTGATTTATCTTTTATATTAGTGTAATTTACAGTAATTAATTACATTTTGTGTGTTCTTCGTTGAAGTGATAAAGCTGACATACTTGTAGTATCCGCGTGAAAAATTAGGTCATGTTGATTTGATCTGGTAGCATTAGTAGTTTGCATTTTATAACTTATTGCAATAATGAAGTTGATCGTTTTCATGAAAACACTGAGTTCAAACCGCCTATTTTGGATATAGTCGTGCCTTTATTATTCATTTTTGGAGTTAAACAACTAATAATTACTTTGTT
The DNA here is from genome assembly GCF_900185275.1 of Solanum verrucosum. Taxonomy (NCBI): domain Eukaryota; kingdom Viridiplantae; phylum Streptophyta; class Magnoliopsida; order Solanales; family Solanaceae; genus Solanum; species Solanum verrucosum. The sequence goes on from NW_026020569.1 coordinate 862,831, forward strand.
TAAATTGAGTTATGTTATACCAGGAATGAGGAATGCTGAAAATTTATATAACAAATCCAATACCTTTTCGTTGAAGATGTCAAGTTTTGCCAAATTATTTCAGTTTTTTTTTTCTGAACAGTAGAAGTCAGATGTCAACTTATTCAATCTCATCAAAAGGTTTAAGCCATTAGAAAATGAGCACTTATATTTATTTATTAAGTAGCATCTGTAACCATTCACGTGCGGGCTTAGTTATTTTCTTGGCCAAACATTTGGAAATATTATTTTGAGGAGTAGCAGTGAGGTACAACCAAAAATTCAGCACATAGAATTGTGTAAGCTTGTCTTATCTAAAAGAAATGCATTAGAGAAGAGACTCTTTTTTTCTTTACTATTTACATCTACCAAATGTAGACATAGGTCTGTTGCCCCTCAAGCCTTTTAGAGGATGTAAACTTCGTTTTATATTTCATTAGGACTATGGCCTTGCTTATAGAAGATGATGATTCCTGTAAAGCAACAACATGATTCTATTATCTAATTAACGAGAAAAGATCCGAACTTACTGATCATCTGCTTCTTTCTTCTTTCAATTAACAAAGAAATGAGATCAAACCAATTACGTTGAGCTCCCTAGGATCTAACTGCAGCGCTAAAGGAGGAAAAGTGGTTTTACTTCTCAAGTATGGCATTCCAATTGAAATACTATTTTAATTTTTGATAAGATTGAACAGTGATTTTTCTTGCAAGAACAGCCAGACTATAAAGAACAGCAATTACTGGGTGATTGAATGTTATTATTATTTGCTGTTTCATGCTGTCATGCATAGACAAACTTTGGATTATTGGAAACATATTTTAAGAAAAATACGAAAATTTGGCTTTCTGCAGTCTACTTATGTGGTGGTGCTGAATCAGTAAGACGTTAGCATAGTTCATTCGCAAACAACATCAAGAGAAAGACATCGGTTGCCTAAGAACTATGCTGTTGCTGAATACTGTGCCAAACTAATCTACCCGTGAATTAGTTTCAACACTACAAAGAAGGTACGCCACAACAATACGATGTGTAATATCATCACTGAACTTCCCACTTCCCTAGATTACAGACTCAAGATATTTGAAATTATCTTTCTTGGGATAGCCTGTGTGTCAAGCCCCACTTGTGGGATTTCACCGGTATATTGTTGTAGATAGGCTAGCAAAATAAGTTTTGACACTTGTATTGTGATATACCTAGGAAGTGAATGTTAAATATGATATATTTACATTTTTTCAAAAGTTCAGGTTTTAATTGAGAGGAGGAACCAGTGCAAATCACTAAAAAGGGAGGTGATACCTGTACTACAAAAACATGACGGAAAATATTCATAAGAAATTGTAGAATGGGAGTTCACACTGTTGTTGGACTTTGTTGATTAGTGTTACTGGTAATTGTTGATTGCCCCATGAATGTGCTCTTTTTCATCTTTTGCATAAGGAAGAAGTAGGATTGAGTCACATTTACTATAGTTGTGCTTGTATGCGAGTAGGTTGTGATAAAATGACATACTTGAATAAACTCTGAAACTCTGAAGATAACAATTAAAGCTAGGAACAGTGAATTCTGGAATCAGTGGACTGCTTTATGACATGTTTCTCGTGTTCAGGGTATGCTTGCCGTAAACAACCTGACAGGCACAACCCTCTCTCTTGTCGTCCTGTTTAACTATCTTAGGCATGCAACTTTCAAAGGAAAAAAAAATCTCCCACTGTACTTGGCCAATTCCATTGACTAAGCTGCTTTAGTGGAAGGTTCCTGGTGTTTCTCTTCCCATTTTTTCTGTTGCAGATTCATTACTGATTTTAAAAAATCAATCCGGTAGACTTGCATAGGTCACTTGCTATCTCATTGTTTCTTACCATTTCTTCTTTATGAATAGAGATGGATTTTCTTCTTTATCTGTTAATGTATGTATAGTGAAACTAGCATCATGAACAGCATAAGGAAGGGGATTTTTATTGAATAGCATATCAGCACAAGAAGAAAGGAGATACAGTAAAAACTAAATTCATTGCCTTCATCTTGTCAACATAGAGATAAGAGGGAAAACTCAAATTGTGGCCACCATCCCAACAACAAATATATAACAAGGAAATCAAAACCACGGCCTTATCCCAACCAGCATAACTTCCATTTTAATCTAATTAGTTATTCATTTTGAGGTAAACCACTGCAAGGTTCATTCTCAAGAGCTCTTGAGCTAGGACAAGGACTACTAAACTGCATGCCAGCGATCATTTGGCGAAGTTCTGAAGCTTCGTTTTTCAGTTGAGCATTTTCTTGAAGTACTTGATCATGGCGCTCAGAAGCATGATTTAGTTTGTCCAGGAGCTGGTGATTCTCATTTCGGAGCCAAACAACCTGTGCCCAAAGCTCATCTAGGTGCCTCTGCTTGCGCATGCGTGATCTCCGTGCAGACTCTCTATTAGATATCATTCTCCTCTGTTTGCGTTCATTTATAAGAGTCCACTGTTGTTCATCAGCTTCATCAGATGTAGAGTTACTGTTGAAACATGTTAGTTGTGGATTGAGGTCTTGAACTTGAGGAGTGATCTGAAGATGATACAAAGGATTCAAGAGCGTATTTAGCTGAAATGTGGATGGGTTATAGTTCACACAAGATTGAGATGGGAATTGAGTTGGGTTAGAAGGAAGTAGGTAATAGAAGTCTGTGACATCAGTGGGTTGCATGGCTTAAAATTATATTAGTTTACAAGGACAATTTTTTGATTTAGATCTTAATGGAGGGTCAAGCAAAAGAAATTGGCTTTGAAGTGCGAATGGTAACGTGAGCAGGAGGGGGGCTACTTAAAGGATTAGGAAAAAGTTAGACGGTCCCATATCAATTAGATACAGTAAAGTTTCTTGAATATGAAATCATCATAATATAATGCTGAACATGTGCATGTGCGCATGATAACATCTGAGGGTCATACGGAGAAAATATTTACTCCATGAACATATGTTTTACTTAATCTGCTACATGGACATATACTCGACATGAAGGGCAATCCAGGTAGACCAACTCAGCATTATTGCCAGGCCAATACAATCCATGATGTTTTCGCTCTATGATGGTTTTTGACAACAATGGTAACTGCCGTAAAAGAGGAGTTTATGAGGTTTGTGAAGGCAAGCCATATTCTGTAAGTGGAAAGATCACACACTTAATAAGTTGATGACTCAACAACCACAACATGATTTAAAAAATATACATAATATGTGTATAGCTCCTCCTATGCATAGCAGTACTGACTTACAATCACTTATGGCAATTTAGTCGTGAATATGAGGTGCTTCATATTCATGCTACTTGCATTATTCACCACAAACTCTAGATTGTCATCAAGGAAAGGTGATTTTCTGCAGAGCTTGTTGTAATTAGTCACCATACACTTTCTTTATCATAGGTGATAAAGCTGGAGTAAAGTTCAGTAAATGTGATTGTATTTCCAACCTAATGGACCGAATGAAAGTGATTTTTCCATTTTTTTTTGTAATTTAGGAAAATTAACTCATCATCAACTAGATTCAATATTTCATAGCATTCATGAAATCAGATTGGCAGTATCAAGCTGCTTGATTAGTTTAAAATAACTAGGGACTCCTTACTGATTTGTGCTTCATTCTTGTTTAAAAACACCCGTTCAGGATTGATTAATCTGAAGAAACACGCTGAGCTTCTCCCAGCTTTGTAAAACAAAAGTTCTCTTAAGATCAGTAAGATGATTAATAATTTTCCCGAAATAGGAAAATAAGAATAACTTAAGCTTATTAAAGTCAAGATAGATTCAATGTTTTCCTCCGAGTTTCTTATAGGGTTCCTTATTGTCTCAGCAAGAACTTGCCTTTATGCTTTTGCAGCAATTGTTCACTGCATTTTCCTCTGGCTTCTGTTTCTTAGAGGTCAAAATTTCTTAGCTGTACACAGTGTCGAGATTTACTCATATGATTAAAGTCATGTTTTTCGGTTGGTGGTGGAAGGAAGAGGTGGTAAGATATGGATGGGATTTGAAATCCAGTCTTCCACTATGAGATTTTTTTTTGCAATGCATCCAAAACCAGAACTTCCTCAGTACTTAGGGATAATGCTCTTCCCCCTTTCAGGTGGGTCTGTTGAGTGGACTGAATGGTCAAGAATATAATTACACAAATATTGACTCCTCTTTCTATTCCTGTCTTCGAATTGTTTTGCCTTTGTTGCATTTCTTTCCGTCCTATACTTTATATGCTTTAGCTTTTAAATGAACGTCTTTTCCTATATGACCAATTCTGGTGTTTGGGTGATTGATATAGATCACTGTGGAGTGTACTTATACATATACGGTACGTTTGGATTTCTCTTGTATTGAGGACTGTTTGAGCTGGACCTTGTACATTTTAGTATTTTGCCATCAAGTTCAGTTAGTAAGGTCCCAATTAATTCTCTGATCTTCTTGTTTTACTCTCTTTTGGCTGTGTTTTACATACATAGACTCGAAATTGGTTAAATTTTCTAATATTCAAGTAAAACAACAACATTTCCACTTGCTCGGCAATCAACTAAGGTGGGAGATACAACACACTTGGAAAGTGAGAAAGATCGCTAGTTTCTTTTCATGTTTATTCCTTCATATCTTTAATTGATGTCCTTGCGGAAAATTCATGCATCAGATGTCGAAATCCGTTTGGTGTCGAAATTTGTTTGGTGTCCTCTCATTTGGTACACTTTTGAAACGCCTGTGTTTCGAAAAAAAAATACAGTGAAAAAGGTGTACTTTATGTGTTCTTGTCGTCTTCAGAAGAAAAGCTTGCTAGGTTGGAAACTCCTTGCAACAGTAAAATGTATGATTATTAGGGTGTTTTTCTATGTTATTGGTCAAAATGTTAGAAAAATATTTTCTCTAAGAAAATAAATTATTTAAAAATATGGAAAATAACTTTCCGAATAGAAGTAGGAAAAATATGTTACATAAGTGGTCATTGTCTCCTCTCCACCCACCTAATCCTCCAACCCCTACCCCTTGATCATCCCACCCACCACCACCCCGATCCCCCACTCACCATTCCATCTCGCCTCATAGTGTTTTGCTAGATAACATATGAATATTGTTGGGATTATATTTTCTTGCTTAACTTACCCAACACTCGTACTCCCTCCGTCCCTATTTACTTGTCCATATTTCCTTTTTTAGTTGTCCCTATTTAGTTGTCCATTTTGACAAATCAAGAAAGGACAACAATTTTTTTCCTATTATACCCTTATTTACACTTCTTGAAAATTGTAAAAGTGTATGTTGTTTCCCTCCAATTTATTTCACTTGAATTCAAATAAGTGGTTGTAATTTTGAATTGAAAAGTTGTCATAAGGGTAAAATTGTAACTTCACTGTGCTAATCATTGTTGCCTTAATCTGTGTGCCATTTCTAAAGTGGACAACTAAAAAGGGACGGAGGGAGTAATAAGCAAGAAATCTATTTATTTTTCAAGAAATCATTTTCCGTGGAAAACATTACCAAACACACCACAATACTGAAAGATATTGCCCACTTAAGAAGCTGGTGCATGTCAGCATATCTTATCTATCTTCCCGTAATTATGGCCATGTCCCGCTATTTTACCGCTTATGCCCTTCAGATAGCAAATCTTTCTCATCAAAATTCATAAAAAAATAGGAAATTGGGAATGCAGGAATACAAGTAATTGGGACAGTGCCCTAAACTATCGGCCAAGGTCTTGCACGAAGGGGTACTTGATTTAACATCTGCCTCATTTGATATCAAATTCTCTAGATTATCTGCTAAAAAGGTACAAAAGCTGGTAGACAAAGAAAACAGAGATGCACGGTAGGTTTCTGCAGGGGGACCCTGCTAATAAGGCGCGCGTGGCTGTCGTGTGCAATTCTATGGCCAATTGGCTACCAATCACATCAACAGAAGCCATAGTTTTTTAATGCTTCAGGTGCCGTGGTCATCATGACGGGGAACTCAATTTGTGGTACTGTCACTTGTACCTGATATGCCCATTATTGCACCCCACTGACGTACCTTATTCAACTTCCCTTTCTTTTCCTCTTTCAAAAGGTAGTGAGAGCACATAAGTTCTTCACAACAATCATGTGTTCAACCCAATCAAGTTTTTGTCCCGACTAGGTGGGAATTGTGGCTTAGTTTTACTTCCCTATTGGTCATTTTTCTTCATCCTTAAGCCTCAATAATTGATTATCTTTTAATCAAGTATTAGCTTTATAATTTATTTGACTGGTTGATCTTTATCATCATAAAATTAATCTGCATGACGGGTACTCCATTTGAGTTCTTATTAAAGGTTGGCTCTCCAAAAAATTGAACTGGGACGAAAGTCCCTGGATCTTCTAATGGGCAGAAAGTGACTTTAGAAAGAGACAATTTTTGATAATTTTGTTATATACTACTTAAAAGTTGTGGTTGTGTTAGTGTAACTGTTTTGGCCTTTTTGGTGATGCAAATCAAGTTTTAAAATCAGGAATGGATAAGAATGGGTTTGTGTTGTATAAAAGCAGAGAGCAAATTAAAGTTGCTTGATGATCTATTTCGTCACGCATGAGACCTACCTGCTACCTTAGTACATCTGTTAGCGCGATTCTGGACCCAATTGATAATTTTTTAGCTTTAAATATAGGGCCACTTTGAAATATGGTACAAAGACAAGTTAATTTCGTTATTGCTAGTAGTATTAAAACAATTTTATTTCTGGATTACATGCTTTGTTAATTGATTGTTGGTTGTTATAGACTTCTCTGTAGTCTGTACTATTCATTGCCTGTTTTATAAGAATTGCTGTTAACCTTTTTGTTATGGCTTTATTTTACTCTGCATGCATAATCAATCTATTTAATTGTGAAGAAAGTTCACCAACCTAAGAATTTCCTTACTGGGACTGTTCCAGCTTTTATGTTTAACACCATAAATAGTTGATCCAAAAAGATAGATGATTAATTGTTATCATTAATTAGGTCGTTGACTATAAATAGATTGGTCAGGACAGGATAAGTTCTTCATGTGCTTACCCTTTTTCATCTCCTTTTTTTTCCAGCTTAAAGTAACGTTAGAATGGACTATTAAACTATTCCCAAGTTGAATGCTTGTATCTTTTGTTGCTTAACATGTTTAATAACATTGACACCTCAAGGTGCAAAGCATAAAGTTTGATAAGTTGTGTGATGGTGCTACATTTCATTACTATTTACTTGGAGTTTTGGGAATATCATTGAAGTTTGCTTACGTACTTGTTAAGGTCTAAATATAATCCACTATGAATTGTGGAGAATAAAGGTGTTTTAATTTTTCTTTAAGCAAATGGATTTTCTTTTTAATTATCCTCATGGTTTTGATTACTGTTGCTGTTGTCGTAAAGCTCATCATTTTAAATTGTTCTGAAAACATTGTTCTTAGCCGTTTATGTAAGTACTAGTCTCTGAAAACATACGTTGTACATTATTCTAGACAATGACATATTCATCACATCTTCCACACAATCAAATATGCAACCATATTGAAATAAACATCTTAACTATCCATTGAGGATATTGATCTCTATGATATTATAGATGGAGAAACTCACAAATATTGTGAAAGAAAAGCAACTACTATATGATAAATGCTTGTACATTTTGATTTAGTAATCTACTGAATAAAAATAGATCAAATAAAATAATAATAAATTATTGTAATTGATTAAGAAAAATATAGAGAACTTTCACATATGTAAGAGATATTAGGCAAGACAAAACATTAGTTAATTATCTCAATTTTTCTTTTCAAGGAAATCAACAAGACCTTTCTTTTGTAATGGAAGATTATGTAGTTTTTTCTTGTAAAGATGGGTTTTAAATAGGAGAAAATAATTAATTAAATTGGAGAATTGCAACTTAAATTTTATGTAAGAAATTAAATGAAAGAAAGTGAATGAAAAGAAATAAAGTCTAAAACGTATGTCTTTACTTATTTCACCAATAGCTAGAGGCCTTAGTAGATGAATATGGTCAATAACTCAATTTATTAAAGTTCGTGGAGTTTTGGCTAAAATCATTCCTCAACTATGACTCAAGTCTAATGTACATCCTTATATTATCTAAGTGAGCAAAATGCATTCTTATACTATTCAAAAAGTAACAAGTATCATCCTTCAGATTATTTTTGTTATGAAACTGATTAAACCAATTAAAAAAAAGATATGTTTTAATTTGTTCATCATGTCTTAGCCACGACAAGAAGATCAAAGGTATCTAAAAAGAATAAGGATATTGGATAGAAATGAATCTTTCATTCTCAGAATTTAAATTTTGTGTGTTGTTAGTTTATATGTTTTTTGCATTATCAAGTAAATTGACTTGCAACAATACACAAGTCTTGAAATATTTATACAGTAGGTTTCGATGTTTAGAAAGATTCTGTAAAAAAAATTCATTTTACAATGCAATTCACAATTTATATAATGTACAGAAATGTTGGAAATTTAGTGAAATTACGTAGCCATTTAGTTATGAAAAAAAATATATAATTACTTTTATTTGAATTTTTTGAAGTTGGAGTTGTATTTGGTCATACTATTTACAAAGAATATTTAAAATTTGAATATATTTTATCTAAATATGATTTAAACACTCAATTTTTAAAAATTAGAAAAATCACCCAACTTGACTAGCTTAACCATGTGTACATTTATTCATTCGACTTGACACATTCTTTTGTTGTTGGCGTGAGTTTCTTAAAAAAATAGACAGAAGTATGAATCTTGCAACTTTTTGAATAGTACAAGGATGATTTTTGTTCATTTATATAACACAAGGATGTACTTTAGATTTAAGTCATAATTATTAAGTTACCCTTCAAATTCTTCAGATTTTCTATTTTCAAAAGGTGTTGTCAATAAAGATTTTATAGGATTATTTTAGTAATCTAACTTTTTTACTTTGTTGTTTCACACTTTTAATATAATATGATATGATTAATGAAACTTAGAACTATCAGAACCAATTATTCTGTTTCTTAACCCTGTTTTCTTGATTTTGTTGTTTGGTTGAGAACAAATTATCCTAGGATTATATCCCACCATGTATATGAAATTACTTATTTTATCACTATGATATAAATGGTGGATAAATAACCCAATAACTAAGGTAGCAGAATACATAACTTAATCTGTAAGGTGGAAAGGAAAAGCAATAAAGAAAAGGAAGTTAATAAACACTTCGAATACATACGTAGGCACAAATATGACTGATTTTTGTGTCAATTTTGTCAAGTTGTACTGTGACAAACAGCTCAATCAATTGCCGACATGTTTTATCTGAAAAGTATTCAGATGAAAAATCTTGGAATTATATTTACCCTATTGAGATTTCTAGTCTACTGGAAATTTAGTTGCAGTAGCATCAAAGTGAATTTGATGTGCACCCAATTCCAGAGACATTGTTGATATTGTGGCTGCTTCTAATGTAGCTTTGTTTTTAGTGCTGCTTACTCTACTCTATTTGGTAATTTTAGAGTATTTTTATTTCCTTTACTTTGATGATAGAAATATTAGAATAGAATTATACTCAACATGACAATGATGAAAATATCTTTTATTGATATTTTTGCAATTTCTTGAGATCTTGGAATGAATCTTCATACTACTAGACATTCTTAGGCTACCCTAAGAGACGTGTTGGAATGAAGCTACACTATCTTTTTTATGTTTAGCTGAGGCCTACCTTCGTAACTAGGGTCATGAAGTTGCTACTTGATTAATAGTTGAACATGTTTGATAAACTTGGGGCTTATATTATGCAAAACCTTGAAGTACAAGGACAAAAATGACAAATTTATGTTGTGTTGTTCTGATCTACTGACCACTAAAATGAACCAAGGGGTCTGGATTTTGACTCTACTCTAATGATTTTTTACTTTTTTCCGTTGGTATGTTCTATATTAATTGTCAAGTTTTACTTTTCGAGAGTCTAATTGATTATTTTTTAGTGTTGAATTGCATAAATTAATTCTATATCTTAAAACCACAATTTACATATCTAAAATTATATGAAAAGTACTATCAATTATAATATGATAAAAAAAATTAATTATTAATTAAAGTTCATATAGTTTAATCTTTGAAAAATAAAACATAACAAGTATTTTGAGATTGAACAAGTAGCACTTAAAAAGACTGCCCACGCATACAAAAATTCAATCCCACAATGATTGAAAAAATAATTTTCAGTGCCCCACTGTTTTGAAAAATACACTAGTGACAAAAATAGAGGGGTAGAATGTTGAACCAGAGGCCACTTGCAAGAGAGCCCATACCATATACTATTAGGTTTCTAGAGGATTTTACTTGGTTTGCTTTGCCTCTGTGGGTATTTGAAGAGCCAGACTTTACCTCTAGTATTTTTAAATGACGGCTTGGGATATATTATTACTTCTTTTTCTTTCTTATCCCTTTCTAATCTAAAACTAAATTTTATTTATTGGGGACAGTGGTATATGACTATAACTACAGTACTAACGGGCAAAAACGTTGCCAAGTTATTTAAGTGGAAAATATCTTGACTTAGAAAAAAAATTAGTTTAGTAACCAAAAAGTCATTAAGCTAGATCAAAAGTAATGAGAAGCAGGATTAATTCCTGAACATATTACTCTTGTCAGTGACTTTCTTTGTCTTCTACTTGTGCCTGACAAAGATTTAGAGTAGCTAGGTATAGCCTCGACTATCATCAAATAGGAAACAAGAAAAATTAGATCAACCCTAATTAGACTAACTAAGGTTGTGGTGGAACAGTGACTACTCTTTCATTCTTAATCAAAATCTTGGTTTCGACTCCACTTTCCCAGAATGAATTCAAATTTAGTTGGCTCGAATGTAGAACTTGGTCCAAACATCAAAGACAGATAATTTGTTTTCCCTTACTATATTGAAACACAAGTTAGACGAGTAAAGTTGTAATACTCTCCATAATTATTCTTATATAAACGTTGAATGAGTTGTGTCATGACTCACTTTTCGGATCAGTTTATTTTGATGGATTCAAAATTGACCCAAATTCATGCATTATCTCAATAAAGAAGCAGTCGTATCTGAGAAGAAATAAACTTCAGCAAACATGTTGGTTGATGTTAAGAAAAACGTTTAAAGCAAAATAAAGTAGCCAGAAAGTGTTTTTCTTCAATAAAGCTCTCGTATACTGTAATTTGAAAAACATTTTGCTTTTTCGACTCTCTTTTCTTTTTAAAATACTTTTCTTTTTCTTCTTATCTTTGCTTCTTCTTCTTTCTTTCTTTTTTCCCACCCTTTTGGCAATATCCGAATCACATACTAATATAGTAAATGATACAGAAGTTTAACCAACAATTCGGCATATATTAGATTATTATCCGTATGATTATATATTTCCGTGTAAAGCTACTCTATAATATTAATCTCTTTTATTACAATTCATTTTATACATTGATTAATAAATTAATTTGCATCAGAGAGCGGTTTTAATATTTGAATTCACAAAAAAGACGGATGATTTCGGCTTCCAAAATGGTCTCTCAAGAGTCAAGATGTTGAGAAATCCACCCAAAATATGAAAACATAAATAAATCGCAAAACAGTACCGAAATTATCACCGGGAGAGCATATAAATAACTTACGAGAACAAAATATCTAATTAAATTCTCGGATAAATTAGATTGGCATAATATGTCTTTTAACTTGACATTATTTCATAAATATGCCCTCCAACTTTGGGTGTGTTATAAAATTGAACAAGTAGACACACAAGTCCTATGTGACATAATACACGTAAGACACCATGTTGGACATGACTTTATACAAGTTTAATTGTCTACTTGCTCACACACAAAGTTGGAGAACATAAATATAAAATGACTCCAAGTTAAACGGGCATATTATGTATTATGCCAATTAGATTTGACAGAAAACAAGTATGGCTACTTTAGGTACTTCAACTTTTGATTAGGTTAACTCAAAATGTATTTGATCAAGGGAAGGAAGGAATCAGTAACGTACAGCCTGAAAATTGCAAATTTACATCCAAAAGTTCATTCACCAGAGTCACCCAGCAACCACAATCTGAATAGCTTGGCCAAAAAAGAACTTGGGTGTTGAATGCAGCTAACCGTAATTTAGCTTACCTTTTATGAAAATGAAATAAAAAATGTTCTAATGTTGGTCATTGGTCCAGTAAGATGCGAGTAACACTATTACGTTCATCAATATGAGACTCCTTTCGTCAAGGTTAGGCAATGGTCAAGTAAGATTACAAATGCAGGTCTTCTAAAATTGAATTTAGAAAAGGCACTTGATCATATGGGGCTTCCTCCTAAACCAAAGAAGAGATGGCCTTTGAAAGAAGATGGCTTAACTGGATAAAATTTTATCAATGGAGCCACTGAGAGCTTCTTTTCTTCCCAAAAGGAAATTCAGATGAACTTGCTATTTATTTTTATGATGTTGGACCACTAAAGATCTGATTTTTCTTGGATTGGGGCAAAGGAGGCCTGCCTCACTAAAGATAACCTTCATAAAAGAGGGTTACCCTTATGAACAGATGTTATTTATGAGGAGGCCAAACGGAAACCACTAATACTACTCATCTTTTTTTTTTTTTTGGCACCCCATAACTGACTATGGCAGCCATTTCTCAACTTTGCCGGAATCAAATGGTCAATGTCCAGGAATATACATAAACTCTTTGGAGTCATTGGTATAGATAAGGTTGGACAAAGTAAGAAATAGCTGGTGGCATATGATTCCAGCTTGTATCTGGTTGGTGTTTTGCAGATAAAGGAACTCCTCTTCTTTTTTCCCCACCCCACCCCACTAGGAGGGGATCAATAGTGTTCCCACTTACCCTCCACTGACTTGAATCCTCAGCCTAACGGTTGATGGTGAAGGTACTCAACCATTTGAACAACCCTCACTTACCCAGATAAAGGAACTTGATATTTTGAAGGCAAACAAAAACCAGTACAGAGGATTAAGTTACATTATATCTTTTATTATTTCGCTTTCAATTCTTGTATAAAAAGGAATATGCAAATGAGGCATAAACTTCATTAGATTTCACATAGCCCCTCTAAAGATTAGAAGAGCGCTATACTTTTGATTCTTCGCTCACTTGATCAGAAAATTACAGCACCTTTGTGTCGTTTACTAATACAATTATTACCATTTTATTTAAAAGGACGGAGGACTTCAAAGTAAGACACAATAGTGAACTACCAAGTTAGCACATCCCACATTTTTATGGTCAATTTCCTTCTAGATCTCTTCCTATACCTTAAAAAATGTTTGAGAAAAGAAACTATTTGATTGGAGAAGGTGGTACTTGTCCATAGGTGGATAAGCTGATCTGATTATCATTCCCAAGACACCTAATCACCTGCCTTTTAATTATTTCGAAAAAATAACTAAGTATGCTGTCAAACAAGACCAATCTACCTCCCATCGATAAGTACTGCCTTCTCAATTTGTCCAACTTCTTCATAATCACAGCTATGATTTAGGGTAGATACATAATGCAGGCGACTACGATTGGAAATTGAGACAAAGTAGGTGAAGAGTAGAAAGAAATCACACAAACTGAAAGTAACATCTCATGGGAAGTAAAGAGTGAGCAACATAACCTCTACCAAGTTATATGGGAGAAGGTAACTCTGGAAACTGTGAAAATTAGAGTGAAATATACCTAAAAGAACCCCTTATGTTGGATTTGTTATGAGAAAAGCCAAAATCAAGAAGTTTAGAAGACAATGATTACTGCAAAATAAGGTAGGCTTAATCTCTGGGTAGAAAGATTTCACGAACTGTGTTCTTGACAGCATACTTAACTACTTTTTTATATTAATCGAAAAAGAAATGGACAAACATCCACCTACTTTGTGTCTCAACTCCCAGTAGTAGATGTGGTTGTGAAGTTGTAAAAACTAAGAACGACTCTCCTATTTCAAGAAAAGAGCGAGCAGAACAATTTCCACCGGGTCAGATAGGAAAAGAACTTCCAGGCAACTGCTGAGGCAGGTTTCTCCCATGGTAAAAACACTTGTATTTCCTTTATTTCCGACCTAGAGGTTTGGCAGTTCTAGTCGCCCAGGAGGATGTGAGAAAGAAGCACCCTGTGTCCTTGAAAATATATATCAGGAGCTTCTTGTTCAAATGATAATGGACATGTACCTAAGATCATGAGATGATTTTTCCTTTTCATTCTAAAAGTTAAGGAGGTTGCAATAGCTCAACACCAAACACATCATGACACAATAAAAAATTGAGAAACTGTTATAATTGGAAATTTGATACCCTATCATCTTAGTTATTGATAATTTGATATTGTATAAGTGGTACAAGAGACAACATATGAGTGTCACTCTTTGAGATGGGGGTAAGTAAATGTGGATCTTCCTTCATCAAGCAATGCTACAGCCTACAATGCATTAAAAATAGCTAAGAGTACCAGCATAAACTGGTCCGGGAAGATCTGAATAAACAAAGTATCATTTAAGGTGGTTCGCTTCAGCTGGACTGCTATTCATGATATTTGTTTGGCTTGGTTTTATCTCCAGATAAGGGGTATGGTTATGTTTAACAGCTGCTAATGTGTGCCAGAGAGTTGGAAGATGCTAATCATTTATTTAGTTGTGTGTCTCTTGACACAGTTATCGAATATGCTCCTTTATATACACAAAGTTGATGATGCCCCATGCCTCTAAAGGGAACTTATTTCAGCTGGTAAGGAAGGATACTGGCAAGCAGCACCAAAAGGGTTGGACCATGATTCCAGCTTGCATTTTTATGAATTGTTCGGAAAGAGAGAAACAACAAATGCTTCAACCCAAGGTTTTAACAGTAATATATAAAATAGAAATGCTTATATCTGTTAGCTTAAATTGAAATATATACACAATATAGACAATTAATTTGTACTCTTTAGCTCCTTACAGGAAGTATAGGGAGCTGGTGTATTTTGTATCCACTTTGTAGAGGTAGCACCCTCTTGGTGCTAATTTAGCCAATGTGATGAAATTCTTTTACTTGTCAAAAGAAAGCAGAAACTAAATGGCTCTAGAAGTTTTGATAAGAAAGTAGATATATATGATAAACACATGTGAAGACAACATGCTGCAAGTTACAAATCCAGAGATTTGATAATTATGTGAATATTGCATCACTATATGATGCAAAATCTTTAGTACAACTAGATATATTAGAAATATTAGAACACACTAAGGTCAAGATTCTGAAAAGCTTCCCCACCATATTACCAAGATAATGATTCAGCAACCAATATTTTCAAGCTGGAGAAGAAAAAAATCTCATAATTCTATGGTGTACACTTTCACCATCTCATTGAGAAAACAAAACCAACTCTAAATTTCCAAATAGTACTAAACTACTAACCTTTGAATATACAGAGATTTAGAGTTTTCATCATTTTTCAGTGGTAATCCAACTAGTTGTCTATGTGATACTCACAGAATAAAATTGGCAACTTTACATATATAGTACCAAAACTAAAAAGGTAAGGAAGAAAAAGGAAAATGATATGAAAAGATTTTCAACATGCTCAGCTAAAATGAGATTTGTACTACGTCCAGGAAATCTGTCAACAGAACAGAATTTGCAATGTTAGAGCACAGGTTCAAAATTGTATCTAACCTGAAAATCATTAACATGTCCTGGACCAGCACTCCTTCCATTTTCCCTCTCATAATCAGCATCATCCGTGGGCAACTCGTGGCGACAAACAGGACATGTATTACGGATATTTAGCCATGGCACAATACAATCACAATGGTAATAGTGAGAACAAGGCAACCTAGTCACTTTCTCCGTTGACAAAATCTCATCTTTGCAAACTGCACAAGCTGCATTGCTTCCTTTCAAATTTTCATCACTCACGACCAGCAAAGGAAGATTTTCCAGTACAGATTTAGCTGCTGGTGGACTACCCTTTAACCTCTCTTGGCTTCCAACAAAATCAAAAGTACCAAACCCACCGTCATCTTGAAGTATAACAGCATTGTGAAATTCAAGGCTCCTTTCGAGATCATTAACCGCCACCAGAAATTCCCATTCTAAATTCCTCACTTGCCCCTCTTCTCCGTCTTCACCCAAACCCAAATTTCCTTCTTCGGAAGAGAAATCAGAAGAAACAGAAATTTCTTCCATTCGTCCAATCAGATAACTCAGATTGTCCCCCCTCCCTTCAACCCTCTCAACTTCTTCCCACTCTGAATCTTCATCCAAAACCCCCTCATCACCAACCCGAAAACAGCTCCACAAATCCGGCACTCTCGAATCACCAATTTGGTGAATAACCCCCGAAATTACCTCCACATCTTCTGAATCGGACTCGGAGTCTACCCCAACGACCCGAAGTCCATCAAATTCAAACTCAAGCTCTACTTCTTCACCGTCTGTCAAAACCCTAACATTGGAATTGCTGTGAACAACACGGGGATGATCCGTAACGTAGTCATTTCGGGAGTCGAACAAATCGGTTACAAGGTCCACTTGGTCTTCATTGCCATAGAAGAAGGAACTAGGGTTTGCAATCAAGTCGGAGCGGTCGGACTCCGAATCAACGGATTCGGATTCGGGGCCCGAGTCAAAATCGTCAAAAGAGGGAATAAAGAAGGTAAGGTTAGAAGGAGAAAAGGAGTATGTGGGGTCCTCCTGTTCGACTTCGTTCTCGCTGAAATTGGTTGTCTGTACATGGAAACTATGTAGGCTATAATTCTCCGCCATTGAATTGGAAAACAAGTAAACAAAACAAAAGGGGAGCTCAAATTAAGTTTAAGCTCCATTGTTTTGCTCATTCATATATAAAGTATAATACATAAACATGATTTCCGCCCCTGAGTTGATAACTATGATCTTTAATTTGAATGTGCACAAGTAGTTATTTAAATTTATATAACATCGAACAAAAAGACACATCTATTTTACATGACACCCTACATGAAAATTTTGTGTCATACGTAGTGTCCTATATGTATTATGTTATGTAAAACATGTGTGTTTACTTATCCAATTTTATACCAATTTAAGTGTCTACTTGTGCATACTTAAAATTGGAGGACATAGTAGTCCGCTAAAATCAAGTTAAGAATCATGTTTATTTATTATGCCTCATATAAACAAGTCAGAAGATACAGGATATTTGCTGTCCTTTTGTAATCTTTTTACAAATTTATATTTGGATAGTTTCAAATATATATTATAAAATAATTAATATATGATAAATATAATTATATTTTTGTTTATATAAAAATAGCCAAAATTATAAGGAAAAAATGGTATGAAAAATACTTTAACTTTGGCCGAAATTGTTGTTACGATACCATACTTTATGGAGGACTTTTTACCCCTGCACTATTTAATAGTGTATTTTAAAAGTATATATGTGTCCACGTGGACACATTATAATCCTGAAATATTTATGATATCCACGTGAGCATATATATACCTTTAAAATACACTATAAAATAATGCAGGAGGTAAAAGGTTATTCCCAAAGTTCGATATCGTAACAACAATTTCGGTCAAAGTTTGAATAAATATTTCAAACTTTTTTCCCAATCAGAGATATATTGTGATCATATAATATAGTTTGTCAAAAATTATAGAAAGTACGCTATACAGTATAACTTACCTATATGTGAGTTATATATTGATTATAGGGTAAAATGACAAATATACCCCCAAACTATCGTAAATTATATGCAGATACCTTCCGTCATACTTTTTGGACATAGGTGCCCATACCGGCCAAAAATTAGAGTATATATGTCATTCACTCTAATGGAAGACTAAATAGGGACACGTGACACAATCTTATCCGTCGATTCGATATTTAATAAATGTTGAATCGGTGGATAAGATTATGACACGTGCCCATACCGTCCAAAAACTAGAGCAATATGATTTTTTTTATGTTTCGAGCCTATTGATACATAATTTTCTAAAAACTATTCATATTCATGGTATATTGAATTTTTACAAAGAAGAAGAATAGGAAAAAAAATCTAAAAGAAGAAACTAGTAGCAGAAGACGATGACAATAAAGGTGGAGAAGAATCTACCTTTTTTTAGGGATAATTGTACAGAATGACAAACTAATAATGTTAATTAAATGTACTAACTATAGTTTCAGTTATTTCCTTTAATAAGCAAAATCTCGATCACTTTGCTATTATAGGACCCCACCGATTTGTATAATTTATTAAAAAAATAAAACAGACGTTTTTTCTTTTCCCTTTCTTTTATACAATCTCTTCTCCTATTTCCTTCAAATTCTCCCAAATCTTCTCCCCAAATACAATTTCAAATTGCAAATTTCTCCAGCACGTCCTCATCTCGTTTTCAAAAGAGAAACATTACTTCAAAAATTTCAGGTAACACCAAAACTCATCTCATTCTATTGATTTTTGTTAATTTTTTTCAATTTAAATGTATATGTATATATAACTTATTTTTTTCAGTCATTTACTGTATAATCATTATTTTTTACATTTTTTGTGTTGATTCATATCTTATACTATTTGCTTATACAATTGTGGTTGTATAAATGTATAATATTAGTAGTTATTGTATAATGTTCCTTTAAACATACACATTTGCTCACACTTATACACTTATTTCTGGGTCAAGTAAAAAAAGGAAAGATAAAACTGATGTTTATACTGATCACAATGATAAAACTGAAGTTGTTGTTTGTGGGTCATTGGACTGTATAATTATGTGGGTCATTGGATTGTATAATTATGTGGGTCATTGGACTGTATAATCATTATTTTTATATTTTTTGTGTTGATTCATGTCGTCTATTGTTTGCTTATACAATTGTGGTTGTATAAATGTATAATATTAGTAGTTATTGTATAATGTTCCTTTAAACATACAACTTTGCTCACACTTATACACTTGTGTCTATTTTAATATGTGAATCAACATTGATGTTTTGTTTTCTTTAACCTTATACTCAATTTTCAGCTTAATCACATTCGTATCAACACCGAGTTGCATTGCAATAACATTATACAACTCTTTATACGATGAACTTTCTTTAAAAATCATCCCCTCAATTGTATAATCAATGTAACAATTGTCATTGTCCCATCTACCGGAATGCATAACCAAAATAGCTAATGAAGCCATTTTCAAAAATTTTGTATAAAAAAATAAGTTATATATACATATACATTTATACGATTAAGAATTTCAACAACAAACAGAACATATATTTATACAAATTCTAGCAACTTTAGTTATTCACATATATACATATTTCCATTATATACTCATATAAACGTTTATATACACATTTTGCATATACATTTATATATAAATAATTATATACACAAATTAAATTAACGCACCTTTTTATTTATTTTTTAAAACAATCAAAATGTATATAAAAAAAGACTGACTAGTGAATATACAGAAAGACACATCCGTAGCAAACTAAAATTTTGTTACAGACTGTAATTTTATAAAATTTGCTATAGCATACAATTAGCAATTTTTAATTTGCTATACTAAGATTTTCTTTTTTTTTTTAATAATTAAATTGACTGAATAATCATTTGATATAATTATCCAAAAAAATGGTCTCTATTTTATTTAGTAAGTGTTAAGGTGATATTATTCTATGGTCTATGAACATAGTGCCTTAAATTTGATCCAAGAAGAAGAAGAGATTGAAGGAAATGTACTTATGACTCTTTATGTTTTTAAATTATGAACGTTGCAATTTAAGAAATGACTGATTATTTTAAATATATAGCATCTAAACATTTAAAATGATTGTAATACTTTTGGTTGTTTATCGTTATGGTTGAAAAATCAAATCGTATCGTAAAATAAATCAGACATATTAAAATTTAATATTTGATTTGATTTTAGATTATGAAAATCAATAGATTTTATTTTAAAATAAATCAAATTGAATCGAATTACCATAAACTTTATAATTATTTATATATGAGAAAAGACATAAAGTGACGCCTGAAGTTGTTCCGAATTTTTAAAAAAACACTTTAACTATGTGGGAGTCCTATTACCCCCCCTAAACAATTTCGAACTTATATTATTACATCATTTTTCGATCAATTTCAGATTTTAAAAAGCAAGTGTTATCGCACACCAATCATTATGTGACACGTGTTAATTTAATTTGAAATATAATTTTTCTTTTCATTTTAAGTTTTTCTTTATTTCTCTCTCTTGCTTTTTGACTTATTTTAATTTTAATTTCATTTTAAATTATACTTCATCTTCCACCCTACTTTCAAGCTACCCCTCCCTCCATTTTCTTGTTTTCTTCTTCTTCTTCACCTCCACCCCCACGTCAAGTTGAGCCCCTCCATTTTCTTTATTTGCTTTTTTTTTCTTCTTCTTCTTCTTTGTTAAATTCCTTCTTTCAAAAATCATACTATTTTTTAGACTTTGTTGAGTTATTGATAACAAAACTAATTATTTTTCTAACATAAAACAAAAATTTAAAGGTATCATCAATTAATTTATCTCATTTTCATATAAATTCAAAGCTAGAAATGATAATTTTGAAAGAATCAATGAATTCTCCGAAAATTGAAAAAGTTTAATTGACTTTGGATTAAAAAAAAACTAAACAAAACCTAGTACTCATCTTCAAATCTAATGAGTTTATCAAATTGTTCGAAATGTAATAAAATATTTAGATATAATTTTAAGATTGAAGAGAGTTAAACTAATAGTAGTAAAAAAGGGAGGTGGAGTTGTGGTAAAAAGTGACATTGAAAGTGAGAAGTTTCATAATGGAGATGAAAATGAATTTTTGAAGAAGGAAGAAAGAGCAAGAAAAAAATAATGAGGAGAAAGTTAAAATAATAAGAAAAACAAGAACATATATTTTATAGCAAAATACTTGTAAAAATAAAATTATATTCATTTTTTTAATTTGTTCACGTTCTTTAAGAGAGTGTATACACTCTCCATGCCATGTGGATAAAAAATGATGTAATAATATCAATTTTGAATTGTTTAGGGGGTAATAGGATGCTTGCATAGTTTAGGTGTCTTTTAAATTTGTGATAACTTTAGATGTGACTTTATGTCTTTTCTCTTTATATATTATTCATAAATAAAATATAAAAATTCATGTTAGTGTTTTGGTACATAATTTAGTTGTACTCCTCCATGGTAGTTTGACAATTGTTGAGCTTGAGGTTTTCATTTTATTTTTTGCTATAAAAAAATAGTATTCTTTTGATCTTTGGTGTATAATGATTTTAGTATTGCCTACTTAAATTTCTTTGTTTGTGTAAAAATAATTCTAATATTGTTTAATTGATCAATTGAATCTATAATAGCTTTTATATGGATTGTTTATGTACGAGGTGTCTGTGTCTATTGAAAGATGTATGCTCTCATAGCACTTATTGCTTTCAAATCGAGAAAAACTAAAATACCCGAATTAAATCGAATCAAACCATAGCTATTTTTTGATTTGATTTTAGAAATTTAAAAATCGACTGTTTTAATTATAATTTTAACCACTAATCAGTAATCACTCCAAAACAAACCATGAAAACCTCTAAAATAATACTCAAATATACAAAAAATAAAATAAAATAATTTGTTGTTGCGTTCAGCATATGCCCTTTTACTAGGTTAAGTTAAATAAAATAATATTAAATATTTTCAAAAGTTATAATGAGATTATGGCCAGTAGAGATAAATATACAATTCAAATATAAATTTGATATTCAATTTCTCTGAGCTAAATTTTATATTTAATTTATAAGAAATTTATTTAATATGTATAAAATATTAATTTATAATCTTATACTTACTTTTAAAATTTTGAATCATAAATTTCATATTTTGAATGCAAATTACACAAATTAAATAATACTATAAATTATATATGATGATAACAAATTTCACATTATTAATACAATGAACTCTTTTTATTAAGAAAATATATAAGTAGTAGAATAAAAATTTACCAAAATAATATATTTTGTATGTAGTAATTATTTTTTTCGCGTATCAACTACGCGTGTATTTACCAGTTCAAATAGGCAATACTAACCTCATTTTGAAAGGGCATTGAGCCACCCCTATATTATTCTTTTTCTTAATTAACGAAGGAATTCTTGCATGAAATTTCGGTGATATGTCCGATCAAAACCCTAAGCCCTAAATCTATTATCTTAATATTCTAAGGAAAATTCAAGAAAAGAAAATTTTCAAGAACCTGTTGGCTTTTTTCAAGAAAATTCAAGTACTTTTTTAAAAATAAGTTAAGTTGTCATCCTGACAGTGTATATTAAGGATGTTCAAGAATTTGTTTTCTCTTCCCATTTTCTTGATATTATTCTTTTTAATTCATTAAGAAAAAGAAAAATTGTTCTGGTACTTTCCTTTCATCATAAATTCCCCTCATGATCTTCATGTATTTTAAGTCTCATTTTAGTAGCGGCTATATTAATCTATAGATCATGATCGACGCATATGGGTGTTACAATACGTCTTCGATCAAGAAGAACATAATTTAAAATCGAAGATTCTAAATCTGCAAATTCAGCATTACTATTCGTTGAACTAATCAGAAATTCCTTTTATATAGTGGATATACATGGACATCAACAATATAAATACACCATTGTTGACTTTTGTGTTACATATATACCTTTTCTTCTATTAGTATGATGATCCATTCTAGTTTCAAATGAATATTTTTATATCACAACACTATTTCTTTTTTACCATGAGATTTACATTCTTGTAGGACTGTTCTTTTTATGTTTGTTATTCTTATAAGTTGTGTTCTCCTAGGTTGAACTTTAACCCAGTTTCCATTTTCTATAGGCATGGGAATCTGTTATGTTAAGGTCAATGATAATGGTAAGTATTAGTTTCTTTGACATTGATCTAATGCTTTTTGATGGGCATACGTTCTGCTCAATTTATTATTCTAGTTGTACCTTCTTCTGAAGGATATGGTGTATCATGAGATGGACTGATACTGAGGAGAGAAATTAGATATGGTAATCATTTTGCAAAATATTGGACTGACAACTATTATGTTCATAACTTGGAATGGCTGTCGTAGTATATAAGGTTGCATGCATTACTCAACTGATTGGTTGTTTGACGGTTTGTGTTCATTAGTATCTTTTTACAGATGTCCTTTTATTTATTGTCCCACCGGTTTCAGAGCGCTGTTTTCAACTCCATGAGGAGTCCGTCAATGCACGATGAGGAACTATCAATCGGTAACCAATTGACATCGGATTCCGGTGAAGCGAAAAGCGCCTTTACCTTTAGTTGGAAATAAATATAGGTCGGATTTCCACTTCTATAAGCGTCTATGGCAGATGGAATACAAGATCTAGGCAAGCCTTTCTTCTTTTGTTAACTTAAAGGCTATGTAGAATCCCCATCCACGTTAATTAGAAAACAAAAAAAAATGATTATTTAATATCATATTCTATTAAGTCAGTTATAGTAGACTAGGAATCCAGAAAACTTCAAATCAAGAAGTCATACTCCGTCAACTACGCTTGGTTAAAGCTTTATCCCGGTTTGTTTCATTTCCTTTCAAGTCTAGTGGAATCACTATGTGGATTTACTTGTAATTGGGGAAACTGGGATGGTTGTACACGACACAAAATATTGATGCTTACATTTTGTTTTTGCTTTTATTGTATGATGTTCATATACATCGCATTGTTGGTGCCTTATTTGCAATAAAATACTTTCTTTATCTGTACCGCGTCCCAAAACATATATAAATAGAGAGAGATGAAATATATTTTTTGTTGATCACAACTGTATGTAGATATTTTTTGATTATTTATTCTAAGCTAAAGTTGAGTTGGAACATACATATTGGTACTTAGGTACTTTTAGCTAGCTCATAGAGATATTAAATGTCCCTGGTTCTTGTTTGTCAATTATAACATGTCACTTGTTCATTTTTGTTTCATGTTAGATGTGCAATCAACTTGCCAGAAATGATGTGCAGCATTGAACTCCCTTTGTTGGCACCATTGATACTGACTGTGTTAATCTGATAAAAGCTATTTTGATGTGTATTTCAAGAATCTCTTGTGGTGACTAGTTGGTTCTTAATGGTACTTGTACGATTGGTGCTCTGCCCTTCTCTTTATTGAGGATACTGTTGCGAATATCTGGACTGGAAGTGACTTTGTCGGTGAGAGCAATTGTAGAAGTAGTCAATCAGCTCCGCCATTTTACCATGACAAGAAGAAGTTCTTTGCCACGAGTGAGTTTTCAAGAAAGGCAGCAGGAAATAAGAATATTAAGACTGTTCATGATGTGCCACTCAGGCCAGGTAATTAGTCCTTGAGTGCTTGTTTGTGTTAATAATCAACGATGTTAGAAAATGTGTGCAACTAGTTATTGTTCTTTTCCATCACGCAGAAACTAGAGCCGTAAGGAGACTGCATCATTCTGCAGAAGCTATCTGCTTGGTGCTTCCACGACTGTCATCCCATCAATGTGATCAATCTTCCACCCCAAGTTGTGGTGATGGTGTATTGTTGTCAAATTTTTTGGGAGGATTAGGTCTCGTTCTGATATTACCTCAATCAAATACGTTAGTAATTCACACGACCTGATGTTTCTCTCTTCAGGTCAAGTGTGAAACTGAAACTTGTTAACATTTGGAATAGCAAATTACAAGCTCTAGGGGAGTGCACAAGTACACAGGATGAGGAGTCAAAAGAAAGTAAACTATTCCTACCATTCATTCCTGACGTGAATAAGAGCTGAATTTTTCTACTGCATGTTTCAGTTAGTTAGCTTCATTTCTTTCATCCAGTTTTCAAGATTATCTTAGAGAATTCTTATTAATCATGAAAACATTAGAGATTACAATGTCTTTTTCCAAGTCTCCTGGGCCACAAAATAGTCTTTCAAATTCCATCTTGCTTGTGTGTCATGCCTGACATTTTTTATTCAAATTTTCAGAATTTTCACAAACAAAATCTCAAAGTTTCTTACTGAAGAAAATGAGTGATATAAGGTACTTTGTCTTTTGCTTCATCACTTTGTGACTGTTTGGCGGAGTTTATTCTTGTGTAGAAACTTAAGCCCACGTCGAGATAGATGTGCGCTCCTTTTTACATAGTCAAGGATTATGATCTTTTGTTTGATTCTAACATTTATCTTCGTTGAACATTATACTCACTGTCATGTTCTACAGCATGCTGCAGATGAGTGAATTTGTAACTTACTGAATTATCAGGTCCTATCTAGAAAAATGAGGACAACAACCTATCTTGATTCTGAGCAAGAAATGGTATGTTTATTTTGGTCATAGGTAACACTGATTTTGAGTCTTTGACCATGCTTTCGCAGGTCATGCCCGTTACCAAATTCAAAACTGGGGTTGGATCTGCAATGTTCAAGATCATTTACCAAGTAAGTTACGATCTTTGTTTGGAGTTTCATGTCACAACCAGTCTATGGAACTTGAGAAAACTGCCATTTACATTGCACTTAATTTTGCAACATGAAGTTATATGTTTTGGTTGAAGCAGTAACATAAATCTGATTCACAAGCAGCTAAAATCTGTCACACTTCTTGCGGTAACATTTTCTAATACTTGTCTCTGTCATATTATAAATTCCTAAAGTAAAGTACATGCAAACCATCTGCAAATCGGTCTTAGAAGGGAAAGGTATTGTAGTACTGATTGTAGTTGTTGATACAGGATTAGTTGCTCACCTACTACATTCTCAAACCTTTTACTACAACTTATAGCTTATCTCTTCAGCATTTATATTCCTCCCTCCGGTGGATATATGCCTGTCTAAATGACAAGCATTTCTTCTCAGACTAGTTATTCTGTTTTGAGGTATCAATAACACAGTTTATATCAGTTATATATGTGCTCCATCTTAAGGCTTTCATGTGTCATTTGTGCGCATCGTCTCTTAAGGTCCATTTTATGTTGTTTTTTTTTGGTAAAAAGTAAATACCAATGACAAACGAAGGGGCCAATACACCTACAGAGCGGCTAGAATTCATAGCCACCTTCTATAATCTTTTAAGCCTCCTACTGAACAAGAGAACTAGTTACATGAAAAATGTTGAATCAACCTATAATTTCTATGAGCTTTCTTAGATCCTCTAAACAATGTTATTCTCTTTGTATATTCCATTTTATGTTTTTATTGGATTGGTTATAGCAAGTGAATTATGAATTGTAACTTATAAGGGAAGAGCTTTTTTGTTCTAATACCATCAGTAACTAGACAATGCTAGAAGTTCTTTCTTTTTGAATTATTGTAAGGCCTTGAACCTTAAATAGCTTCCAACATGATTTGGAAAACTATTCATGAAATCATTCATTTTTTAGGAAATACTTCACTAGCTAACTAGATTCTCTTGCACGTGTTTCATTAGAAAATGATTGTTTTCTTGATGATAATACAGGTTCCGTGTATTTTTGGCATCAATCTAAGTGATGTGGATCTGTTAGAATTTATTCAACAGGCATTAGTCCATCGACTCTAACTAGCTCTCATATTTTACTCCATTTAACTCTAACCTTGTTTAAGTTCTTGTTTAAATGTCGTGTCATGTTCTCTGAATAATGTATTAGCTTGCTGATACAGATGGATCATTAATAGTACCCCATCAGTGAATCAGGTCCTGAATAACAAGGCTTGCAAGGAGTAAGTTAATATTTAATGATTTTAGATATTTTTCTTAATTCCTGATGTCTTTGTTTTCATTTGTGTTGGAACAATATGAAGTCATGGCATGAAATCAACCTATAATGTGCAGCAAAGTGACTAAGATCATCTGTATCCTAGTGACAAAATTATCTCGTGAGTATACCTAATTTAGTTCTATGCTACCTACCAAGCAATTAATAATTTCGTGCTGAAGATGATATGTAGTCTGTGATCATCACAATGAAGTTAATCTGGATCTGGAGCACGATGGATCTATAGAGATTCAAGAAATAAATTGTACATCAACTCTCTCTCTCTCAAAACACACACTCATATGCTCATATACGTACACACACATTGCTGCAACCCTCAATTTGCCTTCTCCACAACCATTCACCCTATCACTTGAGTAGTTTAGATCTTTTAATTTAGTAAAATTAAGTACTTTTAATCTCTATGAAATATTTATCAATATTAATTATTAAATTTTATCAATACTTTAAAAATAAATTTAGTAAAAGTAAGCACTTTTAATTATTGAAACATAGAAATATGAAAGCATACAATGAACTTAAAGATCATTTCCTTGAGTTCTCTCACATTGACAAGTATTTTGGTGATATTCGAACTCATGAACAT
Source organism: Solanum verrucosum (assembly GCF_900185275.1). Taxonomy (NCBI): domain Eukaryota; kingdom Viridiplantae; phylum Streptophyta; class Magnoliopsida; order Solanales; family Solanaceae; genus Solanum; species Solanum verrucosum. The sequence goes on from NW_026020569.1 coordinate 890,205, forward strand.
GAATATGTATATAAGTTTAAACTTTAAAAATAATTTATCACATATAAATTTAACTCAAATTAAAATGTAAAAAAAATATTAAAATTTCAACTTCATGAATAATTTATGGAATAATTCAAATTCCTAAAACGATTCATAGGGTTCAATGAGGAAGAAGAACGTATTTTTTTAATACTTAATTTATTGATATCTTTATTAAGTTTATTATAAAATGATTATATATTATTTACTTTTGAAAATAATAGTTAGTTCCTCATCACTATTCACTAGTCAAAGTGGGGAGAGGTGGCTATTATTTTTTCCATTTTATCCACCTATGCGCCGCATAGCTTCCTCTCTTTAAATTTTTTAATTTTTTTTGTTTGTTAGTTGTTTTCAAACTTAAGCCAATCCATATCACACATACATGTATATGTTATCATGTCTCAATCACTTCACAATTACCATTTAGGTTTAAAGTCCGCTTATATCCTCTACGATTGAGATATATTAGTCAACCAATGGATGTAATTCAAAATTTAATTTGAGCATTTCACACATTTGCCTTCTACAAGATATTTGTGTATCCTTGAGGAATTTTAATTTCATCACTGAACACATACATTTTTGCCTTATGTGTTATCCAAATTTCACTTTCCCTCTATTTTATTTCCTACCAACAATTACACCTATTGGTATAAAATGATTGTTTTATCACAAATAATATAAAATGGTTGTTTTATCATAATTTTTGTGATGACTATTTATAAAAATTTCTCATTTGCACAGGATGATTCCTTTTGAAACCGATTAATAAACAAAATAAATTTACATAAATCAAAACGAAAGGTGTACTTGTGAAACTTAACACAAATATTTTTTCTATAATAATAAATTAAAGAGTCAATTTAGTGAATCACAATTAGCCAATAAAGCAAATCGCTTAGATTCCTGGCTAATCTAGTCATTGTTCACGTTTCTAATCGCCACGTGTCACAACCTCATTCCTACGTTTATGTTAGAGAAAAACTTAGAATAATAACACGCTTAGTGCTTACCATGTGATTAATTAAAAATTAATACACCTACAAAGGCCAATTCTGATTTTTCGTTTGTTTTGTTATATTGTCATTATTGACATAATTTATGTTTACTTTTGTCGACTAACTATTGATGATTACGTGACAAACACATCAATAGCCTACCTTGAATAGGACTTTGATTTATATTTTGTTTTCCTTTTTTGTTATCCTCACTATGAGCTTAATTTAATTTAAACATTAGTTCAACTAATATATACTGACCAAATTTAAACATGTAAATACCTAGAAGGACGGCGAGCTAGTGTAAACACTTGGATAAAAACTTACATATCACAATTTTGTATTAAATTATATTTATTTATCGTAATTAAATAATAAATTGATGTTAAAACTTATAATTAATATACTCTGTATTATCGAATATAGTGATGCTAAAAATTGGAAATTCATCCTTTCATTAGGAGCTTCACTATCCAGAAATGTATGATCACACTATGTTTAGGATAGTATTTGGCTTTTGTATTTCTATAGGGGCATTCTTATATATAAAGTCACGATTCCAACCTCATTCGAGTTTTTAGTGTTTTTTTTTATTAGCATATTAAATTTATTCTTGTTATATTTAATTTTTTAATGTGAATAATTTTGTCATTCGATATATTTTGAATTTGATCTTATATATTACTACATATTATTATCCCATCTTTGATATGAAAAAGTCTCGTTTTTAACCTTGACAAATAATTTATTGATAACTTTAAATGAATTACAACCGTATATAAATAAATTTAAAATATTTTATACATAAAATTCACGTTATTTACGTTGAAACTTCATCAATATCAAAAATAAATACTTGCATTTTTATATTATGAATAACGCGTATAATATCAATCCACCTAACAAAAAGTACTTTTGGCTCGTGTGAATTATAATGGTAATGGGAATTGGGAAGGCCAATTGTTGTTCAATTCTTGTTTATTAAATTATTATTTCAAGGAAAAAAACAAAATTCTTATTTCATCGTCTATCTATCTTTTGACAACTTGGATTGTATTATATTTGTATAAAGTTTACTATTTTGATTGTTTCAGCAAACAAAGACCACGATTATCTTACTCTGTCTATTATAGTAAAATAAAAAATAAAAAATAGCACGTACTTCATCAAATTAAACTACCACTATTACTGTATTATTAAAGCATGTTAGTAAAATCACTAAGAAGGAAAAAACACCCGTATACCAATTTTTCACTTTTTATGAGGATACTATCGTGGTGAAACAATTTAATGATCCAAATATTATAATTTGAACTATAGATTACACGTTTAATTTTAATATTGAACCGGTTAAATTTGAAATGTCAAAATTGATATAGTTATATTTTTTTATCTTAAAAAAATAAAAAAGAATTACCAAATAAAAAATTGAACATTCACTAATAAATTAATAAGATACAATTTTAAACAGTCAATCAACTAAATTGCTATGGTTACTATTTACTCACCAATTAGGAATTCTTCTTTGTCATGTTGAAACTGTTAAGTGTTGTTGGGTAAACAAAGAGTTGGAGTTACAAGGCATAACAAAAACTTACCGCAAGAATAATTATGATCCCGTCTCAAATTATTCACGGTATATTTTAAAAATAAATGTCTCAAATTATTTTATTTATTGTCTTAGCAATTCAAGACAAATTCACTAATGAATTTTTCCATTTCAGCCTTAGCAATAATTTTCTTGAAATTACAAACACCTTAATAACTACATAGAGATGACACATACATTACATAAATATTAAATAAAAAGAGATTATATCTTAAAACATAAATAAGAGCAAAATAATCAAATTCATTCTAAGAATAATATTTCTTAACGGGTAAAATAAATAAAAATCACTCTTAATTATTGTTATTGTTTTAATTTATTTGACATATTTCTTGACTTTTTTAAAATTATTTTTTAATTTCAACTTTTCAGATGACATGTTTAAAACCTCAAAAAAAAAAAAAAACATATCGATACATTTAACATATTCCAAATTTAAGATCATGAAATTTTAAAAGAAATCTCTACTTTCTTATATTTTTATCAAATCAAAAACAGATTAAATAAATTGAAAAAAAAATCTTATAAAATGTGTAAAAAGAAAATTTGAGCCAAAAGGAAGTAGAACTCAATTAAATGAATTAACATTGGACACAAATAGTTGTCGAAATGTCCCTAATAAGTATATAACCTTTCAAATCACTACCTAACATTTCTTGATCTTGAAAATAAGTGAGAAGGCACACGTTTTTCTTTCATCTCTTCGAAGAATTTCAAGATAAGAATTAGCAAAGGCCGAGTTTTGGATTTTCTTTAACAAAGTTTTAGTCAATGAAACTGTTCATACACGTACAATTTATTCAATCAATTCTTTGCGTGAAGCTTTCTTCTTCTTCCTTTTCTGTTTCTTATATTAACCATACAAAACCCTATTAAAGTTTTGGCCTTAAATAAATTTTATTGGTCTTCAATAATTTTTGAGAGACTGCGGATTGTTGATTTTTTTATTTTTTTCGATTAAGGACGATATATCAAGATTTTCCAATTCTGGGTTCTTGAATTCTTGTTCATTTTTTGTGTCACTCTTGTGGAAAAGGTTTATCTCAAAGAGTCTTGCTTTTTTTTAAAATCCATTTCAGGTATGATTTTTAGTATCTGTACTCTTAAAAGAAAATTGAGTAGATTCTATTTATGGGAGCCGTTATTTGATTATGTTTATTGGTTACTTTCTTGTTTGATATGGTTTTTTGTGTCGGAATTATTGATTGCGATTTTGGGGGTAAATTGCAGTTAATGAGATTTAGTTTTGGGTTCTTTAACTTATGTAAATAATTGGATTTTGTCCGAAATAGTTTGTTTCACTGGTTAAATTCATTGTTCAAGAATGTTTGAAATTCTTGTGGAATTTGTTCCCTTTTTCAAGGGTCTATCAGAAATAACTCTCTATCTCGATCTCGAGGTAGGGGTAAAGTTTGCATAAACTCTATGCTTCTAATCAATAATATAATTTAAAAGTTTCCTAGAACCTACTTATGGGATTATAATATTGGGCATGTTGTTGTTGGGTAGCGTGTGGAATTTACTATTTAGGAGGTCATAGAATGTATAGACTGATACCTGTTAAGTATTATGTGCAGATTTTTTTTTTCTGAAGGATTCAAAAAGCGTAAGCTGGTCTGCATATAGTTGGTAAAGTTTCCAATTTTGAACTCTCGAAGCTTCAGAATTCAAACATGACTATTGGAAGCATTAGACCTGTAAAAGAGAAAAAATCAAGAAAGAACAAACAGCCAGTAGTGGATGACCAATCGCCATTATTGCCTACAAAGCATCAGGAAGATGGGTTCAATGGGGCTTCATATAGTGGGGCTGTATTTAATTTGTCGACTACAATTGTCGGTGCTGGAATCATGGCCTTACCTGCAACTATGAAGGTGTTGGGACTCATTCCTGGGATTATTATGATCATCTTGATGGCTTTCATCACAGAAGCTTCAGTTGAGTTGTTAATCAGGTTTAGTAGGACTTCAAATTCAGTTTCTTATGGAGGTCTTATGGGCGATGCTTTTGGCAACTATGGGAAGATGTTGCTTCAAATATGTGTACTTGTTAATAATATTGGTGTTCTTATTGTATACATGATTATCATAGGTAGGTATGCAATAATTGATTACCAGACCCTTAAAGACTTAGCTTCATGTGCATTAAGTTTATGACTACTTTCTCATCCACCTTTAATTCCATGATGATTGTGATACTCACTCTTTATATTCTCCTTTCAAAGGTGACGTGCTTTCTGGAACAACTTCAAGTGGAACCCACCATGCTGGTGTCCTGGAAGGTTGGTTCGGAGTTCATTGGTGGAATGGACGATTCTTTGTTCTTCTTGTGACCACCCTTGGCGTATTTGCACCATTAGCTTGCTTAAAGCGTATAGGTAAGTTCTTTCTGTAGATACATCAGTTTTTTGGGATATCACTTAATTTATCCAATCCTTTCATGCTATTTTTACTACCCAAATATGAATGTCAGTCAACTAGGTATATATAGAACTTGGTTGCCGTTTGGTAAGCAGCTCAAATTTTATTTTTTGTTCACGACTCTTCAGAAATACATGGGCAGTTGCTACATCCTTTTTCCTGTGAGTAGATAGTATTCTGTGCAATGCAACAATAAACTTTACATCAACAGTACTATTTCTCTGTATTACATGTGCAATGTGGTGACATAATGTTCCTCAATTTGCTTTGCAGATTCATTGAGATATACATCTGCATTATCAGTCGCCCTGGCTGTTGTATTTCTGGTCGTAACTGTGGGAATCACCATATTCAAGCTGATAAATGGATCAATTCTTATTCCCAGATTGCTTCCCAGTTTTTATGATCTAACGTCATTCCTCAAGCTCTTCACAGTTGTTCCTGTAATGGTCACTGCGTACATCTGTCACTATAATGGTAATGGCCCAATTATATTTTCATGCGGATATTGCTGTTGTGTTTTACTGCTAATATTTTATGAAAGGGAGGTATACATAGTTTTGACCAAATTTAATGGTAGAAACATCTCTGCTATGCTTGAATCATTAATCTTTGGTACATATTTCCCATAGTTTTTGGATTCTTATGCTTTCAGATTTCTCAGTTGGAGGAGTCTTTCATATAATCATATAAATTCTTTTATTATATAAGTCATGACAACCATATATATCTCAGATTAATGCAAACAGTTTTATTATATTAGAAGTACTATTAATACAAAAATTCTGGTTGTTTGGTGCATTAATTGATGATTACTGAATGTGTTATTCAAATATATCATATTTCAAGATCATTACTGCTTGCATTATGACTTTCTTTTCCTACTCTTTTTGTAAGTCCACCTCTTGATTTGATCTGCCCATGGATGATAGAGAAACCATCAGGAGTTCCTGTTATCTTTAGATGATCCTACTTATAAGTAGTTTGGCTCCGTGTAAGTTCAGTTAACTATTTAGTCTACTTCATATAGTATATATGATTGACGTAATATGATATCCTATGTGAAATTTTCTTCCTTGATGTGCATTCTTGTCAAATTGGATGTTGCAGTTGTAAATGGAAATTTAACTGTACATACGTCTTGCTACAACATTAGACTAAACAAGTGTACTTTTGCAGTTCACTCCATAGAAAATGAACTTGAAGAAAGCAGGCAGATCAGATCAGTGGTGCAAAGTGCGCTAGCTCTTTGCTCGAGTGTGTATGTGCTGACAAGCATTTTTGGATTTCTCCTATTTGGCGATGCAACTCTTGATGATGTGCTTGCCAACTTCGATGCTGATCTTGGAATTCCATTTGGCTCCTTTCTTAATGATGTTGTGCGTGTCAGCTATGCTGCCCACCTGATGCTCGTCTTTCCCATTGTTTTCTACCCACTGCGGCTTAACTTGGATGGCCTTGTATTTCCTTCTGCAAGGCCTCTAACCCTGGACAATTTGAGGTTTGCTTTAATCAGCGGTGGCCTCATTGCCATCATCTTTTTGGGGGCGAATTTCATCCCAAGCATCTGGGATGCTTTCCAATTCACTGGAGCAACTGCTGCTGTTTGCATAGGGTTCATATTTCCTGCTGCTGTTACTCTCAGGTAAACACATTTCTGTTGCACAATTCATTTTAAGCGTAACTTGACTGATGCTTGGCAAATCCAAAACTTGGGATTATAGCTTGCAATATATATCTTTTCTGCCAACCCCCCCACCCCCCACCCCTCCCTACCCGACCTGCGCCAACTTAAAAGGAACATGATAGTAGTAGGACTCATTTGAGTTGTTGCATGCATGAAAGTTTGTGTGAACGGAAGTTGCTGACCAGCTTTGTTGGCACATCTGATCAGCCTGCATTTGGTGGCCTTCGTAAGATTTGGTGCGAGCGTACTTGCTCTGCCCTCCGGTCAAGGAAGTGAATAAGCTGACCTCATCTTAGTTTGAGTTCTGTTCACTTTTTTGTGGATTGGGAGATGTCTACTTATGTTCACCTCTTCTTTAAAAAAGTTGGACATTTGAGACTACTGACAACACAGTTATCTGACTTCTATATGAAAGAGGAGTTGTTCAAAAGGCAGAGAATATTTTGTCTGTCCAATGTTGAAAGGTTGCTAATATTTTGCTTCTTGGAAAGCAGTAGAAAGACATCACGTCTGAGAATTCTATGCTAGTTAAGTTGGAGGTGCTTGGATATCTCATGGTTAAATACAATCAAAGGATGACTATAAATTGATTACAACGTGCTTTTGTTACTGATACCAGATTTTCCCTAATCAATCCTCTTCCCTCTCAAATTTCTTTGCTGATCCACTGGACGGTATTCTAGTAATACCTTTGTCATTCTAAGACCTTTATCATTCGATACCTTAAGAGTTTCGAACTGATACTTGTGTTTTCATCTTTCCTATTCGAATTATGGTAGGTACAAGAGCACTATCTCTAAAAATTAGGTAAAATTTACCTTGTTTGCAGTTTGGAAGTTTTGTCCAGGCAGGACTATATGTTGATTGATTAATGAATTTATGTTTGCTGGTTCGTTCCAAGTCCTGGGCCATTGATTATTTAAAGTTTAAACATTTAGGTGTGAATTTTAAGAATTACGAAGATTAGATATATCTTTAGCCTATAATTGCAATATATCCTTCTCCCTGCTTTCAAACCCCACCATCCTTTCCCCCCAGGTGTATGGCGAAATCAGATGAGCATTTATAGAATTGGTTGTATTTTGTTGCAGGGATCGGTATGGCATAGCAACTAAGAGGGACAAGATCTTAAGTATTTTTATGATTGTCCTTGCTGTCTTTTCAAACATGGTGGCCATATATAGCGATGCCTATGCCTTGTTTAAAAAGAATTCATCACCGCGTGAGTGATTTCTCATGTACCTGTGCGACAGGAGGAATTGGAAGTATCAGTTGTACTCATGGTGAAGTTAGGGTGAAGGCAGGATAATACTGGTTCAGCTTTTCTTTGAAGCTACTGGAGTCTAGTTCTAATAAGTTTTATAAATACTGCTCAATATCAAAATTTGAGTAGCTTTGCTCAACATGCATCAAGACATGGCTACAGCCTACAGTTTTGTACAGTGTCCACTGGAGTTTTGTCTTACATACGAAATGATGGTGTATAAACATCAAGTTCAGCTTGGATTGGCTTCAGTTCTCTGTATGTTGATTTCTTGTGTATTCATTTCCCTTGGTTGGGTTTGTTTTTTTCACATGCTGTTTTTTTCTTTTCCTTAATGAATCTCCAGGTCCCAGACGTCCTTTTTAGTTAGCTGGTGTTTGGAATTCATTTATTTGCATTGTTTCGTTTTCTTTCCCGTCAGTTCATAGGAGAGTTTTGTGGTTAAAGGAGCGAGCGGAACTCTGTAAAATTCTCTGTTATATTAATTGCTTTCTGATGGTTTTCATTCTCTTGTATTTTTTCCATCAAGCAAACAATTTTATCTTCTGAAGAGATATAAGTGCAGCATGAACTATTATTTTTGATTGATTAGATTCTGAAACAAAAATACATTGGTGCATTCTGAATACAGGGCCTAAACTAACTCTACATAATAATAGGGACACTACACCTATTTACAAAACCCAGCTAGTCGATAACAAATTTTATCTTCTGAAGAAATATAAGTGAAGCATGAACTATTATTTTTGATTGATTAGATTCTGAAACAAAAATACATTGGTGCATTCTGAATACAGGGCCTAAACTAACTCTACATAATAATAGGGACACTACACCTATTTACAAAACCCAGCTAGTCGATATTCAAACTTTGTGCTACCAAAATAATGTGCAAAATGACTTCTATGGATTCCCAGTACTAGTCACAAAAGGAACCAATCTTCTGTAATCTCTCCTCCTCCCAAGTGCACAACTATCAAGCACTCTACCTAGCATCAGCCTCGTGTTTTGAAGCGCTAATTCTTTGGCTGATAAACCTGATTCAGATGCATTAGGTTGGACTACTGGTGTGGAGCCAGCTCCAAGTCCGAGCATTGCATACTGCAATGGCCCACTCCGAGCCTTAAATGAGGTCTGAGGCGCAAGAATCTTCTCTTCAGCGCCAGCAAGTCCATTCTCAAACTGTCCTGGCTCATGCGGATGTGATCCAGGTAAGCTACAGCTCTGCAAGAGGGCTTCCAATACACTAAGTGCCTCCCAACACAAAGTGCTCTCTACCAACTGAGATACAATTGCATACATATGTGGACTTTGAGCAGCATCCATTGGAGTATGCTGAAGCAATGCCTTCAGCATGAGAAGTATGACACGCTGATATTCAACTGGCCCTTTCTCAAGAAGACGTAGGAGATGCCCAAATGCTAGAGCCGAGTGCTTGGGGAACCATTCATTGCACAGTAATGGTGAAACACAAGCTAGAAGGTGTTCTATATTTTTTATCTCACCGCGGGAGTAAGCCATGAACACAGTAGCCAATTCATCTATCGATTTTGCTCGACACCAGACAGCTATATTGGTTGCAACAGAGCAAGCCTTTTGATACTGGTGATGGAATGGTGAAGCAGGACCAACCCCTGCGTCCTGGTTAAGCTGTAAGCAGAGCCAGGGAAGTAAGCCTGTTATGTTCATTAGTAGGCGTGTTTCTGCATCACCAAAGATTGAATCACATGAAGGCACGGTGATTCTCGATAGAACTTCAATAGAGACAACATGACTGACAGTTGACATAAGGCCTTTAAGAACCAGTGGCTGCACTCCTTCAAAGACTGGCACCTTTGCATTTGAGGGTAATGGCTCACTAGCGTTCCGTGATTCCAGACGCTGGAAGTCAGAACTGTCACGAACATTTGAATCAAGCTCATCTCTGGGCATGCTTGAAAGAAGCACATTCTCAGTAGTTCTATCTCGGAATGATAAGCGATCAATTACACGACAAACGAGTTCCAGCACCTGACAATACACATGAACGAAGTCTGTATGCATCATGGCAACACAACCCCAGAAAAGCTGGGGATATAATATCACCTTTTCTGGCTCCATATTCTCCACCATCACCTGTAGTGTCAACAAGATCTCCATGACAAAGCCTAGAACAGGTGGTACTGGGTTACTCAAGCATCTGTGAAGGCAACGTAGCAAGGATACACAAGCATCATTAGTTACACGAGGCCGCAGCGCACGGTATATCTGGTGCGAGCGGCAGGCCAGGTGTCTTGATGTGCATTCCATAGCCCATTTAAGAGCCTCTGCTCCCCAAGTTTCCCGGAGATCTCCTTGGAAAAAGATAGCATCCACCATGCTCTGCACTAAGGCAGATAAGAGTGCTGCACTTGGCAGTTCCGTTCTGACAACTGTAGTGTCCTCGTTCTCCCACATCATGCTACCTCGCTTAGATTGAACATACTTTATCAAGCTCACTACTTGCTGCTTGTTCTCTCCATCACTATTTTCAACGTCATACAATTCCAAATGACGCCCAGCAAGGGAATACAACAGATTAACAAGAAGGTGCTGACAATGCTCCAAGACAATATCCTCTGAACTATCCATGGAGACGAAAGTGACATGAAAGAGCAATGGTAAATGCTCCCGGAAATCTTCATCATTCTCATAGGCGATTTCAGCAAGTAAAATCAACGCTATGTCTGCATGAGTGAGTAGGTGCTGTTGATGACCTTGCAATGCTGATTGAAGTTCTTTTGCATTAACAGCATGTGTTCCTGCCGCCAAGTGCAACCCTTCTTCCCCGGAATTTGGAGTATCAATGTGATAATCTCCACTGTCTCGAGAGACATGACGACTTCGTAGGCTTCCTGTTGAACTCCGTACTCCCATTAATGGTCCTGACATGTTCACCAGTGAAGGAAGAAGTTGGCCGGACCGACCGGCAGTTAGAGGAACAATATTCAATTCAGGAGGCATAGGACTCAAGGGGCCCGAGGCACTTCTGCCTCCAACCCCTGCTGTTCTCCAGCTCAAGCTCCCACTTGTGTTTCTTAGAGGACCATCAAGAGATCCACGAACTAATAAAGGTGACATGTGCGGTTGGCTGTCTACAATTGATGAAACTTGAGCCACAGACGGCCCTTGCGAGAACTCCAATAGAAAGTTTCCATTACCGTCTCCTCTGTTTGCACTAGGCCTCAGAGGCTCTATGTTATCTTCAAGCATACGCTGAGCCAGTTGATAAACGAGGTGATCAATAGTACGTTGGGGGCAGATGCGAGCCAAGTATAAACCAACCCTTTTAGCAACAGAGAAATATGTAGCAAATGCACCACTTATTTCTGCTGATGCATTTGAATCACAATCTTCAATCCCTTTTGCAATCAAAAAATCTAAAACTGGACTTATGTTCCTGGGTTTGCTAGCAATTGTGCTCCAAAGCTTTTCAATTTCATCAGGAAACTGATCACCATGTCTCCATGTCACATAATACAGACTTTTCAATAATCTCTCACTCCAGCCAGAATCCTTGAGTTTCCAGAAATTGAGATTCTCTATCCATGGAGCCATGCAGGTGAGGACTTGGTGCTGTGCAATTATATCAACAGCATCAAGCTGTCTCTGCATAATTTCTTCACAAAGCAACTGGCTCAGTTCAGGATGATCTTTAGCAAGTTTGCAAGAGAGTTTGTATTGGAACTGTTGATACGAGTCTGGAAGGTTCCCAACTACAGCAGCTCTGTAGCTTCCTGAACCCTCCATCCCATCATCGGCCCATTCACGGACAGAAAGCGTCTCAAGCATTTGGAGGGCATCATCACGAATCTGTCTGGAAGGATCCACCACCTTGTAGAGGATCAGACTTAAGAGTCTCTGTATTTCACATTTTGGAATCTCTTGACGCATATAGACTTCAGCTAGCACACTGAAATAGCCATCTGCAATTGCAGCATCAGAGTAGTAGCACTGTGCCAAATAAAGACGTGTAAGTATTTCAAAGGTATAAAAATAAAAAATGTATGCTAAACATCTGCCTAGGGCAAGAAAAGTGATAAACTTGCTCCATGTCAAAAAAATCAAAGTAGAGGATCTGAATTTTCAAACATATTTTTTGATACTAGATAGAAAAATAACAAAATGATATAAGAATACCACCACTGCACCAACTAAACAGAAGGCATAACAGAGGAAACTCAATTTCCATTCAAAAATGCATAAAAGATTAAATACTTACTAAATGGTTTACCTCCTGAAGTCAATGGGGATTATACAGCACATAAAATCACTATATTACACACAGTGGCAGAGGCAGGAATTCTATCAAGGGGGTTCAAATAAAAAAAATGTTGTTGCCTGGAATCGAACCCGTGACCCAAAGCTCACATAGGCGAAATCCTGACCCCCATAAACCATTGAGCTACTCCTTTGACATATGCTCAGGGGGTTCAATTTTAAATATATACACGTACACAAAAAAATTGATCTTAAATATATAGTGTAATTTTTTTTCCGAGGGGCTGGACACACTATAGATCCGCCCCTGATTACACATCCTCACCCACAATATTGACAAGTCACATAAAATTCATGTTTTAGAAGGTTAATATGATTACAGAATACATTTTAATAAAATATGTAGTGTACAATAAACGAGTAAATTGCACCATGAACTTTCTATAAGCATTAGGAAAAAGAAGCAGCACCTGGTCAATGCAAGCAGGAAACAGGTCCAAGTTAGTTATAAGAAGATTTCTTAAAGCTAATTTTGCAAGTGAAACTCGAAGATGACCTCCTCTGTGCCTATCACGACCAGTTGTTCCTCTGCCACCTTCACCAGTGTACTTTGAATAAGATGGAGTTCTTGGATCAGCAGGTGAATAACCAAAGGGTGCCCTTGGTGCAGGCTCAATGAATAGGCTATTTATCCAAGATATTACACGGCCACTCATCTTTCTGGCATTATCATCAAAGCAGGGTCCATATAACAGTGAAGCCATTGCATTCATGGAAGCCCATTGGATGGCTTCTACCTGTTCATTCAGTTCTTTATCAAATGTGAGTTTGTCTATAGAATCCTTTGATCGAGAGTGCTGAGTAGACTTGTAACGCTCAACTTCACGTCGATAATCATTAACACCATCCTGACTCCATGTATTGCCAGCATCATCGCTCCAGGAGAGCAGAAGATCAAAAAGCCGCTTCCTAGTTCTAATATCAAATTTCTCTGATTTTGACTCAACAAATTCAGGGGCCAGAGATCTCAGTACAGAAGCAAGTGCATAACGGAGTGGTTGCATCTCCTGGAAACTTTCGGCAGATGCTGTTAATATCTGTCTGGTTGTTTCTTCAATGAACTTCAAATAATGTAGGCGGAAAACAGGCTTCCTACTAAGCATTCCAGGCCAGATGTTTTCAGAAACTGTACGGTATATATTTGCAATGTGAACACGAAGTTCTTCTCGACGGGACCTTTGGCTCTGCAATGAAACAATTGAAATTCTACTAAAAAGAACCAAAGCACAGAATTTATACTGACAATGACACAGACAATCAACAATTTACAAACTTTGGCATGGGGATCTCAAAGGACTATGTAGCTGCAGTTTCAGCAAGTTCCATACCTGTATTTTCTTTGGCATAAATTAGGAAATATCCTATACATGTAATAGGTGTGAGCAGTATATTTTTCAATACATGAATTTGACATCTGATTTCATTCTTTCTTAACATCAATTGTAGAAGATTGTTAGAAGTTCTTTAAATAGAGTAAGATGCTAGTATATAAGAACATCATCAGGAACATATGCTCTACAACTATAAGCATTCGTTCAAGCAAAAAAGTTTTAACCTGGATTCTTGTAAGGCTTATTTTAGGCACAACATTATTGCTTGGCATTTATGTACCTAACAAGTATGCATGAGCTCATAACCTGACAAAGCAAAGGGAGGGAGGGAAATGAAAAACCACAACAAGGAAAAGAACTCCAGTTTTGGAATATTTGCTTAGTCTAACTTGCTCCATATTTATATTTTGGCTTGCTTTATTCCAAATTCTTCTAGATTCCGACTTTCCCATTGAACACATTTTCTCGACGTTTCTTAACAATATTATCTTTCAATCATCATGGTTTTACACATGTAGATAGGTGCATTTGGAAGTTCACGGGGATATGACCAAACCATCTCAATCGACCTTTTCTAATTGTATCCTCTAGTAGCATACATAGAGGATAAAGCAAGAGAAGTTGCTTGAAACAGTTCGTAAATTTCCTACATAGACATCCGGCTGGTACACGTTAAACCAAAATGTTGAAGTTATTAAATGGGGAAAAAGTAGACCTAAGATCACATGGAAGAAAGTTGTCTCAAAAGACCTACAATCTCTCAGAATCTATGCAGATTTGGCAAGAGAAAAGACAAATAACAAATTAGAAGTGAAAGATTCATGTAGGCAACACTGACTAGTTGGGGTAATGCTTAGTCTTGAAGTATGTTTACAATATGCCCAATGTTACTGGGAGCCTTTTTGTCTGTTTAGATATATGGATGCCAGTAGAACATGTCGATAATCTTAGTAATTTTTAATAAATTAGAGAACCTCTAGAGTCAGTGAACACCCAAATTATCAAATATTTGAATAAAGCGGGTTCAAATAGAGCAAAATGAACGGAATCAAAGATGGAGGAGGATTGTCCCAGCTTGCATTTGGTGGACAATTTGGAAGGAAAGGAATCAAAGATGCTTTTAAGGAAAACAAAACAATATCCAGAAGATAAAGACTAATTGCCTAGGGCTTTATTATTTTTGGTGTAAGCAAGTAGTGATAGAAGATGCTGAAAATGTGTTTAATATTATTGACTGGTTGTAATCAGAAGATCCTAGGAATGATATAAGTAAAACTTTTTGGAGGGGGACTACACTTTGATGTAGTATACCTGTGGATATATAGAAGTAATGTTACCTTTCTCAAAAAAATAGAGCAAAATGAATATACTGAGCCAAACTAGCTTAGCATTGAGGTGTCGTTATTTTTGTTTTCTTTTTCAGGTATTCTTTTGTTCCTCAATTTCATCTCCTTGCTGACTACTTCAAGTTTGTCTACTAACACTTAATGCCAGATCGGTTTCTTACTGTAGTATTAGAAACAAAAGGAGTATACTTTTATAATTCTCAATACTAGCACATGCACACATTAAAAAACTCCTAGGCTACTTAGTAATATATAAAATGGACAAAACATCAAATTGCTCAATCCATCCAAACAAAACAAAAGCGAAAGCAAGATCACTCTTTTACTGAAATTACATATAAAGCAAGTGAACGCAAAAGGAAAGCTACGATGACAAGAGTTTGAAAAAATTACCTTCCATTTTGGTTTCCCTTCTGCCTCCAGAGAGGCCTCATCAATGAAAGATGCAAGCTCACTAAACATGACTTCGCATACTTCAAGATGGGAGTGCCCCAGAGCCATTGTAGCTGCATGCTAAACAAGCAGAAAGAAGAAGTCACTCAACATGACGCCAAATCAAAGAAGAGTTATATTTCGCTCCTTTTACTTTTTTCAATCATGCAGATACTTTATTTTTGGAAAAAAAAGAACTTAATTACAACCTAATTTTTTGGAAGATTATATTTAGTATCAAAAGTTTTGGAGAATAAAAAATCCAAAAATACTTATCTCAAAAAAGTACCGATAGAACTGCATTTAATGTGCACATGAGGTTTATCAATATGACTGTCAAATTTTAAGCAACCCCAAGATATAGCATCCTTAGCCCATCAATCCTACAGAAATTCTTCCAGTGATTACCCAATTAAATCTTGGTTTTAACAATCTTTGAAGTTCCAGAATATGAAATATTTGTTCTTAAGCAAGTCACTAGAGGCAAACATATCAGAAAATAATTTAGACAGTGGCTTAACAAATTTTTAAACCATATATACAGTTGGAGCTTGGATGCTTAAGTATCCCCAGTGAAAAATAAAGGTAAGAGAAAAATGAACCCAAGTAAATCACACTCATGTCATGTTCAGATTTTCCACCAATACAAAATCTCTTACTTACTGCTACTCCGACCAATAAATGTAGTAAAAATGATAACATAGGTCCGACCATTCTGCTACTATCAGAATGATTACAGGTAGTAGCTACTCACTATATTTGTTTCAGAGCCAGACTTTAGGGACGGGAAGATGAGGTGGAAAAGTTCTTTTATTGCTGCCGAACCACCACCTTCTCTACTATCAGATGGACATGAACATGCAAACATAGCATACATCAGCCATTGATCTAGCTTGTTGTCAGTGTCCTGTGACTGATGGGCCTTCCCTCCCAACTCAGCAGGCGTTATATGAGCAAGCCGCTGAATAACTTCCAATCTGCATGAGGCATCAACATTATATGAAACTTCAAACTTTCTGCATAGAATTACTCTTAAGTTTAAAAACTTTAAAATAAGGAATTGCATCAATGATTAAGGAATGGAACTTCAAATATTCAATCACTTTAACAATGAAGAAAATATTCCTATAGAAGACATGCTTCATGAAAGAACTCTGAAATCCATCAAACAACAAGCAATGCACAGCTTGAACATATATCAGGAGAAACTATCACCTTATGGAATGGGCATTCGTATATTTTCCTAGGAGGAAAAAATACTTGTGAGTAATGGTAAGTAAAGAATTACATTTACTACGTTTAAGTTTTTTTGCAAGCTATTTACTAAATTATAGGTGGACAACCATTACACACAAATAATTCCACAACAGGGTCATTTTGGCTTCCCCAAGTATACCAAAAGTACTCATGAAAGATACATGACACATTAAAGCAGGAAGCTTGGGACATTTCGGCATGTTTCAGATGTCTATATTTCCACAGCTTGCTTACTTTGCTTCCTGAACAGAACTTGGACACAGCTCCGATGCATGCTTGACAAGCTCGCTAAGACAGCGGGCCCATCTGTTCTTATCCGGGCTCTCAAAGAGTATAGATTGGAGAGTAACATCAGGGGGTACAGGATCAGACTCTCGCCTCAGATCAAATGGACGGCCCGAATCCCAGTAACAACTCTGAACAATATCATCCTGAAGAAGCAAAGATCCTTACTAGATATGCGCTTGAATTTCCTAATAAAAATAAGAGAATGTCAAGATGCATTAAAAGGGAAAGAGAATGCTACCCACCCCATGCTCTTCTAAAACATCAATTATGAATATCGGTTCAGCTTCATCTTTCAAAACATGATCTGATCTCTCATGCAATGAGAGTTCCCTAGTATCATTTCTTAAAGCACGAACACAGCGCAGTAACTCCAGTGCTGTGTGTCGGATCTGACTATCCACTGAACTAAGGAAAATAAGACCAACTGCATCTATCTCTGAAGCACGAAATTCAATTGTTTCTTGAGAGTGATGGAAAGAAGATTTCTTGAATCCCTCTGTTCTTTGCACACGCTTTGCATCAGAAGCATTGTACTCCACCTTATCATCAACTAGACAAGCTCTCCAAAAACGCATGAGCTCCAGAAGGCGCCCTAGAGAAGTCTGAATGAGAAGGGGGAACTCATCTGGAAGACGTAGAATGAAGTTTGACATCCCTCTCATAACTGAAAAGCGACGATGTGGCAGGTACCTCACGATCCGATTGAGTACCTGTACCGCTTCCTCACGCACACCAGGATCAATACTGATGCCATGTTGTGGTATTATCTCAGTAATTTTATCACTTCGGCCAACTTCTTCAATCAGATATGGTATACATTTCAGAACTGAGCGGAATAGATATCCCTGAGACTTCTCTTTTGTTACAGCATCTGGCACAACAAAAGAGTTCTGTAAATAAAATCACTACTTCACACAATGTAGAGGGGCAGTTCAATCTCACAAACCAAAAGATATTTCTTAGGGGATGAATGGAACGTAAACGTGGCTAGTTTATTGAGTATCAAACCTAAAAAGTGTGGATGATGAATAGATTTGGTGTTATGTTATGATTTTACATCGTAAACCATAAACATGGCACAAAGCAGGTATATGGGCAAGCAGCAATTAGCAGAGACAAATGAGTGACCGGTGAATGGAAGACTTTAAAGCTGTGAATTTGGATATGAGTAACCAAAGTTTAATATGTCAATCTATTAAATGAAATAAGAAAATTGAACATCCACACATACCTACTGAGACAGATTAATGCAATTAGATGCAATACCCACACATACTTCTGGCATTCATACTTCAAGTGGCATACTTTCTCAATACACGAAACAGATAAAAAGGTATATACGTCCATGATGGGGGCATCTCTTGATGTATGCAGTTAATTTTAGCTGACCAACAAATAACGCATTTTCAACAGGAAAACAATTGAGAAAAGCATCTTAAGGAGGTAACAGTCAAAAACAAGCTAAAGTACAAAATTCTTGAATTAAATTCCACATGTCAGCTGACCTTATCATAAAGATTTGCAAGTTAAGTCCCATCAATCTTCAAGAGTATAAGTGCTATTTGTACCGTAGATAATTACCTATAGTGGTCCTTGAAGAAGTAAGAAGAGCCTGGCTATATGTCCTATGACAAGATCTCAAAATTGACTCAATTGCAGCCTTCACTTTTGGGATGAAATGGCCAATACCACGAACTGTCGTATATGCGATAAAGAATGTCATGAGTTCAGAAAAGCAAGGCCAAACAAATAACAAATGCCAATGAAACCGAGTATATTATCATTACCATGGAGAATTTCCAAGCCAACATGCTGACTGGTCGGAGACATGACAATGGCAAGCAAAGCACGAAGACCAATAACTTTAGCTTCACTTGGACTGTCTTGCTTCAGCAACTCCAATATCATATGGTTCATAGCGAAATCAATGTTATGTTCAGCAATAGTCACACAGAATTCGACGAGCTTATCATGTTGTACATCCTGTGTAAGCATGCCTTTTCTGAGAACTGTAAGGAGCTGTGATGTCACACTGTCTAGGTAATCCCAAACACGATTTGGAGGCTGGGAATCACCATGAACACTCAAGTAGAATCTCAGTACACGATGTAAGCAGTCTAAGGCCATGAATCGATGGTTCTTGTCCTATGAAAAGGATCAATATTATATGTGCGCTGAAAAATCTTCAAAAAGGCAGCCACAACAAGGTTATATTTTTTTGCAATAAAGATTATAATTACAGCTTACCTTCAGATGCTTATACAGTTGTTCCATGTGAGGACCAAAGTTACTGAGAAAAACATGTGGATCACCAAGACACAGAAGAAGTGTCACTAAAGGATAGCCAACCTAGAGTTGCAGAACAAATACAAATTAGAGAAACTACGATAATTACAAAAAGGGGGACTATAAATGTAATATTAGCATTTCTATTTCAAAAAAATAAATGTAATATTAGCATTTAAGAGAGGACTCTTCAGTATGTTCTTGTGTCCCTTCTCACATTTTGAGAGAGCAAGGCCTCTTCACGTACTAAATCCACATGAAGCTCAGGACAAGCTGAGTGTTTATTATTCATTGGAACTTTTTCCAGGCTAGTATATAAATGTGGTAAGCACTACGCTCTGACCTCTAGATGATAACTTATACAGTGCCCTGAGCTGAATGAAGGAACCAAGTATAGCAAATTCCTGCTATTCCCTGGATTCCAATTTGTTCTTGCCAAAATACCAGAGTGTTACAATAGAAGATCTAATACATGTATCTTGTAGGCCCCTTAATTGACATTCTAGGCGCAAACGATATAAAATATCTACTAAGATCTGAGGAAAGAGACAGCAACATCAATGACGAGTCTGACCACAAAACCGAAATGTAAGAATGTATGTATGGTTTATGGAAAAAGAATGATAAAGAAGCTATCTGGGTCAACAAGCAGGAAGGGGAAACCATCTCACTTGAGAACAAACTTGAGGTACAGTTTGATGGCAAACAAAGATTTTAAAATTTTGAGATTCCTCTTTAAATATTACTCTCTCCGTTTCAAATTGTTGGTCTTATTTTCCTTTTTGGTTCGTTTCAGAAAGAATGTTTCTTTCCTCTCTTTTTTTGGGCAATCCTTTAGTTCTAACATTCCACATGGCATGTTTAAGACCACAAGATTAAAGGATATTTTGGTATATTCTACAAATCCTTGGTTTAAGACCACAAATTCAAAAGCCTTCTTTACTTTCTTAAACACTGCGAAAATTTCAAGACCAGACAAAAAATTGAAACGGAGGGAGTACTAAATAGGTAATTTCAACTATCCTTGTGACCAAAATAGAGATTATATTGACAAGTAAAGGTCTATAAAAAGATTTCTATGCTTACAGAGATATGTTTGCTCTGCTTATCCATCCAATGCATGAGCTGTATCCTTATTCGTGCCACAGCTTCATACCATAGAGTTAGCGCAGGATCTACGCTTGAAGGAGGCCATTGACCCTTAACACCATCCGCAAGAGGTGCTAGGATATTGGATAGCATATTGCATAAGGCATGATGAAGTTCGCTTTTTCGTTTGTGAGGAGCACGATTCAAAGGGTTAGCTTTAGCCACAAAGGAAGCTGAAGCATTCAGTCCACCCTCTGTCTTCACCTGGAAATAACATATCTTAATGATGCTTCTATGCATATCTATTCAGCAAGAAAAGCATGACACATACCCCTAGCTTGAGATAGCGCATTCCATTTATAATACTAAGTGCTTCACTGCGAGCAACATTAGTATCTATACGACGGGTATTGAGTTCCATGAAAAAGCGCTCCGTCACTGAACTAAATCTGTTGACAGACAATGGGAAAACATTAACACTCACATAAACTAACCATGAGGCTGAAAGTCACCTCCTCATTGATTAACATGGTTTGTTGCAAAGATTGTGAATTCAATATGTCTACAGGGTAAAGATTTATCACAACTGTATGAAAGTAACTTGTTATTTTCACGTGAAACACGCATCAGGGTAAAGTACAGAGTTGATTTCAATTTTTCCTGTTACTTTCCACTTTTTGTTCTATCCGTTGGATAGTGTTTCCAAATTAAGCAATAAATCTCGGTATGAGTAACTATTAACCGATCAAGAGTTTGAGTTTGAACATTGGACTACGAAAAATTGGGTTCCCTTTACTTACCTGATCCGAGATAGAGCACCAAGGAGTTGAGCAACTAAGTCTAGAAGAAGCCCCCGCAAATCAACCAACGAAGGATACTCAACCTGGCTAACAACTCTGCAACAGATAAAATTGGTTCAGCATATGGACTTCAAAGTCAATAGTTATTTCATAATTCTAGCATTTGAGTTAAGATTGACAAGGTCGATTAGATTAAAAAAAATGAGATTAGATAAATTCTCTTGGCTGTCTAAATAGCCATAGAAACAAAGACATATTTAAACAAAACAAAAGCAACTTTCTTGTAAGTTCAAAATAAAAGCACTCATGTCAGAGTGATAAATATCAGTACATCTGATATGAAAAGGTTTAGATTGCATATCTGTCCTAGCAATCATATTGTAATCCTATAGAAGTCCATTAAAGACCAAATTATATTTTACAGATGGGAAGGTAATAAATACAATAGAAATACTGCGCTTTCCATTCATACCGTCTCAAGAAACAAAGCAATTATTTTGTTTATATGGTAAATACTAATACAGAAGAACATAAATCATGTTGTTTGGATGTTGTACAAGAACAAGGTTTTGAAAAGAAAAAAAAATATTGGCCTTTTAATATGTTATGGCAGACAAGACCAAAATAATTAAATAAAATACATAAAATAAAACCCAGGAAGAGGAATGAAAAGCATACTGAGGTTACATTATGGCTCTAGCAAATAAGGATAAACCACAACAAGATAAATGAACTAAAAGGTGGACCAAAGCAGTTGTCAATAACTTATACTATTATTCTGGAAAAAAACAAACAGGAAACTGAGTAGTACCATAAGTTCTGAACTAGCTTTATAACCTACCTGTCTGCATTTATTAGCCAATCGAATACAAAATTCTCAAGCCCAATCCATAGCTTCTCTGCAGTTCAAGGAGGCACATTAAACTCAACTAGCAGTGGATTAGCTTCGTAGAGAAAGGTAGACTTGTTGAATCTGTAAATCTACCTGTAAGCCCTTCTTGTGGACAACATTCCACAAAGCGAATACACGCAGAACAAAAGATGCACTCCACTGCAAGCTGAACCATGGAAGATCTTACTTTTTTTATAAGGATTTGAGAAATTTAAGAACCATGGAAGAACTTCCTCACGGGTTTAAACAAAGATACTTAAGTTGCTAAACCATACAGAACTTAATCAGATACTCCACAAAAGGAAAATATGCATGTAAAGTACCTATGATATAATACCACTTTGGTATCATTAGGCACGAAATGAATAGTGGCCTAAATGTGCATCAGTAATGCCTTCCTGCTCATTACTCTGCCAGTTGAGGTAATAATGGCTACTTCTTATAATCAGTTAGAACAGTTTTGGGTTTATTTTCTTATATTATAGAAACAATCTCTTCCTTTCTGGTTTCTTCCAACTTCCGGCAGCCAACTGCATGAGGTTCTCTCTCTTCTTTTTTTTTTTGATGACAAAGGAAACCCGCAGCCGCTACCCTTTGGGTGCGCACAGGGTAAAACCCCCGCTCCTATGCAACTGCATGAGGTTCTCTCTTTATATATATACATATACATATATATATGTGTGTGTGTGTGTGTGTGTGTGTATGTGTGTGTACATATAAGGTCAACTGTATGAGGTTCTCCAGTTTTATCGAGTCCCAAAAGGAAGCAAACTCATGAGGTTCTATACTTGGAAAGTTAAGTTTCTCTTAAAGTGAAAGGATGGCTATTCTGCCTGGAAATATTTTGAGCTGCATAGCTGTGTTATAATTTCAGCCTACCAGATGTGTGATTTATAAGAAGTGATTCCCATAGTTCCATTCTTTTGCTTTTCCATAGATTGCGTGATCAGTCATTTTCAATCAATTTGTTCAATAACCAGAAAATGGAAGTGCAGAGGAACAACCTCATAGCAACTTCCATGCTAAAAGATGTGAATGAGAGAAGGAGTCATGGACTTCCTTTTCAAAAAGGAGTCACAGAAAAGAGAGTTGGTAGATTAACAAACCTTTCTCTGAAATGTTGATGCATCATTTGCACCTTTGGGAGATTCACTGCAACCAACCATAGTACATCAGATTTAAAGCATTGAAAATTTCTCTACTGTAGTATACACATTATTGTAGTGTAATCCCATCATTAACAAAGTTTCATCAGAAATAAAAATAGATTGATGGCATGGCGATTTTCATGATAGATTTGTACTTTCTATGCGTCCCCTAGATCTCAATCAATGAACTACACTACTTCATAAAAGAAGACTATAAGAGTGATAATTTCAGAAAGAGCAAGGTTTCTTTATTTAACAAAAAAACACTTATCACATGTAAAATCTCCCCATGGTCACCTCAAGCCAAAAATGGTAAGTGAAGGCCCCAGCTATTAGAGGTCGTCCATATGCAAGAACAGTAGCAGAAAATGCAATTGATCGCGTGGCAACTAATCTCCTCTATTTTCCCTTGTCCTAGTTTTACTTTTTCAAAACTGTAACATACTTATCCAGTCCCAGATTAACTAGAAAGAAATGAAACTATATATAACTATTATTCCACCATCCCATTTTACCTGGACACGCAGTTTAAGATGTTAATTTAGTTCATTTTTATAAGTGGTAGTGGATGAATATAGTAAAATAATGCTTGAAAAACTGGGTATTTTGTCGTTGCTGTAATGGTTGAAAACTAGCTCGGAAGAAAAAAGATCATATCAAATCTTAAATGTTAATAGCTAAAAGAATTTGAATTACTGAAAGTTGTGAAAGTTGTATAAAATAGTAGTATTATGATTGGAATTGGAATGATGACAAATATTTGAGATTTCCCAAAATAAAAAGAAATGTTTATATTGGGAAGTAAGGAGTAATTAACAAGCTAGTGAATAATTTACCATGGTTTGTCACGTATGTGAATTCTCATACAGCACATGTAAGGGGAACAACTGTACAATATATATTTACCAAATGGATCTGCTAGCACAACTGTATGAACTATGAAGGGCAAATTTTCTTTCACCAAAATGAACTTGCATTAATTGGCAGCAGAATGATAAAATACACTTTGTCTTAACACATAAATGAAAACCATGTGCCATGATTAGGATAAATTGTAACTGAAAATGTGCACCTTTCTCTCCATCTTAGAAGGGCCTCCAGGAGAGGAACAGGTGTGTGGCGTGCAACCATAGCCAATGAATCCAGTACTTGCTCATAGGCTGGATCAGATGGCCGAAGGTACTGTCCATCCTGTACTTCGTCAAGTGAGAAATTTCAGACAAAGTTGAAGAATCCAAGTCAAAAGGAAATTAATCACAAACACCTATCAGGAAAAAATTAAAAATAATAATTTAAAAAAGAAAATTAAGCAAAAAACAACAACACAACGAAAAGATTCCGCTCCACCTCATCTTAAGTAGACTATGCTTGTCATTTTCCCTTTGTGGGGTTAGAGAACCAACTTAAGCCAAGGGCGGAGCCAAGGTACCGTAAGTGGGTTCATCGTCAAAAAATAATACTATATATATAAGGTCAAAAATATTTTTTTTTATATATATAGTAGATGTTGAATCAACTTAGTCTCTTTGTTTATTTTCCTCCATATATTCCCCCTCTAGTAAAAGCATACCATAATTCTCCTTTCCACACTTGAGAGCTAGAGGCAGCATAAAAAGGTATTCCTCAAAACAAATTCTAACGCGCTTGCATTAATCACTCTCGGGGAAGTTTATCTTTTGTCTAAACCAGCATAGAATGGAAGAATATGACTCCAAAATCCATCTTGAACTTTCTCTTAGTGTTACAGGAACTATACTGCCGACTAATATGACAAGCATTTTGCAAATATCTTTCTTGACAAGAAGTTAAGAATCAAAATCACAGTACATCACAAAAATACAAATAATCCCCAAAATGGTATCAACACATGAAAATAGAGAAAACTTTTGGTTGAAGAGTACCTGAGCTTGAGCGGTTTCAATGCGACGCCTGGCAAGCGGAAGGAACCTCTGAAGCAATGCGTCAACAATCAGCTTAGCTGCACTCCCAGCCTTCATTTCTTTTTACTTCCGTTCTCTCAATCTTACACCATTTTGATGCAACTGCAGACTTCAGATTTCATATCCAGTAGAAAATGTCCACTTTGTACCTGCGCGTGATCCCAATTCAGATTGAAGGACTTCGAAATTTCACTCAACCAACTACCCCTCGATCCCAAGCTAATTTGAGTCAAGTACGTGAATTCGAAATGCAAAGTATAAATTAGGGTTCATCCAGATACTGCTATCATGCTAAATTTAGCTAATTTGTTACAAAGAGAAATAGAGGATGATAAGGACTGACCGAAGAGAAATGGTACTGGAATCCGGCTACTTGAAAATTCAGCGGCGAGTGACTAATCCATCTTCATCTTCAAATTTAGTCATTGATATTGTTTTCCAGTTTTTATTTCTGCTGCATCGCCCTTCCTGTCTGATGCTGATTTCTTATTTAATAGTAAAAAAAAAAAAAAAAAACAACTTGCGCCAATGCGTTTCACTGCCCGTTCATTACTGCAGTTTTTCTTGCTCTGATGGTTGGATTTTAGCTGTAGACCCACTCAGACCAGTGCTCTCTTCGTTGTCGTCAATATCGTCAGACTACTTTTAATATCTTTTCTTTTTAACAATTTGCTGACTCTTTAATTATACTTTATTTGAACACTGTTATTAATTTATATTTAGTTTTAAAACTAGTAAAGGAAATTCAATATTACGAAATTTATAAAATAATACTTAGGGTCTGTTTGGAAAGATATCCTGGTAATTGGATTTGGTATAATTGGGTGTAATTACATTGTATGTCCTGTTTGGTTGGACAAGTAATTACTTGATCAGCAGGTAATTGATATAATTGGCATGGGTAATTACACTCTGCAATTCACAGGCAAAGACGGTGAATTGCTGATAATTACATGGTGTAATTACCAGTTGATTACTTTTAAATTTCTATTTTTATTTTTTTTGTTTTAATTTTTTTTACTTCTATTATTTTAAGTTCTTTTTTTTATTATTATTATTCTAAAAAAATTAAAAGTTTATTTTTTATTTTATATTATTATATTTAATTTTCTTCTTGTTCTCAACCTTACTTTACGTGATTCTATGCAATTTTTTCGTATTATATATTTCTTTATGTCATGCTTATTTTCTCATTAGTATAATTTTATTAGTATTCTAATTTTTAAATCAAAATATAATTTATTGTTAAGTAATGTTATAGACTTACATTTTCTTTTTTAAGAAAAAAAATCATATTTATGCATGCTATGTTGAAATTTGCTATAAGAGTATCATGTTAATTTTTTTGTTTTGAATTTATAACTTATGTTATATTTTTTGTTTCATTTGTTTTAGTAATATTGAATTCACAGTGCACGTTATTTTTTAATTTCTTTTTGTCAAACATTTAATAATTTATGACATTTTATTTATATATTAATCTTTTTATCAAACATGCATTTTACGATGTTTGTAGAAACTTCATACTTTTAGTTTTTACGATTAAGTCAATTGAAATATATTAATTTGAAAAAATATAAATAAATTATTTTTTCATAATATAGGTTAAAGAATATATGTTTATTAATTAATATATTTTCAAAAAAGAATATATATCTTAAATATTTAATTTAATGTCATTTATAAAGTTTCTTATTTGTCTAGTATAAATTTTAAATAATTAATTTTTATTTTTAAAATTTAATATAATTTTATGATTGCAATTGTGGATCCAAACAGAACATGTGTAATTACACTGTGGCATCCAAACAGAACATGTGTAATTATACTGTGGCAATCAAACAAATCAGTGTAATTACTAGACTGTGTAATTACTAGGCTAGTAATTACTACCCTAGTAATTACACCAATTTCAATTACCAGGTGGCTTTCTAAATAGACCCTTAAAATCTATCTGTCATTAAAATTAAAACATTATATTATCTTACATACAAGATTACATAGTAACGAACATTAATAATTTTATAATTTATCTTTTTGCTTCCAAGAAGTGTTGTATTTTTGAGGAATCAAATAAACATCAACTTGAGATATTAAATTTTCTAATAAATAAATAATCATTGGTGAAGAAATAAATAAGTTGAAAAAAGTTAACAAATATTCTAATTTTAACGTGTAGAAAGTTCAGTTCTACCTTTTGCTTTACATATATTATTTTAAAATTCATAATTTAAATATGTATCATAAGAAATTATTAAAATGGAAAATTAAAGGAAGAATTGATCATATTAAACAACAATTCAACTTATTAATTGAAAGAGAAAAATATTACACAAAACTATTTAGTTTGTTTGGTGCTTTTTAAAAATCATCATACCAGAGTGATGAAGTTCAATTTGAAACTGCATTTCTATTCCAATCGTAGTGTTGATAAGCACATCTATTACTTCAAAAAAGATATTTACAACTTGCAGTAAACTCGAGAATTTATTCATACTTCATATTGAATATGAGGAATTAATTTATTGTGTACTTATCTATGTTTTTGGGATTAAAAGAGGCTTCAGTCTAGTCATATTCCTTTATAGGTCATTCGGCACAATATCCTTGAAGCTAGGGGTGGCGTTCGGTTCGGTTTAATCAAACTTCAGTTCGTTTCTTCGATTTTTGGTTTTAGAAAAGTGTGCACCGTATATTAAACCAAACTAATTTGGTTCGGTTCGATTTGATTCGGTGTTTTTAAATCGGTTTTTTGGTGTGAATGAAAAATAAAATAAGGATAAAGTATAAGATACTTAGAAATTTAAAACTATGTTAAGGAATGATGTGTATTGCCGTGGAACACTTATTGTGCTAACTAAAAGACTATATTTGTCTTTATCAAGAACATTGTGCCTCCAACTATTTCTCGAGAAAAACAAGTACGAAGACGGTTCCTTTACATAATGTACATTGGTAGAAATATGTTTGAGTTTCTCTTGGAAATTAATATTTGAAGTTAACTATTGAATTGTACATTTGTTGTTACATTGATTTGTTCATGAATGATTTAATTGTTAGTTGAATTTTTATTTTTTAGTTAAAAGAATGCCCATATATATATTTTTTTTTAAAAATAATCTTTTTTTCATAATAAAAGTTCGGTTCTTTGGTGCACCAAAGTTGTGAGACCTTTACACGAACATCGAATCGAAGAATCGAACTTCCAAAAAAATAACACCGACACCGAACCGAGAAACCGAAGAACCGAATTAGTTCGATTCGGTTCCTTTTTTCGGTATTTATGCCCACCCCTACTTGAAGTCATGTCAAAAGATTATTAATTCTTGTCTTCTTTTACTGGTTCACTTTGCACATCAAAGTACGATAAAGTTTTTAAGGTCCTGATGTCCTTACAATAACATACCAAATTTGAATTTTGTCTTCGAGAGATAGTTATATAGATTTTTAAGGAATTTTTTTACGGTACCTTCAATAATTTCAGTAGAGAAAACTTCATGAATACTCAATTAACGTGTGTTATTTAATTTGTACTAACAAATACTTATAACAATAACTTTGCAGAAACATAAACAACAAAGTTTAAAGCACATACTCAAAAACAATAATTAATAACATAAGCATAAATTAATGACTGTAAAAAAATACCAGGATCTGTAACAATAGAATGAAATAGAATGTAAAACGGATCTGTAACCGGCAGTGAAACACATTCGACTATGAAGGGCACCGTGGTCCTTCACTTGGGCTGGGGTTTGTTGGCTGTAGGACGACAGACCCTCCCACGGCCCGTCATCATGACCACGACCCATAGAGGGCTCCGTGGTTTGATGCCTGAGCCTGGGTGGTTCTGCCCTCGCCTCCACGAGCTTTCTCACGGCTCGTGTAGTGGTCCATGTCTCGTGAAGGGGTCTGTGGTCCACCACTGCTGGGTGGGTGTGAACCATGGGTGGGTGTGAAAGGTTGTGACATTTCCAAAGGGTTGCAACTTTTTCAAATAGTTGTTACCTTTCTGATAAGGCACAATAAACATTTATTCACACTACCTTTTATTGTCTATAAATAGAGAGATTTATTTTCATTTTAAAACAACAAAAATTCTCAACTTTTTCTTCTTCTTCTGCACAATTAAATATTCGTGTACTTTGCTCCTATTGATTGGTTCACTGACATCATTGCTTATGTTACAGATCCTTATATGTATTTTTACAGTCATTAATTTATGCTTATGTTATTAAGAATAAATGATAAGATGTTATAATTTTCATTTTTGCTTTACATTAATAATGTTTGTTACTACGTAATCTTGTATGTAAGATAATATAGTGTTTTAGTTTTAATGACAGACAAGTTTTAACTTTTAAGTATTATTTTATAAATTCTATGATATTAAATTCTAATTTTACTAGTTAATTTAATAAAAGGGAAAAAGGACGGATTTATCCCCGAACTTTAATAAATGGTACGTCTATACCCTCTGTTATACTTTGCGTCCACATAAGCCCCTGCCATCCAATTATAGGTACACACATGCCCCTCTCACTAACGGACCCCTCATTTTTTACACGTGTCTTAATCCTAATGAACTATCCGTTTGACATTTTTTTTAACCCATAAATTAACCAACTATCCGCCCATAACCCAATTTCCTCTAAGATATATTCTAATTAAAAGACCTAAATCTAAAGGTCCCGTTCCTATCACCCAATATCAGGCTTAATCATATCACTCAACATCTCATCATATACATATTTCATATCATCAATCATAACAAACCTCGATAAGCACATCAACAACTTGTTATAACCCCAAACATCAACTTTAAACCTGCACCTCATCTCCCGAACAAAATCCATCACGAAAACAATATCATCCTGAGTTTCGCAAGATTTAATTATAGAAAGTCGGGTTCTTTCAGCAACCCGGAAGAGGTTATTGGAAATCAAAATGCATAAAAGGGGTGCGTAAGATTGAGGATTGGGTTTAAATAAAAGGGTATTTCGGGTAGATAAATTATCGAAGAAGGAGATTACAATGTGGGGGTTGAGATTTAGATTTTGCGAAAGGAAAGAAAAGAAATGAGAAAGGGATAAAGAAGGAATAAAGGTGTTGAGAGAAAGGTGTTTTCGCCAATTTGGGTTTGAAAGGACGGAGAGAAGGTGTTGGTTAATGGAGGAAGAAGAAGAAGAAGAAGTGATGGATTTGATGAAGAAGATGGAACTTGAGTGAGCTGAACGCAACGCCTTTGATAGTTGCATCATTGTATGATCGGGAAATTCAACAGCAGAGATGAAGAGAACTCCATGTAACAGTAAGGAAGAGAGGAGAAAATTTAGTTTAAGTGTTATAGATCCATTGGAGCTGAGAAATAGAGCTTTGAAGGCTGAGTTGAAGAAAACAACAGTAGGTGTTTTTTTAAAAATTTATTTTATGTGTATTATTTTGTGTGATAGGAACAGGACCTTTAGATTTGAGTCTTTTAATTAGGATATATCTTAGAAGAAATTGGGTGGATATTGGGTTATAGGGCGAATAGTTGGTTTATGGGTTTAAAAAAAGGTCAAACGGATAGTTCATTAGGGTTAAGACACGTGTAAAAAATGAGAGGTCCGTTAGTGAGAGGGGCATGTGTGTACCTATAATTGGACGGCAAGGGCTTATGTGAACGCAAAGTACAACGGAGGGTATAGACATATCATTTATTAAAGTTCGGGGGTAAATCTGTCCTTTTACCCTTAGTAAAATAAACCCTTCTGAAGGGAGTGCCACGTAAATATGGGTATAAATCCGTTTTGGATGCTTTAGACCCGTATCCGGAGGGCTTCAAGATTTGGGTCCAATTTCTCCACCTCCTTCTTTCTTGCTGTTTCCTCCTATCTTCGATTTTCCTCCACCTTCCTCCTTGCCACTCAGTTCACTCTCCCGTCGTAGAATGACGACTGACATGAACCCGCCGCCGCCCCGGAACCCTAAAACCGGGGTTGTGACCCAGGAACCTCATCCTTCAAACTCAGACGAAGTTACGACCTCAAACTCTACTCGGACTTCAATGAAACCCCCACCTCCAAAATTTCTAAGCAAGTCGGACTCGGATACATCGAAACAATTCGATCAAGAGAAGTCCCAATCACAACCGGTTATTTCTCAAAGCGGTGCAGAACCTACTGAAAGTGCCTATGCTCAAGAAGATTCCAGCTTGAGCTTAATGAGACCCCCACCTCCAAAATTTCTAAGCAACGCGGACTCAGATTCATCGACACTCGATCAAGAGAAGTCCCAATTAAAACCGGTTATTTCTAAAACCGGTGCTGAACCTGATGAAAGTGCCAATTCTCAAGAGGACTCCAGCTCGAGCTCCGTGTCCCAAAGTAAAGACACCAATGAAGACAAGAAGCAAGAACAGCGATCGGCTGCTTCGGTTCCGTACACGATTCCAACATGGAGTGGGCGTCCGTGTCATCAGTTTTATCTTGAAGTGCTTAAAGATGGATCCATCATTGATAAATTTGATGTGTATGTGTCTGCAAACTTCAATGCAATTGATGTTTAGTTCCTCATAAGCTTATTCTTCTATTGTGCTGGCTTTTAAGTACCACTTTAGGTACACAATCAAATGAATTGATAAGGCAGAAATTTTATTGTGTCCTCCAGTTAGAAGTTCTAGGAATATTTTGACTAAAACAAAATAACTACTGTCCTTGATTATCACATTAAGTTTTTTTTTTTTTTTGAGTAGTATTTATATTTTTGGTGCAATTGCCTAGTGTTTAGTTTATTGGTTTGAAATTGTCTATCATATTGCTAGAAGCTACGTGTAAGGGTTACTGAGGTTTCTTATCAAGTGCTGTCTTATTTTGTAGTTACCTACAAATGAACTTGTACAAGTTTAATTTTTCTAGTTATCACATTCTGTACGGGTTTCTGTATCTCTCTTACTGTTCATGCCTCTCATTTGGGAGGACGGCCCATTTGCATTGTCTCTGAGACTCTGCAAGGCTTCATTTTTTGTATCAGCTGCTGGGATTTTACTTTATTTAATGGAATCTTATCACCTTTTACTGTTATCCAGGCACAAGAAGGGGGCGTACATGTTTGGGCGTGTTGATCTTTGTGATTTTGTCCTTGAACACCCGACCATCTCTCGCTTTCATGCTGGTAATGCTTCTTTACTTCTACAAGTGGTATATATGGGACTAACTTTGCTCTACCAGCCTTTTATTTCCTTATATCATTGTGGTGTTGTGCTATATGGATATTCTTGGTGTAATTAACACAATTCATATGCAAGTATTTGTTCAGTTTTTTAAAAAAGATTTTTGATTGGCATTGATTATGTAACCACCATCTCTTTGCAGTTTTGCAGTTCAAGGGAAATGGCAATGCTTATGTTTATGACCTTGGTAGTACACACGGGACATTTGTTAATAAAAAAGAGGTACTTTAACGTATCATTTTATACCTATCCATTACTCCAGTTAACTCAGAATATATAACAGATGAGGAGGTTCAAATAATCAATTGCATTCCTTCAGCTTATGCATCATGCCTTTTTATACTTGTCTGCTCTATCCTCTGCCCATAATTGATAGCTACTCCATTATTTTTCTTTTAGCACTTGCATGTTACTGTCAAGATTATTATTATGGTGTGATTTCATTTTTCAAATCTGTAAAGAACATATATACTAATGGCTTGCCCATTTGCAAACTATTAGGTGAAGAAGAGAGTTTTTGTGGATCTCCATGTTGGTGATGTCCTTCGATTTGGACAGTAAGTTATTAACTCCAGCTTTGACTCTCCGGAAAAGAAAAATGGCACTCTATGTTGTTATGTTATCTATCTGATAGGATTGTAGTAAAAATCATGTATAATTGAGATTCTAGGATATACTACATTCATAATTGATGGTTGCCTCATTCTGATATATGATCTCGTAGTTCCACTGTGAGCTCTTTCATTTTATCTTTTTTTTAAAATATAAAATTTCATCATTCAGAATGAGAAGGCAAGTTAGATGAGAAGATTTTAAGAATTAAGACCAACAAAGTAATAATACGATGAATGTTGGGCCTTTAGGATGCAACATTTTCAGAAGAAGTGTGTCCTAGAAGTACAAAGGTTATGTTGCAGGCGCAATCATACACTGGATTAAAAATGATCATGCTCGGAGGAATAAACAAGTTTTCTTACTAGTGGTGTTATAATGTTTTGGCATTTTTCTAATGTTCTTCACTTTCTACAGATCATCACGATTATACATATTAGAAGGACCAACTGACCTGATGCCACCGGTATGACAATTGTGCTATTGCAATTCCAAAAATACTAATTACTTTTGTAATGACAATTGGAATGATATTAACTCCAATTTATTCATTATCTATGTCACACCAGATGTTCTATGGGTACAAGCTATTTAATGCCCTTGATCGGATAATTGTTCTTATTTAAAAGTTAAAAAAGACAGAGTTCCTTTTATTTCCTTAGAACATTTTATACAGTTATTCTTGCTTGTCTTGCCAACGCAATATAGCATTTTTCTTTAAATCCCTTTTGGAACTGATTACCAGAACAGATGACACGCATTCAACAAATTGAAGGGCTAAATTTTACCAAACAGAACACTTTTATTAGAGTTAACTAGTTTCAAATGCATTACTTTGTTTTTATGTTGTAGGAAGCTGACCTGAAGAGGGTAAGACAAGCGAAGATCCGGGAAGAGATGCATGACATGGAAGCATCACTTCTCCGTGCAAAACTGGAAGCATCTCGTGCAGATGGGATCTCATGGGGAATGCGTGATGATGCTATTGAGGAAAACGAGGTCAGTTTTTGTGTCTCATTTTCCTTTAGGGTATTTGGTGAATGTAACATTTCTTTTTGGACAACAATTATTAGAGTTACTCTAGGATATGTTCACCTACACATATCAACTAATTTCTCACTGGCAAGGTTTTTAGTGTTAATTTTTCTCTGTTTTTTCCGAATGTTCCCTCTCTGTAGGCTGTTAGACAACTTAGATCTCTGCAGACGTGCAGAGCCCAATCCCCAACCCACCGTTATTTTTTCTTGAAAGAAATTGTTTATGTATTTAAAATATTCAGCAACACCTTTGACAATGTAGTGGACTCCATAATAAGTGATACTGTCCAGGGAATTAAAGAGTCACGGGTTGTGCAAGTAACTGTCTGCTTTGGTTGCTTTCGCCTGCTATAGACGATTTAAACTTTTTATCCGAGCATTGATCCCTTGCACACTGCAGTCATTCTTTCCTGCTATTATTCATTCAATATTTTAAATTCTTGTAGCATGTGATGAAATCCTGATAGAGTGCTGTCCGAATTGATTTTGATGCTAGGATGAAGTTGACGAAATAACTTGGCAAACTTACAAGGGACAACTTACAGAGAAGCAGGAAAAAACACGTGAAAAAGTTGTGAAAAGACTTGAAAAGGTAGCTGTTTACTTAATTTCTCTATGTTACTGTTAACCCGAAGGATCTCTTGAGGAAAGGTACCCCTTTGCAAATGTATGCGTTTCTTATTGTACCCCTTCTGATTTTAGATTGCTCATATGAAAAAAGAGATAGATGCTATTCGGGCCAAGGATATTTCTCAAGGTGGATTGACACAGGGACAGCAAACTCAAATTGCTCGTAATGAACAGAGGATGTCACAGGTTAATAGCTCCTTCAGCGTTTTCTCTTTGTTTCCTTAATACTCAAAGAAGATATTCTTTTGTTCTATTTGGTGTTGAATATCACATGTTCATTTAACTCCCTTTCTTATAAGGTCTAATAATACTCCAGTACACAGAATGTTTTAGCATTTTCTTAGGGTAGCCTGGCCACTTCCTTTAATTTATGTGCTGAAAATTTATCAGATAGTGGAAGAGCTTGAAAACTTGGAAGAGACTTTAAATGAGAGTATACGGGAAAGTCTTGGTGCACGCACTGGAAGGACATCCAATGGAAAGAAAAGGGAGCCTGAAGAAGAAGAGTTTTCAAGGTTAGTATGTAATTTGCAGATCTTCAATTATTTCAACAAACTTCATTGTTTGGTTGATACTTTATGCAGTACATAATTCTTGAAATGATCTTAGGAAAGGTTAGATTGGCGTTTGCCATGAAAATTGTGACTTATTTGTGAGTATTTGAAAAAAGTTGTGTTTGGCCATGAGTACAAATTGAAGTTGTTTTTGAATTTTTGTGAGTAAGTTAGAGTGAAAGTAGTTTTTTGGTGTTTTTTCACATTCCTGAAAACACAATTTTTTTGCCAAACGCACACTTGGGATTGTCGTGATTTTGATTTAGTGAGTGGAGCTAGCCCATTGACAACATGTGGTTAGTACATAACTTGTAGATCTTCAATAATTTCAACAAATTTCATTGTGTGGTAGATGCTTTACGCCGTATGTGTTGCTTGAAATGATCTAAATTAGGTTGGCAGTAGTATTATACTTGGGATTGTCATTAGTGAGTTGAGCTAGCGCATTGACAAGGTGAACTTGAATTTCTTACCGCACAGTGAGGAGGATGAATTCTATGATCGCACACAGAAGCCTTCAAAGAACAAAGCTGGCGAAAATCAATCAATTGAGACAGCTGATTCTCTTCTTGATAAGAAGGATGCCATTGTCAGGGAAATGGAAGACAGGAGAAAATTATTTCTTGATGAAAAGGATGGTACTGGTCAGGAAAGTGCAGTTGAAGCTGGAGATGAACTAGATGCTTACATGTCTGGGCTTTCATCTCAGCTAGGTGCGTGATTATTTTAGCAAATAAACTCCAAAATTGTCTTGAATGTTAATGTCTTATCTCGTTGGAGGTAACATTTGGGTTTCTTTTTATGATATTATATATTTGAGATTTCGGTTAAATCTGACAAAGCTTGTGGAATATCTTGTGGCATCTTATCATGCGCTGGTCTCTCACTTTGTCTCTTCTGTTCATAATGGGAGCATACCTAATGATTGGTACTATTATATTATTAAGATTTTTATTTTTTTTGAGCATACATACAAATAAGGCTGTCAGTTTATAAGTATGATTGTGCATTTATCTAAGAGAAATGCATTGGGTAGTTTTGTTCAGTTAACAACATGCATATCTGCTGAACGGTGTAGCTGAATCCTTCCACACCAGTAACACTTACATATTTATGTGTATGAGCATTCAATTAAGCAAGGGATCATTTCTGACGGTGGAAGAATGGGTATCCCATGAATTATATTCAAACTCCTTTGTTGAGATAGATTTTTGACAGAATTTAGCATGTGCGTCTTGTTGAGGCTTTTACTTTTTTGTTCTGATGCCAGCTCTGGAAAAGGAGGAAAAGCTTCACAAGGAACTCTCTACTCTCCAAACGGAGTTGGACAGAGTACTTTACTTGCTTAAGATTGCTGATCCCACTGGTGAGGCTGCTAAAAAGAGGGAGTTGAAAGTACAAGAACCAAAGACCAATATGACCAAAACTGTTGCAACTGCTGCCCATCAGCAGTCTCCACCCGAGCAGAACAAAAAAGATAGAGCAGAACCTAAGGTCTTAATGGAGAAACAGGATACTATTGATGCTAACTCTTCATCCAGTCAAGAAACAAAGAAGGAGATTGTGGCTGATGCAGCTGGTGGTAAAAATGTTGTGTACATTGCTAGTAAGCCCCAATGGCTTGGTGCTGTAGATGAAAAGAAAAAACAAGAGAAAGTTATTGAACGACAGACAGAACTTCAAGAAAATGATCAATTTGTCGACTACAAGGACAGGAATAAAGTTTTGGTAAAACCAGATGCTACACAGTTGACTGCCGACTCTGGAATTGAAAGTGCAGCTCCTGGACTAATAATAAGGAAGCGCAAGCAAGTTGATAAGTCTGATGTTACTGAACTCAAAGATTCTCAAGAATCCTCTGGAGCTGATATACAAGCAGAAGATGCGGTAGCTCTGCTGTTGAAACATTCTCAAAGATACCATAGTACTGATGATGAAGTGGAATCCAGCGGACGCGATGTATCACATGAAAGTCAAACCAGGAAGGAAAAGAAAAAAAAGCAGAAGAAGGTTCTTGGTCCAGACAGACCATCATTTCTGAAGAGTGAGAAGGACTACGATTCTTGGGTTCCTCCTGAAGGTATGCCACTTATTTGGTTCATGCCTAGCTTAGTTGCTTACTAATGGATGTTCAAGTTTTTTGACAATTTTGCTCGTCTTTGTGAAACTTTTACCAGGGCAATCAGGTGACGGACGCACCTCACTGAATGATCGTCTTGGTTATTGAATGGTCGAGATTTTGATTGTTTGACACATAACTATGGGATGAGGTAGCTCGACTTACAGCCTCCGGATGGATCATGTAACTAAATAGCATTTACAGCTTGGTTTGAGATCTCATCTTGCAAAAATCCTTGACAGGGATGTCTGAGAGAGAACAGCAGAGGGGTCCACATCTGTGATGTTTTATGCTTGGCTGAAACACCAATTTTGACATTGTAGGCGGCATAATTCCATGAAAGATTTGTTGTTTGAAGAGAAGAAAAGAAGTAGAAAACGGGAAGGTACAAGAGCTGGATTATGATCCCCTTCTCCCACGCTTGCTCCGTTGCTCGTGTACCTTCTGTTGAGTAACAAGAACCTAACACCTTCCTGATTTGAATTGTATATAGAGATTGACCTGGAAAGGATAGAGATAATGAGAAGATGTGCTTGTAATGCAATGCTTTGTGCCAGCTCCAAAAAGCTCATAAGTGATTTTGTGTAGCATGATACAAGTCGATTTTATTTTTGTATAACCCGTGTTCGGCAACCGATTAATCAAGATTTTCAATGCATAAAAGGGAAACAACTACCGTTTCTCTATTCTCAATATTTGAATCCAAAAACATCTGATAAAGAGTGAGAGGTTGTTTTCTTCTGAAGCCATGTAATTTTACATTTGAAAGCCATTACCTCAAAAAGCTGACACCTTTGGCAGAAACTAATTGTGCAGAATTTTATCATTCACCCTGACTGCCGCAGATACAACCCCGAATCATAGTTGTGTTCAGTGCAACGTCGGGAACAACATAATTCTCTAATGATTTTTCAAACACTTCAGAAGCCTGTGCTTCATCAATCATATTTAGTTTACAAAATACTGCAATACACTCCTCTCACTCACTTCATCTGACAGTCACAAAGCATCAATAGCCTTGCCAGTTACCACTCTTACACAGCTCATCAATAAAAATGTTGTGCATCACATTATACACAGCAAACGTTAACAGAATCGCATTTTTTCTAACCATAATAGGTAGGATCATAACAAAATCATGATCTTTACCAAAAGCCTCAACTTCTGCCTTATTTACCTTCCAATAACCCCAAATCAAAGCTGAAAAAGCGTAATAGAACAGTCCAGTATAAATCGAATCCACCATCTTTTACAAGCAAAATCAGCTGCAAAATCGCTTTCGTTTTAAAGCCCAGATGAAAAATCGAAAACTCAGTTCATGATTTTTCCATTGAGCTTCTAGAATAGAAAACATTTTGTCAAGTGCTTCGTCGGGTACAACCATTTTCCCGATAGAAAGAGAATGATTTGGAAGAAACTGAACGACAATTTGAGAATGTAGGAGTTTCAAATCTGAACAGAGAGAATTAATCTACTCAGAGTGATGTACTTTAATCGAAGATTTCGGGAGGGTGGCCGGTGCGGTGGTATTCAGGTGGCCGGCGGCGGTTATTAAGATACTCAAGAGTCGAAAAATCAGTTTGTTGCTGTAAAAACTACTAAACTAGTCTTGAGAGAGAGAGAGAGAGATTGCTTTAGTATAAAAAACCATTCAAACGCCAAATTGGCCTTGAATTAGATGACTTGAACATGCTATAATTCTTATGGTACACCAATAAACATCACTTAAGATATAATCATAATCATAATATAAAATAAGTAACATAAAAAAGCTGCATAATTATAACCATGCTATAGTACTTGTAGCTAGCCCAATCTTCTTTTATATAATTGGGGCCTAACATTACTAGCTAATACACCACTTGAGACAAGTGTTGATTAATTAATACTACTAGATTTGACATAATACAGTATGGATGATCATGGGCACTTTGGGCCACCTCTCTTGGTCTTCCAGTTATTGTAGCAAGGGCAACTTTGCTTATTGCCATAGGTACCAGCAGGAACACAGAGGCACTTTGCACAGCATTTCTGGCAGAAAAACATACACGGCTTCTTATACGCTGTCTTTGAACACCGATACGTGCATTTTGGTTGACAATCTGTAAAATAACAGAACACACTTGATCAGGACGGAGCTACCTTTATCAAAGGGATTGAAAAATTGTACGGTAATCTCAGCATTACTAATACACCATATTCAGTATGATGAAGTTAAACTTATAATTAGTAAGTGAGCATATGTCATGTTGAAGTGAGTGTTATATACCTTGAGGATGGAGACTTCCCTGACTAACACCATACTGCAAATACCACATTTAAAATATAGTTTAGCCATGGAAATTAAATTAATTAGCTAAGAAAGTACATAAATAACAATGTAGTAATTAAAACAAGTTGATCTTACCAGTTGGTTATTTCTCTGTTGTTGCTGCTGCTCATCACGCATAATGTTGGCCCTTGAAACCTGAACACACAACCACACACATCATTTAATATATTTTCAACAATACGTATATATATAATTCGAGTCGAAAACAATAGATCGATGCACAAAACATTTGGGCTCACCTGATTTTGAGTCAGGAAAACCACCAAAAGAACAAACAATACAATGCTCATTTTCCCAGCCATTGCAGTAATATAATTTTGTTTGAAGCTAAGAGAGGAAGTGAAGTGTGTAGAGCTTTGAGAGAATCGACTTCTATTTATAGAGAGGGATCTTCTCAAGTGGTTAAGCTCTTTAGACTAGCACTTGCTGTTGTCACACTCCAACAGTATCCCCTATGCGAAATTGAACAAAATATATCCGCAGTTAATAGTTTGGTCTAAAAATGTCTCTGCCATCAATAGTTTGGTCCAAAAACTATTAACTGCATGAACATTTTTGGGCCAAACTATTAACCGGGAGCATTTTATTTCAATTTCGCATAGTTCAAGAACTTTTTTACCCTTTTCATTCGTTTTAAGTCAATTTTTTTCTCATAGTCCAGTTCAAAAAGATAATGTTTTCTCTTTATTTTACGTTACGGTATTTGATAGAATTTTAAGAACAAAAGAAAAACTTATAAACATGTTTGGAAAATGTTACTCGGTTGGATTCATCCATACATCCGTATCTAAACTAGCGTTAACGGCTAAATATCTTCTGTTTTAATTTATGTGTCATCTTTGACTTACATAAAATTTGATATTTATAATTTAAAGTGTGAATATAAATCATTTCATTAAAAAGTAAATTTTAAAGTTTTTTTTTTTGGATGAACTAAAAAAGAAAGTGTGAGAGGAGAAGCAGTACATAACATAATCTAAAAAGTTTACATTAGGTACCAAAATAGTCCTCATTATCAACAATTTAAAGAGGATGTAAGAGCTCACATGTCTTTTTTATATTTTTCTCTGCTGTTAAAAACGTTACACTTTTGCATGAAGTGGCCCCAACAGGTCATGTCATTAATGGTAGTTGTTTAATTAATTACCAATTATAGAAAAATGACAAACAAATTAAGATGAAATAAACAAATATATAAATTGAAAAAAGTGTCTATAATGGTATGTGAAAGATATTTCTCAACTTGATCATTCAATTCTTAGTCTCAAGCAGTAAGAAGCTGTGGGAGGGTCATTAATTCATAATTGTCTTTTTCAACCTTACAAGGCACATGGCTCTGTTCTTCATTTATTTGGGATAAATAGGAAAATAAAAAGTTGAAAGCCAAAAAGTTTCTCCAAGTAGTGATGCAAAATGAAAAGGAGAATAACAAAAAGGATGGAAAACACAAAACTGCTACATTTTGGGTTTAATAGGTGGAAAAACACTTCTTTATGGTGTGTTAAGGAAAATGCATTTCTGAAAAATAAGTTTTTTCCGTGTCGGATAAGTAAGTAAAAAAATATATCTCAAGAACATTTATATGTAATCTAGCAAAATACTATAAGGATGGCGAGTGTGAGATGGTCCAGGGGTGGGGATTGGACGGGGTGGGGAGTGAGGGTTCGGAAGTGGGATGGTCAAGGGGTTGGGTTGAATAGGTGGAGAGGAGACAATAAACTTGGAATGTCTCTTGAGAAATTTGTTTTCCGTACTTCATTTTAAAGAATTTGTTTATCTAAAAAATATTTTCCAAATCTCGGTAATTCATTAATTGGAATGAGCTGTTACTTTAATTCATGAAGGAAGATTGGCTAAATTCATACAATTGAGGAGTCTAACTTTTCCTCATCCCACTAAAGTGGGACTTAATAATGAAAACCAAATATTTTTTGGACTTCATTTTTTGAAATTTTTTTATATATCGAAACGGGTCTGTTTAAATACCATCCGGTGAATTCATTATCAACACCGCCTCAATTTCGATATTTTCTCCCCTCAAAATATGGTAATTTTTTTGTAAGTTGTTTTTTTTTTTTTTTTTTTGTGCAACTCAGAAATTCGCAATTGCTATCTTTTAGGTGCGCGTTAGGTAAATTCGTTTTTTTTTGCAATAGCTTGCAACCCACACCAGAGATGTAATTTGCGCTAGACAAGCCCGATCCAATGAACTCGACAGTTGATGGGGGAATCTGTTGGGATATATACTATTAACCATATGTTAAGAAGTAATATTTATTATAGAATAAATATTTGCTCAATTTAATAGATCATATATTCATTTATGGTGTATGTTTACTTATATAGTAGATGATTTAGTGTGTAGAGTTTTAGCTTATATACAGAGGATTAAATCATCGGTTCTTATACGTATAAAGTTTTTTGTTCACAATCTAGGATGTAAATTGGGCATGCCATCAGTACGATTGTAGCACAAGATTATATGTAATTTATCTTGATTATGGGAACAATATAGTTCCAACTTCTTGTGCTAGTGCATTTTGTATGTATTAAATGGGGGCCGAGTAGAGATAGTTGTTTTAGACTGACTAACAAAAACATATTCTCTAAACTATTAAATGTACTTATATTCTTAATCCTGATATAACTATTATGATCTGCATATATTAATTGTCATTTTGATTTATTAAAAGGTGAGATTCTGAGATGGGTCAATATGCCTTGTAGATTGGATGATAATAATATATATTGGTGAAATAATAAGTTAGTTGATGAAATTCATGTCTCGTTAAAGAGATTGATTGATATGCCTTTTCAAGAAACTTATAAGTTTTCATCGTGTCAAACCTTGCAAGTGAATTTATGAATCCGACACATGAAATAAGTTAAGTAGTGCTCTAAAGGAAATTAATCATTAAATTAAATTCGTCAGTAATTTAATTTATTGATTA
Organism: Solanum verrucosum; assembly: GCF_900185275.1. Lineage (NCBI taxonomy): Eukaryota > Viridiplantae > Streptophyta > Magnoliopsida > Solanales > Solanaceae > Solanum > Solanum verrucosum. The sequence goes on from NW_026020569.1 coordinate 932,763, forward strand.
GTATCTGTAGTCTTAACATGGGAATTACATAAGTGTTTAATGGGGAATTACGAAATATAAATAGAGGAGTGCAATTACGAATTTCTAGTGGAATGATTTTATAATTTATTATGGTAAAAATATTTCAAATTAATTATTTGGAATTATTTCCATAATAGGAAGCCTCAGTAATTAATTATGTGGTCCCTACAGTGCCCATATTTAAAAAAAAAAAAGGAGTCAGGCGTGTGTTTCTTGTTTTTTTCAAGAAAACTGGGTATATCTATAAATAGAGATTCTCTAACCTAGAAAAAAATTGAAGGTTATTTGCCCACCCAAGTATCGAGAGAGTTCGGATGTGAACTTGGGATCACTGTAGAAGATCATAGTTGTTGTCTATCTTGTGGATTCACTTGAAGATTTGGGAATTCGCTTGAAGGTATTTGCTCACGTTTCAAGAGGCATTTATTGAATTAAATTTAAGTTTATGTATTCTAGCATAAACGGTATTGATTATCTATTATTCATGTAAGTAGTATGATATGGTATGCTTCCGCTGTGCATATATGTTTTCCAACAGAATCGATCCCTAACATTCCTTATGGGATACCACCCGACACCTATTGCACCAATTAAATCACCCCGTGTGAGGTATCCTATTTCGACATTTTCATATATCTATTCAGTTTTTTAAAAAATAATTCACATGCACTCGCTTTAGATATGCGATATCGGTTAGACTTGATAAAAAGAACTGATTTCAGTAATATAAAATTGAAGTTTAGCAAAATATGTAGCAGCAATTGTGATAAACAGAGTGGTGACAAGTACTAAATAATTTAAGAGGAAACAAGTTGGAGTGAGGAAGTTATCTCAATTGTCTCACATCAGCATGTGCAAATGAAAACAATGAAAGTGATAGCATACCCTTCACCATGTGCTTTCACATGCCCTTTTTAGAGGTACACAATTTCCAGCTTTCAATTTGCTTTAATTTGCCCACCACCAACAATATATGTACAGTAACTTCCAAAATATAAATGGACTTCAACAATATATCTTCACCATCCAACTAACTAATAAATTGCCTCACTCAGTACAAAAGTCATGTTTGGTCATACATTTTGAAGTTAAAATTTGAAAATTTTGAGTTTTTAAAGTTGTAATTTTTGAAACATGAAATTGCGTCTGGACATGCATTTTACTTGAGAAAATTTTAAGTTTCGTGGGTGAAAGTGAAGACTGTTTGAAATTCAAAATTTGAAAATCTGATCAAATTTCATCGCCAAACACTAGCTATATCCGGTGATTGTTTTGAGTGGCCACTAGTCTTCCCACTTTATGTTACTTTTCTTCTCTTTTGTCTTTATACTTGGAGTTTCATACTACAGAAGCCGATTCAAGAATTGAATTTAGTAAATTCCATCTTAAAAGTTCTTTTAACACTGAATTCATAATATATCACTAGCTCAGTCCGTGATACATTTTTTAATTAATTCCTAGTTTCAATAATGCACTTGAAGTTTTGCAATTTTCTCTTTTGATTGGGGCTGAGGGTGGGTCAGGGATGGGATTAATTGGTTGTATTCATTGAACAATAGAGAGAGTTCCAGCTTTATAAGTTTGTGCAAAGTACAATGCTTGCAGGATATTAAAAAGTAAGCATTTGTGGATTACACCATCCAGAATGTGGTGAAATGATTGAAATTTCTCCAATTTTTAACCAAATGTTATCAGATTCAAGTCGTGAAAATATGAAAGAAAAAAAAATACATACACCAATGTAGCCTAAATATAGACCCTTATCTCTAACCATGGTTAAAGTAGTTTTTTTTGAATTAATAGACCAGAAAAAGCATAGCCATAAATCACCATTTGCTTGCAATTATATGCAAAGTCTCTTCATGACTCACTTTTAGATAAAAAAAAATTATTGCCTAAATTAAGCCATAGTTTGGCCATAAAGGAAAGTACAAAGGTGACTAATAACATTACATTAACAAAAATAGAAAAAAATGTTAAAAAGAACGACCATGGAGACTTAGGGATCTAGAGCATTTGATCGTTATCTAAAAAATAATAATTCAAGTTTCAAAAAACTGACTGACCAATTTTTTTCACGGAACTTCAAAAAAAATTCAAGTAAAATACATGTCCAAGCACAACTTCAAAAACTCAAGTTTTCAAACTTCAAAATCTATGACCAAACGAGAGCAAAGTCAAACTGAAAAGTCTGTAAGGAAATGATGATACTTTCTAAGGCAAAGGCTTACTCTATTTTCAGAGTTTTACTGCTTTGAAGTTTGAAGCACCTCAACATAAATTTCCTGAAGACTACTGTAAGGAAAGGGGTTGTTCTTGATTGTTATGAACTCTCACTGGCACTGAATGACATCGCAAGATTGATCAAGACAACTCTTAGATAAAAGAGATATTGTCAGCATATATACAGAAGATATAAACAGATTTTGTTAATACAGAAGATTCACCACCAGAAGATCTTGTGACAATACTGTTGTCTCAACTACTATACACGCATGCCTCAAAGCTTGCAAATGTCACTCTATCATATCCATGTTCTCTCATAATGGTGGTTATAGCACAAACCGATACTATTTACAATTTGAAAATACAAAGAATAGTATCCTTTTGCATAAAGGAAAACAGCCTGCAAAACCTGGAAATCATTTGTATCCTTGCACCTCAATGCTTCTGCAGTAGAAATTAGACCCCAGAATGATCGTCTATATTTATTCACAAGCTTTCTTCGACCATGACTAAATTATGAGGCACCATCACATATCCTCCATAATCTGTTAGAAACAGGTTGGTGAATCTGAATTCTCATCGCATACAGGCTTCAGCTGGAAATTTCTATCCCAGCTGCACTAGAGAGTGCAGGCTAAACGATCAAGAAAAGAACCAGAGCATCCAGGATGCAAGACGCTAATCATGTTTTTATACATCATACAGCAGAATCTGCATCTCACTGGATCCTATGTAGTAAGAACAAACTTTTCATCGTCTTACCATTATCGCATTTGAAACCCAAGAAGGCACTGCCCAGCTTAGTACTTAAAGGGGTGTGAGGCTACACGTGAACCTAATCAATTGAAGAAATAGGGAGATTCTATGACATCTCTCAAATCAAAGTCCCCACGTTCAGGCAAAGGGGGGAATGACAGTGTAGGATAGGAAACTTGGAAGCTCTCCAACAACTGCGAAAAGATGGAAAGAAACAAATATGAGTGGACAATGAAGTAACATTTTCAGATTTTGACACATCAAACGCGTTAAACAAATTTTAGTGAATGGCTTCAGTCCTTTGATCAACGGGACAGGTTTCATTCTTGCAACTACTTCAGAAGGAAAAAGAAAGAAGCCAAGAAATATTTGGATTATTTTTGAATGAATAAATTAGTCATTCTCGTTCAACTTCATCAGCTCTGTTTGATAACAAGGAAGAGCTGCAATCATTTTCCAAACAGATTATTTCTTCCAATGGTCAAAGGAAGCCGGGCAATACTAGTTTATTTAAAACGTTTTAATGCTTCCTTACATTCTTGTTTGAAAGGTGGAGTGTAGATTCTTAAGTAATAAGAAACACTGAAATTGATAATATGATATATTCTACTTCTCCGATAATGCTGATACTTACTTTCTCTAGAATTGGCGTTTCATAAAGCTCTACAAACTTTTCTCTCAATATCCTGTTCAACTTATCAACATCGCACGCATGCGTCCAATACGAGTCATGAACACCTGTAGCAGAAAATGTTCAATTGTTTTCTTTCCATAGAACCCGCGCAAAGTGGGGGAAAAAAAAGAGAACTAAGGAACCTGCAAAATTTAAGCCTGCCCTTCTGCATGCAACTGCAGTCATCATCATATGTGAACCATCAAGGGAGTGAATGAAATTTGGCGGAAAAGCTGTCCTTTGCCTCTTGACCATTACCTGCAAAGGACAGAAATATAAGCAATTTTCTTCTGGAGGTTTGCCAAGTTGAGTCTCAAAGAGGAAACATTTGAAGAAAAATGAGCATTCATTTGTATCCCCGTTAGTTCCCACCTCGTTGATATGGAAGAACAGAATATTAGATAACATAAAGCATGAGGGCAAAAAAAATAAAAATACCTTTTCTGTTTCCCGTTGCAAAGTCAAAATTTGGAGAGAAGTCTTAATCTGCAACAAGATTTGCCAAATAGAGATGTAATGACTCTTGAGTAGTTTATAATAGCATGGGGACCAAAAATGGACAAATAGTAACACTCACAAAATGTCTTCCAATTTTGCGGTAAGGCTGAACAACTGGAAGCCCAAGAGGAGTTGTCCATCTGACTGGTTCATTTTCAGAAGCAATTATCTGTTGAAATTTAGAGGTCAATGAAGATAAACTTCAGCAGAACAAATTTTAATGCACTTTTATCACCTGATCAAATATTTCTGCAAAATATCCAATCTCAATTTTTTTTTAATCATTGAATAAATATAGTTCTTGTATAATTTGATAAGCCTGCTTCAGATGGAAAATCTTTTTTTTTTTCAACTGTCATCAGATGGAAAATCTATGACCGATCTTAAAATGACTCATGGCAGAATCAGAGAAAACTCAGAACAAAGAATCAACCATGACTGACCTGGCGCGCCTCCCCTCCCCTCCCACCACCATTTACAAAAACAAAAAGTAGGGAACACAAGAAACAACAGATAAGAAAGAATTTCTTGTACGCTCAAGTTGAACAAAATTATACAGACATCCCTTCTAGAGTAATAGCTGGTGCATTATGGCAAAGATTAGGTGTGCTCAGCTTCTGAAGGCTCAAAGTAATTAATCAAAATACATATATGCTTATGAAGGACCATCCTACCAAAAATAGCTGATAGGACTAGTCTCATCTACAAAATTCAAGTTAGTTTTTTTTTTTTTTTGATGAAGAGCGGATTCAAACAAGCTATCACACTCTAATTAATATCCATCCCCAAAGAATCGTGTGCGATTTTGAGTGTCAAGAAGAACGAATTTGCAAAACTGGGAGATGCAAGAGTTCCAGAGAATGCTGGAGCTGCTGTACTAACATATTATTACACGACAGCAAAAGAATGCAGGGGAGTGGAGCTTTCTCAGTGAGATCTTTTTACTACGGGCTTCTCGCAAAAAGAAGAAGCAACATTTCCACGCCTCACTATTTGGATCCCTATAGCTCCGAGCAAGGTATGCTTCTTCACGTGCCTGGAAACTAAGGGTTCATTTACAACAACAACATACCCAGTGAAATCCCACAAATGAGGTCTGGGGAGGGTAGAATATACGCAGAGCTTACCACTACCTCGTGGAGGTAGAGATAATTGGTGCATTTACACGGTGAAAAATTGAAGTGGATAATTGGTGCTATACCACTACCTCCATGAGGTAGAGATAATTGGACTTTGGAGTACCCACAGGGTCCCACTTGTGGAAAACGTAGGTTCTACCACTTTTGTGTTCCACTTGTATACCAAACTTTTCCTCAACTATCTCAACGGTCCAATCAACCAGGGAAAAAACCCTTCAGCCAATTAAAATCTTTACCATCATGTGTCAATAACAACAGGAACATATAATCACAGACATACATGTCCATATTGATAGCTTTAACATCATTAGAAACAAAAGTAGAAAAACAGGGTTGAGCGAATTTACAAAGCAATTTTGACTAAGATCAACTAAAAGATGACCACTGAAGAGTTATTACACACTTGAGAGCTTGTACAAGAGTAGAACAGTCCGGTAGTTGACACCATAGTGTAGCAACATTAAACTGCTCTTTGACCTAAACAGAGAGGGATTGAACTTGCAACACATTTCAATGGTGACAAAGTAAGCAATTAGGCATACCTTAGCACATTCGCCAAGCCAAGTCATGATGCTGCGTGCAGCTTCAAACATCTCCCCCAATGCAGTTAATGTGACCTAATCAATGCGTCAAAAGATGCTGGTCATTGACCAAGATAAGAACTTAATTACTGTTAGAATAGAAATAAGTATTTCCTACTTATAATAGAAATAAGAATAGGAATAGGAATAGGAATAAGAATAGGAATCCTAGTTGGAAAAGGATTCCAATGTAGTGTCTATAAATAGGGTCTCAATGTAACTATTTAGATACACAATTCAATAATATTTTTCGTATATATTTCTCACATGGTATCAGAGCATTGGTGAGAACAAACAAGTCACCGTATGTCTATGTCAATTTCCGGTGACTGTTGGGTCTGATTTTGTTATACTTTTTTCTTTCTGTGGGTGTTGTGAGAAAACCAACACCACCACGAGGCTCGGAAAGCCCCCGCGACCAAACCCCAGCCAAAACCACCGGAAAACACCACCCCACGCGCTCTCACGCGCCTATCGGAGGTGGCAGTTTCCGGCGAGATCTGTCTCACGCGCCGGCCCCTGAGGGCTTTTCTGATCATATTTTTTTGAGATTTTTTTTGACAGTTGGGGTTGTCCAGCCAATCCGACCAGGCCCATACTGTTTTTGACCAGATCCGATCGCCGGAATTAGAGTTCCAGCTATTTCCAGGCAGTTTCCGGCGACTTTTCTTCGAGATTTGAATTTTCCGAGACAAATTTAGCATAATGTCTTTTGGGTGTGATGTTTTTGGTTCCAAAAATATGGGGATTGGAAGTTCTAGCCCTATAATCACTTCAGAACTTTTATTGGGAAGTTCAAACTATTTATCTTGGGTTTCCTCGGTTGAGTTGTGGTGCAAGGGTCAAGGTGTCCAAGATCACTTAACGAACAAGGCTTATGAGGTAGATGTAAAGGCAAAAACTAGTGAGGAAGATGCAAAAGCCAAAGCACAATGGGAGAAAGTAGATGCTCAATTATGTAGTCTCCTATGGCGTTCTATTGATTTCAAGTTGATGCCCTTGTTTCGCCCATTCCAGACGTGTTATACAGTTTGGGAAAAGGCTCGTGCTTTATACACTAATGACATATCTCGATTCTATGATGTGATATCTCGATTGACCAACTTAAAGAAACAAGAATCCGATATGTCTACTTACTTAGGACAAGTACAGGCAGTCATGGAGGAATTTGACACATTAATGCCAGTTACTACGAATGTGGAAAAACAACAAGAACACAGACAAACATTGTTTCTAGTTCTTACTCTTGCTGGACTTCCTCCTGATCATGATTCTGTACGTGATCAGATTTTAGCTAGCCCTACAGTTCCTACAATCGATGAATTATTCTCTTGTCTCCTTCGTCTTGCGGCACCTCCCAGTCACAAGGTAGTTTCATCACCCACTGTTGACTCATCTATTCTTGCATCTCAAACCTTCGAAAAGCGTACATATCAATCTATGGAGAATCGGCGAGGAGGAGGGCGTTTTGGGAAACCTCGATCCAAGTGTAGTCATTGTCATAAGCCTGGACACACTCGTGATATATGTTATATTTTGCATGGTCCACCACCCAGTTATGATCCTATTGTTCTAAAGGAATATAATGAGTTCCTTCGAAATCGAGGAAATAAGCAAACGTCTCCACAAGTAGTTTCGGTTGCACAACCTGATGTCTCTGTTGCGGGTAATTCTTTTGCTTGTGTGTCGCAATCTAGTACTCTTGGAACATGGGTCATGGACTCTGGGGCTTCTGATCATATCTCTGGTAATAAATCACTTTTATCCGATATTGTTTATTCACAATCTCTTCCAGCTATTACTTTAGCCAATGGGATCCAAACCAAACCAAAAGGGGTTGGAAAAGCCAAACCCCTATCTTCTGTCACCCTAGACTCTGTTCTTTATGTCCCTGGTTCTCCTTTTAATCTAGCATCTGTTAGTCGTTTGACGAAAGCCCTACATTGTAGCATAACTTTTTTCGATGATTTTTTTCTCATGCAGGACCGCAGTACGGGACAGATGATTGGAACAGGACATGAATCACAAGGCCTTTACTATCTTACCTCTTCAAATTCCTTAGCAGCATGCTCCATTACAGATTCCCCAGATTTAATTCACAAACGTTTGGGACATCCGAGTCTATCCAAACTGCAAAAGATGGTGCCTAGTTTGTCTAGTTTATCCACATTAGATTGTGAGTCGTGTCAACTTGGGAAACACACTCGTGCTACGTTTTCTCGTAGTACTGAGGGTCGTTCAGAGTCTATTTTTTCATTAGTTCATTCTGATATTTGGGGTCCTAGTAGAGTCAGTTCCACCTTAGGATTTCGTTATTTTGTTAGTTTCATTGATGATTATTCAAAATGTACTTGGGTTTTCTTAATGAAAGATCGTTCTGAGTTATTTTCTATTTTCAAAAGTTTCTTTGCTGAAATACAAAATCAGTTTGGTGTTTCTATTCGTACTTTTCGTAGTGATAATGCCTTAGAATACTTATCCTCCCAATTTCGGGAGTTTATGACTCACCAAGGCATTATTCACCAGACTACTTGTCCATACACCCCTCAACAAAATGGTGTAGCTGAAAGAAAAAATCGGCATCTTATTGAGACCGCTCGTACTCTTCTCCTTGAATCCAATGTTCCATTGCGTTTTTGGGGAGATGCAGTTCTTACGTCTTGTTATTTGATAAATAGAATGCCCTCTTCTTCTATTCAGAATCAGGTTCCCCATTCCATACTGTTTCCTCAGTCACATCTCTATCCTATCCCTCCTCGTGTCTTTGGGAGCACATGCTTCGTTCATAACTTAGCCCCAGGAAAAGATAAATTAGCTCCTCGTGCCCTCAAATGTGTCTTTCTTGGTTACTCTCGAGTCCAAAAAGGGTATCGTTGTTATTCACATGATCTTCATCGATACCTTATGTCTGCTGATGTTACATTTTTTGAGTCTCAGCCTTACTATACATCTTCTGATCATCCTGATGTCTCTATGGTCTTACCCATACCTCAGGTTTTACCTGTGCCAACCTTTGTGGAATCTACGGTTACTTCTACATCTCCAGTTGTAGTGCCACCACTACTAACTTATCATCGCCGTCCACGTCCAACCCTAGTCCCAGATGATTCATGTCATGCGCCAGACCCTGCTCCTACTGCGGACTTGCCTCCTCCTAGCCAACCGCTTGCACTTCAAAAAGGTATACGATCCACTCGAAATACTAACCCACATTATACCTTCTTAAGTTATCATCGTCTATCATCACCCCATTATGCATTTGTGTCGTCTTTGTCCTCTATTTCCATTCCTAAGACTACAGGTGAAGCACTTTCTCATTCTGGATGGAGGCAGGCTATGGTTGATGAGATGTCTGCTTTACATAAGAGTGGTACTTGGGAGCTTGTCTCCCTTCCTGCAGGTAAATCTACTGTTGGTTGTCGTTGGGTTTATGCAGTCAAAATTGGTCCAGACGGTCAGGTTGATCGACTTAAGGCTCGCCTTGTTGCCAAAGGGTATACTCAGATATTTGGGCTAGATTATAGTGACACTTTCGCTCCTGTGGCTAAAATTGCATCTGTTCGTCTTTTTCTATCTATGGCTGCCGTTCGTCATTGGCCTCTTCATCAGTTGGACATTAAGAATGCTTTTCTGCATGGTGATCTTGAGGAAGAAGTCTATATGGAGCAACCACCTGGTTTTGTTGCTCAGGGGGAGTCTAGTAGCCTTGTATGTCGATTGCGCAGGTCACTCTATGGTCTAAAACAGTCTCCTCGAGCTTGGTTCGGGAAGTTCAGCACAGTAATTCAGGAGTTTGGCATGACTCGTAGTGGAGCTGATCACTCTGTGTTTTATCGGCATTCTGCACCAAGTCGATGTATCTATTTGGTTGTTTACGTTGATGATATTGTTATCACCGGTAATGATCAAGATGGTATCACCGATTTGAAGCAACATCTCTTTAAGCACTTCCAAACTAAAGACCTTGGCAGATTGAAGTATTTTCTAGGTATTGAGGTTGCTCAGTCTAGATCAGGTATTGTTATTTCTCAGCGCAAGTATGCCTTAGACATTCTTGAGGAGACAGGGATGATGGGATGTAGACCTGTTGACACTCCTATGGATCCGAATGTTAAACTTCTTCCAGGACAGGGGGAGCCACTTAGTAATCCTGAAAGGTATAGACGACTTGTTGGAAAGTTGAATTATCTCACAGTGACTAGACCTGACATCTCTTTTCCTGTGAGTGTTGTAAGTCAGTTTATGACTTCCCCTTGTGATAGTCATTGGGAAGCAGTTGTTCGTATTCTGCGATATATAAAGTCAGCTCCCGGTAAAGGACTACTCTTTGAGGATCAAGGCCATGAGCATATCATTGGATATACAGACGCTGATTGGGCAGGATCACCCTCTGACAGACGTTCGACATCCGGATATTGTGTTTTAGTAGGAGGTAATTTGGTGTCGTGGAAGAGCAAGAAACAGAATGTGGTTGCTCGATCTAGTGCAGAATCAGAATATCGAGCAATGGCGACAGCAACTTGTGAGCTAGTTTGGATCAAACAGTTGCTGGGAGAACTAAAATTTGGCAAAGTTGATAAGATGGAACTTGTGTGTGATAATCAAGCGGCTCTTCATATCGCATCAAATCCAGTGTTTCATGAAAGGACTAAGCACATTGAGATTGACTGTCACTTTGTCAGAGAAAAGATACTCTCGGGAGATATTGTTACGAAATTTGTGAAGTCAAATGATCAGCTTGCAGATATCTTCACCAAGTCCCTCACATGTCCTCGTATTAATTACATCTGTAACAAGCTAGGTACATATGATTTGTATGCACCAGCTTGAGGGGGAGTGTTAGAATAGAAATAAGTATTTCCTACTTATAATAGAAATAAGAATAGGAATAGGAATAGGAATAAGAATAGGAATCCTAGTTGGAAAAGGATTCCAATGTAGTGTCTATAAATAGGGTCTCAATGTAACTATTTAGATACACAATTCAATAATATTTTTCGTATATATTTCTCACAATTACATATGATGGAATCGGCAAATCAATGCGTCAAAAGGTGCTGATTATTGACCAACATAAGAACTTCATTATATGATGTAATGGGAGTTTATTTATTGGCCAAGTTAATCAGCACTCTATAAGCATCGTCACATTGGTGACGTCTTCTTATAGAACTTCATGTGATACGATACATCGATTACATTTAGAGAAAGTAACAATAACAAAGCATGTGACAAGTGGGCTATTTATGGGTGCGAACACACACAAATTGACAGTCACTTCCAAGCAAGCAGAAACCAGATACAGCTGACACCAGAAGCAGCAGTTCTTTAAAAAAAAAAAAAGAACTGCTGCTTCTGGTGTCAGCTGTATCTGGTTTCTGCTTGCTTGGAAGTGACTGTCAATTTGTGTGTGTTCACACCCATAAATAGCCCACTTGTCACATGCTTTGTTATAAGCAGCAGTTCTGTTCTTTTGTTTTAAGCAATTGAAGAGCTGATTCTCAACTGATGACAGTTAGGCCTAGAAGCAGCTACCAAAGGAATATCAATTATAATAAAACCCATTTATCATGTTTCAATATGTTAACATATAGAACACCTATCGAAAGATTATCAACATATGGTACTCCATCTTGCCCTTACTTTTGCGGCATAGCTAGCAGCACCAAATAGCTCAGAACCATCAGCAATTGCACCACGCTCCTTTAACCTCCTCTTTATTTGATCACGAGCCCCAATGTAAGTGACCCCATAGACTGATGTCATCACTGTCTGCTTCACCAACTTCCTGTCAACCTGTATGACAAGCCATAAATCGAACCTGAGTGATTTAGTTGCCTTATCATCAAGCAACTGCAACACATAAAGCTCATGCTATCAGAAGCAACAATTCTCTTTCAGGTGGCACACCAAAACTCTATCTGTCAAACCATTTATCTCAAACTACCAACAAGTTCAGAAAAGGGGAGTACGCTGTTGGCTGTGGCCTTAACAAGGTGATCAGCATAATACCTGATTAACTAAAACCCTTGCACGAACAGCATCTGGAAATTCTGCAGGATCTCTTTGTGCATCTCTATTCATAATATCAAGGACTCTGAAAAATAGCCACATCAAAATATTGTTCACTATGTCTTATTCCTCAATACTAACTTCCAAGGGTTTAAATTTAATTAGCCAGAAGTGTTGAGATGAAAAATATTCCAACTCAATGCTTCTTTTGACAGTTAAGGGAAAAACTCTGAAGCTATAAGCGTTTGAACCTGTGATAACCCCAAAGTGAATACAAAATCTTCAAAAAGAAAGAGCTTCAAGTTCTAATTCAGCAGTGATAAAGATCCCACAAAGTATGAATTAATGCCTCGTCCAACACTTAGATATCAACCAATTTTCCCTTGCACATTATGAACAAGCTTATTTCATCTCCTTTAAGATTTTCATATGAGCACAACATGGGATCTCCGAAAATTTTCGTGACATTTCGCAGAGCTCATAGATCGATAGGTTGAGAACTCCATAACTAATTTAATGATATTCATCATTCCATAAAGTTTAGTAAAGGACTCCATATTTTGTCTTTACACAATTAGATGCAGAGCAGCAGCAAAATTTTGAAGCCAAATCATGTCATGTTGGGTATGTCTGTGGCCCATGGGTTCATTGTTTAATTAAAGTGTGACCTTTCACGTGCTGCACTCTTTTATCCTCCTTAAAAGATCATAGCAAGCAATAAAGTAAAGCATAAATTACCATAGATACAATGTTCTTTCTATTCCAATACAGTTTGTTCTCCAAGCATGAATAGTAAAACTACGGAAAGCTTTGTTATGGCAGGAAAGGTCGACCTGCATCCACTCCTAATGTTCTAGTCTGAAGCTGGCCAGTGGTTTGTCAAATGATAATGACCAAGTGTTGGTACTATAGTTGCTACCGTGGGAAAATTGTTTGCTTCACATGCAAGTAGAGGTCAAGAGAGAGAATAGCAGCACCTCAAGGCCTCTTAGTCCATTAACAGGAAAAAGGATTAAAAAAACTCACCTAGCTGCTATGCCAGAGTAAACATCAGCAGGTTTTTCTCCAGTAACCAAATTGACTGCAGCAGCTCCCAACTGAACCGATGAATTTCAATAGAAGAGTTGATTAAGTAGATCCAGAGATTATTATAGATAACAAAACAGAAAAGTAATAAATAATTGTTTGGCTTATCTCACACAGAAGGAAAATGAACTCTTTATGCTTGATTGATAAGATAAGAAAGAATGGAAATAGTGTTAACTGATGGAGACACTCCAAACATGCATTTGTTTACAATTGTAACTGAACCACATAAGATTCTGAACCCCAAAGGAGGAAGTAGCGAGGAGGATGGAAGAAGAAAATGGTGGTGGTCTAGGCTTTAATATTAATTCAAGCAAGTTAAAACATGTCAATTGGGTGGAAAGGGGGAATGCATATCAGATTCATTGTAATCAAACACTAATGTTTAACGTCGTGCTATTTATTACCTTATCTCTTCCAAGGGCAGCATAATGTTGTAAACCATTGCAGGAACCATCCTGAAAATTACAACAGAAAGATACAAAATTTTACACAAACTCAAAATATTACAGAGAAGTTCAATCAAAAAAGATAATGTACTTAGGCAGCAAATGGTCTCATTAGTTGAAAATTATATCAAATAACATTTCTCGAACAACAGTTAGTTTGAGACATGAATAGCTGTCAGGTGCAACTGAGTTCTAGCCCAACTCCTGTAGTCTACATGAAATGAATTGTCAACTTTCACCAACTTATATTAAATGACTCTGCGATGAAACCAAAAAGAGAATTCCTTTTGTTTGAACTTTTTCATTAGTCTGGAAGCAACTAACGACATCAGCCAGCTTGTTCAAAATATGCAGTTTATTATGGAATTCAAACCCCAAGAAACTGTTTGAAATACATGCCCCATCAATTGGCGAGAAAGGTATATATAAAGCCTTTCTTATTTTGTCAAAACTAAATTAATAAAATCCAAATATATCAATGATCTCCACATAAGACTTTGTGCTGCCTTCTAATTATACTGACATGATTTTCATAACACGTAGCAATGGCTTATAAATAAAGGTGCATATATACTCTCAGTTTGAGTCAAACATCAAAAGACAATGTTTTTCGTTCTTTTTTGAGAAATGGTAATACATTGGGTCTATCGAAAACAGACTCTCTTCCCCACAAAGGTAGGAGAAAGGTCTGTGTACATCCTAACCTCTCCAACCTCCCCAGTCCCCACTTGTGTGATTAGACTGGGTATGTAGTTGTTGGTAATACATTATCAACATAGCATTAAGGAAGTAATCTGTACAAAGGTTATCCGAAGCAAAGATAGAGCTTCAAAAGCATCCCTAGCCTATTCTTTGTAGGGTTCCTAGAAATTCAAGCATAGATTCTGCATTATTTTAGGATACTCACTTCCTTACACCAGAACGGAAAACACATTACACAATTTCACTTGCTCTTGTGTAAAGTGTTGAATTTTTCCTCAAGGCATCTAAGGTTTCTTTCTCTCCAAAACATCAACAGACAAATTAAATGTGCAGGCCTCAATAATAGTGAAACTTGCCTGGTGTACAGGAATATGAGAAATAACTGTCTCTGGGGATGAGCTTCTGACAGCTTCACTAAGATTAATGCATACAGCCAGGCACTGAAAGGGATCCTCTGCATTCAACCACCAGCGCCTTCCTTCGAGCGGTTTGTCAGCAGAATCAAATATATCATCCAAGTGACTTTCAGTAAAAGCTATTCTACCATCAAGAGATAATTTATCCACACCACCAGCAAATAAATTTGCAAGGTGTATCTTCAACCAGCGCAAACCTGACTCTCCAAGAGGACGACCTGCTGCAAACTCCAGGACACCCCGACAGATATCAGAACCGAGATGGTTTAAATGTGGATGCATGGGGTATGCCCGACCTCGGAAATCAACGTTGTGCGGGTAGAAGAAACCTTCTTCATCTTTCATTCTATGCGCTACCTGTTCAATCATGGAGAAGAAAACCTCAGGAAGAAATGTAACAGATACAGAAATATATGAGCCATGATTGCAACTGTGCCCGAATAAGATTTTCTATATATGTTTCCAGATGTTATTGGAAGTTTAGTAAAACATAAAAAAGAGAAGCAACTGGAACCTACAGCAAGTTTCAGCTCGATGTCACATCGTTGTGAGTGCCTTTCTCTGTTCTCTTTCTTGACAGATTTTAATTTCCACCTCCACTTTGTGCATACTACCTCATCTTCCGTATCTGGTTCTTCTGGCAAAGGGGCCTGCAAAAAACAGAAATATTACAGTGATCGCCAGTTCCACATAAACCATTTTACACAGCTTATGAAATTCATTTACTTAACAATGAAAAAGAAAGTAGCTTTTGCATCTCAATAAAATAGTTAAAGTATAGAGCAGCTAACATCATCACGGTCCACCAAATCAGCCAGACGACCACCACCAGCCCATATTCTATCAACAACAGAAAGTACCCTTTTGTTTATCCTCCATTTGGTACTTCCCAGAGTATCAAGAGCCTAGATACATTTAAAAAGAACACATGTCTCAAGTTCCATGAGGTGAGCAAACAAAGGAAACACGTGATATCAAGTTTTAAGATTGGATAAATCATTGGCAAATGAACCTCAAAAACTGGTCGCAACTGGTTCCGGGAGGCTCTCTTTACTGCTTCACGTTGTTGTCTTGCTCCATGTGTCCGCATGACATACGAAGGCAGATAGAGGTGTCCACCCTTGTCATAACTGTAGACAGAAAAAACAAGATGTAGACACATTTTCTTGTAAGATATATATATATATATAGTATATGCATAAGTGAAAGAAATAGGAAAGGGAATGGAAAAACAGAATATGAACAGACTAAAAATTACTATACCCTGTCCACTTCACAGGAGGCACCAACATTGGCATGTAAGGTATCACCATGTGTCTGGCCTGCTTGCAGGACAAAAGTAAACAAACCACTGAGGATAGTTCTCATATCTGGTAGCTCAATAAAACAAGGCTAGCTGATCAACAAAAGAAGTTTTTAAATAACATATATCTCCCAAAGAGGCAAAAAATTACTTACAGTTCTTTCAAGTCCTTTGAAAACCAGTTCATCACATTGGATAACACCATATCTTCTGCTCGCACTCCTGTGAGGGAATAATCCCACAATTATCATCAATTGTTTTTTCTAAAAGAATATCATCAATTGGTAGTCACAATTAAATTTTAAAAATATCGACGTGAAGGGAATGAAAAGTACTTAGTTTCTTTGGCTACAGTTCTAGTACTGTGTATAAAGGCAGGTCGAATGTCAGGTGGATCAACTGCTAACTGATCAGCAGGAGACTGTATATAAGCTGTCTGTAGAAGGAACTCAATTAAACGGCTTCCAACCTGGTAGAAGAAAAAGTACTGTCAAAGTTCAACAAATCATACATAGAATTTTTTTGAAGTTTCAACATCAACGAGGGTAAGCCCAACCTTTGCTTTAGCATCTTGGCCCCAGGGCTTTGAATCGTCTTGACTTCTCACTATCTGGTTCACTGCACGTAACTTCTGTTTTTTCATTAGACTAGTGACTTTCTTGTGTAGTTTCTTTTGTTCTAGAGTGGCATGTTCTCCATCTTCCATTTTCCTATCTTTCTCTGCTTTATGCTTCTCTGTTTTCTCTAAAAACTTGTGTATTCTAACCTGGTGCATGAGGAAGTGCATGATCAGCTCCAGGTACTATCAAATGGAAGTCTCTGTGCTTTTCAAACATTTCTCCCCACCATTTCTTGAAACTTGACACAGGGTAAACCAAAATAAGGTTTGTCACGGGATAGCCAACATAACACCGAATACACTAAGTTCCAACATGCTTGGAAACTATCTTGTATATAACATATAAGATGTTGACAGTACAGTTTAATTTATCAGTTAAATTAGATCTAACACACAAACATTTTTTAATATTCTTGTTAGCTATAGAATAATAGAAACTACATACTGGTACAGTTAAACCCATCAAGCCATAGTTAGTTAAACTACCTTACATCACTGCAATAGTTGAACATCTTGTGCAAATTGCGAGGCAAAATTATGTCATGTTGTGCAGTTAGTGAGTCTATGACTAGTCTTTGTTTTCAAAAACTTGCAGTTCATTTTCTGATATTCAAACTTTAGAATCTAGAGCAAAAGCAGGTGAAGTTTCACATTCTATTTTTACCTGGAACTACATTGACAGTGTCAACAAGGCAATTTCTAGACCATAATATTCAAAGTGGTTGCACTGACTTTTTCTTTCTTCCCTATATCATCATAATTAAAACACTAGTTGCATAGAATTTAGGTTAAATGTCAAATGATTCCATTGGGAAAGCATTTGTTGTCAACTACAACTTAGTTGTTTTCATGGACAACTAATTAGAAGTACAAAACGCTTAAAGTGTCAATCAAGATGTCCCAGGTCAGTAGTGCTTCCTTCACTTCTACACTTCTAGCTTTGTCAGTTCTGCAGGTGTATCATTGTCCAATGTCCACTATTGATAGTTCTAAGTATTGTACAGTTGGTCTCTAATATGCTGACACACAATTTTTCCACCATTTATCTGTACAGACTTCACAAGTGATATTCTCCCAGACACTCTATTGCTCCATCACAACACTTATAGAAGAGGAGCTGAATAACACAGAAGAAAAACTTAAGAGAAAGTTCATAACGCAGCAAGTTTGATGCTTAAAAATAGTGTTCTCTAGATCACACACATAAAATTCCAGGATAACCAACCTCCTGTTCAATTGCATCACCAATAGTAAGCGCAGCTTGTACCACTCTTGCATTACCATGTTCACCCCCTGTCATCAATAATCCCATCAACTTATGCATAGTGATAACCGCCATCATATCCGCAGGTAACAGGTGAAAATATTTTGAATAAGCTGCTTTAGACTTCCCTTGGATACATAATTCCTGCTCTTGAGCTATCTTATCGCGCAAAGGCTCAAACCACCCCAAAAACAATGACTTCACATATGGCAAATTGGGTGCTAATTTCTGCTCACACATATCAAACAAAAGCTCCCTGTACTCCTTTGCAGCTTGTTCCCATGCCTGTGTCTCTATCTTGACTTGCCTCCTCTTAAGCGCTGGATACTTCCTGCGGTCAATACCACTAGTCAACAACCTTTGATTCCTCCGCCTAAAAGTAAACTGTTTTTTCTCTTCTTTCTTCAATTCTGTTAACAATTCTTGAACTTCACCAACCACAGACACATCTTCCTCCGCATCAGTGGAAGATACTGCAACAGCCTCAGCTACACTAGCATAGCTCTTTCGACAAATATCATTGTTACTCACTTGACTTTTCATAGCACACAATAAGGGTCTCCTCAAGAACTCATCAAATTCACCAAGATTCTGAAACCCCATTTCAAGAAATCCACTATTTGAACAAGAAACAGGGATAAAGGATCTTAATATTCTTTTATCATTGAAAACAGAATCTTGGCCGAAACCAAGAAAACTATAAGTACGATTCTTTGAGGTAAGAAGAATCTTTTGTGGGGTTCTTGAAGAGAACTGTTTGACTATGTTTCGCCACATAATAGGGGAATTCTGATATGGGCTTATTTCTAAATTAGTGAATTGGTTGAATTTGATGGTTAGGGAAATGGGGGTTTTAGTGCAGGACATCAAATTGTTCAAGATTTTTTGTGAAAGAAATAGAGTTGTAATGAAGAAAGAGATAATAAATAGAAGAGAAGCAAGATGAAGGGTCAAGAAAAATGCAGATATTCATGAGACTGAATCACTCCGAAGTGTAAAAGTAAACAAGAAAATAGGGAAACTGGATATTTGTACGAAGGAGGTGGGTGGGCTAACAGCAAACCGACTTTATAAACCCTCCTTAAATCTTGGGTCCGTTGTGGCTAATGGAGTCTATGCCCTCTACTATTTATACACACTTTTTTGTAACTTCATCTGCTTTTTTACGAGCTAGACCCGACCAAGGGACACGTGTAAGTATTCCAGAATTTTTTTCTCTAATTTTTAATTAAGAAAACAAAAAGAAAAACCATTATTTGGGCTTTTTATTAAGAGATAATTTTAGATATAGCAAAGATAAAAATTCTATTCGTATGCAATAGCTATAGTTTGCATAATTGCGCTCCATAGCAAATTTATGTTTGTTATGGAGCTATTAATCTGTATATTTCAGGATTCATTCGAAGCTATGTACAATTTTATTTTTTAAATAAATTTAATAAAAAGCTGTAAATTCTGTTACAAAAAAGGAAGACAATCGCTAAATTAACGCAAAAAAGATCTCTTTCCTTCTACGACTTCTTCATCAGTAATGACTCCATGGTAACTGGGTAAATCACATTGATCAAGCTTTGGTGATTCTCTTCAAGCAATCGAGATCAAATCAATTTTAGAGATAACAAGAGGAGCTAAAATGTTTTGATTTAACTTTTTTCAGATCGAATTTGGTGTTCTTCGTGTATTGAAATTCATTTTTGTTTTTAAACATTCATCCATTGAATGAACAATTCGAATTGTATTTTTTTTAGATGTAATAGATTCTAACTCATATAGTCTCAATCATTGTTCGAATTCGAGTCAGATCATCCGTTGAATTATGCAAAAAATCGTGCTTGTATAATGTTCTGGAAGATATTGTTGTTTATCCTTCATTTTTGAAAGTATTGTTCAAATTCGAGTAAGATCATCCGTTTATTTTTGCAAAAAATTGTGATTCTATAATGTTGTGGAAGATATTGTTGTTTATCCTTCATTTTTGAAAGAAATTTGTTTTGTGAAAGTCATTAATTTACAGGATTGTAGATTATGATAGGAATCTATGTTGTTTGTTCTAATTTGTATATTTGTTGTCGTTTATTTGAATCTATGAATGAATAATGAAATTGTATATATATACAGTGCATGTTCGTCCTTAGTTCTAATAGTTTAGTTTGTATATTGTGTACAATTTGTATATGTATAAGTCTTTTATGTTATGCTTGTCAATTATATATTTATTTGTAGTTGTAGTTTATATATACATATACTCTTTGTATATGTATATACGTGGAATCTGTATATGATTTAGTCTATTATGTATAGTCTTTTATTTTGTGGTTCAATTTTTGTGAACTTGCATATTAATTCAGTGCAGGCTCGTGTTTTGTTGTGATAATTTAGTTTGTATATTATATACAATATGTATAAGTATATGCCTATTATGTTAGGCTTGTCAATTGAATATTTGTATATGGCTGTAATTTGTATATGTAGTGTATAAGAATAAATTTGGAATCGGTATATTAAATTGATTAGCTATAATTTGTATAAGTATATGTTCTTTTTTGTTGTGATTTTTTGATTTGTATATTTCGATAATCTTGCCAATTTATATACAATTTGATTTTAAAAAATAAATAAAGAAAATTGCGCTAATTTCTGTACAAAAAAAAAAATCGCTAAACTCACGCACATTATATTTTAATAGGATTTCTTTCCTTCTACGACTTCTTCATTAGTTAGGACTCCATTGTATCTGTATAAACAAACTAAAACATAGTAATTGTTTATAAACAAAATTACTACATATACATAAAGAGATTATACATATATGTATTGTTATGTATAACTATGGAAAATATACAAATAACAAATTATATACAAACAAATGCTAATATCTACTGCTACTTGTATATAAAGTGTCTTCTGTGCAAAATGTATAGAATCTGTATAAACAAACTAAAACATAGTAATTGTATATAAACAAAAATACCACATATATATTTAAAGAAATTATACAGACAAGTCTTGTTATATATGACAATGACACATATACAAACAACAAATTATATACAAACAAATGCTATATATATACAATTGATTTTTATACAACATATAATTGTATAAAGGAAATTCATATGCATGATAATGGTGTATACAAACAAATAATCAAAAAATTATACAAATCTGTAAAAACAAACAAATAAACATAATAAATATGAGAAAGTATTACTACATATATATACAAAAGGGCTTATTATACAATCACAAAATAGAACTCAATAATTATTGTTTATACATAAACTTTTAACTTCTTCAGATCCATCCGATTCCACTAAGCCAAGGACAATGTCTTCAGATGATTTTGATTGATCGCTCGTCGAATCAATTGCTTTTGCTTTCCTGTTCTTTGTTGAACTAGATTCGCCTTTTGTATTTGACTTTGTGTTAATTTCATCCATTCTAATTGGGTCATTTTCAAACTTGAATTTGAAAAATTGAAAAAAAAAAATTGATTTAGACAAGTTTTGGCGGAACCTGAAATTTTTGAAGTCGTGATTGAGAGCGTAGTTGGTGAAGATTTGAAATTCAAACTAATTTTGTGGAGAGAATTTAGGAGAAATTGAAGGGTATGTTAGAGAGAAAGGAGATGAAGTGAGTTGTATAAAAAAATAACTTCCGTTTTTTTTATTTACTTATACAAATTCATGAGACCCGTCAATAGCAAGATATGTGAAACTGTAGCTACTCAAAGGAAATAAATGAAATAGTAGTTATATTATTTATTTTAAATTAATAATTTGCCATTAGGCACAATTTTCCCTTTTATTAATGTGTTTTGGGAGTGAGAGTGGTATAATTCATTTAAAATACTAATATTTAACTTTTTTTATTAAATGCATGTAGAAATATTAGTTTTTAATTCGCAAATACTTTTAAAATTATAGTTATGGATGCGGAATAATTTACCCACTTCTTGTGTGGAATTAAATGAATGGAGAAAAAAAATATTAGTTACAATTTTTTAATTAGCCGAAAAAGTTTATTTCAAAATTATAGTCATGAACGTGGACTAATTTACCGACCTTTGAATATAAGTACATGAGGTATTAATTTATTTTGAAATTAATTCTACCTTCAACAAAATCAACTAATAACTACAATTGCATAGTGTCTTTTTTTTCACATATTTAGAAAAACTTTTTAAAAAAATTGTCAAAACAGCTGAAAATCTGAGGACTTCTATTTACAAAGCAAACATAAACTGAAACATTAGATTAATTAGTCACTATTACGGCTGTGCAGTTCTGAAGTTTAACCGAAAAATAATTATAATAGATCGAACAAACTACTGAAACTTAATTTTAACAAAAAAAAACTCTCATTATCTTTGTCGACTTCACTTTCATCCGATTCTACCGAGAACTTTTCATCTGTTTTAATTATCAAACGATATAAAAGGGGGTTAAAGTTACTCATGATATCTTATTTATTACCTTGCAAACAACATACACTTTGTACATATTTTTTAAACTAGTCAGCCCAAGTGTTTATATGATAAAAGAGTGTCGAAGGAGGGAAGATGACACAACTATGGGTACTCCAAAACCAAGCTCAAATCTGGGGTGATCCATCAGGATTAGAGATGCCTCATGAATCCACAACAAAAGATTCGGTTCGCTTCGGTAGTTCAGGCAACATATCTTCAGGGTATTGAAGCATAACATTTCCCATTTGGTACAGGCACGGGAGAGGAAATGATATAAATAACCAGTTACAATTTGAATTAAAGAGAATGACCTATTGTACTTTATAGCACTGTATTTCCTATGTCTTCAACATAATTAATAGATCTCCTGTGAAATGGGTCATAAAACTAAAAAGGAACATTTTGTAATGGGTCATATAATCAGGTAACCCAACGGGAGAAACCCCACCACACTTTTTCCTGGTTATTAACCTAAAATTCATCCAAACTGTAGGATCCCGTGTGATAACTATCATGCTAAGCCCATTTTGGTTCGCCGTGGTATCTACAAGCAGTGTTTGCATTGGAATGTTCAGTTGAGCTCGGGAGCACGTACATTCTTGGAAACGGCTATCTGAAAGCAATCGTATAACTGTAAGTGTAAGAGTTCGACAAAACGATACTAACAAAACATTTAGGTTTTTTCTGGTCCGTCAACGAAAAAATGAGAATTTGAAATGAAAATCACTAACGTCTCCAATAAAATAAATTACAAAAGGATAAATCAAGCATTACATTCTACAATCGACCAAAATATAGATTACTTTTTATTCACACCAGCTCATCATAAGGGAGCTTAAACGGGTAGATGTGGGATCTCCATGAAACGCTACCAGCAAAGCAGTGCAAACTGTGTCCTTCCAAGTAAAAGGCCAAATCCATCCCTAAACAACAAAGTAGATCCTTTCTGCCATTTCTGCAGCTTATTGTCTAATCACTAGAAATTACTCCTGAGGTTCTAAGCTGTAAAGGTTTTATATGAATTGACTTATTTCAACAAGTATTTTGGAAAATTTTCTGATAAACAAACAGCTTTTGTGGCAACATTTATACTGCACAATGCTGAAAAGAAACACATAGCAACTACAAGAACCTCAATTGCACTTAATTTTAGTGATTCTTTGGAGGTTTCAGCAGCAGGCACCAAACTTCAGACGACACAAACATGACCTATTTCGGGGATCAAATATATGGAATTGTTTCCAGAACAAAAAAAATGCAACATGGACTCATGCATTACAGTTACATGCGAAAGTTAACCTCAGAATTCAGGCAATCAACAGATTTCTTATTGTTGATGATAAGTAAATTAAGCAATCAAGAACTCAGACAGAGAACCACAGATTACAAATAGGAGTATATACAGTTATTTGAGGTGAATAAACCTGCACAAGGACTTCAAACATTGACCAAATGGCTAACCATGTAGTACTAGGAAATAGACGTAAAGACTCCAAAATGATGAAGCAAATCAATCATAAGAAAGAAAAAAAAATCCTTAGTTTTTAAGGAACATATTGCATACACGATTAGCCTTTTTAAACCTAGCTCGTATAGTATGGACAAGGTAAGAATCAAAGATGACATCATTAAAACCAAATAAACAACCAACTGCTCAAAAGCCGAAGGTGGTAAAGACTACCCTTTTAGACTAACCTTCATCAGACATTCAGACATTTGCTCCCACGGGCTTGAAGCAATCAATATTGCACAATACGGCAGATCTCATCATATTGCCAAAGCTGCCACCAATAGCATCCATCAGACATGACAGTTATCGCATTTTATACAAGATCAGGCTATTCTGAATTAACATAGCGGTAAAAGAGACGAAAATAAATAAACTGAAGAACTCTTAGACAGTGGTAATCTAACCGATCAATGCTTTTTCTAGCTTTCTCTGATTGTTCTGTATTATCATTTGCCTTATCTGAGAGATCCACACTCTTGCTCGACTTTTCCTTGCGGTCTATGCTAGCTCTAAATTTATCTCTTTGATCTGTGCTTGTTCTAGGCTCTCTCTTCTCTGTGCTTAGCCTAGATTTCTCCCTCTGATCTGTGCTTGGCCGGGGTCTACAATCTGTACTGCTTCGAGGTTTATCTATTTGGTTCATGCAAAGTGCAGACACATTTCTAAAACTAGTTGATTTCTCAATAGCTGATATGAATTTCTTCAGATGTATTATGTACTCCGGGAAGAGCTCCAAATCACAATGGTTACCAGTTTTGACCCACAAAGGCTCATATTTCTGCTTAGATAGCTCAAAAAGTTGTTTGCCATGGGAGCAATCAACTACATCATCTGCAGTGCCCTGGAAACTCCCAGAAAAAGTACATATCAGATACCAGCTAGCAATTCTGAATCCAAGAGTTACCATTATAATATAACTAGAAAAGAATAGTTTGATCTCTAAAGAAGGAACATCCAGAAAAAATAATACTATTACAATTCTATAGAAAAAAAAATCTTTTACACCGTATATTTTTTTTTTTTTCAAATAACGAATTTGTGATTATAAAATATGACAGGTATGGAATCACCTTAGCCTTAGAAAGGAAAATTACTCATATTTCCCTGTCCTATTTGGCATCGACTTGCATAAATCTCTAGAGGAAAAAGTCTGCTGAGACACCTTTTAACAAAATGGCTGGAAGATGTAAAAAGGGAATAAAGATGTAGATACAATTAAACTAAAGGAAGATGTAACATTCTATTTGAGAGAAAATGATCAAAATGGTCCTTAATGTATAAGGGTTAAATTATTTTGGTCCTCTATATATATCATCTTATATAAATAGTCCTTAATGTATACAAAATCATGATCATTTTAGTCCTTAGCCCTAAAACTAACCAAAAAGTTAAAAATATCTGTTAACTTTAACAGTGGGTCCCTTGGAATTGAGACCCTTCTTCCTCAATCTGCTCTTTCACCATTACCACAAGCACACCCTTTTCCTTAACCTCTTTCTTTCACCATTTGAGGTCATGCTCCATATACACTACACCCATTTCTCGTCTCCCTCTAAAAATTCTATTTACATACATAATAAGAAGAAGAAAATCAAGATTACCAAAACAAACGGGAACCAAGTAAATTGGATAAAAGTCTCTATTTTCCCTCCGAGGAGATCGCCATAAATAACTCTTTTTAAGTTGTAACTATTTATTCTCTCTTATTAAAGTGATCTATGGGGGATATAGCTATCTTTTCGTTTTAACTTTTTTAAAATTAGTAAGTTTTTCAAGCATTGTTTTTTCATTCTATTTTTAAAATAAAAGGGTAAAAATTGAACACAGAGATAGAAATAAAAATCTTACAAATATTCAATTAAATTTAAAGAAACTTTTGTAAGTATGAGAAGATTTTTGGCAGTAGAAATTGTAAAAGAAATGGCAACACAGAGAAGAAGAAGGAGAAGAAATGGCGGAAAAAGATGATGGAGGAAGAAGGGTTCACCAAGTGTGGGATCCACAGTTAAGTTTAACAAGTTTTTTATTTTTTCTGTTAGTTTTTAGGACTAGGATCAAAATGATACTCTTGTAGTATACATTAAGGACTATTTGGATATGATGAAATATATCAAGGATCAAGATAATTCAAACCTATACATAAAGGACTATTTTGATCATTTTTCTATTTGATGTGGTGGACTTATGCAATTTAAGGAAAAGAGGTCATATTGATGGGATAGACTAAATAGAAAGGTCAACCAAGATAGGATGGAGGAGGGAGTATCCACAACCCAACGAATTGAAAGGTTCGACCTTACGATAGAGAATTCTATTAAGAAATAAGTTATAAATATTCTAAAACTCAAAACTTATCCCAAGAGAAAAAAAGAAATGGTGAATATTTTCAGGGGCAGGGGTGGAGTAGGCTCGTAGAGACTCGTAAGTGGAGGCTAAATTGGAGAAATCTGAAGGCAGAATTGCCAAGAACATCAGATTTTAGTCCAACCTCTATTCAGGTTCCTCCGTAAACACAATCAAGCAAAAAAGATTTTATATACCCCAATATGCACAATCCCAATGACCCCATTTTATATCCAAAGATCACAGTTAACCAGTAAATTATTCTATAATTATTGGCAACACTCTGTTTTATCACTATAGCTGTAGTAGTAAATGTTGAGGATTGAAAAAGAAAAATGAATACTCACGTGAATAATGAGGACAGGACATTCAACCAATGGTATTTTGTCAATATTCTGCACCATAAAGAAGCAACCAATTACACAATGAACTCCAGTCCTTCAAATCAGCTTCACAAACTGCTAGAAATATAAAGCTAACCTTATATATGTCAAACCAATATGTCCGCTTCACTGCATACATCACACGAAGTCCAGAGAGTATTGGGCTGTGAAGAACCACTGCCCTCAATCTTGACAATCGCGATGCCAGATCCAGTGTGGGTCCACTACCAACTGACTGTCCATATAGTATGACATCTTCCTCTTTCACCCCATATGTCTCTTCAAGACATCGATATGCAGCTTCTATGTCGGCATAAGTATTCTGCTCACTAGGCTATAGGAAATTAAGAATATAAGAGTTTAACACTTCAAACTCAACAAACCTCAACCCTAATTAATCTTCAAAAGAAATTTTTAATACCTTGCCGGTGGACCGCCCATATCCTGAATAGTCATATCTGCCAGAAGAAAGGAACGGGGTTCAAAATCAATTTTTTTCACTAGCTGTTCAAGAGGACGAGAGTAAGCAAGTTTTTCCCAACTCAGGGTAATCTTTTCCTCCAAGTTCATTCAGACATAATTTATGCAATCGGATAAAAAGGGATGAAAGGACGCGAACACAAGATCTCAATTAGATAGATCTCACTCTTTGGAGATCATAAAAGTTCCAAAAAGAGCTGAAAGGAATTCCAAGACTATACATGAGCAAGGTAAAGTGTTACTTCTACAGTCCGCGTAGTCCAGATGTAAGAAATGATTATCTCTTACCATAAAGAATCAAGTTTTTCGACAGTACTTCTCATTTCACCAGATCTGACTGGAAAATTAATCCTAGCTTTCATCAGTGTATCATATCAACTTAAGCTGTGCCGCAGGAAACAAGTTCTCAACTGGTCTTCTATTCATATGAAAGAAGATACAGAAAAGCATCAAGAATAATGCTCCTTCGTCCCAAACCATTTGATACCATTTTATTCACATGCAACTCTTACAACTTCCAGGAAATAAAATAACTTCCGAATGTAAAACTTTGATGGGAGTTTTTCTCACACAAACAAACTTTTTAACCATGCAATGTCTTAATCTGAGAGTCTAATCACATAAGATGGAATAGAGAGTATTTCAACTTCAATTATGCTATTAGAAAAAAAAATTCTCAATGGGTCTATGAGGCTTACTATGTTTCTGATGCAAGCACTATTTTATCACTGAATCTGAAGTTGCATCAACTGTATATATTAAAAGTGCCAGACATATAAATAAATCTTCTAAACTAACCCTCCTTGATGTATAGGATTCTACTATTGAAACAAAAAAGTCACTGCATCAGTCTCATCCGACAGCAAGACATCTACTTTTCACCCCAAAAAGGAAAAAGCAAAAAAACTTAAATAATTAGAGTTAAAAAAAAGAAGTAATACTCGTCTACTACTACAAGGAGCGGGGGAAAATATACCCCATCAAATTGACCCGGAGAAGGTGACTGAGTTCAATAAACAACTCGTACATCTGCCCTAGATCAGCCGCGTTGCCGTGCGAGTAAAGTACGGTCAGCATCGCCGCCGGATTCCTAATATACACCGCGACAATCTCCGTTCCCTTCTTCGTCGGTAGCTTCAATATGTCAACGTTTTCCTTCGCCGCCACTTCAGTCAACTTCAATTTCCCCGTCGATTCTTCCACCACTACTCCATACGATGGCGGATTCGGCGGAAAAAACGCAAACTTTGCTGCCATCGACGATGTCACCGCTCCCATTGCTTCCCCTAGAAATAAATTATTTACACAAAGAGTACAAGTAAGAGTAGATTATATATCTCTATCTATAAGTGTAGGATCCCAAAATCTAGCTAGGGTTCCGAATCGAATCCGTTGATGGTGAAAAATTGCAATCTATATTATACGTATATTTCTACGGCTATACGTAGAGATGTCGTTTGAACGGAGAAAAAGGAAAAGGTGGAGGGATTTCCGGCGTTAAAAAGGAAGAGAACACGTGTATAATAAACGCTGCTTAGAAAATTAGGTGGTGTACGCTGCCGTTGTACGGGATGAACAATGTACTACTCATCTCTTTGCTTGACACGTGTCGTCTTAGGTTTCACCGGTCCTATAGTGGTACAGAGATGTCTGTTTTACTACCATCACAATAATTATATGCTATTTAATGCAAGATTACTACTCCGTTTCAAATTATCTATAATACCTTTCTCAAAAATAAAAATGTTTTATATACTTTCCAGTTTCCACGTGATATATTTAAAATCATAAAGATGAAATGATATTCAAGTATATTTGACCTACCCCTTTTTTCCTCCCTTTTGTTTCCCTCTTTTTCTTAATATGAACCTTGAGTTATCAAAGCCTTTCTAACTTGATTAGGTTTAGTTGCCCGGACGAGTTGAAAAAGGAATTCCTAATTCTTATACGGATGAGACTAATCACACATGATTAGTGAGAAATTCTTACACCAATCATTTATGAGTGGGTATTACACCAAGAATTTACAAGCGGATCGAGGAATGAATGGAGAGAAATTTGAATAGAAAGAAGAGACATATTTCGAATTAGAGTAAAGGGACATAGAGGTTTTCGAGATCTATAAGAAGTAGAGTCATCTCTCAAATTATGTCCTTGATTTGAAGAAAATAGAGATGTTAGGTTGCTAGGCCCGACAACGTATTCACTCTTCCATCTTCAACTGGTCTATTTTGCACCCCTAGCAGCAAACGGATGCCACTGAAGCTTCAAAAGGCGAAACATTTGATTTCTAAATTGGACGATTGATATTTTTTGAATGGACAGTTAATATCCAAGTATGTTGTTGGTCCTTACTCCTTAGGAGGACCAAGGAAATCTTGGTCTTCACTCCTAACAAATTTCTCTTTTGCTATTCCCTTTCGCTAACTGGAGACAGATTTTTTTCTTATTATAGATAACATACGCTTATATCTTTAATTTAAGATCACAACTTTTTAAAAAAAATATTATATTTCCATGTCAATTCAAATCAAGACTAACGAACTGAAATGAATAAAGTATTAACTAGGAGAATTTTTGAGTACTTTATCTATGTTTATATTCTTAAAATATATTTTCTCTTCATTGAATGTCTACTCTACTTATGAGTGTGTCTACATAATTGATGTATTTTTAATTTCAAGTGTGATTAATTACTCTCTTCGATCACTTTTATTTGTCTATTTTACTAAAATTTGATGCTTATTTTAAACAAACAATGTGTAATTAATTTTGTCTTGGCAATTTGAGTTTGTGAGGGTAGGGGGAGGGCGGGGGGACTGTATATTTTTACGGTAATTAATTCAAATACGTAAAAATATTTTTAGTGAAAAAATGCGAATGATTTGGTAATAATTGACTTATGAAATCATGGGATTTTGGAGGATTCGGAAGAACAGTTTGGATTAGACTGTCTAAAGGATATCGTGTCTATCCAAAAGTCTTCTTGATTGTGCACAGCTTATAATCGTGTGATGTATAGCTTTTAAATTTATTTATAACGAAAATGAAATGAACAATCGGTGTTATTCAAATACTTATTTGAATAAAGCGATGGATAACAACATTGCAATTATTAGTCTTTTTCATTTGTATATAATTATAATTATATGATATTTGTTATTTTTTAACTCGGCTGATTTTATTTGTCCACATAAAGCAAATTAAAGAAAAAGGCATTGTTCATCAAGAATTTAATTATAGTCCTTTTTCATAATTAATGTTGTTAGTGTATATTTATTTGTTTTTATTGATCCATCACCAAGATTTTGTTTTGTTATAAACCATACACAAATCTTTTAAGACTAAATAAATGTATTCAGTGGGTAGATAAATAAATAGATGGAAAGGGTGGGGTCAATAATGTTTATGTAGTATATCTACATGCAATTAAATACAATTTATTTTTATTTTAAGTGATGTAATATTTTACATTTTCAGGTAAAGTAATTTAAAGTGAGTAAAGATAAACAGGGTAATAAGAACGACCCAAATGGTATAAATATAAATAATACTAGTAATTTTTGACAATTTGTGCGATATTTTCTTATTGACAAAAGTCTTTTTAGTATTTGAAACAAAATACTGTTTACCAACGTTGCAGTTATTAGTCCTTTTCTTTTGTATAATTATATTGAATTCGATATTTACTAGTTGGTTAAATTAATTTGCTTGCATAAAGCTTATAATTTGCTCTTAAGCGGGAAAAAAAATAAAACCAAATCAACGATATATATTTATCCAAAGATTATAGTTTTTATATATATAAAAAAGGCACAATACATAAATATGTCCTTTAACTTGGCCTCATTTAACATTTATATCCTCCAATTTTGAGTGTGCACAGGTAGACACTTAAACTTGTATAAAGTTGAACAAGTAGACACATGAGTTTTATGTGGCATAATACACACTGGACACCACATAGGACGCAAATTGCCATGTAGGATGCCACATAGGACGTGTGTGTCTATTTGTTCAATTTTATACAAGTTTAAATGTCTACTTGTGCATACTTAAAGTTAGAGGGAATAAATGTAAAATGAGGTAAAGTTAAATGACATATTTATATATTATGCCTAAAAAAAACTTAAACTTTTGAAGTATTCTATTGTGAACCAACCTCGACCCAATATCGATACCTATATGGATGTCACACAACTAGTTATTGGGCTGAAAAGAAGCAGCAAAATTAGGGACTTCACAAAGGTTGATTTGGAACCCAAACCCAATTGACAACTAGTTAAAAGGACGACATATGAGAAATGTCGGTTTATTCAAATTGTTGAGAAAAATGTATAGCCTTCTCATCCCCTTTGTTTGAGTCTAAAAGCCTGTTTGGATTGGATTGAATTAAAGAAAGCAGCTTTTAAGTTAAAATTAAAAAGTCAAACTGAAATGACTTTTAAGTCAAAAATCAAAAGTAGGAAAATAAAAAGTAAGGGAGACCTACTTTTGATTTTCAACTTATTTCAAGTCATTTTAAATTTATTTCAAGTTATTTTTAAGCTTGTCAAACACTTTCTAACTTATTTTAAGTCATTTTTTTGACTTATTTTAAGTTATTTTTATATTTGTCAAACACTTTTAGAAATAAAAAACTAACTTAAAAATAAGTTTGACCAACTTTTAAGTCAATTCAAACACCCTTTAAGCTTCTCTATCTTTCTTCTATCTTCAATAGTTTATTTTTTTTACTAGTTCATTATTGTTTTGCAATTTTCTTGTTAGTTCTATTTTTCGTTGTAACTTTGAATTTTATAATTATAATATCTGAATATTTCTAATGTGAAATTGGAGTTGTTACATATTCACCCCGAAAAAGGCCCTCAATTTTTTTAAAAAAAACTGCACCGAAATACTAGTAATAATTTAGTAGTAGTACCCAAGTTTGATTTGTTGACCTGTGAATGGACAGCTAGCGTTCTTGTGGTGTGGCCTCTACCAATAATTAGTTCAATTTGTCTAATTCTCATTATTTTAAATACGCAGCAAATTAATTTAATCTAGTTATTTATTAACGACAAAAATAACCGACTCTTCTAATTTTATCCTGTCTTCTATAATTAAAAAAAAACAAGTCTTATTTGTTTTCATTGATTATTCTGAATTGTTCAATCATTGCAGCAATTAAATATTTTAAAACATTGTAATTACTATTAAATTAGATTTTGTTTTTACTTCAATTTTCCAATCACAAGTTTTGTTTTGTCAAAAGAGGCAAGAAGATAACCATTTGGATTCTTTGCATGTGAAGCGTGAACGTATTTTTGTCCCGTTTTGATTTTTTTTTTTTTTTTGTCATTTTAAAAAAATATTTTTAAAAAGAAAACAAATTCATTATCTTCTGAATTATTTTTTTCAAGGTTTAGTTTTTGGGGAAATTCCTAAGGCAGATTAAATGTTATCTATTTTTGGACTTTTGGTTATCAATATTCAATGTTATGATTTCGTTATCTCAACGGGAAGAAAGATAAAATTTTCTTGAGGTTTCATCTTCCTTTAATGGATTATTTGAATAAATAAAATAAAAAATTAAATGGATTATTTGGTGTATCGGATATTTATGAATTATGATTTCTTCCATAATTAATGCGCTTTTGCTATCTTACAATTTACATTATGAGATTGTTTTACAATTTAGACCTGATTGACTTAAAAGTTTTATACCATATGTAACACATAACATAGTGAAACCATTTGAGAATTCAAACTTCAAGAGATTTTGTCAAGCCACCATTTGAATTTTGTAGGAAATACGCACAAAAAGTCCTCAATTAGGACATCTTGTTGATTTGCTTTAAATTTAAGTTTTGATATTCAACACAAATTAATGTTGATGGACAAAGTTACATGTATTTGTTGCTGGTGAGAGATGATAGATATTCTGTAGAATTAGTTAAGGTGCACAAAATTAACTTGAATATCACAATCATTATAAAATAAATCTAAATCACATTTATATATATACAAAATTCG
This sequence comes from Solanum verrucosum, assembly GCF_900185275.1. Classification (NCBI taxonomy): domain Eukaryota; kingdom Viridiplantae; phylum Streptophyta; class Magnoliopsida; order Solanales; family Solanaceae; genus Solanum; species Solanum verrucosum. The sequence continues at coordinate 965,710 of NW_026020569.1, forward strand.
TATATAAATGACTGACACGATGAAGAGAAAAAAACTTGTTTAACCTTTTTATCTTCTTAAAATAAGAATCTAGAGAATATATAAAAATTCCCAAAAATTCATTATTTAAAATATTTTTTTCTTTCATATTTTATTTATTATTCCTTTATTAAAAAAAATTTTGTTGCATACAATTGGATAAGCAATATACTGGTCAAAATTAGCAAACTCTTTTGAAAAATTATGTAATTTTCATAAAATTTGACAGTGGTGTATTTCTATATTTCTGAAAAGTATTACTACTACCTACTCTGTAGTTCTGTAGTGGAGAAAAAACATCGTAACGCAATTCACGAAAGAGGCAAGAACGGAGAGATGATAACATACAGAATTTGGTTTTGACGGATAGCGATATGCCTATAATTTATACATTGAATCGCCATTGAGGTATCCCTTTTCTACAACTCTTTATCATTTTTATCCTCAAATCTGTAGTCCCTCCAACAAGATTCGAATTTGTTCGAATCGGATCTGTGAAACCCAGTTGGAAAAAGACTCGATATATCCCTCAGATGATCCTTGTTGTTGGTGGTGTTTTCATCAATCAAAATTGAGCATTTCTAAGTTCTATGGAGAACTGTTTACATTGTAAATTCAACCTAATTGGAGTTTTGTCTTGATTGAAGTTACTTTGGTATAGGTCTGGTGTGTACAGCTCAATTTGAATTGGGGTTTTGGGGCTTTAATTGTACCCACATTCGTAGGCCCTAGCTAAGTGGGGATTTCTGGGATTTGATTCAATGGTTGAAATAGCGGAATCTTCGGAATCTGGGTCTGGGTTGTTGAACTCGACACAGGTAAAAATTGGGTCTTTGCCAGAAGAGGACAGTATTCACTGGCAAGTTAGCAGCTTTGGAAGTAGTGGCTCCAGGAATACAAGCCCATTAGGGCGTATTGGATCAAGAAACACAAGCCCTTCAAGGCAGAAAGTGGTTAAGACGAAACCAAGGGGATTGGATGAAGAGACTGTAACCACTTTTGCTAAAGCGGTTCAACCAGATGTTCAAATGGAAGATAATATCTGGGCCATGCTCCCAGAAGATTTGCTGAATGAAATCTTAGCTAGAGTTCCACCGTTCATGATATTTCGGCTCCGATCTGTTTGTAAAAGGTGGAATTCAATTTTGCAAGATCATAGCTTTTTGAAGTTTCACTCCCAAGTGCCCTCCCATGGACCCTGCCTTCTTACATTTTGGAAGAATTCACAGACCCCTCAGTGTTCGGTATTTAGCTTGCCACTGAAACAGTGGTTTAGAATACCATTCACTTTCTTACCACAGTGGGCATTTTGGCTAGTTGGGTCTTCAGGAGGTCTTGTTTGTTTCTCAGGATTAGATGTGTTGACATTCAAAACTTTAGTTTGTAATCCCTTGACACAGACTTGGAGGACATTGCCTAGCATGCATTATAATCAGCAGAGGCAGTTGCTTATGGTTGTTGATAGAAAGGATAGGTCATTTAAAGTTATTGCCACCAGTGATATTTATGGTGACAGGTCTTTGCCAACGGAGGTATATGATTCAAAGATCGACAAATGGTCGCTTCACCAGACAATGCCTGCTGTAAACCTTTGTTCCTCCAAGATGGCATTTTGTGATTCAAGGCTGTATTTGGAAACTCTCTCCCCACTTGGTTTGATGATGTATCGGCTGGATACAGGGCAGTGGGAACACATCCCTGCTAAGTTTCCACGCTCATTGTTGGATGGGTACCTAGTTGCTGGAACTCACAAACGCCTATTTTTGGTTGGAAGGATAGGGCTCTATAGTACTCTTCAAAGTATGAGGATATGGGAACTAGATCACACAAAAGTTGTCTGGGTTGAGATAAGCAGGATGCCTCCAAGATATTTTCGTGCACTTTTAAGACTATCTGCTGAAAGATTTGAATGCTTTGGACAGGATAACCTAATATGTTTCACATCTTGGAACCAAGGAAAAGGCCTTCTTTATGATGTCGATAAGAAGGCGTGGTCTTGGATTGCTGGGTGTGCTCTTCAATCATATAACAGCCAAGTCTGCTTCTATGAGCCAAGATTTGATGCTTCAATATACTAAAGTAGTGCTTAGCTTAAATTTCCAACATACTTTTTACCGGGACGTTAGCTATCTTGATGATTCAGCAGTCTTGTTTCCTTCAATTTCCGTACTGCCTGCCGTTCATCATTGAACTTTCCTCAGGCTAGATTCTCAAGCTTAAATTTTATCCATCTTAATGACTTAATCTATCTGGTAAAAGTTCGAATTCATGTGCAAATTCCCCTAGTTAGCTGAAGTGAGCAATTGGATAAGGTTTTGATTCTGCACATTAATGGCTGAGGTCGTATTCGATAGGAAGAAGTGAAGAACATTTCCTTGCTTGGACGAGGTTTCATGAAGACCTGAGTGTCGGGTATCTTCTCGAGATGACCGTGGGGATGGACAATTCGGGAGTATGGTTGTAAGATAAAGTTTTGTTTCCAGCTTATGTACATTGATCTTCTCTTTGTAAGTAATTAGCACATTCTTGTTGCTTCTCTCAACTGAAGTAACAAAAAATCTCTGTGATCTTACATCTCAGCTCTTCTTTATGTCACAACTACCAACAGCTGCTTTACTTTACATGTTGATGGTGATCGAACTGTAGGATAGTTAGACATTATGCTAGTTATTCAAATCCCTTGTCTTTTCTGCAGGAATGATGTTTATAATGATTTGCTGCTGTCTTAATTGTGTTATGTATTTCTTATATTTTGAAATTGTGCCTTTCTTAGTGTGTTATTATCAGTATCAGATTAGGTTTACATGGTAACTCTCGTATGCTTGTCTTTGTTACTCATGCTTCATTTTCCGCCATGTTCATCCTTACCTTCATATCTTGCACTTACTAAGATGCTTACTATAGGGTATATAAGAAAAAATATTATTTGTCTGATTGTCTCGCTTAGACATCATTTTGGTCCGTATAAGATGAGGTTTAAATGGGTAATTCTCTTATGCTCATCTTTGTTGCTCTACTCTTTCAGTGTTTGATACTTCCTTTTCCCCATGTTCATCCATAGCTTCATGCACTGGTCGAGACACTTACTAAAGGGTATATATGAAATATTACTTGTCCACTTAAACATAATGGGTAATCCTAGGGAGTTGATAAATTGTATTCTTGTATTTTGATGTATTATCCTTCCTATTTCATGGTCAGTTGAACATTCTTGGGCGAAGCATGTGTTGATCTACTGGCTAGGAGTAGCATCTCTTCATAGCTTCTAGTCTGTATAAACCCACCTTTTCTCCCTCCCTTGTCTTTCCTTCAATGCATTTGTAGTACCTAGGAACTAGGTCAAGTATAAATTAAGAGTGCAAATCGTATTAATCTCTATCAAATGCATAATCTAGTCTTGTACCCTTTTTCCTTTGGTGGCTGAACTTAAAATTGAAGTCTGGAAATCTCAGATTCCTCTACATCAGCAGGCATAGTATCTATGGTTTCGGGCAAAATGCTGCAGGACTTGTTGAGTTTGTGTCATACTCGCCCAAGGTGTGGTCGTGTGGTCAATGAAGTGAGAGGTAGAACCATGAGGTTTCAAATTCCAGCGGAGGCATTAAACACTAGGCGATTTCTTTCCATCTTCCTAAGCCTTGATTGACAGAGTTACGCTTTACCTGTGCTAGTGGTAGGTAGCAGGTACCCACTGTAATAGTCGAGGTGTGCACAAGTTTGCCCAGACACCGCCATCCTAAAAAAAACAAAGATTGTGCCATACTCTGGCCAGATAATGAACTACTCAATTTCCTTTCTCTGAAATCATTCTGAGCTGACACTTCCATTTGCTGCACAGCTGAGCAGAAGTCTACAATCTTTTGACCAAAGTTCTAGCTGCATGATGTTTAAGATTGCTTTTATTGAATCCATTATTGCTAACAACCGGGTCTATAGATTCTTGAACAGTGGGTACGCAAGCATCTGGGATCTGATTTTACAGTGAGCCGTTGAACATTCTCCTCTGATAAGCACAGTCGTTTCACTATCTCTGTAATTCAGCAGGAAGCTGACCCACGATCCAAAAACCATTATTGGAGTGAACCCCTCCCTCATTAAACCACAATAAAAGCAGATCTAGTCTTAAAGCTATGATGTCATTCCTTTTTGTAGGGTAGACGTCCGTGTTGTCTGTTGATACTTGACAGGCATGTTCTGTCTGACACAAAGCTGATTATGTTTGGATGAACCTTGAAATGCCTTTGGCCAGTAGAAAACTGGAGAAATGAGTCTGTTCCTTTAATAGTCTACAGTAGTCGCTGGCCTTGGTTACCAGTTGCCACATCGTGGCTAGTCTCTTCACTCGACTATTTAGGGAGGCAAGATCGACCAATGTACTTGATTCTTGATGATGCAGATGATAGTTGGAGTCTGTTAAACATTATATTTCTTTCTCTCTCTGTTGCTTTGTTTTCAGCTAAATTCTTGGATTTAGAAGTGAGGCTGCTTTATGAGATGGGTAAAGAAGGGATATGTGTTTCCTCTCTGTCTTGCATAGTTTGGAAACCTCAATCTGAGCTTCTTTACATCTCTAAGCGCCATTTTTAAGTCCCTGAGCCTGTCGCTATTGGACTTCAAAATGGATTTTGGAGTTTATTACTACTAACTAAAACATTCTCTAGAAAAGGTAGAGACTTGTGGAGCTACCTTTGTTCAAGGGATGTCAATTGACTGTATTGATAGGTCATTCTTTTTTAATGTTCTTCATATTTTCACTATCTTTGTGAAAATTTTGTCTCCGCTACTATGCAAGATTTACCAGTTATGTGGATGTTCCCTTTGGAGTAAGATTTTGAATTCTGAATCCATACCTTGCCAGATGTCACCCACCTCCCTGTCAATTCGAACGAGGATGATACTTGTGAATGCCGTAATGAAGTAAAGCAATTGTTAAAGAAAAAGGCAAGGAGCGTATCGAGAGAGAATCTTTTATTTCTCTCTTCTCTCTGTCCAACCATACTTGTCTACTATTGATTTTGCACTCTTCTTAAAAAAAATAAAAAATAGAAGAGTAATTTTATCATATAACCATTTATATATAATAAATACAATATCTTGAAAAATGTAATAGGGAAATGAATATAAGAAAATGACTATAACTAATAATAAGGGTAAATTAAGAATTATGTGTAAAATTGTCCATTGATTTTATAAAGTGGACAAATATCATCGAACATCTCAAAATATTATACTGGACAACTATTGTTGAACGGATGAAATGGTATAATATTTTAGTGGGCATGTTAGAAAAGTGACAAGGTGAAAGGTAAAAGAGGGAGACAAGGTCATTGGTACTCGTAGCCTTCTCTTGGCTAGTCCTTAGCTTTGGGATTTAATTATCTCCTAATTTCGTACGACCAAATACGAAACCTTCTCATGTTTGTTATTAATTTGTCATTTCTTGATCCTGCTCTCTCAAATATGTCTATCTATTGTTCTCCTAATCTCCACTTTTTAAGTTATCTACATTAACTAATTATGCATTTTTGTTTTAACTTCATCAAGTTATATTAATCTATAGTACGAAAAAAAAGTTAAATTAGTAAAATATCTCGATTTCCGTAAAGAGCGAGCCTGCAATTCCCGCATTGGAACCAGCGGGGAAGAAGGCTAGCACCAGAGAAACCACACAGTTTTCAAGGATCAGTCACTTGGAGGGTACATCCCTCATGTCTTAATATATTAAGAAATATACTTCCTATATTTCAAAATAATTGAATTGTTAAGACATTTTTTATTTTTCAAATTAACTTAATTGTTCAATTACTTTTAAAATATTCTTCCATTTTTAACCTTCATTTGGATTTTGTATGTGATAAGTTTACGAAACTTCAATTGCTTTAAATTCTTTTCTTAGAAATTTCTTACATTAATGTGACTGAGATTTTCATAAAAAATAATTCTTCACTATATTTACAAATTAATACTCCATCGTCGGAGTTATACTCTACTTGTCATTTACACCAAATTTAAAAGTGAATTAGTATATTTTATGAATTTTAATTTTGAAGATTCGATTGAAATAGTTGACAATCATATGAATGAAGACTCAATTGATATAATTCAAGAGATTTTTTTTTAGTCATTTTAAAGAGTCGCATATTGAATTTTGTATTAGAAATTAATTAAAAATTTAGTTATTATGATTAATGTTTAGTTATTCTAAAGATTAGCTTGACAATAACTAATAAGGGTAAAAATGAAAAGTAATGTTTGATTTATGTCCTAATCTTCTTTTCTTATTGAGTGTGAAACATCCTTGCAATTTAATTATTTGAAATGGAGTGAATACTCCTTATATATTTCTCGATTATTATTTTGATGAACAAATGGATTAATCTTTTTATACCATTAATATTATCTAAATACTATAATATTAATTTGTTTTATATTTACCAATCAATGCTATTGAGTATTTAACAAGATTGTATAAACAGTAATTTATTTAACTATGAGTTGCAGTAATGTTTTAAATAACAAGATTGTATAGATATTTTTACAAGATTACCCCCAAAGAAAACAGTGGAAGCCGAAATGGCATCCAAGGCATATCAATATTTGTTTATTTTATTATTTAACACACTTTTTAAAACTTTAGTAAGATGGTGTACAGTAGCCGAATCTGTGAGTAAGGTTTAAGTACATTTAATTTAATTTTGCTACTAAAAATTCACTCTCCGTTATCTACTCATGATTTGCATGGCACCTTGTGGAACCATATATAATTAACAGCTCATCATCTCTTATAAAACTATAAAAAAAAAACTGACAACTTTTAACTAAAGATAAACTATGACTTAGCTTGTTCAAACCCACTACTGCATATATTTTGTTTCTTATTGTTTTGTCCTTCAAAATCAAATAATTAATTACAGTCCAATATATTTAATTCATATTAGATAGTAATTAGTAGATAGATATTTATAAAAAAATTTAACCGAACTATACATTTTCTTATTTCTCCCTAGAAACTTTCTTTTTTTTTTTTGTAAAATCACAACATTAAAATTAATTCTTATTATCCGAGCAACTCTCTGTTCATTAATAAGTCATCTTAAAATATTTGATGAGTTGAGATTACCGAAGTATTGCAGAAGTTGGGCCGGGTTTTATATATATATATATTAGAATAAGACAGGTGTCGGAATCCTAACTTTGACTCAACTTTTATTTTTGAACTCTATAAAATCCCACATTAATTCTACTATATCTACTACTCCCACTCTCTTGATGAAGAAAAAGAGAAAATTAATCTATGCTTTTTTAAGTTCACAATAATATGGTGTCACTTAGTTTCAATATTCAGCTTGTACTTGTAATTGCTTTGCTCCTTCTACAGCAAATACAACACACTTCAGCTAATGCTCTGTTTGGTAACTACACTTCAATACATACATTTTCTTAATAGCCTATCTACAAGTAGTAAATTAAGTAATATGTCTCCCCTGCTTTGCTTTCTGTAGGAAAGCTAAGGAAGAAAGAGTGGCTAAAATTTACCTCTATGCAAAATGATCATGTATGTTATGTATACGGAATTACGCTTGATCTGATTCTTCATCATTTTCGCTTAGTAGTATACTATTTATGTTTATTCTTTTGAAATATGCAGGATTCTCATGTAGATGGTATCATTGCATCTGGTGGAGGAATTAGAAAAATGCTAGTGTATAAATTTTCAGGTATATATATACTACTACTACTAGGCCTAGCTAGTCTGTTTTAATATATATATATATATAGTGATCATTTAATTTCAAATCGATCCCTTTGTTGTAGTTATGTTCTGACATCACTAAAAAAAAGAAGCTATATTGCTAAATAGCTAGTAGCTAAAATGATTTTCTGATCATTTTGAACTATTTACTTTTTAGTAATAAAAGGCGTCCGATCAGTAATTTTTTTTTTTCTTTCTGGGTAGTGAAAGGAGATGCTGGATTTGATTCAATGAAAACCTCTCACATGAATGCTCAGGTTCTCTTTTCCCACTTTCAAGTACACTGCATAGATTTTCCTTTTAGTGATAATATTTATTATCATAAAAACATTTAGCGATAAATGTTATTATATTTAAAATTATTAGAACTTTTGACATTTATATAGATGACTGATTATAAATATCTATATTATAATATTATCGCTAAATTATTTATTTGTTATAATGGTACTTCAACAACCTCGGCTCATGAAGAGGAACAAACAGACACACATACCTTAAAAGATGCTGGCATCACGCTCTAACTCACGGGCACAATATTACTCATCTGCTGTTTATTAATTAAAAAATGGATTTAACTTATATCTACAATATATAAATATAAAAGTTCAATTCTTATATTATTTGTGCATTTTTTGATAAATATGAACACGCCTTAGTTATTTTCTGAATATTAATCCTACTTTTTATGAACTTTACCTATAGTTATCACTTAGATAGCCTGATGGTTATAACACACATACCCATCAAGATTTAAGTTGATAAGTTAGAGAAAAAGTTACCTAATATATTTTTTATGTTCACTGGAATTTGAACTTGATCATTTAAGTTAACGCCACTTCATTGACCACATCCATACCTTTAATTTGATCACTTTTTTCTTATTCTTGCATTATATTACTAATTTTTATAGTGAATTACTAGGTCTATAGCCAAATATTCGAGAAGAATCATGAGAGAGGTAAGAAAGAAGAATCAAAGGAGTTTGTTGATGTAGAAGATGAAATAGCAAAGCTTCTGACCAAAGACTATATTGGAAGAAGCAAGCCTCGCCGCAGCAAACCACCCATCAATAATCACAAGCCTACGGACTAATTAAAACAGGTGATTTATAAGAATAGTACTGAAGGTAGGTGATCTTGAACTTTTCTCTCACTTACCTCAAGGGCAAAACTTCAAGCTTAACAACTTTTAACCTTGAAGGTTCGTCTATGAACCAAGTGGGGGTCAAAAATTCAAGATAGTCCATTTTCAAGATCATTAGGTGTAATTTCTTGAATTAAAACCTTAGTAGTAGTAACTAGTACAAGTAGTGTTCAGATTTGGGCCTCACAATTTTGCCCCCTACTAGTGAAGGCCCAAAAATCATGTTTGTTATTGTACATTTGTTTCCTTTCTTTCTTTATATATATTACTCTATCAAATTCCGTTTAATCTGTATACTGTAGCTGAAAATTAGTCACGTCAAGGTATTTTCATCGACATGCTTATGTAAAACACTAATTTAGGTACAGTATATTGCAATTTAATGTAGTACGTTAAAAAGAACATGACTACATTATATTATACCAAAAATAGAAGGATTGGAGATGAATAAATGCAGAGCCTTGAAGGTTGTTGAACATTACTGCAATCTCGTTATATTCTTCAATGTATTGTCCGTTGTGGTCCAAGTGCCTTCTCAGTGATATAATACAACCAATTGTTCCTATTTCGAATATTACTACCTTTGTACCTCCAATGGATCCATTTTTATTTCTTTTTCAAAGAGGTAGAAGCAACAACCAAATTAACAACCAATAAATGAGACTGCTCCTTTCTTAATTTGAGATTTCAAGTCCAATTTTCTAAGTATGAAAAAAGTCCTACACAGTATGAATCTGATATAGACGGGCCCAAATGCGGGTACCAAATAGAAAAAAAAACATATTAAATTTATCTAACATGTTGTAGTATATATATATTGGCTGACCAGTTCAGAGGCAATACGCACATGATTGGAGGACCTATTCATGGCACAAACACAAATGCTTCTGACCAAAACCAACCAAACGAATATTTTTATTTTACTTCAATTTGTAGTCTGGCAGAGGACCATTTCTTTATTGGTTACTTCAAACCTAACCAACATTCATTTGCTTTCACAACTGGTTTTTAGGGCCCTACATTTCCCCTCAAGTCAAACCATTAAGGTAAAATAAATACTCTCCAAAAAAATCAAATATGTTTTCAAAACCCAAACCAAATTTCGAAGAGTACTATTGGTCATAATTCATAATCAAGGAAGTAAGAGTTTTCACTTGTTCAAAAAAAAAAAAAAAAAAAATCATATGAAAAACAATTACTTTTTATTTACGTAACAAAAAAAAATTAGCCTTATATATGATGTAATTTTGAGAAGAACACCAAAAGAAAATAGGCCGGTCAGGTTAAACAAATGAATTTCTAAAAAAATTAGGGATGAATCATTTATTTTTGAGCTTGAGACATGATCATTCGTCAAAATTAAGGATAAATTTGTGTCAAAGTATAATAAAGTGCTATATTTAGGCAGAAAATATAACAAAGATACCTATATATTTGGATCCAAAGTATAAATATATATTTTTTGTCCTTTTTTTGAAAAAAATAATAATAGTAAAATACGTCAAAGAGTTCCTAGATCGTAGTATATGAAGCTGTAAAATAAGTTAGTTACACCCAAATTGACTAGATAGCAGCAAAGAAAGAAACAAGAAGACCACCAAAATGGCTACATTGAAAAATCAACGATACACAAACTTGAGGAAATCCAAAGGCGGACTCGCCCAAGTTCTGTCAAACCCCTTAACATACGCCCATTAATGCGTCCTTAGCCACCCCAAATGTTTAGTAGGGCTATGCTTTTCTACTACTAAAACCCAAAAGTAAACCGCGTGCATTGGCTTTTTTCCCATTATTCCACTGCGCTAATTCCACAATTGATAGCATACCCTTTTACGGTTTCTTTCTCTTTTTCTTGGTTTTGATACAAACCCAATGAGATCCCCTCTGTAGGTATGATTTTTTTAAAAAAAATCAAGATTCTTGATTTTTATTTTCTGCGGATTCAGTTACATGTATTGTTCTTGTATTTTAGATGTTTTGTTTATGGGGTTTGGGGGGGGGGGGGGGAGTTTCTTGCTTTCGTCTGTTTGCTTGAGGAGTGGACTGGGGTCTTCAAGTATTTTGATTGTGAATGAAAAGAGTGGTCTGATCTAGTTCTTTAACATAATCTTGGACTGCAGGCTTTCTTGAAAAAAAAAACTACTTTTGTTGGTTTGTGTATTATGAAATAAAGCAATAAGGGATGATTATTGTAGTCTGTCAGGGTAAGTAGAAGTTTTGAATCTTTGTTTTCACTGGATTTCAGGGTATTTTCCATATGGAAACTCAAGGGTATATTTTGGAGTCTTTCACTGTTAGATGCCATTAATTAAGTTAGAATTTCAACACCAATCAATGTGTTTTACGCGAAGCCAAATGGAGAAGAGGAGTGGTATAATGCTTCAGGGGCTATGGTTTAGCGTACCTGATTTTTTTCGTTCTTTCTTTTCATAGATTATGCTTTTTTCTTTCTGGTGAAATATCAATTTGCTTTTATTCAATTAGTCCCACATGAATAATATGACCGTTGATCCCTGTGCGCACCCAAAGGGCAGTGGCTGCGGATTCCCTCGTCATAAAAAGAGTAATAGATTTGTGCACAATTTGTCTTTAGATGCTTTTGACATTTTTCTCCAGAGGGAGGGTATTCCCCTGCTGATGCTCCCTCGTCCCTACAATTGCTAAATTCAATTGACAATGTAAAATCTTTTTGTTCAAACATTTATAGAATTTATTTACCTTATCGAACGGAATTCTTCTTCCTACTGTCAATATGAACAATGTACCTGGGGTGGGGTGGGGGTTTACTCCACTGCTGGTGCTTGTTGCTCCCTGCTGGCCCAATTTAGTTGACAACATGTAATATTTCTTCCTTACGCCAGTATAAATAATATCATCAAGAACCATATGTTCTTCCAAGTTTAATGCTTTCTTACTTCAATATTTAATTTGTATATTGACTGGAGAAGGTGCACTATTCACTTTTGAATGGTTATTTACTTTTGTTATGACAGATAAGCTCCATCCTAGTCTCACAACATGGTCAAGTTTCTTGTTTTTGGGAAAAGATTGAAGAATGGTTCATAAAGCTGATTTAGTTATTATTGGCATCTGTGTCGGTGTGGCTTTTGGAATTCTCATTGCATCACTTGTTTTCTTTGGAATTCGGTGGTACAAAAGGCGTGTTTGTCTTCAGCACCATGCAAATGAGAGATCTGTAGCAACTCTTCCAATACGGACAAATGGACTTGGAACAAGCGTTGATTTTAGTGCATCTCTGTCAAATTCTGTAGCTATTAAGACATCAGGATTTCCTGCCACAAATCCACAGCACAGTTGGTGGAGTCACCCTACTAAAGATCAATTTGCTTCAGCATCTGGATTACCAAGATATTTTTACAAGTATGTAATCTACAACTCTAAAGGGATATTAATATCTTTGGTGGGGAAATTACCTTGTAGATGACGAAATTCAACAGCTTTTCATGTTATTGCATCCTAAATAGTAACTAAGGGAAACTCTTCAATCATGGTTCCTCTTCTTAATGTCTATTGATTAGCAACTTAAGAGCAATTTAAATCCATAAAACATACATAGATACCTTTTGATCCCGTGTATTTCAGAAAGTTTTCTAATTGTCTCTATAATTTCTCTCTGGCATTGCCATCAGGCTTTGGTTCTTTTCTTAGCGGCAAGCTGATGACTTCTTCTCCCTTTTGTCTCTATGCTTGCTTCGTTTGTCATCATATAAGCATGTTGAGAGATTATGTAATCCAGGTGTCAGAATGCAATGGAATTTTTTTATACATTGCGTTGTTTCCCCAACTAATGAAACTATTGGTCCTTCAAATACACATTGGATGTGTTAGGCAATCAGGTTTGAAGAATGCCTTGAAGTTGTAATTGGCAATTTTTCTTAGCATTGTTAAAATAAGCCTTTTATTGAATACATTTTTCTCTATGAATTCCACATGAAACTGCTTAACAATGCCAACTGTCTGTGCTGATCATTTTTTGGAACCCCAGGGACATTCAAAAAGCTACCCAAAACTTTACAACCATACTGGGACAGGGCTCTTTTGGCCCAGTGTACAAAGCTACAATGCCTGCTGGTGGAGTAGTTGCGGTGAAAGTTCTTGCTACTGACTCAAAACAAGGAGAGAAGGAGTTCTTTACAGAGGTATGGATTGCTCGTTAACTTTTTCCTAGAGAAATAACAGTGTTGTCATTTCTATGAAGAATTATTCTGCTGCAGCATCCTTATTATTTAGCCTCATCCAACTGTGAAAGCTAAAGTAGTGGCTCTAAACTGTATCTATATATCCCTTTTATTGAGATTTATGTTCACATAAATAAGAATTTTTTTCGAGGTATACAATATTTCACATTAGATGCATAAGGGTACCCATAACTGGTTTATGAAACACATGGTTTACCCACTAATTGTCTTAAAACATTGGGTTGGATTAGATTCTTTTAATATATTAGAGCTAACCGTTGATAAATTTATTCCTCACTTGTGAATTCAATCTTTTAATCCATGTGTAGACCCTATAATTGGGTTATGTGTGGGAGGGTATTTAAAATCTGCAGTGCCTAATGTCACGTGTAAAAGGACATCCAAGACTGTTTAAAGGTTCTGGATTAGCTCTACTCATTACCTACCCATTATCTTAGTGTTTTGGATGAGACACTCAAATTCTTTTACTAGTGTTTATGAACTATATCAAATTTGTTTGTACATTGGTCCTCGTAAATAATTTATCTATCATCTTGGTCAGTCTAAGAAACCTCAAACCAGTTATACATCTGCCATCTTAATATAGCGATAAAAAGGGGGCTCTCAAATGAACATTTTATCTTGTAAGGCGGAGATGATGTTACCGCATTTCAATGTAACTGGATGAGACTTGTACGCCAGGTGGGCTCTAAGATAATGGTGAAGCATATTTACTTGGGACATATTTAGGGAAAAATTCCTATTTACATGAAGTTGAAAAATCGGCCAAAAAAGAAGCTACCATATAGGTTCTAAAGGTCTTAAGAGGTTCTTGAAGCATATTGATTTCCAACTCTCAAACAGTACAATAATGCATCTTATGCTCCTCTATTTGTATTTCTCATGAAGGTGAATGTTCTCGATAAAGTTTTGATTTAAATTGGTGTTTGTGCAGGTAACACTTCTAGGCAGGCTTCATCATCGGAATTTAGTAAATTTGGTGGGCTATTGTGTTGATAAAGGACATCGCATGTTAATATATGAATTCATGAGTAATGGAAGTTTGGCAAACCTTTTATACAGTAAGTGTATTACTCTTTTCCGTTGATAACATTACTTTATTGGAGATAGCTGCTGATGAGAAACTTCTAGACATTTTTCTCCTCCTAGCTTAAAGCTGCCTGGGAAACAGTAAGTCAGTTTTTTTTTGCAATGGAACAACCACTTCCCGTAGAATCATCACTTCACTTAAAGTAAAGGAATCTGGAGTGGATGATCAGTAAACAGAAAATAATCTGAATGTTAATTGTCTCTATGGTTATACATTCAATGGAGCTTCTTGTTGTCCTTCTGTGTGGTTTCTCTATTTTAAATCTTTTGTTGACTAAGAAGAGGTGATGAAACTGTTTTGTTCTGCACATGTTCAGGTGAGGAGTACAGCTTGAGTTGGGAAGATCGGGTGCAAATAGCCCTTGATATTTCACACGGCGTTGAGTATCTCCACGATGGGGTAGTCTGACTGATCAATTTACTTCTATTTGCCGTGGTCACAAGACTGGTTACTTATTCTTGGTTCGCATTTCTTCCAACAGGCAGTTCCCCCAGTGATACACCGTGATTTGAAGACTGCCAATATATTGCTAGATCAATCTATGAGAGCTAAGGTCAGTGGAACTCCATGCATCATCGAATTAGTTAGAAAATTAAAGTACACTCAAGTTTGCTGCTGTTGTTGTCTATTAAATTGCTTCCTTTGCATATTAGCCGAAGTTGTTGCTTCCAAGTATTTACCTCTTCCTTTATAACTAGGTTGCTGATTTTGGGCTGTCAAAGGAGGAGGTATATGATGGCCGCAATTCAGGCCTTAAAGGTACATATGGCTACATAGATCCTATGTATATATCCACAAGCAAGTTTACAACAAACAGTGACATATATAGCTTTGGCATTATCCTTTTTGAACTAATCACCGCTATTCATCCACATCAGAACTTAATGGAATATGTAAATCTTGTAAGTTCCCAGATCATCCCATATTTATTTTTTCTTCAAATGCAAATTTTACGTTCTCTTATTTGTTCTTGACCTGTTATGTACAAAGGCGGCTATGAGTTCAGATGGGGTTGATGAGATCCTAGACAAGAAGCTTGTTGGAACATGCAGTGTAGAACAAGTGAGGAGTCTTGCTGCAATTGCTCATAAATGCATACATAGAACACCTAAGAAGCGTCCTTCCATGGGCGAAATATCACATGCAATATTGAAAATAAAACAGAGGCGCCTTGTCAAAGAAGATACCATGTCATTTACAGGATATGACAGTTCAAGAATGGCAAGAAGGATAGAACATCAACAGGTTGAATTGAGAAACATGGCCAGCATTAATGAAAGAGAAGTTGAATGACTTTTCATTCACAACCATGAACACTTTGTTTCAATTCTTGACCTTATTTTTGCAGCATAAAAGATATAGGAAAGACATCATACAGAGTGTTGAATCAACAAATTGGCATGAAATTGTGTTTTTGGATACGATTCAAGTTATATAAACTAACCGTGTAAAGAATTTTTATATGGGAAAATTTAATTTGACAAGTTGTAACATGTATCCTTCTTTCCACGTCTTACTAATTCAAGCTTATTAATACCTTGAATTTTTTTCAAGTTCATGTTCAACATTTTCACTTTTAAATGCCTTTTTTCAATTTATATTTAAATGGAAAAAAATTCCCAACTTTAGCCAAATAACAACTTTAGGAGCCGTTTGGTACGATGTATTAAATGAGATATTCTTTGTATTACAATTTAGTCTACCCATTAGTTGCACAATTCAACTCAATTGCATCTAATACATAAAATAACTTAATACACCATCTAATATCTAGGATATCTAGGAATTACTAATACCAGATTTAATGATATTTGGATAAGACAACAAAATGACTGAACTGCCCATAATTTCTTTATATAATCGTTAAGAATTGGTAAAAAAAAAACATCCTATTTCTCAATTAAACAAGCCTAACTATTATTCAATTTTATACTTCAGTTTTACAATTGCAGAAATAATATTTGCGATCAAATTTTGCATCCAATTGAAAAATAACATTTTTTTTTCTTTCTAATTCACTAGGTGCTAACATACGTGATTTGCCAAATTAACATATAAATTTTTGGGCAATAGAGTGTATTTGTGTTGCACTTTGCTGCATCTGAAACACCATTTTTTTCTCTCTCACCTACAGTATGGTTAGCAGTGACAATGTCTATTCCATCCTAGCCAATTATATGAAATAGAAAAAATCATACTAATTGAAAAGAAGTTTTTTAATAAAGTTTTAAATTAAACATAACATTAGGTGGAAGGCCATGAATCAAACATTTGATAAAAAAATAATCCCTAGATTATTAATTCTTACGTTACTAATTCATGCGTTATTAATTTCTTTCTACCAAACAACCCCTAGTCTTCGAGGAGAATCTTGAGTAACCAAAAGGGAAGGATTTAGTGAGAATTAAATCTTATTTTATATGTTTTGTTACTAAACTGCCACTCAATTATCATATACTTATAACTTATTTGTTATTCTATAAGTAAATATTACGTCTTTTCATCTTCACATATAAGTTATGCAATTTCACAAAAGTTATAATTGAAACTTCAAACAGATATAAAGTTAGACTCTGATAAAAACTTTAACTTTAGTTTATACTCAACTAAAACATGTTTAAACTCCAGTATTTTTTATGAAGTTTAAAATGTGCAATTCAAACTCTACGAGTTTTACATATTTAGTTAGGAGTATTTTTATCCAAATTTTTTATTTACACAACAAAAAGAGAATATTTTTTAGTATATTTCAAGCAGCAGGTAAATTTTGACTATCGGACCAAAAAGTGGCTAACTCACACAACTTTTTACGATCATTATTAATTTGGGCCTCTTATTTTGTTTCCATCGGCCCAACCCGAAACCAGCCGAATGAATTATCTTCTTCTTCCTTATGTTAACCTAATTGTATCGTCACGAAGCTTTCCCCTTCGCCTCACAGAGCTCGAAATCGGTAGCCATTGTCAACCAGGATGAGGAAGCTTAAAGCTCATGAAAAGAAGCTTCTGAAGAAGGTGAACTTCCTTGAATGGAAGAGAGAAGGAGGTCACAGAGAAGCTGATGTCATGCGTCGTTACCATGTCACTGGCAGAGACGACTACAAAAAGTATGTCTTTCCTATATCACATGTAAATGTTTCTGCTCTTACAGTCTTATTGGTGTATAAACCTAATTCCTTATTTGTTTTATCTATTTAGGTACTCGGGTTTGTGCAGAACAGTGCAGAAGCTTGTGAATATACTGAAGCAGATGGACCCAAGAGATCCATATAGAATAGAGATGACCGATTCTCTTCTAGAGAAGCTGTGAGTGCTTTACCCTATTTTATTATGTTGGTATTCTCATTTATTGTTATTAATTACTCTTGTACTAGCTTATTTCTTCGATTTTAGTATTACATGTATTATTTGTTGTTGCTATTGTTCTCGTTTCCTTGTTTTCAGCATGTTTTTTTTTTCCTTTTCACTGCTGTGTTTGCTTTATACACTTGTTTTTCGATATTCTTTACTTAGCAGTGTATCGAAACAACTTCTCTAAGACTGCTTACACACCACCATCTGGAGATCCCACTTGTGGGATTACACTAGGTATGTTGTTGTGATAATTAAGTATCAAGTTTTGAGTTCCCTGATAATTTAAGTTGGTGAGAGATATTTTTCGAAGTGATACTAGTTACATAGGCTGAGTTAGAGTGGGTAGAAGGGGGGCAAAAAATTATGTTGTGTGTACTACAAGGTCAAATTATTTTATATGTATATATAGTAGATGTTGAATCCCTGCTTCTTTGTGTTTATTTCTTTATATTTTGAATACCCTTATTTAAAGTCCTAGCCATGGATATCAACTTGTGACCTTTGTTGTGTCGTCCAATTACTTTTTATATCTTGCTTAGGATATGTAGACAATGGTCAGTTAGGAAGACATGGGTGCATGAGTGATAGACCTTAATCTGTTGTAGCTATAAGATAACTCAACTACAGTACTTTTGTTTTCAATAAATGAGCATCAGATACTTGGTGAACATGTGATTTCTTCTGAAACAGTTGATGACTGCGTCCATCTCTGCCTCTGATATTCTGTATGCTTGATGTATGCATTACTATTTCATATGAACTTAATGCAAAGATGATGATTAGCAGTATATATATGTGCATGAACATTTCCACTCTTCCTCTTTTCTTGGTTTGAGAGATGTTTTTATTGCTCTTGTCCTTGGGCTGAAAATCTTTCCTCAATCATTTTCCCTGTGAGAGCACATCCCCCTTATCTCTCCTTATTATTGACACAGATTTCATGAAATTATAAATTCTGATAGATGTCTCCTTAACAGGTATAACATGGGCGTAATAACTACAAGGAAAAGCTTATCCGTGTGTGAGAACTTATCTGTGTCATCCTTCTGCAGGTAAATGAGCTCTCTATATTTCATATTATGTAGTTCTTTACAACTACAAACAAGTTGGGGTCAGCTATATGAATCATCACTTACCATATTACACCATTTTAACTCATCTCATGCCAATATTATGCCAATACAAATAAAAAATATTTAAATTCTCTATATTTTCTACACATAAAAATCTCTGAAAGGCAACATTATGCAGTTTTATGTGCATACAAAAGAACTGCTCACCTACCTATCTTCCAAGCACAAGCAATCATTTTGCAACTCTTCTTGGGTTCTTGATTTAAGACAACATTGCGAGTCACCACTAGTTGGTCATAAATGGAATTGTGTTGCTGCATGTTATTGTTCTTCCTGATCAAAATTTGCAAAAATAATGTTCTTGGTAATAAAGACATGCATGTATCTTCATTCACAGGCGTAGGTTGTCCACTATATTGGTGAGGCTGAAGTTTGCTGAACACATGAAGGAAGCAGTGACATATATAGAACAGGGTCATATTCGAGTTGGACCCGATACAGTTGTTGACCCAGCATTTCTCGTGACCAGAAATATGGAGGACTTCATCACTTGGGTAGATACATCTAAGATTAGGAGAAAGGTCTTGGAGTACAACGATAAGCTAGATGATTATGATGCAATGAATTGATGACTGGTGACGGATTTGTGAGCATTTGAGAATTGAATGAGAGAAATGGAACACATTCTTCTTGGCCATTGTTGGAGTTCCCTGGCAGGTTTACCTCCTGCTAGGTTGCCTTGTACCACCACCCCTCTACATTTTTGATCCTGTAGACCGTTGAAAGATGTACACATTATATTCAACAGTTAAGTTTGATAGAAAATCTTTGAAATTTCTAGCGAATGTTAGTAACTTAATTCACTGTCCATTTGTAGTAGACATCTTGATTTTGTTGATCACACATATCGGTTCTTTGGAGTTAAATTTATTGTAGACTCCTTATCGAAGATGATTTTCTAATGCTTATGGATGGTAGTATGTTTGGTGTCAACTCGATTTTATCGTACAAGATCTTATATGTAGGGATATTCTTGGGTGGTCAGCATATGAACTCTGAAATCTTTTACCCTATCAACACGAGAAAACGACATAAATAGTTTCTTAACTATGAGTATGTCTAAAATGGTCCCTTAACTATACACTTAACGGATTTAGTCCTTTAACTATTCAAAAACTTGTTAGTTTTGGTCTCTTAACTATACACTTACCGGTTTTAGTCCCTTCACTATAAACTTACCAATTTTAGTCCTTTAAGTATTCAAAAACTTATCAGGTTTGACCTTTGTCCATTTTTCAAATACAAGTAACTTAGGTTTATATTAACGGAATCTTCGTGGAATTAAATCTTTAACCCATTTTTTAAGTTGTTTCTCTGTTCCCGCCATTTTTTCTTCAAACTACTCTTATGAAAAGAACAATAACGTCAACGATTCAAAATAAAATTAATGAGGAAATAAGATATAAGTCCTAAGTTTATTCAATAGAGTATAAAACTAAGCATACAACTATTGTTAATGACTTGAATCCGCACTTGAATATGCTAATCAGTGCGGATTTTATTTAATTTACTCAAATTTCTTTACGTAAAATAAAATGAATAGAATAATAAAATTGATCTATTTAAAAAAAATGCAAATCTACCATTTTATAAATTTCAATTTCTAAAAAATTAAACAAATTCCGTTCAATGAAGTCGTTGGAGTACAAACTTTAAATTTAACGGGTAATAATTTTTTCCTTTTTATAATAAAGTTTAGCATATTTAAGTCATTAGTAGCAATAATATGCTTCATTTTATCCTTTGTTGAATAAAACTATGACTTATATTTTCTTTCCCCGTGAATTTTATTTTAAATCGTTGAGGTTAAGGTTCTTCGCATAAAGTTAATTTGAAGAAAAAGTAGCGGAGGGAGAGAAACAATAGAAAGTTGCTAAAGGATTTAATTTCTCGAGGCATGGATTTCGTTAATATAAACCTAAGCTATTTGTATTTAAAAAAAATGGACAAAGACCAAACCAGATAAGCTTTTGAATACTTAAAGAACTAAAATTGGTAAGTTTATAGTTAAGAGACTAAAACCGGTAAGTGTATAGTTAAGGGACCAAAACTGATAAATTTTTGAATAGTTAAAGGACTAAATCCGTTAAGTATATAGTTAAGGGACCATTTTAGACCTACTCCTATAATTAATGGACTATTTATGTCATTTTCTCCTATCAACTCTACAATCTTTTACCCTAGGAACATGTCTTAGAATTTTTATGAAAGAAGAGCTTCCAATATCAATGATAATTGATTGAGCTCCTAATTTAAGACTAGAAATTCTGTGAAGAATTCAAAGTTGGAGGTTTCAGTCTCATTTTTTTTAAGGCTAATCATTTCATTTCTACACTTTTTCTTATCTTTATGGAGGTTTATTTTATGTACTCCAAATCTCATCTTTTTGTGCCATTAAGGCATCTTTTATGGAGGCTAATATAGTGATTGTTACCTTTAGAAGACATTGAAAGTAAAAATAATATTTATATGAATTTAATTATTTGATTATCTAATTAGTTTGAGTTTGAAATGTTTAATAAAATATATATTTGTTTGAATTTAATTATTTGATAATCTAGTTAGTTTGAGTTTGAAATGTTTAACAAAACATCTTAAAGTATTGAAGACAATTTTACAAAGCCAATATTAAAACATGGTTCATTCAAATTGAGGTAAATTAACAAATTAAGAAATAAAAAATAGTTGTAAATAAAATTATCTATGATTTTTAATTATAATTACGTCAATACTAAATTTTCAATAATATGTGCATAATAATCTGTACTCCTTACGTTCCTATTCGCATGTGGTCCTTATTAAAAATAAATGTTTCTTAATACGTAAATAATGCTACCTCTGTCCACTTTTAATTTTCATGTTGCGTTTTTGAAATTCAATTTGACTAATTTTCAAAATTAAATTAGATTGCATTAATTCAATATTTTAAACAAAAAAATTAGATATTCAAAAACTATACGAAAAGTACTATCAATTGCATTTTTTTGCATATCAATATGATGAAAAAATACATCGTAAAATGTTAGTCAAAATTCTTATAGTTTGACTCTAAAAAAGGAAACTATGATAAATAAAAGTGGACGGAGGGAGTATTACACTTCCTATTTTAGCCTTTACATGTGGTCTTTACTAAAAATAAATGTTTCTTAATACGTAAATAATATTACACTTTCTATTTTACCCTTGAGAGTCATTAGCGTTGAAAGTATGTTTTTAACCAATATAGAAAAATTAAATGATTAATTCATGTTCATTGGTCAATTTTATTAATCCAAATAAATTAATTTATGTTCATTTATTGAAAAGTTGACTTTAAGAGAAAGCTAAATAAATATATATATAATGGTAAATTTATCTAGTTTCTTAAGAAATATGAAATTTAGAACTATGACATATATATAAAAATAATAACGAAGGGAGTAAGAGATTAACAACAACCTGTTAAGAAAGTTTTAATTTATAGTAACAATAAATACATTAACTTTTTTTATATTCTAGTGAGGCAATTTTGTTTCTTCCGTGTGTTTAATTACGGTGCTTCTCACAATTAGGAGTAACACTTTACTTAGCGTGCTTTCTCATTATAAATAAATACAGATTGGTTGCTCCTTCATCTTTTGTCTGCGTCTTCTATCCAGTGCTTTTGGTTCTTCGTTTAATCTGCTCGAATTTTGTTAATGTTTTGAGTATTAATATGGCAAGTCGTGCTTAGACTAGTGGGAGTGTTGAAATAATGGTTGAAAAATAAATAACAGTTTCGTTTTTACTGATTCATTGAGTTAGTTAGAGTTACTGTTACATTGAGTCAGTTAGAAAAGTTGTTACTGTGATGAGGCTGAGTTAGTTAGAAGATTCTAGAGGCTGCTAGATGGTTGTATAAGCCTATATATATATATATATATAGTGTACGTGATGAAGAAAAGTAATAAGATCATTCATTTTTCTCTTCTTCTCAAAGTTCTTCAGTTCAATTACTTTTCTCAGCATGTTTTCATATGGTATCAAAGCAGGTTCATTGTTGTGTATGTAGAACAGGTTATAGACGAAAGTTAAAGGAGAGTAGATCTGGAGAAGCTTGTTGAGAGATTCAGAAATGGCAGTTGTTTAGATCTGGAGAAGCTTGTTGAGAGATTCAAAAATGGTAGTTGTTAAGATAGATCCGAGTGATCCATTGTATATAGGTCCATCAGATGCATCAGGTGCTACGTTGATTCCTATTAAGCTAATTGGATCAGAGAATTATGGAATTTGGAGTCGATCAATGAGAATTGCATTGTTGGGGAAAAGGAAGTATGGATTTGTAACTGGAGCTTGTAGCAGAGCACTGTACAAGGATGAATTGCATGAGCAATGGGAAACTTGCAATGCAATTGTCTTGTCGTGGTTGATGAGCTCTGTAGCTGAAGAATTGTTAAGTGGAATTGTGTATGCAACGAGTGCATATGAAGTATGGCAGGATCTGAAAGAGAGATTCGATAAGGTGAATCGTATGAGACTTTATCAATTGCACAGAGAAATCAACTCACTTGTACAAGGAACTGATTTAGTATCGAATTACTTCACTAGGCTGAAGAATTTATGGAATGAATATGATGCTGTGGTACCAGCTCCAACTTGTGTTTGCCCAAAATCGAAGGATTATGCAGATCACATGTATGAGTTAAGGCTAATTCAGTTTTTGAGTGGCTTGAATGATTCATATGATCAAGCTCGAAGGCAAATATTACTGAAAGGAGTTACACCTACTATCAATCAGGCATATGCTATGATAATGGAAGATGAGATTCAACATTCAACATGTATGACTGCTGTGGGAGAAAAGGTTAATCCAATTGCAATGCAGGTGAATAGAAGTCCAGAAATCAGTTATGGAAATCAAAACTACAAAGGAAAGAAATGTGATTACTGTCATTACACTGGACATACTCGAGAAAACTGCTATAAATTGATAGGCTATCCTACAGATTGGAAGCAAAGAAGGAGAGGAAACTACAATAATGGAAATCCAAGAGGAGCAGTGCAAAATTCTCAGTCTGGAGGGTTCAACAATGGACAACAATATGGAAATCAAGTCAGAACTAACTTTGCTGGAAACAATTCAAATGGAGAAACTAGCCATTATGCATCACAAAGTAATGAAGGGAACAAAGAGGTTAATAATGCTGTGTTGTCCAGGGCACAAGGATTTACAGATGGCGAATACAAGCAAATCATGGAGCTGTTGAACAAGGATCCACATGAGATGAAACAGATCAATATGTCAGGTATGTCTACTTGCTTATTGTCTCCTGTAGAATCACAAGAGTGGATCATAGATTCTGGTGCTACTCACCATGTGACAGCAAATAAGAGTGTGTTTTCAAAGAATCATGAGGTGAGGGATAAGGTACATCTTCCTACTGGTGCTAAGGCAGATATATCACACATTGGAGAAGCATTTGTTTTTGAAGATGCAGTTGTGAAAGATGTGTTATTAGTGCCTGATTTCAAGTTTAACCTACTGTCAGTATCCAAGGCTACTAAACAACTGTCCTGTTTTGTATCCTTTTATCCTGATTTTTGTGTGTTTCAGGACCTTCACAGTGGCAAGGTGAAGGGGATTGGTAAGGAGAAGGGAGGGCTATACATTTTCAAAGGTACATATGGAATGAAGGAAACTTCTAAGGCTCAAAAACAGCAAAGTTTGATTGCAGGACTACGTAGTACACGACATCAATCTATGGCATAAAAGACTTGGCCATCCCTCCTCTCAAGTTCTGAAGTCAGTAGTGTTTTTAAAGCAGAATAAAGACATAGATTCCTTAAGTACTTGTCATGTTTGTCCTTTAGCTAAACAAGCTAGGTTACTATTTCCAGATAGTAAGAATAGAGCAGCTGTGTGTTTTGATCTTATACATGTAGATCTTTGGGGACCATATAAGACCCCAACTTTTGATCAGAAACAATATTTCCTCACAGTTGTAGATGATTGTAGTAGGTATACTTGGGTTCATTTGTTGCAATTGAAGTCTGACACTATTGTGGCACTCAAAAATTTCTTCTTAATGATCAACACTCAATTTGGTGTTTCTGTTAAGATCATAAGGTCAGATAATGGCACAGAATTCTTTAACTCCCAATGCAAAGCATTATTCCAATCTTTAGGAATAGTGCATCAAAGTAGTTGTCCTCACACACCTCAACAAAATGGTGTGGTTGAGAGGAAACATAGACAAATATTGAATATAGCCAGGGCCATCAGATTTCAATCTCATATGCCTATCAGATTCTGGGGACAGAGTGTTACAGCTGCTGTATATCTAATGAACAGGTTACCATCATCAACTACTGGGGGTAAAAGCCCTTTTGAGATGTTGTTTTCTAAGTGCCCTTCCTTATCTCATCTAAGAGTGCTTGGTTGTTTATGTTATGCCTCCGTACTCCTAAGAGGGGATAAATTTTCAGAAAGGGCTAGACCAGCAATCATGATGGGATATTCTGCTACACAAAAGGGATACTTACTATTGGATTATCATACTAACAAGTTCTTTGTCAACAGAGATGTCATTTTTCAGGAACATATTTTTCCATTTGCCAAGAAGAAGAGTCCAGACAATTATCCTACAGATTTCATAACTCCTTATATAGAAGAAGATGATGAGTTGACTCCATCTCATGAAGTAGAGGATGATGATATAGATTCAAACATAGTATTGGAAGATAATGCAAATCTTGATACTAGTCCCTTATCAACTCCTGAGGCATCCACTCATGACAGAACAGTTCCTACATCACACTCTGCAGTACAGCCAGTTGAGGAAAGTGTTGAGACACATAGCACTGTTCCTCCTAGAAGAACCTCTAGAGTTTCACAACAGCCTGTTTGGATGAGGGATTATGCAGCTCCTGGAAAAGGAAAGGGCACAAGATATCCACTAGCTAATTACTTATCATATGATAATACAACTTCCAATTATCAATGCTATTTGACTAAGTTCTCTACATTAGTTGAGCCACAAAATTTTGGTCAGGCTGTTAAAGATGAGAGATGAATGCAAGCTATGAAGTTAGAGATACAAGCACTTGAAGATAATAACACCTGGGAGATAGTTGATCTGCCTCCTGGAAAGAATGCAATTGGCTCAAAGTGGGTGTATAAAATCAAATATAAGGCAAATGGAGAATTGGAGAGGTTCAAAGCTAGATTAGTGGCAAAAGGATATAGTCAACAAGAAGGGTTGGACTATTATGACACTTTTTCACCTGTTGCTAAAATGGTGACTGTTAGATGTGTCATTGCCTTGGCTGTTTCAAAAGGATGGAATTTGTATCAGATGGATGTGTACAATGCATTTTTACAAGGAGATTTAGATGAAGAAGTATATATGGAAATGCCACAGGGGTTTAAGCAGGAAGGCCACAAGGTTTGTAAATTACTTAAGTCATTGTATGGACTTAAACAAGCCTCTCGACAATGGAACATCAAACTTACTACAGCATTATTAAAGGCAGGATTCATGCAGAGCACTTATGACTATTCCTTGTTTACTTGGAAGAGGAATGAGGGAATGGTTATAGTCTTGGTATATGTTGATGATCTCCTCATTACTGGAAACAGTGAGTCTATGATCACAGAAACAAAGGAAGTGTTGCATCAGCAATTTAAACTCAAGGATTTGGGGGAACTCAAATATTTCTTAGGAATTGAAGTGCTAAGGTCTGCACAAGGAGTTATATTGAATCAGAGAAAATATATTCTTGAGCTTATTTCTGAAACAGGTCTTACAGGAGCAAAGCCATCATGTACACCTTTGGAATCTAACTCTAAACTGACCTCAGTAGAGTTTGACAAAGCTAATGGAGTCATTGGAGATGCTGTCTTACATGACATTACTGGCTATCAGAGGTTGGTTGGGAAATTACTATATGCAACAATAACTAGACCTGATATTAGCTATGCAGTACAGTCATTAAGCCAGTTCATGCAACAACCCAAGAAATCTCACCTAGAAGCTGCAAACAGGGTGATCAGATATTTAAAGGGTACTGTGGGGCAAGGTATTTGGCTGAAGGCTCAAGCTGCTACAAAATTGGTATGTTGGTGTGACTCAGACTGGGCTGCATGTCCCAACACAAGGAGGTCTGTCACAGGGTATGTGGTGAAATTTGGAGAGTCATTGGTTTCCTGGAAATCAAAAAAACAACATACTGTGTCTAGAAGTTCAGCTGAGGCAGAATATAGGAGTATGGCCTCAGCTGTAGCAGAGATCACGTGGTTAGAAGGATTGTTTGCAGAGCTAAATGTTTCCATTCATAAGCCAGTCACAGTTTTAAGTGACAGTAAATCTGCTATTCAGTTAGCAGCCAATCCTATATTTCATGAGCCGACTAAACACATAGAGATCGATTGCCATTTTATAAGAGACAAAGTGAAAGCTGGTCTGGTGCAGCCCATCTATGTTCCTACTCAACATCAGGTGGTAGATATATTGACTAAGGGATTGGGTCAAGATCAACATCTACATCTGTTAAGCAAGCTTGGTGTGCTTAACATTCTCCACCCCACAGCTTGAGGGGGAGTGTTGAAATAATGGTTGAAAAATAAATAACAGTTTCGTTTTTACTGATTCATTGAGTTAGTTAGAGTTACTGTTACATTGAGTCAGTTAGAAAAGTTGTTAATGTGATGAGGCTGAGTTAGTTAGAAGATTCTAGAGGCTGCTAGATGGTTGTATAAGCCTATATATATATATATAGTGTACGTGATGAAGAAAAGTAATAAGATCATTCATTTTTCTCTTCTTCTCAAAGTTCTTCAGTTCAATTACTTTTCTCAGCATGTTTTCATATGCACACATCAGTGAGGCATGTGCTGTATATGAAAATTGATTTTCTTCTCTTACTCTGATGCTCCATTCTAGTATCATAAGAATTTTTTTTCCAAATGAATATTCTTATATCACAACATTATTTGTTTTTTCAATGAGATTGTTCTTTTTATGTTTGTTATTCTTATAACTAGTTTGAACTTAACCCAGTTT
Source organism: Solanum verrucosum (assembly GCF_900185275.1). NCBI lineage: Eukaryota > Viridiplantae > Streptophyta > Magnoliopsida > Solanales > Solanaceae > Solanum > Solanum verrucosum. Next base: position 993,443 of record NW_026020569.1, read on the forward strand.
CCACCAGGTATATATTGCTATAGGCATTGGGACTATTGACAATTTCACATTGATCTAATACATTTAATGTTCTGCTCAATTTATTATATTACTTCGTCGTCTCAAGTTGTACTTTCTTTTGAAGGATTGTCGGAAGTTGTACTTTCTTTTGAAGGATCTGGTGTTAATCAACTATTGTTTTGTATGTTTTTCTGGCCTTCCTTTGTTGGAAATTGTTACTAAAACTCATGGGATGCCAAATGGTTTTTGAAGGTAAAGTTCTTTTGAGATTTAGTTGGGTAGTATCCATTATAAAACTACTAACCTGCTCTTTGTTTTTGACATTGTTTACAGGATGACATGTTTTTGTACCTTGGAATTGATAATTGTGTTAACTCCAGCAATTCTAAATAAGCTGGAGATGAAGAACAAACTGATTGAGAGAGAAGAAGAGATTCTGTATAGATTGAATTATCACTATTCTGCTTAACTGAAAAAGATGCTTTACAATGCTTTATATAGAAGTTACTAGCTATCTAACTGAATAACAAACTCTAACTAACCTTCACGTGTTAATTAAAACTAATTGACAGCTAACTAACACTAATCGATAGCTAACTAACACTAATCAACAGCTGTACACATAACCAGCTGCTCAACATCCTCCCTCAAGCTAGGTGTATGAAAAACATTCTTCATTCCTAGCTTGGTAAGTAGATAGCTATGCTGCAAACATGTGAGTCCTTTAGTAAGCAAGTCTGCAGGTTGTTCTGTTGTATTTAAGTACACTGGTTGAACTATTCCCATTTGAACCTTCTCCCTGATGAAATGACAATCAATATCTATATGTTTAGTTCGTTCATGAAACACTGGATTGGCAGCTATCTGTATGGCTGATTTGTTGTCACTGTGTATGTGTACTGGCAACCTCACTTGAACCCCTAGTTCTTTGAAGAGACCAACCAACCACACAACCTCCGCCACTATCGAAGCTAAGCTCCTATATTCAGCTTCAGCTGAACTCCTTGAAATGGTCTCCTGTTTCTTAGCCTTCCATGAAATTAGTGAGTTCCCATACACAACCATGTATCCGGTTATGGACTTCCTATTGTTTGGGCATGATGCCCAATCTGCATCACAGTATGCAGTAAGATGATTGTCAGCAGTAGATGCCATAAGTATCCCTAAGCCTGGTGACTGTTTAACATATCTCACCACCCTTAACGCTGCATTCATATGGGATGTCTTGGGGCTGTGCATAAATTGACTTAGTAGTTGCACTGCGAATGCAATGTCTGGCCTTGTTATTGTCAAATAAAGCAATCTTCCAACTAATCTTTGATAAATTTCAGGCTCATTCAACAACTTATCCTGCTCATCAGTAGGAGGGAAATGTAAATCAAATTCTGCAGTTGTGAGCTTCTGATTCAACTCAACAGGAGAACCTACAGGCTTTGAACTAGATAACCCCATATCTGAAATCAGTTCAAGGCAATACTTTCTTTGATGCATAAGGATCCCATTGTTGTTTCTAGCAAATTCAATTCCTAAGAAGTATCTCAACTCACCTAGATCTTTTATCTTAAAGTTGTCTTGAAGAGTCTTCTTTGTTTCCAAGATCAACTTGTGGTCATTACCTGTGATCAATAGGTCATCAACATAAACAAGTACCATCACTAACCCTTTTTCTTGATGTTTTGTGAACAAAGAATAATCATAATGACTCTGCTGAAACCCTGAGTTGGCTAATGCTGTGGTCAGTTTGATATTCCACTGTCTGTTTGCCTGTTTAAGTCCATAAAGTGACTTTGTAAGCTTGCATACTGTCCCTGTCCCCTTCCCACTTTGATGGACAAATCCCAAGGGCAAATCCATGTAAACCTCTTCAGTCAAATCTCCTTGAAGAAAAGCATTGAATACATCCATTTGATGTATCTGCCAATGCTGTGCAGCTGCTAAGGCTATGACTGATCTAACAGTCACCATTTTTACAACAGGAGAAAAAGTTTCCTGATAGTCTAAGCCTTCCTTTTGATTGTAACCCTTGGCTACCAACCTTGCTTTGAACCTATCAACTTCTCCATCTGCCCTGTATTTGATCTTGTACACCCATTTGCCCCTATGGCCCTCTTATCCTTAGGCAGGGTAGTAATCTCCCATGTATGATTGTCATCTAATGCTTGTATCTCACTTTGCATAGCTGCAATCCATCTAGGATCTTGTATAGCCTCCTGATAAGAAGCAGGTTCCTTCTCTTGTGAAAATTTAGTAACAAAACTTCTATAGGCAGGTGTGATGCTTTGGTAGTCCAACACATCTGTAATAGGATAGGAGCAATAACCCGCAGCTTTGTTCTTTGACAGAATGTAATCTGTATGCCAGATTGGGGGCTTTGCAGGTCTATTGGATCTTCTAGTAGCAATAGGTAACTGAGGTGTTAAAATGCTTGGTTCAGGAGAAGAAACCAAGGGTACTTGATCTTGAGATTCAATGGCTGAATCATGACAAAAAGAGTCAGTGACAACAGTCTGTGGAGTTACAGTTGCAGGGGCATCCACTATATTTCTGAATACTACACAAGGTGTAAGCTCACAATCTTCCATACGTGAATAGGACAATGAAACACCTTGATCTTTGTCTTGTCCTGAACCTGAAGTTTGAAAGGGGAAAACATCCTCATGAAACTTGACATCTCTGCTGACAAAATGTATTTTGGATTCAATGTCCAATAGCTTATATCCCTTTTGACTAGTAGCATATCCAAGCAACACAGCTTTCCTTGCCTTTGGGGCAAATTCATCATTCATGTTCAAGTTTGTAGCAAAAACAAGACAACCTATCACCCTGAGGTGTGACAAGGAAGGCTGTTTACCATAAAATACTTCATATGGTGACTTGTTTTGCAGAACAGACAGTGGGATCCTATTGATAATATAGGTTGCAGCTTCTATACACTCTCCCCAGAACCTATTTGGCAAATTGCTTTGGAATTTGATTGCCCTGGCAGTTTCTAATAAATGTCTATGCTTCCTTTCTGCAACTCCATTTTGTTGTGGAGTGTGTGGGCATGATCTCTGATGAATAATCCTAAGAGACACAAATAATTCACAACAGCTGGAATTAAAAAATTCACCTCCATTATCAGATCTGAACACCTTAACACACTTTCCAAACTGATTCTTTATCATAGTCAAAAATTGTTTCAATACAACAATTACATCAGACTTCAAACAAAGCAAGAATGTCCAGGTCCACCTAGACTTTTCATCAACTAGGGTGAGAAAGTATCTCATTCCATTGTGAGTAGCTACTTTATATGGACCCCATACATCCATATGCACCAAGTCAAAAACATCATCTACTGTAGTACTGCTCTGAGAAAATGGAATCCTAGTCTGCCTAGCTTGTGGACAAACAACACAATGATCAATAGTAAAACTACTACTAGCATTAAACTCATTTATTCTTCTAAGTACTCCCATAGGAACATGTCCTAATCTCTTGTGCCAAAGTTCTGGATCTATAGTTGCCTCCTTAACTGCAGACATTGTGTGACTCTTCACATTTGGTTGCATTTCTGGCCAGTGCATCACATACAATCCATCTTCTACTTTACCAATCCCCTTGACCTTCCCAGACAAGAGATCCTGAAAAACACAGTAAGTAGGGAAAAAAGAAACATAACAGTTTAACTCTTTTGTCAGTTTGTGTACAGACAATAGGTTAAACTTGAATGTTGGTATGCACAGAACTTCACTAATCATGTCAAATTCATTTAGCTGTACACTTCCAATGTGTGAAACTACAGCAGATTCTCCTGTAGGCAGCTGCACCTTCCCTCTACTATTTACTATGTTCTCATTAACCAAATGATGATGATTGTTTATCATGTGATCTGAGGGCCCTGTATCTATAATCCACTTCAACTTCAAATGAGAATTGGAATTACCTGCCATGTTGACACTGCTTTGAGGATTACATCCCTGTAATGTCTCAAGCATGAGCTGAATCTGTTGTGGTGAGGACTTGTGTAACAGTTCTAGCCACTGCTCCTGTGTGTTCTGTGCACCAGGTGTGTGACTGTCCTGTTGTTGCATATAAGAGTGACTGTCCTGTTTTTGCATTGATCCTCCTCCGATAACTGCATTAACCTTCTTCTTTCCTTTGAAATTGTCAGGATATCCAATTAGCAAGTAGCAATTCTCCTTCACATGTCCAGTTGACTGGCAATGATCACATTTTTTCAGCTTGTTGCAGTCTTTCCTAACATGTCCCCTCATGTTACAGAAGTCACAATAAAGGGACTGATAATTCCTCTTTGGATTTTGCCTATTGTTGAATTGTTGTGGTCGACTTGTCCTGTTCGTATACATTGCCAAGGACTCAATTCTTTCATTAATATTTCCAGCAATTCCCTTCTGACATTCATCCTGTACAACTAAAGCATAGGCTTGGTTCACATTAGGCAAAACGTGCATCATGAGAATTTGACCTCTTGCTTGTGAATAGCTATCATTCAGGCCCATCATGAATTGAAGTAAACGCTGATATTGCATTTGTTCCACATATTCCTTAGACTTAGAGCAATCACAGCTAGGTGGAGGCAAAATAGAATCATACTCATCCCACAAATTTTTCAATTTTGTGTAAAAAGCAGAAACAAATAAAATTCCTTGTGTAAGCGTAAATATACTTCTATGCAACTGATACAACCTCGATCCATTGACCTTATCAAATCTCTCTTTGAGATCAAGCCATACCTGATGTGCACTGGAGGAATAAAGGATTCCACTAAGCAGTTCTTTACTCACGTTATATGTCAGCCAAGAAATAACAATAGCGTTGCAGCGATCCCAAATCTTCTTCAATTCTCCTTCGAAATCATTGCGCAACACAGATCCATCGACAAATCCCAATTTGTTCCTTCCAAGCAGTGCGATCTCCATTGCTCGACTCCAAATTGTGTAATTCTCCATTCCGGTCAATTGAATCCCAATCGATAAAGCTCCTGGTACATCAGAAGAACTCAAGTATAACGGATGATTGTGATCAATAGTGACTGAGCTTCCATTAATGGCGTCTCCTGTTGCTCTGCCGCTCGATCCTCCTGCAGATGCATTCTCGATCGCCATGAATTAATTCCTGTAAACTTTGTTGTAGCAAAACTGTAAAATCCTCAGAATTAAACCCTCAAAATCGTTCCCAATAGCTTTGATACCATGTTAACTCCAGCAATTCTAAATAAGCTGGAGATGAAGAACAAACTGATTGAGAGAGAAGAAGAGATTCTGTATAGATTGAATTATCACTATTCTGCTTAACTGAAAAAGATGCTTTACAATGCTTTATATAGAAGTTACTAGCTATCTAACTGAATAACAAACTCTAACTAACCTTCACGTGTTAATTAAAACTAATTGACAGCTAACTAACACTAATCAACAGCTGTACACATAACCAGCTGCTCAACAAATTGTAGAGAAGAAAATCTTGAGAATTATTTGATACTGTGAGCTATGCTCTCCTCTAGGGTGGATGGGGACTCGCATAAATGAATTGGTGCTGGAAATCGAGGTAAAACAGATGAGCTTATAAGGAAGAAGAAGAGTAGAGAGCTCTTCCATTATACCATGGCAAGAAGAAGTTTTTTGGCACAATGCCAAGCAATTTGTCCTGTTTGTGTTAATAATCAATGATGACAGGAGATGTGTGCAACTAGTTAATGTTCTTTTCCATCGTGCAGAAACTAGAGCTGTAAGGAGACTGCATCGTTCAAAAAATAATGTTATTCCTTCTCTGTTTTTCCTGTATTGGAATCACTATTTCATTCATGATCATTATGTTCTTCTCTATTGAAATGAATATACCTTTTCTCACTGAATTCATTTATTATGTTAATTGTTTTAAGTTGGTTGACATAGCATGTTCTCTCCGGGTTGAATATAATATGGATGATTTGTACATGTATGGAGAAATCCTCAGGTGGACATTTACATTTCTTCTGATAAATGTACTACTTTTAATTGCAAAAAGATATATATATATACTCTCACTTATTCCTGAATAAAGATCTGTACATGTATCAATTATATTGCTCACATATCTACTCTGCTCCGCCAGTGTATCTCTTTATAGATGCAAGTTTCTATTTGGAAATAGTGGCTTGAAAATCCAAATAAAATGACTTCACAAGTCGTGGGATTTGATTTTCTTGATTGCCTTCAAAAGCACCTTCTTAATATTTCATAGATTTGACAATAAGTTGGTGAAAAAAGATTGTGTACTTACTGGTTTTATCATAATTGAAGTTTTCTGTTATTTAGTGGGACAACATCTTGCCTAAACTCACATATATAGGTTAGAGTAATTATGTTGAACACTGATACATTTGAATTTCCTCTTGAATCTTGAGACTTATAACTTTAAATATTTTTAAAAAAAAATAGCAGATTTTTTTTGTTGCTTGAATTCGAGTTGTGAACCCCAGAATTTCTATTATATTTATTTTTTACTTTCTAATGCTTATGAATGGTATAATGTTTGGTGTTAATTTGATTTTATTGCAGGATCTTATATATTCTTGGGTGGTCAGGCAATGAAGTTGAGTAGCATATAAACTCTACACATGGGTTAATTCCTGAAACTGGTCATTTTCTTTTACAGTATCCAATCTCAATGACAATTAATTGAGCTCTTAATTTAAGATCAGAAATTGTATGAAGCAATCAAAGCTGTGGAGGTTTCAGTCTCATTTTCTTGTAAGGTTAATCTTTTTATTCTTATGCTTTATCTTGTTTTCTTTCAACGTCATTATGCAAAATCCTTAACGACTCCAGATGAGAGTTATTTTTGTTTATTTTATGTATTAAGACATCTCTTTGCACCATTTCATAATCAATGTCCGTGATATACTTATTCTACAATTGTTTGATCTGCTTGTATCTATATATATTTTGTGCTGTATTTGGAATGATTAAAAAATATATACTTGCATATATAATGGTTGTAATACAAAGTATTTAATTTTTGGCTGCCCAAAGTGGGGGCTCCGTGATATACTTATTCTACAATTGTTTGATCTGCTTGTATCTATATCTATTTTGTGGTGTATTTGGAATGATTAAAAAATATATACTTGCATTTATAATGGTTGTAATACAAAGTATTTAATTTTGGCTGCCCAAAGTGGGGGCTCCGTGATATACTTATTCTACAATTGTTTGATCTGCTTGTATCTATATTTATTTTGTGGTGTATTTGGAATGATTAAAAAATATATACTTGCATTTATAATGGTTGTAATACAAAGTATTTAATTTTTGGCAGCCCAAAGTGGTGGCTATTTTACTAGTTTAAGTTAAATAAAGCAATATTAATGAGATTATGGTCAATACAGATAGATGTACACTTCGACTACATTGAGAAACAAAACTCGAAGGCTCTTCTAGGGCTCACTCGCCACTCGTGTAACAAGGGAATTAGAGACGCACCTACAAAGAATATTTCACATACACCGAAGTAAAAAGACTAGGGAATACAATATTTAACCAAAGTCGGCCTTCGACACATCCTTGGTTTGGCCCACCACCGAGCAGAAACAATGTACATAATCCTCACATTGACTGAACCCAGAAAGCACATCACAAAAACAGCTTTGATAGATCAGTTTTTCCCACCACTGATTGCAGCATGTACATAATCCTCACATCGACTGAACCCAGAAAGAACATCACTCAAAACACCAAGAACATCAAATGCCTCCTGGAAATCCGTTGCTGAAGTCATGTCATCAAGCCATGATAACAGTTCAGACGAGAAATCTGCCATTTCCTTAACATTTAATAGTCTCTCTTTCATGACTACCTCCCAGCCTTCTAGCTTTCTGCCCTCGTCATCATCTTCCACATTCTTGGAAGTCCCTTGGGTTTGCAAGGTGGTCGCACTAGGTGATTTTTTTACCTTGAAGAAGCGCTGCAGCTGTTCTATCAAACCAGTGTAGACAAGCATTGGTTGAATAGTTGAGAATAACTCAATTGATCCCCCAGCCTCAGAAGCAGATGTACTTGTACTTCCCGACTCCGTTTTCAAAGCCCCAGACACATTGGGGGAAGAGCGAGGCACAGGCCTGCCATGAGTCCGCTGGATATACGCATGGTATATACCTCGTTGTAAAAAGGAAGAGCGATTCTGCAGCCACGACTCATAGGATTCTGAAAGAAGTGAGGTAACCATCATGAATTGGACAGTCTCCTCTGTACCAGCAGAAGTCTGAGTTCCAACGGTAGTGGAGGCTCTGGATTCTGTTGCAGGAGAACTTAAATAGGTTGAGATAGACTTGATCATGATATGCTGCTGAGAAGAATCATGATCAAGAAGGTGATGAGCCATTTGCATCATGAAAGGCAAAAATCGAGCATTACTGTCTTTTCCACCACCCCTGCAATCTGCACTAAATGAAGCACCAGTGGCAAATCGAGCAAGCATCTGCATGTCACCCAAAAAAGATTTGCATTAGCATCAACAGTCTCTGTTGTAAGCAGCTTCACCTACTTCAGAAGTGGAAAAATCAGCCCAAAAATATGTAACCAGCCAAAGCTTGAACTGGTTCGGTCAATAACTAGAGAGCTAATGGTCAAGATGGGTTGACCCATCAAAATATTGGGTCAGCTTGGGTTGAAACAAGTGTTACCTAACGGGTTAAGACCCAACCCAACAGGTCATAATTAATTATCCAAGTTGGTGACCATTAGCAACTTTTGAACCCCAGCAGGAATGATAAATTTCTAAGCAGATTGTGGGTTCTCGACTTTTTGTACTTCTAACAGAGGTAATGTTGACTTAGTTGTGTTTCTGACCTTTTTGCTGTCAAATTTTAAACATCAGATAGTCTGATTTGGAATACGTTCAACACATATTCTTACCTTTTCTGCAACTATTCTACTCTATCAAATTACAATGGGAAAAAGTAGAATAAAATGATTACAAAATAAAGTTGAATAAATTGGAAAAGGATTTAGAAAAGCAAAAAAGAGGTCCTGATTTTCCATCAGGAGGGAAGTCCATTTGCCATAAGAGAAAATGAAACACATTTTTGACCAAGTTTTCAGATCTTCTACTCCATGCTCAAGAGAATAAGAATGAATTTTATGAACAAATTCGTAGTCTCAAAAAGTGCAAGAACTTTTTCTTAATTTATTGAACCAATTTAACCTTCTGAAATCAACAAAAGAGGAAGCACACAAAATCAACAATAACAACATACCCAGTGAAATCCCATAAAGTGGGGTTTGGGGAGGGTAGGTGTATGCAGACCTTAGAGAGGTCGTTTCCAAAAGACCCTCGGCTCAAGTGAAGCAAATCAAAGTAGGAATGTGAAGAAAAACATGACAACTAATAGGAAAGCATTGCAGAGCATATATGCAAGTAACCGTAACATCAACAAAACATGGTAAACAGACGATGACAGATACCAAAGCACACAAAATCTCATGTGAAAATGAAGGTTGTAATCCAACAAGAGAAACTGTTTTTGACTGGTAGAATAACAGAGAATAAAAAATAAAATTCAGAAAGAACATGCATTGGTAGTTCAGAAGGGCATTCTGTGAGATAAAGAAAGATTAATTACAGTAAGAACATGTATTGGTGAAGTATGGTTGAGGAAAATAAAGTAGCTAGGTCAAGTTGTGGGTTATAACCAGTTGATTTATCCCACTTTAACCCAACCCATATTGACACAAGCAAACTTTAGGCAAGGTTGGGTCATTAGCTGTTCAATGCGTTAACCTGTCTTGACCTACCTAAAATTGACCCAACCCTCCCATTTAACACCCCTAACCTACATCATCGTCCAACAAAACCATTCCTCCCTCCTCAACCCCAACCACATGGAAAGGGAGGGATTAAAATAAAAGAGGCTGGAACAGAGAAGGCAATAATGCAATTCAGAAAATGAGATGGAAGATTATTCCAGCTTGCATTTGGGGGACAGTTAGGGAAGAGAGAAACCAAAGATGTTTTGAAGATAAAGCCAACTATTCCAGAAGATGTGCTTAGGGCTGTTCGATTTTTGGTGTAAAGGAATACACAAATGTTACCTTCTTAAAAAAGGAAAAAAGAGGGATAGAGAAAAAAAAGAAAAGATCAGGAGTGGAGAGATGGAAACATGATAGAAAGGAATAACAAAGATGGAAACTCACCAAAACAATGTCGTAAGTTAACAACCGGAGCCGACTCCCATCAGCACGCCCAAGAGCATTCAGGTAATCCCAGTATTGGTCAACATAGCGTATATATTGGCCTATTGGTACTGATGGACCTCTTAGTGGGAAAAGATTATTGCATAGTGTCTCGTTATTTCTTAGGGCTGCTCCATCCCATTCTTTTTTAGGTTTACTTAAGGCCGCATCTGCTCGTTTAGCCTCCTGATGGCACTGAAAATGTATGATGTTGAAATGGCTGACCGTTGTGTAGACACAGTCCCCACGAGCATTTCCAGGGCTTCCAACACCAAGATTAACCCGTTTACTATAAGTGTAAACACCAAGCAAGTCTGTAGGGCGCAAGCGGTAGCCTTCACGACAAACCATGCAAGCCAAGCCTTCCTCTTCTTCATCCTCAACATCTTCCAAACCTTCCAAGACAGGTCGAGCAACAACAATACGTTCACCACCATCTGAGGACAGTTCTTGGTGCATACCAAGTCCCTGGTACCATAAAAATGAGACGAATCTCCTTAGTTACGATATTGGCACAACCGAAACAACATCTATAACCTCAATTGTTAGATATTAAATGTTGCATCTAAAAGAAATCTAAGAAGCTTCATTAAATAGATCATAAGGAACACATGGAAAGGGAAGAAGCATATTGTGTCACTAGATTAAAAGATATTCGTGCCAGAGAATGATTAGATGCTTGATAGAAAACTTTTCTACTTTAGCATCTGCATATAACAATATGAAGTAACCACCGACCTACATTGAAGAAATTCTAGCTTCAGTATCAATCATTTCCTAAGAGATAGATACTGTTGCTAAGCTTCTGTACAATCCCACAGCGTCTCAATATCAGTTCTTACATTCAAGACAGACACTTCTAACTTCCAATTTTAAATTATATTTAGCAACATGTTTCAACTACTTAAGAAATATTCTTAAGTAATGCTCCTGTTATGTCTACTCATCATCTAAGGATCTCTAGTTCTGGAAATGATTTGTTACCAAACAGGAGACGATGATATGCAATTTTGCTGGGAAGATTTGACCATAAAATATGCTTCAGATGAGGACAAGTGGTATTTCATCATTCATTACTACGCAACACATCAGTTGTGTTAAGTCGAGCCAACACAAAAATGAAGACGCAAAGGACATTAAGAATAGTAATGTAGGATAAGTGGGATGGCAAGGAACCTGCAGTAATTCTGCTCTCTTCCTCAATGCTCGTCGCCTCATCTCATCCTTTGTCGCATGACGTAGTTGGTGAACTTTCTGAGCTAAGAACCCATCACCTTTTCCCTCCTTGTCAGACAGCGTGTCCAACAAGTTTTCAGCCCTGGCTCCAATCTCATTTTCACCGGCGACACCCTCTAAAGCATGAAGCAATGGCAAGATTCCTCCTTCATCTATGCACTTTTGAGTTGCCAAATGGCCCATTGACAAGCCCCTCAGCATGGATAAAATAAGAGGAATAGATGGAAGCTTTAAACCCGAGGCCCACTCCACAGTTGATTTGAAACCAACCTGTCCAGTGAAAGCAAAGCTTTCTTTCAGATGGCTGATTGCAGCCCCAGTAATCCCTTTTTCCAGTATAATATCTTTCAACCTCTCTCCACAGGAACTTGTCTTGAGGGATTCTGAAACCCTAACAAAATTCTCTAGGGTGTATTTTTGCTTTGAGGCTTGCTGTGCAATTGTTTCATCTTTCATATTGTCTTCGTAAAGTTTTTGCAGCCTATCAAATTCGCGCCAATTCTGTAAACAAGGTTCAAAATGCTGTACAAGAGCTTCCATTGCTGCAGGTTCCCCGTAAGTCAAGTAGGGCAATATTCTTGCAACCATCTCAGTGTTCCTCTGCTGCTTATTTGACTTTCTAAGTCCAGATGGATGAGACAATCTTTCAAGGAAAAGTAGTACAATTTTCTTTGCCTGTTCACCAGCACCTGCTTCATCACTGGAGACTACATCTACATCAGAAGTAATGCTGATGTTATCACTCTCATTTGCTTCTAGTGTTAAGCTCTCCACGATCAAAAGAATACCCTCAGCTGGTTCCATGGCATCCACAAAGAAAGCACGCCTAGCAGTCTCAAGAAGTAAGCCTAAAGCTCCCAGCTTTAGCAATGCTTTCCTGTTTTCTCTTATCTTGCAACAAAGCATGAGCAAATTAAGCACTGCAACTAACTGCTCTCGATTGGACTTGAAATCATCTTGCAAACGCTGCAAAATTAACCAGTATCAAGACATGAACAAGGTCACAAACAGAATCTGTCATGATCTAATTATCACCAGTATGTCATTTGTTTAAGCTACAGAAATGTATAACCTTTCTTGCGCAGTCTCTTCAACCCAACATCCAAATACAACCAGTTCTAACAACGGGAAATAAAAACCAAAGCAAAGCAGGAATACCAAGCAAAAGTACTACTAGAAGGGAAATGAGTTGCATGTATAAAATGAATAACCTGCTAAAGTTTGAATCAATACTTATATACCTGAACCATGCCTAAAAGAATTTCCAGTCCACCACAATCCCGCACTGCACCAGCTATCGCAAACTCCACTTCTGGATCTTGGGTCTCCTCTCTATCCTCGTCAATTTCTTTAATCATGGGCTCAGTAGCTTCACCATCTAAGCCCTGAATAAAAGATCGAGGAAGTGTTAGCGTACCAAAGAAGCTATACAAATGCCAATCAAGCATAGATGTAAATCAGGTTTTTCAAGGACAAAAAGACAAAAACAACATAATAGAGCCATGAAAAGAACATTTTTTTTTTCCCTTTAGGTTTGCATCAGGAGAGGAAGAGGCAGGCCGAAGAAGTATTGGGGAGAGGGAGGGGGAAGTGATTAGACAGGACATGGCACATCTTGATCTAACCTAGGACGTTTGGAGGTCGTGGATTAGGGTAGAAGGTTAGTTGGTAGTTGAGCATTTCTCTTGCCTCCCTGCGGGATAGGCTTGGTGGTTATGCTTGGACCTTCCTTCTTACCAATAGTATTAGCACATTTCTCGTAGTTATTTGATCTTCAATTTCGGCTATACCATTGGTGTTTTTTTGGGGTGCTGATTATTGCATTATTTTGTTGTTATTACTGTTATTTCTCCTGTTTGTTTTGTATTACTCTCCATTTTGCACTGTTTTATTGTTGTTGTTGCTCCCATATCTGTATCCCCTTTTCAAACTGTTTGATAGGCTTATTTAAGTTGAGGGTCTCCTGGAAACCACCTCTCTATCTCTAAGAGGTAGGGGTAAGGTCTGCGTGCACTCTAACCTCCCCCAACCTCACTTGTAGGATTACACTGCGTATGTTGTTGTAAGGTTTGCATCAACTACATTCTACAATACAATGGCAGCAAAAAAAAACAAGAGAACCTGCAGCCGGTAGGTCACTGTCATTGGAGGGCAATCTCGAACTGATACAGCAGCACTGGAAGAAAGTGAAGTTGTCGAGGCAACTACACTTGCAGACTGACTATTGGATTTCTTCCATACTAGCTCAAAGACTTGAGCAATACTCAAATCTAGAGAGATAATATTCCCAGCGACCAACAATTCCATGCCATAATCATCTTCAAGCAGACCCAAGAGATCAAGTTGCTGGCAGATTTTATTTTTGACATCACGCATCAAGGGACCAATTTCAGCACTTGAATATGGATTCTTCGTCATTGATCCCCTGATAAATTCTTCTTGTGTATGAGCCTTGTTCAAGATCAGAAGATACACTGGCTCTGGTTTTGATGGGCTAATCAGATTGCAGAGTTGCTCCAAGATGAACTGCATGACAAAATAGATGTAAATTCACCAACTAAACTACTATGCACCGAGCAGATAGTGGAGGAAGAAATCGAACTGACTCCCTATATACCAAAATAAATAGGAATCCAGGCAATGATCAAGTATCAGCAAAAGGAAAAGTAAGGCTTCAATCTGATCTGCTTGATAAAATGGTCTTCCCCAATATCAACTAAAGAACAAACTTTCCAACAATATAATTTAAACTAAGAAAGCATGTTAACTGTTTCTCATTTGAACCTGGGAATATCTGATGAAGAAACTTGTGGAGAAAGAAATTCAAGAAATCATGTACAAATTGTTCCATTGGTAGTGAAATTACTATCCCAAATAAGTAGTTTGTCAACCGCAATCTGATACTCCAGCAAAAGAGGAAATCAGATCTGCTGCACGCATTTTCAATTTTTGAGCCCAAAAATAAACCAAAGAAGAAACAGAAAAGCAAACGTAGGAAATAATTCATAAACCAGAATATTTTCTCCACAAAAAGAATTTAAAAAAAAATAACACTTCACTAATATGGCAGCTTTTTTCTTTGGGGAAAAATCAAGAAATTCATTACGCACCAAAGAAGTTCGGCCTCTGTTCTCATCTCCATGAATTTGTAGACCAGAAATGCATGCTTGGATGAACTGACGTTTATTTTCATTGCTCTCTAGCAGAAGACTATCAAGAAGATCTTTGAGAAGTCTATTACAGTCATTTATAAGTTTTGTCTTCTGCACAACCAAGCCCCTAATCACAATTAAAGCCTCAAGAACCTCTGAAAGCAAATGCTCTCTCATGAATCTACATGAGAACAGCCGAGAAACATTGATCAGCAAATATGTCAGAGTGAATAATTCAATATATTAAGAATGTAAAGAGTACTTACCTGGATCTGATGTTTGGAACCTCCAAAAACTTGCCAAGGAGCTCAATAAGTTTATGAAGAATAAAGCCCTGAGATATGTCAACATGCAGGCTCCTCTCCAACTTTTCAACATTAACCAGTTCCTGAGTGATCAACTTACATATCGTTGTTAAGCAACCACACACAGTCAAGAAAAGACGAGCATCCTCCGAGTCTATCATTTTAAACAGCAGTTCGAAGTACTCAGCAGCGTTTTCTCCGGCAGAAAGAGTTGCCGATAACAAAGACATGAGCAAGTTTAGCAAGCGAAACCGCCGTGATGAACTCTGGCCACAGAGTAAGCTAATCAACATACACATCTCCGACCTAATAGACTGTGAACAAGCACTCAGTATGAGTTCCGTAACCCATGAACCCAGCTCAAATGATGATATCTCACTTCTAGCTGTTTTTGAAGTATGTCGCTTCCACCTGAGAAGATATTTCAGTGCAAGATAGTCATGCCTCTGAAGACGAGATCTTTGACCACTTTTTCCAGCCGTAGAAACCTTATACTGTCGTCTCACAAAATCTAGATAGGAGGCTCCTTTTTCCCACTCTGAATAGCTCAACAGTTGTATATCTTGAGCCTTCTGAGAGCCATTCCAACTTTTCTCTGACGATCCTGACATTGACTTACTCCCATTAACAAGGCTATTAGATCCAGAAACATTTGAACTGTCATCTTTCACTTGTGTGACATGAGAAGATTTTCCTGCTCCTTGTTCTTTGTCAACAACGTTAGGCTTTGGAGGAGTACAAGCCTGAGATATGATCCTCAGGCAAGGAAGAATCACATGCTCAGATATTGCAGGATGTTTAGCTCCCACCTTGATAGATGCAAATAACAACTGGAAAACGACTCTTAATCTTGATTCCCAGAATTCATCCGACAATGAACACACATCAGAAAGCAGTGACAACTCCTCACGGGTAGCCAACGCAATGTCCATGGAGCGATGATGTTCAAGGCAATACATTACCTTCTTCTGTATTAGACTGTTCAACTCAGCTACTGCATTAGTGTCACCCTCAGAGAAGGCACAAAGAGCTCCTCTAGCTTGGACACGAGCTGTTTTAGGGCCCTGATGGATGTTATTTTCGAACAGCTCAGACAGAACACCAGCAGCAACAAGTTGCTTCTTAGATGTCGGATGTTTTGATAGCACCTGTAATATCTCCAAACACTGGGTGACAAAAGTTGAAGCACAACCATAGCAACTATTCGGTACCCTTGAAACAACAAATCTAGAGGCTGGACTAGCATTATCTGATTGTTTCTGATGCAGGTAATTCATCAAAACCCGCCTCAAACCTTGGAGGGTTTGAACACTCTTACTGACAGAATCAAATGCTGCTTTGCATTTCTCACCATAAAGGACACCCAGAAGAGCAATTTTACGGTTTATCTTGCATGAAGGTCCAGGCAAAGAGACCATCATTTGCTGAACTGAATCTTTCTGCTGAGAGTCCATCTCATTTTCACCAACACTAGACACAATCTTCAGCAAAGGTTTTTTGAATCCTAAAAGCTGCTGATATCTACGATGAGCATTTTCCGACTCTGCCTCTATTGCAGCCAACCCCCTTTTCATGTCTTCATCATTTTCCATGCTATCAAAAGTGAAACTTGGCTTTGCCATAAAATTAAATTCAAACCGACCATATTTGCTGTATCCACACTCATTGCATAAGAAGGAATCAAGATTTTCATAATTGATGTTCCGGCACTGCCTACATTGATAGGCATTCTCATGACAATTATTGCAAATACCGTGCCTATCAGTCACAGCCCGACTGCAACGGGGACATTGCAATGGCTCGAGAGACAAAGCTTGAAGATTTTCATAAAAAGAATCCAATTCAATCATGAAATTACATGCTGTGATTGGGATGGCAAAATCAACTTTCAGCTCGGTCTGATTAAAAGCAAGATGGCAGCTTTTTGCACGCTTCCAAAGGGACCAATTGTTTTTCAACTCTGACAAGTCAGCCACGGGCCTGTTATTGTAATAAAGGTTCAGAACTTTCACTGACTTGGATTTCCGAGCATCATGAACATTCATGGCCACACTCTGAATGGTATAGCTACCAGTACATTTCACAATGATGCGGTTGTCTGTAAACTTTGTTTCTGACTTCAAACTTTCAAGCTTCATCCTACTAGAGGGAACCTCAGGGGAGCTGCAGGCTACACAAGGCTCACTCTCAAGGTAGTAACCATCAAATTCCACCAAACCACTCAAAGTGTTGTATATTCGAGAGTTTGGATGATTAGCCAAAAGCTCATTTTGTGAATGGAGTGTGTCAAATATGCAACTAATCACATCAGTGGTCAAGCATTTGTCAACAACTTCAGCACTCTGTTGCTTCGCACCATGATCGGGGACCTTCCCTAACAATAATGTAACAAGTTCTGTAAATTCAATGATGTTCTGCCCATACATTGGCAAAAAATTTACCTTCTGTAAAAGAGCAGTTAACAATGTTTCCTTGAATGCCAGATTCCCATGGTACCAGACACCGAGAAGAACTGATTTGGATTCTGAGCGCACGGAGCTTGAATTCCATTCCAATAGAAAGCAGTCAACAAATTGCCTCAACACATCACCTTTTCCACTGAAAACATCAACCACTGCTTCCATATCCAACTGAGTTTTTTCAACACCAGAATCACTTTCTTCTCCCTTCTTCTTCTTTTTAGATTCAGGGGCTTGTGACCCTAATTTAATTGCAGCTGTTCCAACTTCCGCTACCTCAGCCTTCTGTGATGAGTGGCTGCTATCCTTCCCAGTATAGAAGGCCAGATTCAGAAGCTTCAATGTCTGAATTACACACTCCTCCCCAAAATAAAATATTCCATTCAAAAGGAAAGGAAGAACATCACCATGCCTTAAACAATACTTTTGCCAATTTCGAGGACGAGCTGCAGCGACTTCAGCCATGGTTGTTAGGCACCTTACTATCTTCACACTTCTCTCGTACGAGATTGAACTTTGAAATCCACCAGATTTATTTATGTGTTTATAGAGCTTTTTAACTTCAGTTGAGAACTGCCAAGAGTCTCGAACACTGTAGTAGTGTGTCTTACTACCACAGAGATGCAGAAAAAGCCTCCTAGCATACCTTCTAACATAACTGGTGTTAGGATTGTTGATATAGCTGCAAAGAACATCCTGATATCCATCTAGCTTCAAATCTTTACCAGAAGGCATCTTGTAGAGCTTCTCTTTCTCTCCAGCCTTGTCGTGTTTCTCTGGTCGTATCAAGCTGTAGAGCAGACGGAAAGTGTTCTCCAACAACAGCCGGTGGTAGTCCACAAATATGTCCGCTCGGTGTGATTTTGCATATGAGTCTGAAAAGAATGGAGAGAAGTTACCTGCAGGCACTTCCCTGCGGATTGTCAACAAAGCACCACAACCAGAAGCGGTGTTCAACCCAGAAGATGGATCTGTGCTAACAGATGGAGATTTAAAAACTTGAGTTAGCTCCTGCAGAATGTTCATCAGATAATTGACAAATGCTTGTTGCCTAAGATAGCCACAAGCACGAAGTAAATGAGAGATGAAGTCTATTTTCTCTTGACCATCTAAGGTAGATGAAGCAGTAACACAAGTGGGAGTTGAGATATGTAAGGCAGTTTTGTCATGCGCTTCATTCACCACACCTCCAGATTTAGTCGCAGAGCCATCGGTTCCCGGTTGGTGCCAGTTTCTCAGCATTAAGGTAAAGAACATATATACCAGGATTGTGACTTCCCCAAAAGGGGTGCGGCTTCTGGATGTGAAAGGTTTATTCAGATTTATCTCATCCAAAAACCATTTTATCAAATTCTCCAATCCTATGCTTTCAGGTTCTGAACTGTCAGCAAATGGTCCGCCAACAGCTGAAGACAATCTGTAGAAGAGCTGCATAACTGGAATAGCCCCAGTTCCTGAAGTAGTTTCCATCCATCCTTTCAGTTGCTCAAGTAGTTCAGAAAGAAGGAGAGAGTTAACAGCTCTTTTGGAAGCAGAAATAGTAACAGGATCAAGTATTGTTTCTGAAAACTCTTCCGATTCAGTTGGTTCCAACTCGTGGATTGATGGAGCAGAACTCTGCACGCCAACATCAGATGCAACTGTCACCAAACCTGAATCACTTAAATCATCAGTAGTGAAATGAATTTCACTTCCTTCCCCACCAAATGTTTCCACTTCAATTGGAATAGCTGTCATAGGGTGATCTCTAGAATGTGGTGGTGGGAGACGGTCTGCATCTAGCACTTCATAACATGCCTCACACAAATCGAAATCTGGGCACACAGTGCAGTGCCATCTTCGCCTTAGGATAGGAACAGTAGAGCAACCATCACAACAATATTGAACAGATGATGTAATGGAGTCTTCTTCAACCATGACCTGAGTACCTCCACTAGCTCTAGCGGAAGCATCAACTCGCGAAGGAACAGAGGATGAGTTCTCCGCGTCATCAGTACCTATCATTGTTTGCTTGGGGAATGGAACTTGAAGGAATCTTGACGATATAGCCAAGCTGGAACCAAAGAAATGAAGATTTGGAGACATAAGCAAATGAAAAATGAAAAAATCACAGTAAGGCTTTCAGAGAAATAGATTCAAAAGCTATAACAACCTGCTGGATGTTTGAACAGCCTCATTGGCAGAGAACAGCAGTTTTTTAAACAATGAAACAGCAGGTGCAACAGAAGACCTGCCACCATCTTTGCCATGCAATGCTAAACACTCAGCATAACAGTAGATAAGTTCGACAGACGACACAACAATATTGTTCATGGTCTGTGTGTCTGGTTGCTCTATGTCTAAAATTCCCCAAAGAACTTGCATGAGTCCATCAACAACTTCAGAACCTACATTCAAAAGAACAAATAAGGAATTGCCCATGGAAGGACGCCCAAAAATTGTTTTCTGAAGGTAAAATTTGATAAGTTATAATGAATTGCTTCATAAAGTTGTCAAGAGTGACAAGAGACATGTAAACAAACAGATAAGGGAAGAGAGAGAGAATTGGGGGACAAGGAGGTTGATCAAAATAGTGAAGGAAACAATGCCCTTCATTATTTTGACCCTAGCAAATCGCACCACATCTAAGGGTGAGGGGCACTGGATACTAATACAAAGAATTATCAGTAAACCAAAAAAAAATTTACCATTCATCTCAAGAAAAGACGCAAGGTTTGAGCGACGATGCAGTGCAATCTTGGAAACCACACGCATCTGTGCAGTAAATTCCTCCACAATCCACCCAGAAGTGGTCCCATCCATGCCAAGTTTTAATGAGAGCATGGCGGTGGATTTCACAACTCCAGCAAGTCGGATGGCATCCTTAACCTATTCAGACAGAAATCTCCAATCATGTTAAAATATTTTACAAAAACAGAGAAAGAACAAAATAAATTCACTCATTTCAGACAGATGGTCCAGGCAGTTACTTGGTAATATATCTCCCTCTTTGGGAAGACAGCCTGCAGAACACGATTGGCAGCTGCCTGCAACAGAGGCTCTCTGTCACTTTCAAGTACTGTTTCTAACAATGGCTTACACTTCAATTTGCTCAGCTCCCCCTTGGCTTCCTCAACTTTTGAGCAACCTTGTGGTTTGCACAAAGAGTAGATTCTTGATAAGAGCTTCAGTCCAGCAGCCACAACTTGTTCCTCCAGTGATGCAGACTGTGTTGCACGACACTTCCTCCTAGATCCAGCAGGCCATGAATTACAACCAAGTACACGAGCCTCCATGTCAAGAACAGCATCCATCTTCTCTTTCCACCCAAATTCATCCTTCGATCGGCCATAAATTTCCAAGGAATCTATGCGGGGTAAAGCAGATCCACTAAATGTTGGCCCAACAGATATTATAAATTCTTCATCAGCAAGGAGTGACTCGGCGACTGTAAACGGAACATCATACCAAGAACGCATTCCCTCATCTAATTTTATCCCTCTCTGAAATACAGTTATCTCAGAAGGTATGTGATTCGCTGATGTGTTACCCACATGCAATCGCAGACCAACCATGACAAGGTCAGGATTCGAATTGGAAACAGTTACCTGGAATAATGGCACACATTAGAAAGTTGTAATATAGGAGGCTATGATCTAGATTCCAAAACAGAGTGCATCAAAAGTTAGCATGCTAATTTAATGAAAATAACGACAACAACAACATACGCCAGAAAGATTGGGGCCAAAACCAGAGAGCTCACGGGAATATCAAACTGTACAAATAACAAAGAAATATAGTATTAAAATGTTTGCATTCCCCTATTAGGGGATAATAAGCTCTCACAAAAAGTAGCAGAGAAGGCTGAAAAGTGACTCCCATTATGTTATTCACATCGCCGGAAGAGGGACTGGAACGATCCTACACTATTTAGCTCCAAGCTCATCATATTCTCCAGAAGGAAAAGATAAATTCTTAAAACCAAAGTTCACTACAGGAGATGAGATTGGATCCGCATCATCAGCTATGGATATGCCTGCTTTGCTACATTTGAATTACCATACCGAAGCCAAAATTTCAATATCGTGGTATCTGTAGTACGGTATTTGGTGTGCATTTTCAAGAAAAAAAATCAACACAATTGGGATTTTTTTTATTGGAAGCAGTTACTAATTCATGATGTACGGTATTCATTAAAAAAAAGTATTGCAATAATAATATTGTACCAAAATTTTAAATTAATTATACAATCAATATATATTATATTATTCTATAGATAATAATAACTTTTTAATCAAAATACAATCAAATAAAAGGTCTAAAATCCAAAATTTAATTCGTTAGGGAATATTAAGGACTTACAATATAATCATATGTTTGATTAGAACTAACAAATATTTACAATTTAAAATAATCAAATAGTACTAGTACAACTTAAACCTCATTTAATATCATCTTCAAAAGTGTCGTGGTATTTGTTTCAGACATCCAACTTAATCTTAAGTATTTTGTTAACTATCCTTGTATTTTATTTTATTTTTTAGTTAGAGTTGTGTACACTTCTTCTTTTTTTTATGTCTGGGCCAACTTTCACGCACCTTGACTAATTCCACTGGATAGAATAGCTTAGCTAGCATCCCGGGAGAATCTAGTCATTTAAGAACTTCGTTGCCACTAGTAAATTAGACCATCCCCCAAAAAAGAACTCGGAGCCTAAAGAGAAGAGAGTTTAATCTACAAGAAGCTGGCAGAGCTTTAGCCATTGGACCACATCCATTTATCCTAAACGGTAACCCTTTTCATATTCATTCTTCGAATGACGCTAGTGGAGACTAATTCCTTCCGACTACGGAAGATACTACTCCAGTCCTTCCAGTGGTTCCTTCCCTAAAAATGGAACGAACCAAGTTAACCTATACGAGAGTGAGGAATAAAAACCAACAATCAACTTACCGCTCTGTCACCTCCCACATCAACATGTACCAGGTAACTCTGGCCACCAAGGATAGGACGGATGGAAAGGATCACCTAGTGTTTTTGTCTTTGCTAGGATTTGAACCTGACACCCTTGGTGCTAGAGTTGTGTACACTTGGATTCTTACTTATTAGACTGTAAATTTTATAGTAATTGCTCGTCTTTATTGAAATGTCATTTCTATGATGATTATTAACGATGAGAATTGTTTTTGCTTTTCTTGAATATATTTTTTTATGTGATGTGTTAATATGGTATAATTGAGACGTTTCTTGAAAGTTGAAGTCACAATTCTCTACTATATGTAAAGAACATTATGTAGAAGATGTTGAACAAATAGTTGATCTTTTAGGCTTTTTGTCAATAATCTAGGCTCTTTTTAGCACTTTTTGGAGGTCTCCAGAATATCAATGTTGGAGAATACAACATTACGAACTTCAAAAAAGAAACTACAGATAAGTCGAAGTCGAACAAACTATGTTTACTGACTTACCATACCACACTTTCCAAGACTGTAAAGAATAACGATTGCACTCATATAGAACAATGCCCATGTGTATATTGGTAATTAGAGTTAAAAGCCTTATCTGGAAAAAGGGCAAATACAATCACACATTCAATCATATTCAGTTCAAAAGATTTGGTTGATCTTAAAAGGGGATCTTATATAATTTCGTGCATAAGGGCTACTTCTTTGTTTTGTCCAAACTCAACATTGCACTCTCTTTCCAGTAAATAACAACTTCAGCCAATTTCCCATCAAAACAATGCACTTAGGGCTTGTCTAGTAGGAAGGGAAAGGGATAACTAATCCTAGAATTAATTTCAGGATGAGTTTATCCAATGTTTGGTTGGGATTAAATCGCGGGATAACTTATCCCAGGATTGTAGTGTTATTTTTATCCCACATAGAGAATGGGATAACTAAACCCAGGATAACTTGTTCCTAACCAAACGAGCCCTTAGCTCATTTAAGATTCAACAGGCAAAAGTAAGGATAACAACCGCATATGATCATGCTCTCATCTCTACTCAAAACACCTAGATTGTGTAGTCAGACCACCAAACACAAAAATAAAGATTGAAACTGTCAAATCATCACTCAACTCCAACTTTAACCTTTTTAAATGTGAAACATTTTCCACTTCAGAGGGTGAATCTTAAACAACCATGTCTAGACAGAGGCAAATTCAATGAATTAGGAGACAAATATAAAATTACCTTGAATCCACCAGGGCTGGGACTCTCTAAGAATCCTTCATCAAAAGCCAGGGTTTGTTTAGCTACTTCAGAATCACCATTCCTTACAGCATCACTACTCAGCTTCACATCTTGTGTTATACATGTAGCTCTCTCAAAAAAATCAAGTGGAAATTCTGGTTTTGCACCTCCATAAGCCTTATTGTTGAGGATCCCAGGGCCAAGCTTCTTAACCTTATCACTGATAGCACTGACACCAGAGTCGACACCAGCTGGAACATGTGAGTATATCTGAAGGCTTCCATCTTCATGTAACACAAGACAGTGGATTTTGTCTTTTGACAAAGGCTTATGAGCAGCAACCCCTACAACAGGAGATGCTGAACCCACTGAATGTCGCAAGTTCTGTACGAGTACTTCATGTTCACCAAATGAGACAGCACATGCAGCATTTGAGTTCAAACTTGAGAAGCAACCAAGCAAGGCACTGCCACCAAATAAATCTCTCCACCGGTGCAATCCTGCTGGCCGAAGTTTACCATCTGTTCCATTCTCCAATATGGCAGAGGCCTCTATTAGGGAAGTTACATCTGGATTTACTCGGCCAACCAAGGTGGTCCCATCTTGAAAGGACAAAAAGAGTAACCGATGCATTAGCGAAAAATATAAGGAAGAACCTTTTGCATGTCTTTCTTTACCCTCAATTTGCAGGATTTCCTTCAATGGCTTGGCCCCAACATTCCCTTTTGTTGACGACAACTCCAACCTGTACAAGCTACCATGTTCTGAAAGGACAATCAGAAACACCCTACCCTGTGAAGCCATAATAAGTGCAGCATCCATAATCATGTCATCAGGCAAAGTGAAATAGTGCACAGGACTAATGTTGTCAAGGGATAAATCATATATTTTAACAAATTTGTTGGTGACCACCATTAGCTGAACTTGAGATCCAGGGACCCAGTCTACATGTTTAATATAAGCACCTTGTAGAGGTAGAGCGAGTTCAATGGCTAAACGATCACTCACTTCACCTCGATGATTTACCGTGAGAACCTGGCAATCTTCATAGCCAGCCACTGCAAGGTAATTTTCTACAAGAGGATTGAAAATGAGATTTACAATCTCAAAACGGACAACATTCCTAGAAAGAGGCTTCACATTGGTCTTGTCTGCAGTCACAGGAGCAACAGTAACTTGTCCAATAAGCTGTCCAACATCAAATATGGCTACCTTGTCACCTTCTCCAACAGCAAGCCGACCTCGTGTGCTAACACTGAGTAAAGATTTAACTAGAGAACCGCTAGTCAAGTGGGATTTAAGTTCTTTGGCATTTGAATAATCAGCCTTTATCTTCAAATCTAACGATCCACTTTTATATGCCTTCTTCAATTGCAAAAGGTCAACACTGTTACACAATACTTTCTCATCACCCAGGAAAATTTTCCTCTCCCTGGAAAGGCTAGAGTCTCTCCAGCGTGTAATAGAAGGCAAAAATGAAGAGCAAAGTCTCACCACACAACTTTCAAGATCAAGCTCATTTAATAAGATTGGCATCCCATCTTGAAGGTCCTTTGGAATAGACATCTTGATAGAGTTGTCTGCTTCCACCAAAACATCCTCATCGATATCAGAATCACTGTCAGGAAGTTGATCTCCATTTTCGGTGAAAGGCAGAAAAGACTGGAAGTTACTAGCACCACGACTGGCTGTAGTGTTGCTTCCAGCAAATTTTCGAGGTTTCAGACATTGACAACTGTTACCACGAACACCTCCTGCACCACAGTCACAGAAGAAGCGACTGGACCTAGAATAAACCACACGATGACCCCGGTGACAAACTTTTGCACAAACAGAGCAACAGCCTTTAGACACAGTCAGATCACATGTGTAGCAGAAGTACCAATGTTGTTCCATAAAATTGCTACCGCTAGATGTAAATGTACAAACTTTAGAAGCAAGGGCCCTTTCACTGTTATTATCTTCCTCATCATCTTTGTCCAGGCTACCATTCTCACCATCAGATGTTCCATCATCCTCATCTTCATCAACAGAAGTTGCATCACATTCAATTGATGTGGACCCACCTTGACTGGCAGAAAGGACTAAAGCATCAGTGTTCTTCCTGGAGCCAACAGATCTAGTAGATTCAGACCCCACTATAGAACTACTGTTAGAGATAGACTTCACAAACGATCGTTCAGTGGCACTCTTAGCAGAGCAGCAATCACTCATGACACTTGCCAGGAAACCTAAGAGATATTTCAGCCCTTGAAGCATATTCTCATCACCAGCCAGCTTCTCAGTCAGCAACATTGTCTGCCGCATAAGTTGCTTGATTAAATTTTCACCTCCAGAAAGCTGAACGAGAAAATTAAAATAACATTTGGCTACAGTGAAATCAAATAGCAGAAAAGCCTTATCAAGTGAAATCAGCATAGATTTCACCAAATGCTTATGTAGTTCCTGGGACAGGATTTCAGGAGGAGGAGACAGCAGGCATGTGATGAAATTCATTGTTGATTCTCTTAGAGAAACTGAAGCTCCTTTTGCACATGCAACTCCACTAGATTCAGTTCCTAAAAGCCTGGTTTCAAGCCACTTTGACAGGTAGACCATGTCCATATGAAGAAACTTCTTCTGCAACTTCTCTTTGACATGCGCATACAAATCTCCAGATAAAAGATCAACAAAAAAGTTGAGAACCCTGGTATTGACCTGCTCAGAGTTGCATCTGTCTAGAGCATCAACCAGAACCAACAAATCACCACGTTGTGAACCATAAAGATCTTTAATTTGTTTGGAGACGTCCTCGAGAGAGAGGAAATAACTCAAAACCTCAATTCTGGAAGGCTCTCTCTTTAAGCTATCAACAATATCAATTACCTTGACAACAAGAACTTCATAAATGTCGCTAGTATCAGCACCATCTCTCTCATTGACACACCTTAAAAACTCCTCCATGTGTTTTAATATGAATAAGCTACTATAGTCAACACCACCAGAGCCTGCAGTCAACCTTTGGTAAAGAGCATTACATTTTCCATGAAGGTCTTCAAATATTCTGTCACACTTGATCCTACAGACCAATTCAAGAATCTGTGAGATGACCTGTGACTCCAAGCAAGCAATTCCTCCAGCATCAATGACCTTCATTAGCCCATCTATACAATTCACAACTCCTGCAACATTAAGGATAGATGAAAGCAGAACCCCACTTGGAGGTTGAAGAAGACAGGGGAATCCATGCAACAAAGATTCCCATAAAACTTTGGAGTGACCTCCCAAAGATAACTTGTCAAGAGTTGTGTCCAGCTTTGACAAAGTTCCATAGAGAGGCTTATATTGGCACGGATCAGAACCCAGCTTCTCAAGCAATTCATCCTGTTTGCATTTGTCAAAACCAGTGTGCACAAATAACATTGCAGGTGAAAATCGGTTGGCCAAAAGCTGATCACTGTCAATCGTCACAATTAAAGCTCTCTGGTAAACTTCTAGGTATCTCTTCAGCAAAGATGACAATACTCTAATCAGCTGTTCAACTTGATTGGCACCAACTAAAGTAGAAATAACACCTTCAGTGAAGGCACAAAATCTACCATCTCTTGATGTCTGCACGGGTGAAATAGGAACAGCAGAAGCTAGTGACTTATTCAAGCAGTGTCCAGCGGTACCAGCAGTAAGCAATGACAGTGACAGAGATAACCAAGATCCAGCCCTTAAAAACTCCCATCCAAGTTCTCTCACATCTTCTGATACATGTAAATCATGTAAGCGATGAATCAACTCCAGCAACATAGCAGAAAAAGGTTTGTAGTTTATTTTCCCCATTTCACCCACAAGTGATTGGCTAAAGTAGACAAAATGCTCAGCATTTGAGAGTTCAGGAACTTCAGCACTAGTTAGCCAAAGATGCAGATGTTCCGATGTGGATTTCAAGACGGGTAGATCCCAACAAAGCACAAAAATATATCTCTCAATTATCAGGTCCTCCACTTTTTCCGGTTTTTTACCTTCCCAGAACCTCAGTATCCTGGAAAAAGAGGCACAGATCTCATCCCAGGACAAGCCTAGGCTTGCTATTGTTGGATCATCTCTACATGTAGATGGTGGAAGAGGTGCGATATCAATCAGATGACTTAGCAAGACACTGTAAAAAGGTGTTTCTTTAATAAAACCACCTACTACACCTTCAAACAAAATTGAGACCCAAGATGAAGCATGGCTGCCACTGACACGAGGCCTCAATCTTGAAGAAGCAGCTTCCCTCAGCTTGGTCCTGAACTCCAAAAGAAGGGATGACGGACAAACATGGGGATAAAACGCCATATGACGAAGCATTACTATCAACCGTGAAATTAATAGCGCCCAACATGACAACTGCGTACTATCAAAACCATTGGAGGGAACAGCAACGGCTTTAAGAGTAGAGGATACCACATTAGCCTGAACAGCCTTCTCATCTTCTGAAGATAGGTGAAAAGCCATTAGCAGTATCTCAATATGGAACAACGAGGGAAGTATCTCCAGAAACTCCTTCAGGTTAGGACACTTTGAACATATAGTTTTTGCCTTTTCACGCACAAAATCAGCAAATATATTGTAAATTTTGGTCCTCAAGTTGCTGCCAGCAGAATCTACCAGACACACAACAGCATGCGCAAGTAAACCAAGAGTTAGATCATTGTAAGCAAAAGCACCATTTTCAATAACCAGGATTTTCTCAACAAGTGATTCTCCAACTAAATCAGACAAAACATGACGCGACAGGAGGTTATGGAACAGATCAAGGCAAATGTCACCGAGATGCCTGTGACTAACTTTTATTTGTTCATTTAGAGCTATCCCATCATCCTGACCTCTTTCTTCAGCATCACACCATTCGGAGTTGAGTATAGAAAGCAAAATATCAATGTGGTAGCTTGTAAATTTCCTGCACCCATCTTCATATACAGGACCACACCATTCATGTGAAAAAATGCAATCATTCAAAAAGCTGAGCAATTCAGTTGCAGCCTGAATGGGCATATTGCTTATATTAGAACTAGGTGCAACAGCAGGTTGATCATATCCATCTACAGATCCTGCTGACCGACCACCCTCTGAAAAAAGGTCGCCAAAGAGGGCTTCATCTTCATGACAAATGGTGCTTTCGGACTCAGACGTAACAGATGTTTTGGTAACACTGGAACATGACCTCTCCAATTTAGGCTTCAATTTGACACCCTCAGAGTGAAGGAACAATAGCAGATGCATTAGATTATCCACCCACTGAACTGATGGTGGAAATATTATTCTCAAGAGTTCCTCCACCGAGTACTTCTTCAGCAGGTTGACCTTGGCTGAGTGAACCTGACATGAAAGAGGCTCCACAAGTTGGCTGGCACTTGCACCATCACCATCAAGGCCCTTGTACTCAAATAGCTGATATGTTCTATTCCTCACATCTAAAATTAGATTGAGAACATAAGAAACCACACGGGGGCAGTAGGCCAAAGGAGGCCTCAGGTTAGCAGCAGCACTCTTGCTGTACCTCCACAGATTAGGATCCAAATGATCAAAAATTGCAGCTGCAATGCATGCTTGAATGTTTTGAAACACATGAGTATTGCAGAAAATTGCCTGTACAAGCTGAATAAACTCTTCAAGCAACAGCATTACTTGACTTTCAAAGCCACTCTCAACTGCAGGATTTCCACTTACAAAATCAAAACCCAGCCTGAACAGGGTGGGCAATACCTCAGTGAATGAAGCAACAGATTGGAATAACTTGGGATCAAAGTGAGCATATGAGCTATTTTTAGTAAGTCTACCCAGTAACTTGAATACTTTCACACAAAATGAAAATTTCTTCCTCAAATTAGGAAAGGGAAACTTCTCATCAAATGGAACTGGAAGCCTTAAAAGGCTTTTGCAAACAGTAACAAGACGATGAACACACTCCAAATGTACAAGTGCCCAATGCTGAGACAAATCGATCAATTTATTACGATCATAAGGAACAGACTGCCCAATAGTGGCTGTATCCACATTATCAGGGTGCATCCATCCAGAAGCCAATGTCATTAGAAGGCTATCAGCAGTTTTCTCTTCCTTTGAACATCTTCCCCCTATAGAATCAAACAAACAAAAAACTGTTACATAAACATTATATACCAGATGATTTCAACATATGACGCAATTTCAAATGGTCAAGAGTACCTTGAAGCATGCATCTTTTATCGTCCTGCCATTTACTAACATTATCTTCAGTTACAGCTATTGGCAACATATCCATGCTAACATTAGAGGAGCATGCCTGTGACAGATCAAGCTCTTTGTCTGTTTCATCAACTAATGCTATTTCTAATAGCTGCAGGATATAACTCTGAAAGTAGAGAGAACATGATCATTAAATATAGCACAAATATGGTGCATAAACAACACCCTAGCAAAACTTAAGAACAAGACAGTATACTTAATTCAATACCTGAAGCATTGAATCATCACTGTTGCAAATCCATTTTTCCAGACAACACAAGGCAAACTCTACAGAAAGCTGAATAGCCGCCACAATTACAGGTTCAACTCGCTCAACTGTGATAATATCAAATAAGCCGCGCGCAATAAAACTTCTACTAATTATATTAAATTAATAAACCTGCAACTTACGGATAAAGTGTTAACAGTACCTGATAAAGATCGAGTGGAGTTGATAAGCGCAAGTGCGAGGGAAGCTACTGCTTGAATCTGTGACTGATCCCAAAGTTGAAGCCCTAACTTGTTGGCATCATCGGCGGTGGGTTCTACTGATTGCTGGAGAATTGAACATAGTTTCTGGAACCCTAGATTGAGTGATGAATCAGCGCGAAGTCTTATAGAGAGATCATCACCTGATGAGAGAACATCGACGAGCTTGGCGATCTCAGCCATAACTCTTTTTTATCACGAGAAATCTATCAGTGCATTACAGTATGATCGATCGGAGAGCAGAGAGCTCTCGCGATTACAGATGAAATAGATAGGGTTTGAAGTATGCAGAGAAAGTGGAGTTTGAGATTGAAATGTGAACTTACTGGGAAAGATTTAAGATTGAAGTGTTGAAGTTTTACAACTTGCTGGGCATTTTCTTGGGGGTAAAATGAAGAAAGTATTGTACGTGTAAAATTAGTACTAATGAAGTAGGGAAAATTACTTGTAAAGTCGGTTTAAAGCAAGAAATGAAAGATACGAGTAATAGAAAAATGTGACTCTAGAGTAGTCTCCAAGTCATTCTTTGGAAATTTTTTGTCATTTTTTGGAGAGTGTGCTGCCAAGGTGCGGTATATTGTCAAATAATTCAAAATTAATAAGATTTTATTTTCTTTTTATGAAAACCACTTGTTCGAAGTTATCTCAAAAGAGAATCAAAAAGTATAAAAGAAAAAAGTTTGACAAAATTAAAGATGCTTTTATTAAAGAGAAACTTCTACCATGTCTGTTATTAATCTTTATGCTATAACTCTTTCATTGTAATTTACAAATTCTTAATCCTCAATATATGGAGACACAATCATTTGTGGACATAATGGTTCTTGATCCATTTAATCTAGACAACTCTTACCGTGTTTTGAGTTTTTAAAAAAATAGAACGATCTAAATTTTAAATTTCAATTGAAGTTTGATCATTAGATTTTAAAATTTTATCTTTAAATATTTGTTTGATTTTAAAATTTGATCAAATCCTGATATTTGACCACAAATATATTTGGAAAAAAAATGAGAAACTAATATTTGACCATATAATTTGTCATTACTTGACAAATATATTTGACAGTTTTTCACAAAATACTTTCATTATAAAATGATAATACAAACTTGTGAGTATTTTCTCTAATTTTTAGAATTTATGGGTATAAATTCAAAAAAAATTAAGTCAAATATTTCTTGCAAAAAATTATGATCGCATGGTAAAACTTCACTAAAAAATGACTTGTCAAATATATTTGGAAATTTATAGTCAAATGCTAACTTAGATATTTTCAAATTTTCATAAACTGACTCATATCAGGTATAGACTTTCACTCATAAAACTATAATTTCCAAGTATAATGTAACTCCAAACACAATTTTGAAAACTCAATTTTTAAAGTTTCAACATCAAAAAATCATGATTAAATGAGAAATAATCGTCTAACCTATGTTAGGTGTTTCTTTCCTAGGAAATGGGAAATTTACCGTGAAATCAATTACTGTATAATCGTCAATTAGTAATGGCCATGGACTGAAGAACATAATTAAGAGCAAACAAAGGGATCGTTTGGTAGAGTGTATTATTAAAAATAATGCATGATTAATTATATGTATTAATAGTCTCTTGTTTGGTGCATTTTTTCATGTTATGTATAACTAATGCTTGCATTAATTATACACTCTATTGTGTATTGATGAGTGTATTACAAATACTATGGATTTCTAGATATTAATAATGCCAAAGATTTAATACATGCATTAATATGGTTAAAGACCTAATTACCCCTCAAAAGTACTTTTATATCTTTTTCACCATAATTGTGAAGGATACTTTTGTAAATAAGTATTTTTATACAATGCATATTATTTTGAATACACCAAACTAAACAATGCATAAGAAATAATCTATGCATAACTAATACATGCATTACTAATACACTCTATTGAGTTTATTTTTATACACTCTACCAAACGATCACTTTTCATGTGTTAGCTCAACATACTTAGCTTAATTTCTATTTTAATTATGACATACATTATATTATCGTGAGTATTATAGTCATTAAAAGATTTCAGTTTTACTTTTACTTATCATTTTTAACAAATCAAGAAAGGACAATCTTTTTTATTATACTATCAATTAATAAACATTGAGTTAATATCTTTGAAAAATGTACTCCCTCTGTTCCATATTAGATGGACATCTTATTAAAGAATTTATCCCACATTACTTGATCACTTACTAAATCACGATATAATTAATTAAATTTCCCCATTCTACTCTTACAATTAATATGACATTTGGAAGTTTAAACAATACTTGAAGACCCAAGATTTTTGTTTGTCCAAGAGGATTAATACGAACAAAGCGCAAAATAGTAAAGTTGATTAATCTATTAATGATTTCTTAATTACTGTGTAAAATAGAAAAATGCCCATCTAATATGGGACCAAAGGAATAATGAGTAAATATGTTCGGGACCTCTCAATTAGTAAGGATAAAATGATAAACTCATTATATCGATTATTATTTTCTTAATAAATGTGCAAAGTCAAAATATGACAAGTAAATTCGAACAAAGTGAGTTTAACTTTTTAGAGTAAATTTGATTGTATGTTTCATATAAATTAATCAAATTTTTAAAAATAGGTATATATTATATCTCATGTGTTTTAAGGAAAAATAAATTCACACAATCAAATATGTTAAGCAAAAATATATAACCAAACACAAATCAAACTTTAATAATTTAAAATAAAGTGATTTTTTTTACAACACGTGTAAATATAATTAATTAATTTTTTAAATTCAAGTATTACTCGCAAATTAAAGTCACAATTAAGTACACACTTTCAGTGAAAGGAATTGTCCGGTAAAATGAAAGCCAATTTCATTTATTTTAACTTCGAAAAAGGCTCAAAAATGTCCCTAACCTATTAGAAATGGTTCAAAAATGTCTTCCTTTCACCTATTGGTTTAAAAATTTCCTTAACGTTTTTTTGGGCTCAAAAATGCCTTTTAATTAATAGAAATCTGATGTGAAATTTAACTGAACAAGTGGCCAAATTTCATTGGTCCATCTAATTTTTTTTATCAAATAAAATAAACCCCCCACCCAGCCCAAACCCGTTTCACTGTCAATTTAATTTTTTTTCTCTGTTTTTCATCCTCTTCTTTCTTTCTTTAAGAAAGAAAACTTCCAATCCAAAACTCAGTGTGTTTGTAAAATCTTGTTATTTAAAAAATCAAACATACGGATTAAAAAAGATGAAAACAAGCAATTAAAATATTTTTCTACGATGATATAAGCCCAAATGTATGAAGTTTGAACTAATCCTAATTTTATAAAACAATCTATCTTTAATCCTTTTTCAAAAGTGATTCAACAGAGATGATGAGCAAACAAAAGTTTAAATCTCTATGTGAAAGGAATAAGCAAATAACGGGAGAAATAAAATTAAAGATACGAAAATTGGGATAGATTTATCAAAAGTGGCTTTGAGTGTAAGATTTATAAAAAGAAAATTATGTGGGCCACTTATTTTAAACTCCTTAAAAAATTTAAAAATAATTGTTAAATTCCACATCAGATTTCTGTTAACTAAAAGGTATTTTTGAGCCTAAAGAAAATGTTAAGGATATTTTTAAACCAATAAATAAAAGGAGGGCATTTTTAAACCATTTTTAATAGATTAAGGACATTTTTGGCCTTTCCCTTTTAACTTCCCTCCAATTTCTTTTATCTTTTCAAATTCTCTTCTCCGCCCGCCTTCTACACACCATTTCGCCTTCATGAAAAAATAAATAAATCACAAGCATCCAAATCTCTTCACTTCCATCATCGTCCACTGTTCCATTCAGCGCCACCGTTGACGGCCGCCGCCTCCACCGCCAGGGTTAAACCTAACTCGTGTCTTTGATTTTTTCCGGCTACCACGGCAATTCTGGTTTGAGGCATGTAGGGTTCACATGAATCTGAAAGCACTGAGCATCTTTTGGGTCAGTAACCGGTGTTTCTTCTGGAATTTTTATTTGCTCTGTGTTTATATATGTAGTGGTTGCTTAATTTCAGTTTGATGTCCCAATTTATTGCTCGTTAGGCTTATTTTTAATGCTTTAAGTGAGCTAATTTCTAATAAATTTCCCCTCTGTTTATTCCTATTTCTTTTTGCTATACATCATGGCACGAGAACATACAATCATATCTGCTAAGGCTCAGAAGAAAATTCTCTAGGGATGTTAGATTTTCCGGTGAGACCCGAATAGCTTTCCTGCCGGTTTGGATTGGAAGCTCTGGCTCTTATCTTCCCAATTGATATTTCTACTCTAAATCACTTATGTGCTCCACCTCAATAGTGTAAATTGTATTTCTACTTCAGAAATAATTGAATCTTAACTGAAGTTTGGTTTCTTGTTGATATTGAATTCATTGCATCTCAAAGAATTGAATAAAGGTGTTAATTATGATTTACACTTCAAGTCTCTGTGAGGGGCCATTTGTCTTAGCAAGCTAGAGTTCTATTTCATGGTGGATTTTTTTTCTTCTGATTGCTACAAATAGAGAAATTGATGTTTTGATGGATAAAAAAGGTTTGTGATTATTACATTTTTCTCAAATATCTGTGGAATTGTGGGAAGTCTAGTTTCTGGAAAACTCTAGCTACGGGTATATGATGACATTGCTTTTTAACTATAAGTTATAGAAGATATTCTAATGTTGTTGTTGGCCAAAGAGTAATAATTCTTTTCTTGATTATTTGTTGGGAAGAAAGATGGGAAGGGAAGAAAAATGAGGGGAAGAAGTTGGTGATGGTTAGTGTAAGTTTTAATCAAATGATTCACTTCATCCAGGCTTACATAATGATGTTGCATTAACATCAGTGGAGAAATTTGTTCGGAACCTAACACACATGCTTACTTCTCAGCAATATATCTTACTGCTTTATTATTTGTTGTATATACTTGTGGCTTAGCCTGGCACACAATTTTTCGATTCCTCGTTCTTCACATTGTTTTATTCATCAGATCACACTGTAGTTAGTAAGGTATTCATGACCGAGTAAGATATTAGTTCACGTCCATGTCTTGGTAAAGTTCAGGAAATCAATGGAATATGGGATTATGGGTAATGAGATAGTTTTTCCTTATTAACACAAACACATTAGATTAAATTAACCCTAAAGTGAAAAGCAATTCAACTGCTACAATGAATTCAAATAGTGAAATACAATCAGTCAGTTTTGCATAATTTTAAGAATGTGTGAATTATGATGATAAACGAGCATAATTTTCCATAAAGTCATGAGTTTCATGGTTTTGGTTTATTAATATTGCTTCATCAGTACAGATGAATAAAAGTGATGATTTCGGGTTTTGGATTACTCTTCACTCTAAATGCTTGTGCTTTTTCCTGTCAAGATGGATTTTATTTTCATAGCTGATAATAATTTCTTAACTAAGGGAGCTTGACCATCATACTTATTAGTCATCACCTTGTCAAACATTCTCTTACAACATACTGATAGTTCATCTTTTGCTTTAATGGAGAGCCAGTAATAGGACTTCTTTAGTTTCTCAAACTTCCAATAACTATGTAAATAATGAAAAGGCGATCTAATAGTTCCCAAGGTAAAAAAGAAGCTATTTTTGATCAATATTGTTGTTATTGATGTTAACTGGAACATGTGCTGCTTTTCCTTGTAGGAAATTACCATTCAAAAAATGGATAGGTTCTTTCTGGATAATTGTTTTGTTTAGGGTTAGGGTATAAGATTTATAAAATAAAATTAGTTTCAGTACTATTAGTATTAGCATACTAGTAACAACTCTCAGATTTGTCCACCAAGCTACATTTATTGCAAGTATAAAGTTTCCAGTACTTGTTCATCCAAGAATTAGTTCAATTCAGCTCTTCTGTTGAGCAGAAGTTCAGAAACTATATTCAGGTATTTGGTTCCTGACATATGTAATACCAGCCAGGTCTACCATTTTTCTTTATCACTAAAGGTTAAATATGTACTAGCAATAGCCATTATCTTCTATATACACAGTCACCGATAAGTTTAGCTTTTATTGAAGTAGCTTACATATCATACAATCACTTGATTTCCTATCTAATATGTCTAACAAAACATAACGAAACAAGATGAAACAGAGGATAAAAATTACAAAGGTAAACAGAAATCAAGAAACAAAGAAGGTAGTTAAACAGAGTGGAGTAGGTTTATTGGAGAAGTACAGAGGCATAAGGAAAAAGAAGTTGCCAAGCTATATGGCAGGTGTTTGTGTAACTGTATTTTTGACTAAGGAGAGGGTTTTTTATTTTGCAGAGATGAAGAAGTGGAAGCTGGAGGAACACCAGGAAAACCAGGTATGATCGGTGGGAAGAGTGGAGGGAGAGGTGGGAAGAGTGAAGGGGGCGGTGGTGGGGGAGATGGAGTTAAACCAGGTATGAGTGGTGGGATAAACGGAGGGAATAATGAAGGTGGAGAACGTGGAGGTGAAGGGATTATTGAAGGTGGAGGAGAAGGGAATAAGGGAGGAAATATGGAAGGAGGAGGAGAGGGGATGATAGGAGGAATAATGGAAGGTGGAGGTAGAAATGGGTTTGGAGGAAGGATTGAAGGTGGTGGAAGAAGTGGATTCGGAGGCAAGGGAAGTCCTCCTATTGGATTGAAAAAATTTGGCTTAGCTGCAGCTTCTGATTGAGAGTAGTATTTGCTAGAGTCTTTAGGCACTGGTGATATTGGAAGTCCTGGAAGATCTGGCAAAGGAGGGAGCAATGGTAAAGGAGGTAGCCTAGGAAGAGGTGGAAGTAAAGTACCCGGCGCTGGTGGATCTTGAATTGGTGGGTAAAATGTAGGATCATTGGGATTTGAAATAGCAGACTTTTGAGGATCTGTTAGTTTCTTTTTTGAATTTTGGATGCTTGGCTTTTGGCTACAGAGATCTGGCTGGTTGAGAGGTTTGAAAGTGAAGAAACCAGCAGAGAAGATGTGAGTCCCTTGTTTTCTCGATTTGAGATGAAGAGAAGATGAAGTTGCTGTCGACGCCACAGCACAATATGGCTCGCTGCTCTTAATCAGCTTCACAGAACATCCCTTGATTTTCTTGACATGTTTGCTTACAGAAATAGGAAGGTCTACACTGAATTTCCCATGCTCATTGGTTTTCACCTCCTTGTAAAAACTTGATCTTCTGACTGAGTCTGCACATTCTACTGCCACAGTAGCACCTAAACACACAGATTTAAATGCACATTAATGAACTGAAAGCTCAACGGAAACCCAAGAAAGATGATATAGTTAAAGATTTTGACAAGAATGATGAACCTGAAATGAAGTGACTGGCCCCTGAGAATTGCTGCTGGAAGCAGGTATCACAGAAAACAGTTCCCTCAACAACTGCTGTTGAGTGATGCCTATGCCTAGTACTCTTTGCCTGTGAAGTCGAAAGGTTATGGAATGTGAAACCAAGAAAGAGGACTACAATCCAAACCCAAGATATTCTGATATTCATCATGTTTTAGACTCCTGTTAAGTTCAGTTTTCTAGATCAGAAACTACCATATGAATTCTCAGTTTGTAAAATAGAAAAGAATTTCAGTCATTTGCTTGGCTTTCTATGGTTAGAAAGTCTAAAGTATATTCTGGAATTCTTCTAGTTTTGTGGGAAGCTGAGACATGATATTCAGAACTCTGGCACATTAATTTATAAGGAGAGTGGCCGCAAGCCCTCTTTATGTCATTCATGCAGAGACCAGTGAACTGCTAGCTGCAACAGTAACTTCACTCATTTCTTTACTACGGCCAGACAGGGACAAGAAAACGAGAAAGTTTTTGGGACAGATAAGCAGAAACAGTATTAATTATAAAGGTATAATGCTTACTTGCTTGTCTGTATCTTTTCTCTTTTCAACATTGTGGGTTTTGTTTATTAGTTGGTAAGGAATGAAAAATACCATGGACAGACAGTTGGGGTCCCAGTTGATTCACGAGACCTCTATAGCAGCCACAAAAAAATTGATCCCTTGTGAACTTGCAAAAAAATAGGAACAAGAGGGAGGTCATGCATGTGTATGATAATGTACCAAGTTTTTGCTTATCCACACTTTTAGGTTGGTCATGCCTATTTTGATTTTTACAGTTAGGAAATTATCTCTGCTTTTTAACTGTCAATGGAATTTCAAGAAATCTCATTCTTCAGTCATGAATCTTTTATTATCCTCCATCTTCATATGATTAACATTTGTTCCTCACTTACATGCTGACATGACTTTAAAATGTGCTTTACAACTAAACAATCTTCGCTCGTTTATGCTTTCTATTTTGAAGGTAGAAAAACTGTTTTCTATAGATTTTCGACGTTTCAAAGTAATTTTCAATAATTTTGATGACAGTGACATATTATTCTGTTTATGATATACTTGGAGCTGAAAATGATGTATTTGTCCCACGTGATCTTTCTCTCTCTTCACGGATTGTTAGAAGAAAATTGGGGTCGTCAATCATTTTGTCAGAATGGGTATTGGGTTATACTATTTGTCCCTATTTGGTTTCTGGCCAGAAGCCGTATTTAGGAAGGAAAAAAAATAGACGCCTCTAATCCTATCAAATCAATTCCAATTTGGAATTTGCACCAGGTAATACGAATCATCACTAGTTTTTTAAATCCTAATCTTCTCGGATTAAGTTTATAAGTTATACAAGAGTCCTAGTAAACTATTACTTGCATTTATTTTTTCTGATGATGATTTCTATGAGCTCACATTTCACTCCATGCATATTCCAAGCTCTCAATTAGCGTACAACTAGTTATTATTTATATTAGTAGATAATAATGACCCAGCAGCATTCAACGTGCATGGTCAAATTGAGACAACCCAAACAACATATTGTTAAGGGTGTCCTTTGGTGTAATATGTCTTGGTGGATTAAGTATTTACATCAAATTAATAAAAAAATATCTTTTATTGATAAATTTGTCATTTAATCATGGGTTGAGCTAGGATATCTCAAATGATTCATCGATCCTCTTTTAGTTAAAAACTTATATTGTATATATACAGTCTTTTTTTTTTTTTTTTTTTTAATTAAAGGATGGGCAAGCCTTTTTTATTGAACAGACCATATTACATGAAAACCAGGCCCAAAGAGGAACCCGATCCAACACCTAATTGGTCTACTTTAGGAAACAAAAACAGAAACAAAATAGAATTGTATATATACAGTTAAAATTATGTTTTATGTATATTTATATATGGTAAATGTTGAATCTTTTTGGTTTCTTTATAGGTTTATTTCTTTATATTTTGAATCATAATTAAATTTCTTTGTTTCGTGTAATTATGCACCATGTGTGAGTAAGTATTTAGCTAGGCATTTGACTATAGATTTTGAAAATTTATCTTGAAATATTTGTTTTTATTTTTTTTGACAACACTTCAAATATCTGTTTGACCATTAAATTTAGGAAAAACTACCTAGTTAGACATACTTTAGTAGAGTCCGGAGCCTAAAGGGCAAAAAAAATTGTCCCCTTTTGGTTAATTTTTTTTTTGATGTGCCGTTTTAGTTTTTTTAAAGAAAAAGCAGCGATTTTTAATTAAAAAAAATAAAATAAAAAAATTTAGACGAAATCGCTGCTATTTCGTCTTTTTGTCAGAGGAAAATCGCTGCTGGCGCAGCGATTTTGTCCTTTTGGCTAGAATAAAAAGTGATGTGCCCTTTTGGAATTTTTGACAATTTTTTTTGCCCTTTAGGCTCCGGACTCTACTTTAGTACCATATATACTTAATTTACCTCTAGTTTAAAAAAATTACGCACAATACCACATTTATTTTTTATACCATATAGTTAAAAATATTTAATTAGATACACAAATCTCTTATATATGATATTAAATAATTATCTTAAAATTTAAACTCATTAATTAATGGTAAATTATCAATTCAAAAAGTTTTTCTCTCACTTCGATTTGTTGCTCCCTCCCCAAATCCCATTACCTTCCGTATCTCTCACCCCCAGCCCACCCCCACGATCTTCAAACACTTTCACCATCTCCCTTTCTTTCTTAATCCTCTCAATTCCATGTTCCTAATTCAAAACTAAATCTTGATAATCATAAGTATACAAAGATGTAAATTACTTTTTTTTCATTATTCTAATGTATCTTGGTTTTACATCTTATTTATGTATTTGAAATAGAGTGTAAATTTCTCTAAAGTTCTATTGTATAAACTTTTACAAATTAGGCTACGAGATACATGCTCGAGATACATGTATCATTAGTGGCGAGATACATGTATTTAACAGTTTTTAAAACTGAGATACATATTGATACATGTATCTGAGATAGAATTCATATTTCTCTGAAGTTAGATTGTATAAACTTTTAAAAATTAGGCTACGAGATACATGCTCGAGATACATATAGCATTACAAAGGGCAATAGAGAACCTTTCTGGTTGATGCATATGATAAGGATTTTGGTCGTTCAACCGAGATCAATATCAAAGGAGAAAACTACATGATTCTCTATACTAATTTCATTCTATTCAATTCCGTTATCATAATTAGACTATTTTAAATTGCACCTCAACCTGCCGATGTATTCCTCTTTATATGTGTTTTAAAAAGTTGGCGTAGGATTCAGGCGGATACAAAGGAAGGAACCGATGAAGATGATGAAGAGTACAATAACAAAATTATTTGGGTTAATGATTTCGTTATTTTAGGAAAACTTGTTAGAGTTAATACTCAAGATCCTGTAAATCTCTTGGGTTGTTAATTAGTCAACAATCAATCCTTTAATAAAGGAAATAAGTTATACCCCTTTAATTCAAATTGATAAATTTATCTTAGCTTTAAAAACTGTTGGATACTTGTATCTCTGCCCTTAATGATACATGTATCTTGAGGTCAAAATATGGTATAAAAAGTAATATTACAAACTATTGGGAATTATAATAATTAGGATCTAAATTAGTGGGATTTATGTAAGACGCCCTTAAATTTATCTTCATATATTTTCAACCAGTTTTTGGGTTATTGGACCTTCCACTTACAAAACTTCAAATGTTTTTTTCAAGTGAAATGCATGTTCAAACGCAAGTTTAAATTGTAAAAACCACAAATTCAACAACTCAGATTTTCAAGTTTCAACCATAAAATTCATGACCACGGGAACTTAATGTTTGCAGTTTGATTGATTCGGTGTTTACTTATGAACATCAAAGTTCTTACGACGTAGCCTTAGAAACTGTACAAGAAAACTAAACTGAAAGCACATATTGGTTAAACAAATCACGCTGAGGAAGTTTAACTTGACCTTCCATTAATAGCAGAAAATTCCCTTTCTTTTCATTTCTCCGTATTGCGGAACTGGAACTCGCCTACAAATGTTAGTATATTTAGGACACAGCTAATGATTGCCTTTTTATTTTTTGTTTTTTTTAAGTTTAATCGTTTCAAAATCAACTTCAAACTTACTAGCTTGAGGTTCAAAATAATTAAGATGCTTATATATGTTTCTGTACATGGAATTAGTGATCAAGAATGTTATTCGATAACTTCTCAATATAGCTCAATGGTGAGGTACGCCACCTGCCAATTTCTAATGATAAATAGAAAGGATAAAAGGACTAAGAGGCGGTAAAAGTATAAAAGCCAACTTCTAATGATAAGTAGAAAGAATGAAAAGACTAAGCGAAGGTAAAGATATAAAAGCAAAAATTACCTGACATACAAATGTTAAATGGTAGGCCTTTACAAATAATCATTGAAGTGGTGTTCAATCTCGCTTGACTCGAGAATAATCATTAAAGGATGTTCAACTTTAAATATATATTTTCTTTAAATGTAGAATTTGACATAGATATACGATATAATTTTCCGACGAAGGGTGTCCAATTGAACACCCTGGGTAGCTCTAGCTACGCCCCTGTTTGGCGGGTTCCCCTATTCTTTGATGATGATGGAACTGTCATCAAATTCAGTGGCCGAATCAGGATTTTCGGCTTGTGGATGTTCACTTCTTTTAATATAAAATATAAGTGCACAATTATTTAAACGCAATATTTAAAATAGTATTGAGAAAAAAAAAAAATACTACCATAAAAATAAAAATAAATTTTCAGTTTTTGAAGATTTTTTTTTTTAGCTTGAAGGTTTTTTTAACCAGATAGCCAAAATTTCTCAAGAAAAGTAATTGGACTTGATTTTTTAATTTTGTCATCTCACGAGAAATTCATAAAACGTAAAAGATATTAAGACTAAAAGTTAAGTTTACAAAGAAAGTAAAAAGAGAAAAACATGTGAATTTATATTGAACGAGAAAGAAGATAATAGAAAATAAAAAATGGGTAAATAGTTATTATTAGCGAGAATTGAACCTTGACCTCCCTGAACACAAGCACCCGTTAGGAGATTTGTTCACTAAGTGCTGAAAAACTCGTTGTCCATTAAAACTTGAGTTCGTATAAGCTTATAGAAAAGGTTCATTAAATTGACTCAATTAATTAAAATAAAAACTAAAACTGAAACCCATTAATATAAAACCCGACCCAACTACCATTTTCTGACCCACACACTTACCCATTCCCTTTTGTTTTGTATGCAACTATGGCGTTACAGAAGTTTTGTCCCAAAAGTATTGCTGGGTTGGGTTTTATATATGGGTTTGGGTTTTGGTTTTGATTTTAATGAATTGTGCCAATTTAATTTGGTGACTTGGATAGAGGCCACGTCGCATAACTGGTTTTGGGAATTTGGATACAGTTTCTGTAAATAAATAAAAAAATGCATGAATGATTTTTTTTTAATAATGCCTAATTTTTAATGGATGATATAAATAAGTTATTTTTTTTATTATTATAAGTTATAATTAAGTGACTTTCTGAGATTAAATTGTTATTACGGACTACAGAGGTTCCCTATATACGAGAGGTAGATGGGAAGTTACAGTAAGCCCTTTCAGTGAAATCGTTAGATATTTAGGGCTCATTTATTTGCGCTTAATGAATATCTTAATTTTAATTATTCAAATCTCAGTCATTAAGTTTATTTGTTTTCAAAATCCGAATGTTAATCATTCTTGTTTTTCTTATTTTATACTCCCTCCGTCCCTATTTAGTTGTCCACTTTAGAAATGACACACAGATTAAGACAACAATAATTAGCATAGTGAAGTTACAATTTTACCCTTATAATACAATTTACAATTCCAAAATAAATTCACTCAAGATAACTAATCAATGCTAGGAAGTTCATAAGTTTATTTACTTTATTTATGACAACTTTATTTAAATAAGGGTATATTAGGAAAAAAATTGTTGTCCTTTCTTGATTTGTCAAAATGGACAACTAAATAGGGACGGAGGGAGTACCAATTAGTGGGGTGAATGACTATGATTTATGACAAAGTCTTAATATCATTAATATGTCTATTTAAGAATTTCACTGCTACTCCATCTACTTTCAGCAACAACCCACAACCACCATTTCATCCACAATTACCACCAAAAACAATCACCAACACCTACCTTTTTACAATCATCATCCTCAGTCCAACCATAATCATTGCTATCGTCAATCTCCAAAATCAATTGTCTTCATCATTGATCATCACCAATCATTATTACATTCACTAATTATAATCAATAATTATCATTCATAGTAATATTATATATTACCAACTGTCATCATTAGTCAATATTATCCCAAATTCACATATAATCACCATCGTTAGTCATCTACACCATTAATTTATATTAAAAATTCAAAATATTTTATTAATATAATATTAGACCAGTTTAATATTTTATTTGGAAATATTTATTATTTTTTAAATAAAAATAAAACACGTTTAAATATTAAGAAGAAAAAAGTCCTAACTATTGAGTATAC
The DNA here is from genome assembly GCF_900185275.1 of Solanum verrucosum. NCBI lineage: Eukaryota > Viridiplantae > Streptophyta > Magnoliopsida > Solanales > Solanaceae > Solanum > Solanum verrucosum. Next base: position 1,037,582 of record NW_026020569.1, read on the forward strand.
CTCTAAATCTTTAACACAGAGAATGATAAACTTTCAATTTTGGGATATATTAAAGATGTTTTTTTATGGAAAGAATTTAAGGATGCAATTTAAGTTTGATCATTAATGTATTAGTTCAAGAATGTATAAACTATCAAAATAGTATATAATTTTTAAATACTTCTAATTTTTTAATTTTTATATTTATAACACTTTTTACCTAATCTTTTCTCTTTTTATATATTCTCTTAGGACTTGAGTAAAAGTTAGTGACAAATAAATGAATTCATGAAAGGAATGATAAATTATTATCCCAACCATCAACTAAACAGAGAATAATTGAGTGCATAAAGTGTCGGCAATTGCCGTAGAAGTTTAATACTAATGAATAATGATAATGAAAATGACCTCATCTTTACTTTAAATGTCGTTTACCTTCAACAAAGTACTGCTAACAGTAGTTTAATCTCAATTTTAAACCAACTTTTATTCTCTTTAAAATATTAGTGAACGATTAAACAATACAATAAAGTCATATCACAAATATTATAATATTTGATTTCTGCTAGTAAACCAGCATTACTCTATTTGTCTTTAAGTATAGTCTAGATTGGTGTACTATTAAATAATTACTCCGCCCATTTTATTTTTAGTGTCATATTTTTATTCAGTATAGAATTTTATAAAACAAAAATAATTTTTTTTAATCATGTAGTTTCAATTAAAGATACTCTCTCCATTTATATTAAACAATTATTATAAATCTATTCCTTTCTTTACATATTTCTTATGAAAAAAAAGTATGATATATCCCTCAATTTTGTCATAGAGTTGATATATCCTCATAATGAAAGTGACTCACATATATCCCTACTGTTATACAAATGACTCACATATACCCTTTTCTTCTAATGGACGTGAAAAAATTAGTTTAAATTTAAAATTTTAATTATTGACTAATTTAAATTTATTATTTTGATGGTCAAATTTATTTATATTTCACTAATTTTCTTGTAAAATTTATTATAGATGACCCAATTTTTTTTTTCAAATACAAAAACTAAATAACAATATAGTCGAAAAAAATAGTTAAAAATTATAATATAGCCACAAAAATTAGTTTTAAATTTTTTTCTTTACACTAAGGAATGAAAGAAAAAAAATAAGAATAAGAAACTCAAATAATGATAATCAAAGGCGTCAAAAAATAATTTATCTATAAAAAAAATTAAAATATACCTTGAACTTTGTGAGAAGGATCATATATACCCATGCAAGAATTTTTTTAAAATTATAAGTCAAAAATATAAATTTTAATTTTTTTTCCACTTCCGTTAAATAAAGGGTATATATAAGCTCATTTTATAACGGTAGGGATATATGTGAGCTGTTTATATAACAGTAAAAATATATATGAGCGACTTTCATAACGAGGGCATATCAGCTCCAAATGACAAAAATTGAGGGTATATCATGCCCTTAGATGGATAATTTCATTTATTTACCCTTTATCCACTCTTTTGACTCTTTTAAAAAATAAGAGCTTATAAATTTGTTTAGACTTTTGAAAAATATAGCGATAAATTAATTTTATTTTGATTTAGTCAATGACCAGAAAATTTGGCCAGAAATTTAAAAAATCTATAATATCATTTTTATTTTAAAATAAACTGATTTTTTTTTCCATTTTTAATTAAAATGTATTAAAGTTAAAAAGGTAAAATAACAGTGTGAAATATGTTATTTTACCATTCTGGCCATATTTTCTGGCCAAAAGAATTTTTTCTTTAGAATAAATATTTATAGTAGGGTGGACAACTACTATGGTACCAAAAAATATATAGAATGGTAGAATGTACTAAATATTGCGAGATCCACTCAATGAGATTTCACTGAATATATTATGGTTATTATTAAATATCTTTTATATCTTGTGTTGATAAACATGTAATATGAAAAAATTAAATTAAAAGATTATAAAAAAGGAAATGTATTTTTCTTAAAAATAAATTTAAAACAAAAACAATACAAACAAATTAAATCGAAAAATATATATTTTATTACAGTGACATTATTATCGAGTACTACTACTATTTTGGCATTGATTATGCTTTATTTAGTGGCATATTGATTTTGGGGCAACTTTCATTGGCGAAAAAAAAGGGAAGAAAAGCAAGAACATCGTTCAGTGTATAGATAGAAACAATAAAAAAAATAAAAATCCTTTGACCTCTGAAATCTGAAATCTAGGATTATGTCTTCCAAAGAATAGAATCATCCATCTATTTTTATCTTTCTCTCTCTATTATCCCCGCAATCTCCGCTATTTTCAGGTACTTTTCTTGATTTTTTATCAGACTTGGAATACACTCTCTTTTATCTATCTTCCACTGATTGGAGCTTTAATCGATTGTAAATTCTTATGAACTGAAATGGGTATCATCTGAATCGGTTGATGCAGAGATTTTCACAGTAAAGTTCATATTTTTTTTGGGATCGGAAATGCAATTTCTTGATTTTTTTTTAAACTAGAATTCTTGATCACTGTGATGTTGTTTTGTTGATATTTTTCTTCTTTTCGGTTTAGCTGTGTCTTTTAACACTGTTGTATGCGAGTTTCCTTTGCTTCTTTTTAAAGAAATTAAGATGTCAATAACAATTTAAGATTTAAGTTTACACGAGGGGAGTTTAAGATTAAGAATTAAGAAAGATTCTTTTATGTAATTCCATGGAAATTATAGTGTCTATATTGGTTCCTGCTTACTGTTTGGTTTGTTGGGTGCTAGGCAGCTGGATTATCCCAAAAAAGCATTTTTTTTATCGAATTTAATCTGATTTTTGCTTGCTCATATATGGAATTTAATCTGTAAGCTTATTCATTTCATTCTTCGGAAGGTGCAATTTTGCAAGAATTATGTGTTATTTGAGGTAGACCATCCATGTATTTATCTATCAATCCTTATATCATAGTTGTTCTTTACTTGTACAGGTGACACACAGCAATTTTAAAAAGAATTTATTAAGGTCTTGATCATGAAGGGCATCAACTCATTCAGAGTGTCCTGAAGAGAGAGGGTGCCCAATTGCATTTTCCGTAGTTCTTACTGTGACAAGTTTTGCATCCATAACCATCCAATCACAAGAATTGAGGATTGCCAATGATAGCCTTGGAAGGTTTTTGATTGAAGACAGCATCATGGGTGCAGTTTGTTGCTGCTTGCGAGATGAATGTGAAGATTTTGCCAATCCAAACAGCTCAATATATAGGAACTGCATATGCCTTCGATGTTTTGTTCAAAACTTCTTGCACATGGTATGCTTTTTCTACTATTGTGTTGTACAATCTTCTTTTCTCTGCTACCTGTATTTCACCCCATTGCAATTACCCTTCAGTACATCCAAATCATAACTGATTTCACTTTTAACTCTTCTTTGAATAGTCAAACTGTATGTCTACTGATCTAATTAAGAGTGGTTCAAATTGAACTTGTCATCATTGCTGCTACTCGAGCACATAATTAGTCAATTTTTAGCAACATTTTGATGTCTGATCGCATAAGGTGTCAGTCTACTATCAAAATCTCTCATTTAGGTGTCTTGAGTAGAGAGACTTAGGCTCATCTCTTTCATTTCTAGTGAAACAGAACTGCACTGAATTTTTAGCTAAAGTTAGTTAGCTTTATGTCGGCTTGTCCCAAAATCTAAGGGAAACGATAGCCAACAATTATGGTTAAGCAGAAAATACATAACTCTGGGAAGCCTTGTACGTGAGACTCCTCCATGGCATAGCAAGAACTTCACTGGCAATAAGACAACTTTATGATTTCTCTGCTACTGTTCATCAAAAGTTCATGCATGTACCATAAAGAATTAAATACTGCAACATCATTTCAGTAGCTTATTATCTGTATATGTAAGCACATTACCTTAGAGAAATAATCATCATCAAGACTTTCTTCATTCTCTATTGGCAAGTACCAAATGTAATCGCTCTCCTTCATTTGCCATAGAATTTAGAGCACTCCATGTTTTCTCGTGCAGTATGCATCATTGTTTCATAGAGGAGAACAACATGCCATTGCTTCATCCACTCAAGGTACAACATCTTTGAGTTCCTCAGCATCCCTTGATAACTCACTATCTGATATGTACCGCTCTCCTCCAAGACCACTTCCTTACGATGCCGATCCAAGATACTTCCGCTTGCAACGCGATGGGCTAGTCTCAAGAAGGGAGAAAGGCTCAAGTCACTCGCATGAGGAAACTGAACCACTACGAAGAAGTGATATTGATGATGATTCTGAATCTTTGGGTACGGGTAATAAATGGAAGGAGTCTGTATGTGAAGAAGGATCAAAAGAATATAATTCCAAGTCATTGAAACTCTCAACAGCTAAAACAACTACTGAATTTACTCAAATTTGTTATTCTTCAGAAGATGAAGATGTCTGCCCTACATGTCTTGAAGGTAGGTCATGCTTTAGGTGTTTTGTGATCCATCTTGTTGCACTTCATTACAGAGTAATTTATGTACTCCATCTGCTAAAGTAACCGTGAGAACATTTTCATATTTCCCTCTAGTACATAGGGTAGACAATACTATTTCCAGCATGCAATGGGAAATACACTAATAGCTCCTGTAATTTATTTGTCTTCTAAAATAATTTGGTTTCCGTTTTATATTTTAGTTCAGTGTTTTCCAAAATTCAGGAATATCTTGACTATTAATTTCCTGGTCTTGATGATACTCTCTTTTCCAGAATATACTGAAGAAAACCCAAAAATAATGACAAAATGCTCTCACCACTTCCACTTGGGTTGCATATATGAGTGGATGGAGAGAAGTGACAACTGTCCAGTATGCGGCAAGGTAACTGTGATGTTGTTTATATTATATGCATACTCAATAAATATTCTTTTATGACTAGGTGTTGAAGTTGAGCTTTCCCTTTGTATGCTATTCCCTCTATCCCAATTTATGTGACACCCTTTTCCTGTTTAGTTTGTCCCAACAAGCATGTCACCTTTCTATAATTAGAATTAACTTAACTTTAAAATTCTCCTTTTTCCCTCAATGAAATGATTTATAAGCCCACAAATGTCTAACGTTTGTTTTAGACAACAAATTTCAAAAAGTCTTCTTTCTTTTCTTAAACTTTGTGCTAAGTCAAACAGTGCCACATAAATTGGGATGGAGGGAGTACTGTACTAGAAGCAATTCCCAGACATTCTGAGGCAAATAATTCACATCTTTATTTTTCCATAGCAGTATGAACTGATGTGGTTAACGATATACTGTGCCTTCACAAGCTGCAGAAAACCTCTCAATAGTTGCATTAATAAATTTGACAAAATTACAATAATGTGTATGATAACAGTTTAAATTGCTCTGCTGTTGATAATTGAAAGAAAGTAGCGAAACTAGTGGGCTTCATTTTCCTTATAGTTATTATAACTTATAAGTAAGAAGTGAGACATGAATAACTCGTGGAGGAGGGGTCGCATACTCCAGAACGAGCACGAGAAAGAAGCACAAGATCATCTAAGCAATAGATAGGAAGAGATAACACTATTGAAGAGATGGCTGGAAGGAGGCATAGTGCCATCAAGAGGTAGCAGGAAACGAATGCGATGTCGTCAGAATGGTCAGAGATAAGAGGCGTAACTCCGCTAGAACGGTCTCTGAAAAGAGTCCTGATGCTATCAGCATGGTGATGCCAAACGGTTGCTAGAAAGAAGAAATGACATTGGCAGCTAGGCAGTGTAAGATTGCCTACACTCGATGAAAAACCTTTACAAACGGAACTGTCCTACTTGAGTTTCTACCCAGATTATAGGGCCATGGTTACCACGTGAGAGAATAAAGTAAGAGAAGGTTATATCGAGGACTTAAGGATATGTTGAATATGAGGCACACAACACAATAAATACTCATCCTATATGACAGTAAGGTGCAAAGTGTAAATTATTAGTTTTAGGAGAGATGGTTAGATTCTTTTTTATAGGGTTAACATTTGGTAAGTTTGTTCTTTACCAGAAAGTCCAATCTTCTATCCACTGTGTACCAAGGTGCAGGAGGGTGTTAGATGTATAAGAAGTCCTATGTATAAGAGGTCGTCTATTATCCACCGAGTATCAAATCATGCACCACTCGGGGATTTCTCGGTTATAAAGAAAAGATGTCCTAGATGGTATCAAAGAGATATCTGAAAGTGTTCATAATGGTTTTTGGATTATTCCACCCACTGTCTAGGTTGTGGGTAAGAGGTGCCAGCTTGTCTTATGGTGTGCAAGTAAAATGACTGTAATGAAGAAGAGTGGACACTGGCCTAATTGGTCTGTCCATTCAGGTCTATTCTTGGCTAGAAAAATTAGTCCATGCTTGGTTTGTGCCGAAATATTGTCCCTCTAAGAAATTGAGTCCAACTAGTCGGGGCCATGCTATGGCCTACCTAGATCATTTATTAGCAGATTCTTTCCAAATCAAACTCTTTACTGATGCCTGTGGTTCAGACCAGGGGTTAGGCTGGGCCTGAGCAAATCTGTACTTTGTCTCACAAGCCTGTTCTCTGCTCATCCATAAATCTCTGTTCAGATTGACACCACATTTGACCGTGGTCTTGGGGAGATTTTATGATGGGGTTGAGTTACGATGGGTTGGAAGTTTTGAACTGTATTACTGTTATTAAAGATGTTAAAATACGGCTCTGGCAGTATTTAAAACAAAGGTTGCTGCACATTGTTGATTCTGTTCCGTAGCATATATTGGTCTTCAGCCTGATGGATAACTAACAATGGGGACAAAGGAGGAGAAGAAAGCTGTTGTCGGTACCTGTAAGAAGAGCACTGGCAAATCTTCCATAGAAAGAGAAAATAGATCAGAAAACACAAAAGGGAAGGCTGAGAAACAAAATCTATTCAAGAATCTGTATAATCGGGTGGATATGACATTTTCCCTCTGATTTCTGTTTATTGTTTGCTTCAACTCAGAAAACATCTAGTAAATTAATGGGGGGATGATTATGGTGAGGAGCAGAATATTTGAGAGCATGAAAAGTTGTTCAGTCTCTCTAAGAACCTCACTTCTTTATCAGTGTAGATTTAGACCATTTCAAAGTGCTGTTGAGTAATTTCTTTTACATTCATACATATGTAGTACATTATAGTATATGATGCATAGTATTTCTTTTTTTCTTATTTAATGGCCTCTTTGCTTTGTAGGTGATGCTATTCAACGAGTCGCCATGATCTTTACTCTTAAAAAGCTCTAGTGGTGGATGAAACCAGCAGGAGATAAGGGCAACAACTAATAAACCAGAAAAGCTAATCAATGTAAAGTCATTGTGAATATCTGTCCAGCTAAATGTGTGACCATACATCAGTAAAAATGAAATTTTTGTTCAATGCAACTTTCTGTTTGGAACTTTCGAGTTCATATTGATCATTTGATGCAACAGAAAACAGTTTCAAAGCACTTTATGTAATCTTGTTTTGATTTGATGAATGATTTCTCCCAGTGTATAGCACATTGTTCCTACTTTCACAATTTGAATGTTGGCACATTTGTCTGCCAAAATCACTATAGTATTATACATTGATCTGATACTATTTTATATCTGTTCCAACGTCATTGGGTGTAATTTCCTGAAATGCTTTTATTCAAGTCTATTTTCGAATGATTATTGCACAAATATAATGTTGTATCATGCAAAAATAAACACTCCAATAACTGATGCAATATAATGTACTATGAATTTGGAACGAAAAAAATATACGATGCAAATATCATTTCAATTATGTCACATAAATCTCTCAACCTTCAATGGAAAATAAAACAGAAGTAATTACTGCAGTACAATTAAGTCGCCACGAGCACATACTGTCAATATTCTAGGTGGATTTTATTATCATGTCATCTTTTCACATCCATTGGTAAATCATCCACAATATTTACTTAAACTACAGTACAAGCATACCTATATAATACTAATAGAATATTTCATCCCACTTTAAGAAAGAGTCACCGGTATCTATCCAGTGGGCTACAACTTCACAGAGGTAGAAAGACTCTGCAATGAAGTTGGAGACGAACTATGCTGTGACATTTGAAGCAGCTTGAAAAGCTTGGATGAAGCTCTCTGGAGGTTGGCCACCGCTCAACTGGTACTTGCCATTTAACTGCCAAATGTAAATGCTTAGTAATTTCTTATTCGTGGATTAACATATCAAAAGTGCTTATGGAACAATGTGCTAAAATATGTTTACATACATACCACAAAATGTGGGACGCCTGATATATTGGATGAGTGTTGCTGAAGCTCTTCATTCACCTTCACATACCCAAAACCAACAAAATTTACTTAACATATTTATAAAATGGTGATCTATCCAACTGCTGAGCCAACCAACAGGGGGATGGGGGAGTAGTAGTGATTAGTGAACATGAGGAATTGAAAATTAGGTAACATGTGATATGAAGGACTTGGTCCATCATGGAGCAGGACAAAAGATTAGTCATAATGCCAAATATAGATATCATTGAGCTAGGCTGCTTTACTTCTGTCTAGCAAAAGTTCTACATAATTGACCGTGTCTTTAGCAGTTTTCCAGCAGATACTACCTACACCTCCCCCCTCAGCGAATGTTCTGAGAGAAAGGAAATGAGCAAGAAAAATAGAAGACAGACTCTCCAGTTGACTATTAGATAAAAGCTGGGAAAACATACCTCCTTTAGCCCATTGTTGGGATCTTCAAGGAAGTCAGCTGCTCCTTCTATACCGACCTTTCTTGCAGCTTCGATAAGAAATTCCCTACAAGTTGAGAGTCAAATGCTGTCAATTTAAACTATATGACATCTTCTATACTATGTCGCTGTATTTATTATGTACAACATCTGCCTATGGTCATAAAACACTAAAAAAAAGGAAATATGGCTATTGACAAGTGATGCATCACTGTAATGATCAATATTTATACAAGGAAGAAGCTTTAAAATCTCTGCTCGTGAATCATTTTCAAAAGTCAGGAGAAAGATCCAATATAAAGGAAAAAGGAAAAGAAAATTGAATGTTGTTACTGTGTAGCATTAGTATGCTAATGCAACTAATCTCAATCTGTCAGGAAAAAAGGCACTAACCTGTCACCTATATACCTTCCCTGTGTGAAATAGCCAAGAAAAAGCTCCTCAGCAAGATTATTTTGCTTGTCAAGCCCCTGTTGTCCTGCAAAATATAGTAGCCTGTGGCTGTCCAGACTACTTCCCCTGCATACCGAAAACAAACTATGTTATAACACAAGTCTTTTGCACTTTACAGCTTTCTTATGTTTGGCAAACCGCCAGAGACTTACGTTAGTCCTGACATGTTGTATTCCAGCCCAAGGCCCTTAAAAACCTGCATGATTTTGAAAAGGTTGAAATAAGGTGATTCACACTGGAGGCAACTTTTCAAGACACATTGTTTGGGCAACCAGAGAAAAGAAGAAAATATGAACCTCTGACATTCTTGACATCATTTGTTCAGAGCGAGATCCAAACTTATTTCTGTAGTAATCTTTCTTGTTAATCCCTTCTTTAGGTGCAGAAGGGTTGAGAAGAAACGGATGCCACTTAATCTACAAAAAAAAAAGATTTTTCCAGTGAAGATAGAGGAACAGGCAGTAAAGGAACCACAGATAACAGAAGCAAATGGCACCTCAAAATCATACTGATCACTGGTTAACGCTATAGCTTTATCAAGGTTCTTTTTCCCCACAAAGCACCAGGGGCACACAGTATCCGAACTGATATCAATTCGGATAAACTTCTTTCCACTGTTGGTGGCCATTAATCGATGCAGGAACCTGATTACACACATTCAGAAACAAGTCATCTTAACTGGCCTCATACCATTCTTCTGTTAAACAAAATAAATATTTTACTAGAATAAAGTACAGATCCCATCAGTTAGATTGTTTTTCACTTCAGTTTTCCTGGCCCACACACACTAAGATAGAGAAAGAGGAAGCTATATCTTCCCCATCTGAGTTTAGGTTCCCACCTAAAAAGTTGGATGATAATGCAGTTCGTGATCACATGAATCAGCATTGTCAAGTTCAAGATAAGAAATCACATCCATAGGTATTACCCCTCTTAAAATTTATGTATAGTAAATCATTCAATAGATTCTGATTTTCTAATAGTAGCAGTTCCCAAATCATGGTCGATATAGCCTTTAGGTGACTGCACCCATTGTTTTCAACTCGAACCTCTACCTAGTAGGTACATTCATTTTGATACCACTGAATCTTAATTCAAGAATTGGCTTTATCCCTAAGCTGAAATTTAAGTTGATTCTATCTCAATATCTTTGATCAAAGATGAAAATCTCAAGAACCCCAATTCCTATCCCCAAGAAAAATGTTGACTTCTAAAAACAGGATTTCAAGAAACTAATTAAAAAGGTCAAACAGAACATGAAGAACATATCATCAAAGCTTCAGTTTTTCCTGAGTATTTCACTTAAAAAAAACATATATTGGGAACAAATTCATCAAAGGAAAACTAAATTAAATCTTGATAATGATCCGAACCCCATTATTTAACGCATAAACTAGTGAGAAATTAGCAAATTTAAACCCCCATGAAAACGAAAAGTGTTACCTCGGAGAAATTAGGAATTTTCGGAGATTCAATGAAAGCATATAAATTAGGAAAGACTCTTTTGGGCAGTAACCAGAATTTGCCTCTTCTTATTCTTCTTAAATCTTAAATAGTTTTTTTTTTTTTTAAAGAAAAAACGATAAAAAAAAAAAGAGTAGGAGTTGTGATGTGAAAATGGACTTAGGAAACTTAAAATCTACGCTATGTACTTGGACGGGATTCGGACTTTTTGATCAATTGTTTTAAATATAGAAAATTACGGATATTAACAAATATTTAACATATATTAGGTATTATAGTTATAATTTTTAAAAAATTATGATTTGTGGCTACAATTTTCTTATTTTTTTGCTATTCGTCTACTTTGTATAATTCGCCTAATTTGTATAATTCGGTTCCTAATTGTATAAATCGTGAATCTTGTATATGTTTACCCTAACTATTTGTATACGATTTTTGAAAAATTCATAATAAATTACAATGTTTGTATATTGGCAAGCGAAAATACAAATAGAGTTCTGAAAAATTCCTAAATGTATAAATACATAATTTGTATAAATTTATCCTATTTGTATATTTTGCTTGAATATACAAACAGACAAAAATATACAAATAGTAAACATAACTATAATAACACAATTATCAAAAGTATAGCTAAATACTGCAATAATATAAACAAGTGTAATCTCTTAAATGAGACTTGAAAATTATATGGAGATCTTATATTATAAATAAATAAATAAAAAATACTTTAGATAGACTTAAATAGAAAAGATAATTTGATTAGAATTACTCCCTTCGTGCTATTTTATATGAGGTAGTTTGACTCGGCACGAAATTTAAGAAAGAAAAAAAGACTTTTAAAACTTGTGGTCCGAAATGAATGATAGAAATTTATTAGACTATAAATCATTTCATTAAGGGTAAAATACACAATTTATAATTAAATTGTTACTTAATATAAAAATGTGTTATTCTTTTTGAGACTGACTAAAAGGAAAGTAAGTCATATAAATTGGGACATAGGGAGTATTAATTTTCTCGGTTAATATGAAACCAACGAATAAGTAGATTTAAACCAAAAAAACAAATGAGTAGATTTATAAATTATACTCATATCATTTTCTTTATTCATTCAAAGTCAAAACAACCAAATCATAGATTAAGATTTGAAGTGATATAATTAATAAGGCAATGTAAAAATATTGAAATTAGAGATATTAGATTAATTTTTAGTAAAGTGCATGAACCGTCAATTATTAGTATCTATTAGTATAAAATATAAAAAGTATATTATTTTAATTATATTATTATATTACTACTCTTTTCAAAAGAGATTGAATAACATAAGATATCATATTCAAGTCAAACCATACTAATTAATAAGAAGACATTTTCTTTTATTAAGTAAAAATATTACTTATAAAAGCTTTTCTATCTCTAATACTCCATTTAATTTTCATTTATGACTGTATTTTGAGTTAGCAATTTTTATGTGATCGCAATAACAAAATTTTATCATTAGGTATTAAACTAGAAATTCCAATTAGATTCTTTCTAAATTGAGAAGTATTTGGATATTAGAGTATTTTAAGGTCTATAAAAATCAGTTGGGGGCAAAACGGTCGGCCAGGAATTGGCAGTCCTGCCCTCCCTCCATCCATCAACTCCCAATTTCTTTGGAGCTCAAACTGCTACCTTAGATTCTTCAAATTTCCCGGATAAAATTCCTCCCATTAAATATCCTTTTCTCGATTTCATCGTAAGTTTCTCACTGCTTACATTTCTGTTTCATCTTTTTAGAGTCAAAGTTAGGGACTTCGGTTCAAAAACACTAGTTAAAGATCGTAGCTTTTGTATTTTATGGTTCATTTTTCTTTGATAGTTGAATTAAATGGATATTGATGAAATACTTGGGGTATCTCGGCCTGTGAGTCTGACAAACAAGAGTGCGATTTATGTTTGGGGTTACAATCAATCTGGGCAAACAGGTCGGAGAGAGGAAGAGAGGAGTTTGAGGATCCCAAAACAGCTTCCTCCAGAGCTATTTGGATGCCCAGCTGGTGGTAATTCCCGTTGGTTGGATATTGCTTGTGGTCGAGAGCATACTGCTGCTGTGGCTTCTGATGGATCGCTTTTTACATGGGGTTTGACAATTTTGCCCTTTATTTCCCTTCATTTTTCAGTATCCATGTTTTTGCTCTATTTCTAATTTGATTTGACTCTCATTTAGTTTACTTTACTTTATCATTTACAAGCTTTCCCAAAGATTTGATCTTTACTAGCCAAGTTTGGATTATATCATCAACTGTCTCTGTATTTCTGAATAAATTGGGTGGAACGAAGAAAGAAAACAATGGTCTTTAGTTTGATCAGGCTACCATTTGTCTGATGACATTGGATCGAAATTGGGTTGAGAAGAGTTTCTGAAGATGGTGTACCCCAACAATGTGTAAAACCAACTTTTTTTTATCCCACAAACTAAAGTGTAAGAGCTGAGAGTGTTCTACAACAACATACCCAGTGTATCCCACAAGTGGGGTCTTGGAACGCTGGTGTGTATGTAGCCTTACCCTTGTGAAGGTAGAGAGCGAGAATTTTTTATCAGTGGTATTTGTACGGATTACCTGTGTATACCACTGGCAAGAAGGCGAACTCTCATTATATATCAATCTTTTGCTCTGGGTGCTATTGACTTGACTACATTGTCACACATGTGGGTTGAAAGAAATTAGGAAGTTGGGAGGATAGATAATGACAGCAAATCTCCTATTGGCTTCTTCCAAATGAATGATGAATTCTCATGTAAACTGTGGTATCTTTTAATTTTTCCTTAACATGGTTTGGTCTCGGTTGGTTATCCATTTGCTATAAAATGTGCCTTTAAAAACCATTGCCCTATTCTTACTGATAAAAAAGGTCATTGCACTATTTTGTTGGTCATTTATTGCCTTTCTTAATTGATCTTGCTACAGTTTCGTGTATTTTTTACTCAAATAAATTCCTTGGTGTAATACTTGCTTTTTATTCCTTTACTCAAAGAGATATGCTGCAAAGAAGAAGTCACCACTTTATGCATTTTAAGTTGATATTGAACAATTAGTTTTACTTGTAAAGTTAACCTCTTTGGGAAAAACCTAGATTTTAATTGATATTTGACAGTTAATTTCAGAAGCCTGTTCCTGCTTTTGTTTGTGGGGAAGTTGATTTTTCTTGTAAGAGAGTTGTATTTATTTCATTGCAACATGAAATAGTTTATAGAACACTCCTAATTTTTATACCTTCAAACAGGAGCTAATGAATTTGGTCAGCTGGGTGACGGATCTGAAAATGCTAGGAAGCACCCCAAGAAAGTGAAACAATTGCAATCTGAATTTGTTATTAGTGTTTCATGTGGAGCACATTGTACTGTTGCCATTGCAGAACCACGTGAAAACGATGGTAGCATGTCAGGTCGGAGACTTTGGGTCTGGGGACAGAACCAGGTCAGTCTCACAAAAAAAAACTTCAAGTCAACAGCTACCTTGTTTATTTGAGGTCACAATTTGTTTGCCCATGTTATTCTATGCAGGGATCCAACTACCCACGACTCTTTTGGGGTGCCTTTTCTCCTTCTACGGTACCAAATTTTTCTTGAGAATGTACTTTTGTGGAAATATCTGTGTTTCTCATGCAAATGTATTACTTCTGTTCTGTGTGGTCATAGTGGGGCTTAAGCGCCTATCTAGTCGCATTTATGTTATGATAGCAGATTTACCTTTTCCTGAATTCTCTATCTAATCTGCCCACATTTTTTTGTTAAGAAGTTGCTTTCCATACAAAAACAATGGTGACTTGACATTCACAGTGAACAACAAATTTTATGATATTTGTATGCTCTTTCAATTCATTCAGGTTATTCGCCAAGTTTCTTGTGGTGCTGTTCATGTTGTAGCGCTATCAGAAGAAGGGTTACTACAAGCTTGGGGTAATTTGCACTTTCTTAATTCACCTGTATATACAATTCTATGCTTAACATATCCTCTCAGTAATTTTGATGAAATCAGTGCACATATGTGTATGGATCCCTGCATGTGATTTTAGTTTTTATGTGTATATCCTCTATCAGGTTACACAGCCTTAGAGTTAAAAACATATTGTGTCATGTATTAATGAAAATTTTGTCACTGCTCTGGTAAAGCAGGCTATAATGAATATGGTCAGCTTGGCAGAGGTGTTACATCTGAAGGCCTTCAAGGCCCTCGTGTAATTAATGGATATGCTAAATTTCTTGATGAAGCCCCTGAACTTGTGAAGATTACCCAAGTGTCATGTGGGGAGTACCATACTGCAGCTATATCAGAGAAAGGCGAGGTGTAAGTGTTCATTGGACCTTTCTTGATGGAGATAAGTTTTGATGCTAAACATGAGAATATGGTTATCCGCATGGCACAAGTGGACGTGAATGTCAAGGAAAATAAACCATAAAGATACACACTACTTGATTTGCAGGATTTGTTTTTTACCATTTGTGGAACTTCTCTAATTTAATTTTGAATCATTGATGTTGCCTGGTCCCACTGAAATATTACATTTGCAAATTTCCTCATGGCTTCTGGATTTGATTATAGGATTTTTTTAGATAGTCATTACTAAGAAGATACCTAGAAACTACCCCATTTAGACTTACACACTAAAAAAGGAAGATAAAGTTGTTCAGTTCTCTAGGAAGTTAAAATGAATCTTCTGCTATTACTTTTAGTTTCTTTAGTAGAGACTTGGCATGATTGATGCATTTTTAAGTATTCCTGTTCTTAACTTTGTATGAGGGAAACAGTGGTGCATCCTTGCTCATTTCTCCTTATGAGGTGGTATCAGTTTTGCTATGCATTAACTAAAATTTTGTTGTCTGAGTTTGGGGTAACTTGTATCCACTTTACTTAATTCTTCTGTTCACATGTTAGCTCTTTTGAGTTTTGGTTATTTCGATCTTTTTTTTAATTTGATGACCATGGTGTCCGGACCAACTTTCGTGCACCTAGACTAATTCCACGGGATACTTGCCACCTCCTACCAGCAACAAGTACTAGGTAACTCTGTGCACCAAGGCTAGAACAGATGGAAAGAATCATGATAAGTAGGGATTTTTATCATGAAGTTCTTTGAGATAATAAATTTCCTTCCAGAAAGGACCCCTGATAATATTGTACTATCATTTGCTTATGTTATAGCAAAGCTAAGTTCTCTTCTTTGCTAGTTCTTTCTTGTGCTGGTATGAATTTCTGGTAAAAATCAAATTTCTTACCATAAATTGAACTTTTCTTGTGCTGTGATAAACACATCCCTGCTCCCCCGAACACTCTTAACCAGAAGCCAATAGTGGCCCTCTCCCACTTTGGTCCCTTAGTCATTGACCCTTCATCAAATGAATAAGAAGCTTCACGACATGTATCTTCATGATGATCTTCCATCTTTCTGCTGTACCCCTCATTATATTAGGACTTAACAACCGACAGGGCTTGTTGACTAAAGCTGATATAATTGTTTTTGTTTGATTTCTTAATCACGTATTTCGTTGGGTCTCTTGAAGTCCTGTACAAATTAGTGATGGTTATTTTTTGCTTTTTTCAACAGATACTACTCTACGGATCATTTGATTGATACCCTTTTTCTTTCCCCTGTCCGTTTCTTAAGATTTTGATACAGGCAGACTTATCGTTGTATCATTTTGACTAACTACAGCTATACTTGGGGAATGGGGAGCGTGGGACAACTTGGCCATTGTTCCCTTCAGTCAGGTGACAAGGAACTTTTACCTAGGCGTGTAGTTTCCCTTGATGGCATATGTATTAAAGAAGTTGCCTGTGGTGGTGTTCACACCTGTGCTGTGACTGCGAAAGGGGCTCTTTATGCTTGGGGTGGAGGTCAGGCTGGGCAATTGGGAGTTGGGCCATTAAATGGATTCTTTTTGTGCAAGCTCAATGAATCTGAGATGATGCTCCGAAATATACCAGTGTTGGTTGTTCCAGATGGTGTGCAACTTGTTGCTTGTGGGCATTCACACACACTGATTTCTGCTAAAGATGGACGAATACATGGATGGGGTTATAACTGCTACGGTCAAGCGGCTAATGAGAAGTCTACATATGCCTGGTATCCATCACCAGTTGATTGGTATGAACTATTGCTTGACTAGACGTTGGAAGTCTTTTAATACAAAGTCATTTCTTATTGAAGTAACCCTTTGTTCAGGTGTGTTGGGGCAGTCCGGAAATTGGCTGCTGGTGGTGGACATTCAGCAGTGCTGACTGATGCATGCTCGCTAAAGGAGTTGTGTGAATTTAGGCTTGCAGAAACAGTGAATCCATCCAATGCTTCAGTGGTTGAGGATGTCGCCTCAAGAACAGGAGCTGATGCTTTAGCACGACTTTGTGAAAGATTGAGGTAGAAATTCTATTGAACCATTTATACTTGTGGTTACTGGTAAAATGATGTATGTGCTTCAGATGTTCAAAGCATGTCTTGTTATAAACTTTCATTGCTTCCCCTCATTTTCTCCTTTATCCGTGCGCTATATAGCCAGTAATTAACTGAATTTATTTTGTTGGCATTTGCAGGGAGCATTACTACAATGATGATGAGTTTGGTCTGTGAAATGTGTTAAATATGTAATATATCAGTTGGGATTGATTCTTGAATTCATCTAGTACAATAGCAGTGTCTTTGTTTCATCATGTATTCTCCTTTTTCTGGAGCTGCTGCATCATCGAATTGTTGGTAGGTTTTAATTTGAAATGAATTGTATATGCTAATACAAAACATGTACTCATAATTTAACCAAAAATTGAACTAGTCTGAATAAACTCCGTTTTCATTTCCTTCCTGTACCCTAATTGCTATTTACTGTATAGTTTATCCTCGCTAATATAATCCAAAGCAAAAAAAGAATTAAAATCAAATAAAATATAGTTTGGGACATCAATTAATTAATTACTTAATATTATTGCAACAAGAACATGTAGTATTATCATTTAAACTAGTTTTGTTATTTTAAAATATCAAAATAAGAGAGGTGTACGGTAATATCTAACGAATATAAGTGTTATAAAAGTAAATCAAAAAGAATTATTCCATAATCGTTTCATCCTTTATTTAAGTTTCCGAATTGTTCCTTGGACAATATTGCCATCTTTAATTTTAGGTCTCTTTAATCAATATATCATCTCAGAATAATGCAATCTAAAATAATAATTGACTTTGTATGTTATTATAATATATACCTGATTCCATAACATATAAAATCGACGTAATAGGCGCTGCTTAAATCTGTTTAATTTATAGGAGTTAAGGAGGGATGGATAAAAAATGAAGGATGAAAGGTTTAATTAGCTTAGCTAATTATACATCACAAACAGGAAAGTTGATTAATATTGTTTGGAACAAAACATATACAATTAATTATAATTGTTTCACCCTTCGTTGCTGACATGGCGGAGCATCCATGGCGGTATCAAGGAGGAATTGCTATTATTATTATTATTATTATTCGAACCCGGATACTGATGAACCTGACCCGATCCATCTCTGTTCATTCCTCCAAAAGTCCCCCTGTGATCGACACGCATTATGTATGAATAATTTTTACACATCAATGTTATTTAACATGTTATGCGATAGCATATAACACAAAGTATTACTTATTGTGAGCAATTATATGTCGTAATAATTATCTTTTAGATGATCTGATAGTGTAGAATTTACAGAGAGAGTACGTACCCAATTGTGAGGTTAGGAAGATGGTGAGAATGTGATGGAGGCACATGAAAAGTTGATGAGTTGGGTTGTACTGTCTTCTCGTTTTCTTTCAACTGTTTTCAGTTCACAATTATTTTATGTATATGTATATAAATTTCAACAAGTTTAAGATATATATACCTTCTTAGTTATCAAGTTGTTTTGTTCTTGGAGCGCTCTCTCCTGCTCATATATATATAATGCAAGTAATAAATCATCATAAATACAACAAGATGAAGAAGAATATAAATATATCTATCGTTACCTTTTTCTGCAGCTCAGAAATGGACTCGTGCATCAGTTGGTTCTGCATATTATTTAAGTGATGATACATACTATCATCAAATAACCTTAAAGTAACAAATTTATGGTACATATATAAAATGTGAGATTAATTAGTAATCAGAAAAATGATTAATTAATACGTACGGACCTTCCTGCTTCTAATTCGCTTTAACGAAGTATCAATCTGTTGCTCTATACTCTGGAGCTCACGCAAACTGAGAGGGTCCAGATCCTGACCCATGTAATGCCTACACATGATTTTCATGTGAACACATTTTATATTATATCAACAATTGGAGTTTGGCACCAAAATAGACACTACTTTGACATGTCGTCCAAAAATGGGGCGAACAGGCTCTTACATCCGATCAACTCCATTTTAAAAAGGGTAGGTTTTAAGGTAGTGTCTGTTTTGGTGCGAGACTCTGAACAATCGTGTATAACCAATAAATTTCATCAAGTGAAGGGGGATGCGTATTACCTTATATTTCTTTGTAAAAGTTCAATCCTTGACATGAGCTTCGGATACTCCACACTCCAATTTTCCTATAACAAATGCATCAATGAGATCAAAAGGATAACCAAAGACAAGAAATGAGAGACAAACTAATTAGCAAGTGTTTGGAAAATATATTAGATTTGAAACTAATTAAGGGGGAAAATGTATTTGATTGATGTTATATATGTTCAAAACATGAACTTTGCTTGGACTAAAGTAGGTGAAAATTAAAAATTTCTGAGTAAAAAACACTAGGAGTATTTCTCTTCAAAAAGTATCTTCCATTCAATTTATGTGAGAACCAATTTGATTAGATACAAAATTTATGAAAGAAATTAAAACTTTGAAACATATGATTAATTTTAAATATTTCATCGTATTTCTGTGGCAATAAAGACTTGCTAATAAATGATTCTTTCCAAATGCAGAAAAAAAGGCCATATATTTTTTAGATTGACTTAAATTGAAATAGGTTCATATAAATTGAAACGTAGAGAGTATTTCAATACTTCACTATAAGACCTCATTTTATTTTTTTTACCAACAATGATAAAATTCAAAGGATAAATCAAGAGAAAGAAAGTATTAATTTGCATTTTACCTTGGGATCAGAATCATTTGCATTCATCTGTCTCTCTGCATATGAGTATCTTTCATATCTTTCAAGAATACTTTCCATACTAAAAAAAAAAAAAAAACCCAGTAAGAATATTGAAATTAACTGTATAACCTAATAGTATAAAATTTTATTTTCTTTTTCATTTACAGTTACTAACTATTCCATTGATATACAGTAATACTTAAATAGGCATCTAGCTAGGTTATTTTAGAATGAGAAGTTTTTGCATTTTAATCAGGTTATTTTGAAAGAGATAGATCTGATTATTTTGAACTCTAATTTAAGCTGATAAATATGCAAGGTGGGAGTGGCCTCCATGGTGGCTAAGATGAGGGAAGTAAGACTGAGATGATTGAGTCAGTGATGAGGAGATATGCAAATGCCCAAGTGAGGAGGTGTGAGAAATTGACAATGGTGGGTTTAAAGAGGAGTAGAGATAGACTAAAAAAATATTGGAGGAGGGGTGATTAATTAGACACACATGCACGAATCTACAACTTACTGAGGTGAGAATATGATCCTAGATAGGAGGATATCGAGGTCGTGGATAAGGGTTAAAGGTTAGTAAGTAGTTAAGCATTATCGCGCTTTCCTACGGTATAGATTTGGTGGTAGTTTGGTGCAGCATGCATTTTTCTCCTTTCATACCAATAGTATTAACACTCTTCTCGTAGATTTTTGTCCTTCAATTTCTGTTACTACTGGTTGTTTTTTGTTCTTCTATTATCACATTATTTTCATGTTCTTTCCCTATTATTGGATATGTCTTCTTTACTTCTATATTTTCCTTTTCACACTACTTTGGTACAAGTTATTTGAGTTGAGGGTCTTTCGGAAACAATCAATACTCTACTAGGGTCAGCATACACTAGCTCTATTCTATCCAGAATCCACCGGTAGAATTACATTAGGTATGTTTTGGTTGTTAATTAAAGCTTGAAATCATGATCAAATAAAGCTGCTTACAATTTACTATAACAGGTAAAGCTATACCTAGATCACTAGATATGTATGCCCAAGCTTGTGCCTATATTTTTCTAGCTGAATGAGATTGTTTGACAATATTTTGCCACAAAATTGTGTTTGTTCTACAAGATTCATCATAATCATATAGATTTGTCAATGTGTAAGATATGCCTTTAATAAGTTAAAGCTATACTAGAGGTCTGAAAAAATCTAGTTAGTTGGTCTTTTAAACTCATAATATACATAACTCGTTATGTATTGATTGTTATTACAAACTTCAAGAAGATTATTAATCAATTTTAATATAACATGAAATCATAGACTATAAACAATTAACTGAAGGATTTGGATCAATATTAATTCATTCGGAAAACCAAACCATTTACTTTCTACTACATAAAAGATTTAACTTGATCATTAGAGACCAATTGACCAGAAGATAATATATACGTTCACAGTGTAAAGAATGTTTACGCTATCATTAATGTGTAGTAGACATATGTTTTTTGTATGCATAGAAGTTACTAATATCATTGGAGTACACGTACGTCATTGAGAGTGCTCCTCGTACTATATATCACTGAATGAACTGACAAAGAGGCACAAGGCTCTAGGCTTAAAAATGAAATGCTATTTCTTCAGCTTTTTGCTTTTAATTTGTTGTTTTTTGTGCATTTGATCTAATTTTAATGTAATAATGTCAATATAAAAACCAAAATACTAACATGACTACCTGCAAAATATATATGGAAACACAAGGGAAGTAATATACTTATGAGGGTAACTTTAGGGATTTGAAGGGTAAAATATCATTTTTATTTCATGTAGCATATATAAATAAATTTCAGTGCTTCAAAGATGAAGTTAGCGTTTGGTCATAGATTTTGATAAAATTTATCTTCAACTATCTAGTTGGTTGAGTGACTTTTACTTCCGCTCACAAAACTTTAAATTTTTTCCAGGTTCAAACACGACTTAAGTTCCAAAAAAGCACACCTTCAAAAAAAAAAAAAAACACACACACACAAAATTTCAAGTTCTAAATTTAACTTCAAAATCTAAGGCGAAACGGGAGCTAAGAATTTAGAAATATGTGTACTGATCGAAACCATCAATAATCTCTTGATTTACTTTTTGGAAGAAATAGGAGATCTAGTTTCAATGTAATTAATTCACCAAGCTAAGAACAAATGATCTAAATCGTAGGTAATGAGAAAGAAAAAGTAATAAGTTTTAACTGAACATACAAACAATTACTCAAATTAGTGCATGAGGGCATCAATGAACTGATTAATAATTAGTTTATTAAATATACATAGCCTTTATCAATTAACATCCTAGTTGTTCCGTCGTTAACCTAATAATGTAAAAAATGAAGGGTAAAATATGATTTTGTTTTTGTGCTACATATATATAAAAATAAATTTCCAAGGCTTCAAAAGCGTTTAATCATAGATTTCGAATTAGTAGAGTACCTGGAGTCAGTGGAGGAATACTGGAAAAGTTTGCCTTTGGTAGAAAACACAATCAAGGCAACATCAGCATCACATAATACAGAGATCTCATTAGCTTTCTTCAACAATCCAGATCGTCTCTTTGAGAATGTTACTTGCCTACTTATCTTGTTCTCGATCCGCTTCAACTCTACCCTACCTCTTCCCATCCTCGCGTATTTGAATTAGTCGGATTTATTGGTTTGATTTATATATATACTACTAAGAGGAGTAATTAAGGTTGTTCCCTACCATGTGAATGATGGAGAGGTTTGTTTGGATTAATGAAAAAAAATTAGTGGGACTATATGGAAGAAGCATGAGAACAAAGGTGTAGGGGGTGGGGGGTGTCAATTTGTTGATTATTGATTGATTGAGTGAAAGGGCACAATAATAACCTGATACAAGAGTGGTTTAAGGGGTGTTGCGTTGTCGATTTGTGATTGGATTAAACGTACACACTGCTAGTATCTGGTGGTTAAGAGCCACGAGACAAAATGCAGTAATTCAGGATGATTTTGATTAGATATTCTGAGTTTGAGATATAGATATGAAATATGAAATATTTTATTTTGTTAAAAAAAGTTCTTTTTACTTAGGTAATATAAATTTAAATTAATCGAACGAATTAGTCCGGTTGGGCAACACTTATTGAGTGACTAGTTATTTGTATAGTTGTGTTGACAGCGTTTTACGTCATTTTAGTATATACTCCTTATATGCTAAGGTCCTAGGACACTCATTACGTTCACACTATGTAGTACTCCCTACATTTCATATCTCACGTAATATTCTTTTTAAAAAATAATTAAAGGTATACTTCACTTAGTTAATTTAAATTCTAAATTTGATTATTTTTACTTTATATAAATATTTCTTAAATTTTCCCTCAAGTTCATTTTGTGATACTGACATTTTTTTGTGATTTATAATATTATGTTTTCCTTCCTTATATTAGGGGTAATTTTAAATCTTTTGTTTGTCAAGGCTCCATTGTAGCACATGCTTGATTGGATGTGGCTCCTCTTTATTTCTCTTCTCTTCATTTTCCTCAACATCCTACTTCGATTAGTAACACATGACATAAGAAATTAAATGATTAAGATTTAATTGTTCAAAATAAATATCTAATGGTGATATAGTTAATAAATGCATTATATATTTGATTTAAAAAATTATTGAAATTCCACAATCTTAACAACATATTGTCTTGTTCATAAATAAAGGAAAAACAATTCTCTTCCTAATACTTTTCTAAGCATAAAGTTTATTTTATTTTCTTTTAAAGCAATCTTTTTATTGCATCTTAGAGGAATTAGGAAGAAAAGAGGTGAAATAAAATAGGAGAAATAATGCAATAAAAAGATTAATTTAAAAAAGAAAATAAAAGAAACATCATGGTTAGAGATTTGCTTTGGACAATTAAATTTTAGCCATTTAATTTAACTTAAAACATGTGTCACTAATCCAAGTAAGAATTTGAAAAAAAATGAAAGAAATTTTTTTTAGAAAAAGAGTCCGATCCTGCCTAATTGAATCGATAATCGTTAGTAAAAGAGTATATTTGAGATTAAAAAAAAAGCGGAGCTTTGACTGACTATAATAAGTTGGGAAAATATAATATAATACAAATCAAACACTTAAAGAGAAAATCCAAACATTTACCCTTTATAGTATACTATTACCAATAGGCAAATAATGTACGTAACCATTTTTTTAATTTGTTGGCTTGTAATCATGAGTCAAGCACAAAATATATAAAAGTGAACAATAGCACGCTGCACGCACCTTAAGGTTTAAGGTGGCCAAAAAACAAGACGATGGATATGCTTATAATTAACTTGGTGGTCCTTATTATGTACACAAGTTAAAGATTTGTTCGCATTCGATATTTATATTCGTTCAATAAATATATGACACGTGTTTTATCACATGGTTGGTGACTTTAATTTTCCAGTAACCAAGTTAAGTTCATTTTAATGAGCAGTAAAAATATGTACTATGTTTCTTGGAGTTTTAAGAATAAGTTGTTTCCTAGTAAGACACTTCACGCGTTACAAAAATAAATATAGAATCATAGGGGACCATGAAATGCAAGCAGGCACAATTTATTAGAATACTTATATAGTACAGTAACAATTGATTTTCCAAATCCTTTCAAATTATATTACAGCTTTTAAGTAGGGGACCATGACAAAAAAAAAACTAAAAAAGAGCTATTTAATTATGGTAAATTAATATTAAAAATTAGATTAAAAGGACAAAAGCATTAGGAGTGTTTAATTTTTTTTATCAGAAGAGACATTAGTCCGTTTATTATGTAATACATCAAAATCTCAAATCCCTACTTTATTAATCTGTTACTTTAATTGAAGACATTGTATCCGTTGTATTAAGATGAGAAGACAATCTTAGCCATTCTACTTTTTTCTTAGTGGCAAATTAATTATTACTATTAACTTTTCTCTTTTTGAGAATGGCGAGGTATTACTATCGTATTAGAAGATTTTGGCATTGTTGAGGACAGTTTGGTGATCTAGAGGTCATATAATATCTTATTTTGATTAAGCCGCCTTGTAGACTCGTATTGAAATTAGACGGATTCAGAATTTAAATTGTATTGGTTCAAGTTTTTAAGTTTTGAACTTATTGTATTTTAAAGTTATGATAAGTTTAATTGAACACGTACTTATAATGATACATCCGCTTATAGAATGGATATAAAGTCTAACCTCAAAAAATAGATAATGAAGTACTACATACCCTCACTAGTCACTACTATTAGGACCCATTTGGCTATAGATTTTCCAAGTAAAATTTGAGGAAAAAATTGACAAATAGTATTTGTTCATACTATTTGGCAAATATTTTTGACAAATAATCCAAATTTCCAAATACTAAAAAAAACTAGTATTTAGGCCATATTTCATTATTTGGGAGCTGTAAAAAATTCAAATTCTATACCAATCTTTTATCTTTTACAAAAACACCCTCTATAGTAGTTGTTTGTGCTGTATTACATAATATTTTTTTACGTGAACACTAAAGCAGTGATAAAATATTCAATGAATATGAAAGTGATAATATGTTTGTTGATGAAAATGACGAATAATATGCTCCAGGTAATAAAGTCATGTGATTCATCTACTTCATGATATATGGGATGATGCTTGTTGCACTCACTCCGAACTACCACATTGCTCCAGTGCCATGGACACTACTTGTTATTTTCTGCAACGAAGATCCAATTGACTTGTTGCGGAAGTAATGAATCTTGTTACGTTGATGTTTCTATCTTGCTATGTAATTCAAACATATGGTTAGTTTTGATAGTTTTTAAAACTTATGGGTATAAATCATATTTATTAAAAAAATGAAATGTATTTCCCAAATATTATGATCCAACACATGGTAAAATTTCACCCAAATAATATTTGCCAAAAATATTTGAAAATCTATGTCCAAACGCTAGCTTAGTACCATGATTTTGAGGATAAACTGGTTTTTAACTTGAGTATCTTTATTGATACAATTTTAATTGAATAAATACAATTAATTTTCGTGAGTAATTTACTATATGACCATATAGGTTATTCATTCAATTATGCAAAGAAGAATTTCCCTTCTAGGGACAAATCATAGCGTAAAATTCTTTTTTATTAGTTCTACATTAATTGCAATTTATCTCTCATCCTTCATTTTTGACACTTTACTTAGTTTTGATTTTGTCATTAATTAAATCTTAGTCTTTACTTTATACTACAAACAAGCAGCTTATCGTGAAGGGGACCGATAAAGGGAGAGAAGGGTATCATAATTATAAAAAGATTTTTTTAATGCAATGTGAGAATTGAGAGAACAAATTAAAAGACAAATTAATTAATCAAGCAAAGTACAATACTTATATGATTATTGGATAATTTCAAATCATGATTTAAAGTGTGTAAATTTCATAAATTAACAATGATTTGAAATTAGATTTTTAAATTTTATGGTCAAACGCCTACTAACCTTCCTTTATACAAAGTTGATTTTAGAAAATGAAAACCTTAATTATGTGCATATGTATTATTAGCATTTCCCCTATATTATGTTTTTGGCTAAATGAGGCAAAACATGTCTATCTCACAGCCCTTCTAATTATGGCAACCACTCACTTTTATTATGGCCTCTACCAACCTCTTTTTTGAAAAAAAACAGGTAAAAAAAGATGAAGAGTACATAATATCCATAATGGTAAAAATTACTTCCTCCATGTAAATTTTTCTATTTCCCATTCAATTTTTTTTCCAAAAAATGGCTTCTTGTTTTTTTAAAAAATAAAGACTGTTTGTTTTTTCCCTTTTCGTGTCTTTTCTTATTAACTGTACCAAAATAAAATGAATATATAGATACCATGTTTGGAAAATCCTTTTGCATTCTCTCAAAGTACTTTTCACATTCATTATAAATATACATATATATATATATATATTTCTCTATTCATTTTACTTGTACATTATATTATTTTGAGATGTCTAGCAATATTTGTTTAGTTTATAAAATCAATGAATAATTTATCATTTTGTATCTATTTTACCGTTGATATTAAATACTACTCCTTCCATTTCAAAATTCAATATATGACTCTTAAAATGAATAAATTTTTTTTTTGTTAAAGCCAAAATTTTAGAGGTAAAACCTTAACAAAAATTTACAGAGTCAATTTTTGGAGGTAAAATCTTAACAAAAATGACTAAAAAATTATCTATTGAATTATATTAATTTAGTCTTCATCCATAGTATTGTCGTGAACTATTTCAATCGGATCTTCAAAATTCAAATTAATAAAATCTACTGATTCACTTTTAAATTTGCTACATATGACAAGTAGAGTTTACACCAATTCACCAAAGATTGGAGTGGTAATTTATCAATATAGTGAAGAGTTCTTTTTATGAAAATCTCAACCACATTAATAAGAATTTTTCAAGAAATTAATTTAAAGTAATTTAAGTCTCTTGAACTCATCATATAGAAAATCCAAATGAAGGGTAAAAATGAAAGAATATTCTCAGAGTAAATTTTAGGAATAGCAAACATAAAAATCGTATTAGCACTCTATAGCTTCAGTTTTGTTATTTACCCTCCATAGCCAAAATGTGTTTGCTATGGAGCATCTGATTTGTATAAATCACGACGATTTGTATGAAAATTGTGTTTATATATGTATATGTTCTCTGTGTTAGGCTAGAGTGGCGAGCGAAATTGGGAGAGAGAGGAAAGAGGCGAGCGAGAGAGGACAGAGAGTGAAGAGAGGTGAATTGTATATGTATATCAATTAGATAATTGTATATATGTAACTACTAATGTATATGTATCAATGATTGTGTTTGTATATCTGCATAAAATATGAATTCATATACAATTGAATTGAGTTAAAACATTTGTATTTATATATCAAATCTCTCTCTCTCTCTCTCTCTCACTTTATACAAACACAAATTATACATTGTATTTTGTATAATTTGTGTTTGTATAAAGCGAGGGAGAGAGAAAGGAAAAAGAGAACTGGGCAAGGGGAGATTTGTATTTTTATAATTATAAGTGGATATGACAGAGAAATATGTATTTTTTATATATACAGTCTCTCTTGCTTTATACAAACACAAATTATACATTT
Source organism: Solanum verrucosum (assembly GCF_900185275.1). NCBI lineage: Eukaryota > Viridiplantae > Streptophyta > Magnoliopsida > Solanales > Solanaceae > Solanum > Solanum verrucosum. The sequence goes on from NW_026020569.1 coordinate 1,065,497, forward strand.
GTGTTTGTATAAAGTGAGAGAGGCGAGCGAGAGAGGGCTGAAAAAAAGGAGAGTGTCAAGCGAGATTCCAGAGAGGGGAGAGAGGCGAATGGCAAGAAGTTTGTTGCAAATTGAAATTAAATGAAACTATAGCTATAACATTTATTTTGAATTAATAGTTTTCTATAATGCACAATTCAACTATTTTGAAATGAAGGGAGTAATATTCATTTTTCAATGTTTAGATGACTTATATTTAATAGGGGTGATTTGATAAAACTACCCTTATCATTTACCGCTTTTTAATCCTATATCAAATCAATAGTAGACAACTATTGTTGAACAAGAGATTACTACGTCATTATAATTTTTTTGGAGGATGAATCTGGACACATTCATAATAGCAAATATCATAGGAATAAATCTACCTTTTGAGATATCATCATTTTTCCAACACTTAATTAAAATAAGTTTAAAGAAAAGATGAATGAATAATCCATATGAAGTGCTCTTTCTTTTTCATTTTAATTAATCATGGTATTCTTGCTATATAAAAGGGTGACAAGGATCGAGGTTTGCCAAATGGAAGACCATAATATTTGTTGAATTAAATAAATTAGAAAGAATTATTATTTTTTTAAATTAAATATCCTAATCATATGAAGCTACACCTATATGATGCTCTAGCAGCACGCCACAATAACTACTTTTGTTATCAACATAAAATAAAAATAATTTTTTCGTTAAAAAAAACATATATTTCTAACAACTATCTTCTGATTCTCTAATTAAAAAAATTGTGAGTGGCCATGGCGGCTGAAATTAAAAAATTAAAAAGAAAAAATGAAGCCCAGATCCCTTGCCAGGGCAATCAGAATTAAATTAATTGGAAACAGAATATTATTGTGTACTACAAAAGGAGAAAAATAACTTCACTTTGCTTAATTTATAGTATCCCCATATATAAATAAAGAGGTAGAAATTATACCACGCAGCTTCTTGCAGCACCAATATTTAAAATATATTCAATTTTTAAAATTTAATTAATTTTTTTGTTATTTTTGACAAACTTCAAATTATTGCAATTACTTACTTTTTCTGGTACCACGTGATTTAATTTCAGATCACTCTTTAAGGAATAGAATACAATAATATAGCGCACATCAAAGAAGAAAATATTCTTTTATAATATATGTGCATACATTCTTTCTTAAGAGATGGAGCAATCGTCACTCGACAACTCAAAAACTGACAAGGATTGACTAGGGTTCAATTGGATGTGATTAGGGGAGAATTTTTTGTTTTTCTTTTCTGTATCAATAACACGATTAAAGTGTAAACGTTATATATATTTGTAATGCATTATAGGTCTCATCGTTTTTTATTCATCTACTCTTTTCCAGAATACAATTAGGAATAAAAGTTTTTTCGGTTGCAAATCAATGAAAATTTTTGTTAAAAAAACATTTATTTTTTCTCATTCATTTTTCATCGAATCAATTTAATGGGAAAACGCATTGTGAAAAACAAATTATCACTGAAATATTGAGAAAACTTTTTAATTTTTCCATATGAAAACACTATATATTTTTTCTTTTCTCACCGATTCAATCAAATAATTTATGAAAATTTGAAAATAACCACGGAATATTTTCCGTGGGACTTGCCCCGTAAAGGGTGTATCCTTTGCAGATGGAGCACCTTTGTTCGCAAGTGATGACGATAAAAGCCCAAAAGAACAATTTAATAAATAATAAATAAAGCAAGTAAGAATAATAAGGTGGGGGGGGGGGGGGGTATTTAGTTAAATTTATTATTTTCTTTACGAGAAGGTTGCGTTACTGCGTAGATACCTAAAGCTACTCTACTCTATGAAATTACAAGTAATATTATGATATAGAACAATTCCTTATTTATATTTTTATTTAATTTTTGAATAGAAACCACACATTAGATTCTTCAATGAAATTGAGTGGGTTTTGTAGTTAAAAAAAAAAAAGTTTGGATGGCTACTGCTAACTAACATATATTCACAAAGGAATAATAAATTCAATATAGTAATTAGTAACCCAAATTTTTTTGCTCCAAATAACAATGTACTTTATGTTTTCCTCTAACAAAATTTCTCCTAGTAAATATAATAATGGAGAAAGTAAAATATTCTCCACGGATCGTAAATAGTACATTTTCTCTTCTTTTTTTTTTTTTTTTTGTCATTGTTAATATTTCAAGCAGCTAGGGTGATTTACAAGAATGACCTCGAAGGTGAATGGCTTTGAATTTTCGGATTGCTCCATGGGAAAACTCCAAATTTAACAAATTTTGTTCCGTGGGAAATTTTTTAGATTTTTTACCATAAAGTTTGTTCCTAGCGGAGATCAAAAGCTCAAGAATACTAAATTATACGATTATTAGGTGTAATTTCTTGAAAATGATGCATCTAAAAGCCTTTCTGGAAATTCCAGTGGGCTCCTTAAAAGCCATGTGGTGTCCTGGGCCATATTGTAGCTCACTTCATCTAACTAGTATGGGCTTTTGATAACTGAATACAAATATTTATCATTTATAACAATAACATTTTTTTTCCACTTGATCACTTTTACTTTAATATATTTATAATATAGTTTAATACATATTATAGATAATAATTTATAACCACATATAATACAAGTTTTATTTTAAAACAGTTATAACACATATATATTGCATACATAATTTACTTCTAATACATATTGCATATTTATCATAATATTGTTATGTATTGCTATAAATAGTAATAACTAATAAATAAGAAAATATCATTAAAATCAGTAATTATCAAAGATACCATCCAAGTAATTTTTCTTATACTTTTTTATATAGAGTTACAATGTTATACAAATAAAAGTTTTAATCTATGCTCACAAGTCACAGGTATTGTTATGTAATTACCCACAGAGGGCAGGCGTTTACTTTTCGAAGTTATCATATCCAATTAGTTTTGAAAAAATAGTTTTTTTTGAAAAATAAGTGGGGTTTTCCAACTTTTAATTCTCCTTCTGTTCGATATGGTAAATTATAAGCAAAAAAAAAATATTATTCTAAAAATAATTAAATACCTACATATTATCTAGACAAATACGGGGAATATGTGGGGGTTGGGGTTGTCGGGTGGGACTGGGAGTTATAAGGATTGGGTGAAGATGAAGTGTTTTGAAGAGTGGGAGGATACGATCAATATGGAAGGCTGATTGTGAAACTTATTTTACCTACTTCAACTAAACAAGTCATTTCAAGGAACTGTTTTCCTAGAGAAAATTTTGATCAACCAAACATAAAAAGTTTGGACATGATCTTTTGTATACCTGAACTGAATTCCCAGAAAAGATACTAGTTATAATCATCATCTTTCAGCAACATCCACATTATGATATGAATAAAATAAAACACTTCCACGCAAACAGGTTTGTTTTTATGCAAAGAAAATGGTTCACAACGTTCACCTTAATTAGTATTATCCTGAACAAAAGGGTACTGAAGTTTTCCTTTATTATAGAAATATAGTACTACTTCATATGCTTTTATGCAAAGCTGAAGATAAGTGAGCGTAGGACTTTTTGATTCACAGCATCCAACCAGGTATCATACCATTCACGTTTTGGGCATTTGTTACTGCTGTTATTTGGCTTGAAGTTGTTATTGGATCGTACCTGTATTAAATCAAAATAAAAACATTTTAGTTTTAGCCAAGCAGTGTGAAACTTTCATCGATATCTCTAGACTATAAGCCATAGTTGTTTGCTTCTTTTCTTTTTTCGAATCACCTATAGTTGAAGGTGCTTTGTACTAGAGCAACTACTCTCACTTGTCAATTAATCGACGGTTGCAAAATAGATATAATAAATTAAAAGTAAGATATATATATATATATAATGAAAATGGTAGAATTTACCCAATTTGCAAGGAAGAGTTGCACTCTAGAGGTTGGAAGAAACCCTGAGATTGAGGATGTTGCTGCTGACCATAATTGAGACTTTGCTCACCACCACCCCATGTTTGTTGCAGGTTGTTTTCAGCATATATCTCTTCCATCTGCTAACAAATTAATTATATGACATTACAGCACAGTTTGGTACATCAATAAGAAATGATCTTCGGCATAATAATTATTGAACCTTAAAAACTAGCTCACGAGAGAAGAATTTCCCAACACTACATAAAGAGACTACCCATCCCTTAAAAGAAATACTTTAATTTACCAACTTAGCTAGGTGAATATAAATTGATGAAAAATAAACCTAAAGCAATATTTCTAACAAAAATCAATCACAATCACAATACATGTATAGGCAACCTACCTTTCTTTCAAGAACCTTGTTAGCCTCATTCCACAATTTCTCCTGTTATGATTAAATTGTAAGTTATCTCAATTACTAACTATTGAACACATGCATAATGTTGATCTAAGTAGATTTTAGAATCAAATGAGAATTACCTTAGTTTGAAGATCAGAGAGCTGGTCAAGCATCATTTGTGTCTATAGAAGAGCCAGTAGATACAATTAGTATACTTGAATTAAAGTATCCAAAAATTTGTTATAACTTAATATGAATAAGCTTACCCTGGTGGACCTAATGTGTTTGAGGGAAGTATCTAGTTGGACTTCAAGATGCTCAAGATCATCTATAGTCAGAGGCCCCAACTCATCTCCAAGAAGGTGTCTGTAAAAGTAGAATAAGTTATCAAGAATACAACTTGTGTACATTCTTATATGTCAAATAATTTAGGTAGCATGATTATGGTTAACGTAGGGGTATCAAATAGCCAATCCGATTTAAAAGGCCTGAATAAATTATTGATCCGCCCAAATTTACTTAGCTAATATGGGCTGAGCAAAAAAATAGATTTGATCATGACCCGACTCAATTTGAACAATACTTACATACCCCAGTAATTCATAGACCAAACTAATAAAGGCAAACAAATTTCTCAACAAAAAGAAAAGCCAGAAATTACAATATTTGTGACTAGAACTTCCAAAGATGTCACTTATATAAACTTATTTAGTTTGTTATACATATTTATATATTTTGAAGTTAATGATAGCATTATCGACACCGTTAATTGGTGATACTCTAAACCTCCACATAGTTACATAACAAAAGATATAAATATATCGAAAGTGTTGAATTACTACAATGTTACTAGACTGTTGTTTAGATAAATGTATTTTTTTTTTATAGTCAAATTAAACTAAAAAATGAATGTCTACTTTTTTAAAAAAAAAATAGAGAGAGAATAAAGAAACTAAAGTATCATATAAACTGATGACATTTCATGATGATTACATAACAGCAGCCAACGCCTATTCCATCAAGCAAAGGAGAAAATCAAGTCGAAAATTGGGCATAAAACTGCGGTAAGTTAGCAAATGGATTGATTTAGCCCATTCTTGAACCATGTTGAGCCTAACTCATAAAATTTTGGACGAATTGAATGGGTCACTAATATTTAGATCACATTTGACACCTATAGATTAACTAACTAGCTAGTTAATTACCTTTGATATCGCTGCAGTGACTCATATTTGGCTTTGAGTTTCAAGTATTCCCTATAGCTGCTTTGCTGCAATGGCTCACGAGATAGATCAACAACTTGAAAAAGGTTAATATATATAGCTTAAATTTTGCTTCCTTTATTTGCTAAAAAAACAATTAATAAGAAAAATTATGATCGACCAGCATTCGATCATGTCAGAAATTAAAGCAACTAATTACATATAGTAAGTTATATTATGGTAAAATCATACATATTTCCATCCTTTGAAAAGGTGACGTCAACGTTATTAGTAGCATTTGTTACCTCATTATCTTTGATTGATCGATTGACTTCCAATGTTCCATAGCTGCACTTTTGGTACCTATCAAGTGTTTTGAGCATACTGTTGCACAAGACAAATAAAAGGAAAAGTTATTAATCCTTAAATGAGTGGGTTGGATCAAATATTTGTGAATAAAAATTGTGTATAAATATCCAATCCATCTTTATTTAACACAGATAGAAAATGTTCTAGATCGGTACTCGTTTTCTTTAAAAACCATTTTGCCTGTCTTGTATGGCCATGCAAAAGCTATAAACGGGATGAAAACATTAAACAGGTTCGAAGAATGCACTCAAGAGATAATTAAGGATAAAATCTAGTGATTTAAGATAAAATATACTTCCTTCTAGATCTATCCCACTTTTTCCATCGCCTCTTTATGAAATTATTTGGATCAGCATTTATATGCATGTGTACAAACAGTGTAAATAATTTTTACTTATTGTAGACCAATTAAGCATTTTTAATCGTCTTTTAAAACTAAGATTACAAAGCTGACTTGAGGGAGCCCTAATGATCCTTCTTGTAAAACAGTTTCAAAAACTATTTTCAATTTACAGAGACATGAAGTAAATGTTACTTACTAATGTACCCAACTTCTTCATTAGGTCCATTTACTTCTTGTATTAGGTAATTATTTTTATTTTTATTAAGATTACGCATCTATTTAAGAATGAAAATATCTTTTGAATGACCTGATAATTCTTTATACTAACGATGTAAATAACTTTAATTCTTTAACCGTATATATTAAATTGAAGGCCATTCAATTCTTCATGATTTTTTGACTAGCTACTACACTAATCCAAGTACTCTAGACAATTTTCCCACCGTGTTAAATTTACAGTCTTTCTGTTAAAGAAGTCACAACTCAAATGATAACTTTGCTTCACAGACGAAAAAAAAAAAACATGCATGTCATCAGATTACCCAAAAGATATTTCCTAAGCTTCCTTAAAATTTGAACAGATATATATTAGTATAACTTAAACTCTATATTTAGTTATAACTTTTAGAGTGAGGAACTTTATGAAGCACAAAGTAATACCCGGTGGACTGATTTATCATAAATGTTTATGATCACAGAGGTAAAAGCAGGATATTATGAGTCCTTTATCAGATCAGTCTTATTTGTCATCATCAAAAAAGGCGTAGAATTGAGGACTGGGAGACGTTGTTTTATCTGGTTACTCAGATCTGCACGTATTTATGATTTATTCTTTTCTTTCTAAGATAAGAAGTGATTGTCTAATGATCGATCTAAATAATATTAAGTAGATTTTCCAACTTTATCTTAACTTAAAAACTCAGGATCTGACACGAGAGGTTGCGATGCTCAAATGATAAACAACCTCCATCTCCAACTCTAAAATTGTGAATTCGAGTCACTAATAAAGAAAAAAAGACCGTGATCTCCTAGAAAAAGGCACTAAAACACAAGATCTACGTGTTTTATTTATTTATGAACAACGTAACTTAGGATCGGAGTATGATTTTTCGTTTTGTATTTAACAGATCTTTGATAATATATTGATTAGGAAGTGTTAGATGAGGTAAAAACCTAATTTCAGATCTTAGAAAGAGATTAAAAAATTACTTGTTTGTGCTGCAGAATTCATAGAGTTTTCCACGATTAGAGAAAACGAGTAGAGCAACTTCAGCATCACAAAGCACAGATAGTTCATAAGCTTTTTTGAGCAATCCATTTCTCCTCTTTGCAAAAGTGACTTGTCTATTTATCTTGTTCTCTATCCTCTTCAGCTCAACTCTTCCTCTACCCATCCCTCCTTCCCCCTGATGATCTTTTTCTACTTTAATTTCTTCTCTTGGCTAACTCTTAGATCCTCTTTTCTCTCCTACTGAAACAACCAAAATTGTGAAAGAAATGCAAACCCTAGCTAGACACACACACAAAGAAAGAAAGAAAGAAAAAAAGGATTCTTATCAACTTTTTTTTTTTGGTTGAATTTCAATGTGCAGAGAGAGAGAGAAAAAGTGAACATGGGTTGTTTTTATCTATGGCATTTCTTCTTATCTTCTTTAGGGATTCTTTGTTTTAACTTTAGGATTTACTTAGGTACTCCAAATTTAGATACCTTAGAGCTTTAGGGTTGGTTCTTATTTCCACTCCTTTTTCAAGTTTCATGAATTTAGCCAATGCATTAAAGGGATGTCTTACGCTTCAGCTGATGCGCGTGTCACACGCTCAACAACTATTCGTTGTTTGGGTCACACGCGCCTGGTTAAGTGTTGGAGCTTTTGGTTCTCAGTTGTGCGGTCCATCAGTGAAAGAACAAAGGCCTGTACTAAATTGGCTGGACACGCGTCAGTGGACTAGTGGATGTTACGTACGTATCATGCGTATGCAAATTCTCACTGTAAATTTGTAGAAATGGAAAACTTACTAACAGAAAATTATTTTGCTTAACTGTTTAATTTGTCAATCTTAAATTGGACATAATTTAATTTTTATTTTTAAAGTTTCACCGGAAATTTTGAATCTAACTCAACTCATAAACTTAATTTTTTAAAAGTTTCACGAGGGATTTTGAATCTAACTTCATTCGAAAAGCTAATTTATAATGAAAGGATTAATGTCCAATATCATATAAGAAAATCACTCATTTCTTTTTAATCCGATTTAAGACTTTCAACATTATAATGTCCTTGGCTCTTTGCTTATTAGGGAGAAGAGGAAAACTAACTCAGGAACGGAGATAAGTATCTCTTATCTTGTTATTTTGGTTTTGTTTTATTTTTCTATCATAATCTCTCTTAATAAAGATAGAAATAATGTACATCGTTATTCAGATTTCACTTGTGAAATTACATTGAATAAGTTGTTATTTGAATCATGGATGAATGGCCTAAGATTAACACGAATAACCGTAAAGTGTATGGAGTGGTACCATATCAAATTCAATGTCTTCTTCACCGATTCAATTATCCGCTTATGTCTTATTGGACCTTAATCTTGATTGTTTTGCAATTTTGTTTTATTTCTTGTCTTATGGATCTATAGATAGGGATGGCAATGGGGCTGTACAAGGCCGGGTGGCGGCGGGTTTTGTTGGATATGTAGCAAGAGTTAATGGGAAATGGAGGGAAGATGAAAATAGAGGAACTTGGAAAGTTGGGAACTTGAAAAGTACTCTTATGCTTTAGTGAAAAGGTATTTCTCTCATCGGTGGTGGAAAGAAAAATAGTAGAGTTTAAATATAGAAACACTCCTATTAATTGTTAAAAGGGTTGGAAAGAGGGACCCCCTTGTGCTGTTGTCGTTGTTGCTCGCTCGTCTTCGGTAAATGATCGAGAGATTATTTTTTGGACAAAGTTTGTTTTAATTATTTAGTTAATTAATTATTTAATTAATTAAATTAAATGGCCAAAACGCCAAAACGTTTCAATTAATTAGTTAATTAACCGAAACGTTTCGATTATTCAGTTAATTGACCGATCCGACTCGGATCCACGCTCGACCCATTTTCTTTAAATTCTTTCCCGTTTAATTTAAATTTTCCGCCGTTGAAAGTGACTGTTCTGAAAGGTTGCAACTTTCAGGAACAGTCATGACCGTTTGAAAGGTTGAAAACTTTCATGAATGGTCGTGGATTCTGAAAGGGTTGCAACCTTTCAGACCCAGTTCCTCTTGCCTATAAATACATTGATTCTTCAGATTTTTTCCTTACGAATTTTTTTGATTTTTCCTTCTTCTTCTACACAAAGTTTCTTCGTGTACTTTACTGTTGTTGAGTGGTTCGCTGACACCAGAATTTTGGGTATCAATACACTGGTGATTGAGATCATTCTATCCTGGGAGGACATATTCCAAATCAAACCTCAGATACTAGAGGGAAATAATTTCCTTAAGGGGACACTGTGCATTCAGTGGGCTTGATCTTTTCCGTTCTGTCTTTTTCCAGATTCTGGTATGTTTTACAGATTTTAGTTGTTCTGAATTAATTTATGTTCTTTTGTTCTTACTGGTTCATTAAAACATTGGTTACTTCGTGTTTCTACAAAGTTTTTTGGAATCAGTAATTCTGTTTTAAACACAGATTGGCAACATGTTTAGCTTAATCCGTAAAATTTTTAATTTGTTCCGCTCCGTTTCGTATAATATTTTTTTCATTTCCAACCCGCCCCGCATAAATTTGTCCGCATGAACCCGTCCCACATAATTTTTTTAATATTTTCTTTTTCTAGTTAAGTTTGATAGTAAAAATAAAATTCATAAAAATAAATTCATTTTTATTTAATTTTATTAATTTAATAGAGAATGACTTAAAAAATTATTTTTTAGAGATCAATTTGGAAACATGTAACAAATTGTATTATTTTTTATTGAACCATTTTCATTTACTATTTTGAACACTTTCGTATCTTTAAACAAATTGTATTACTAAATAATGATCTATCACTCTTAAAACATAAATGTAAAAAGTTAAAATTAAATTTAAACTCATATAAAATCACATATACCTGCAACCAGCCTTGCCCCTCATTAGTTTTGAAAAAAAACTCATTTCAATCCGCCCCACATCCCTCCCGCCCCGCACAGCCTTAAACTCATCCCGTCCCGCATAGCCTTAAACCCACCCACCCGCATCCTCCCCGGATTGCTATCCCTACCCATAGACTTAGTGCTTAATATATCAACAAATAGATATTTGGTCAATGAATTTTGATGTCTAAATTTCAAGAGATTTTTCTATTCAAATATTAAAGGGTTACGTTGAATTATTTTTTCCCCCAAATTAAACATGTTCGACATTCTGCAATTTGAATACATTAGGCAAGTAATTAATAATTCACACTTCTATGAAATTTTGTGACTCCAAAAAGAAGATTAAGGCTAATAATATCTCCAATACTTAACAAAAATGTATAAACATTCCTTAATACCTAATTATATATATGCATAACATGATTGGTATACTTTATTACTGAAAGTTAGATAAGGAAAAAAATTAAAGAGACTTAATATCATATATAGGGGTGTATATTTTTTTGGACATACGTGTCGTATCTTAATCTATATTACTCCTAGTAGATCATTTAAATTTTGGGAAATCGCCCAAGCCAAAAAGGTCTAAATATGCTATTGGATTATGTGTGCTATTTGTCAATAGTTGAGGAAAAATATGTTTTTCTGTTATAAAATTGATCCAAATATATCCTTGATCACTAAGGAAGGAAGCTTTCCAACACACCATCTTTTTCAATTAGAGAAAACACTTAAATTTGACATTAAGCAAGCTTTGTGGAATAATCTAAAATATTTGCTCCTCAACATAGAGAAATTATGCATTTCTTTTCCCAACTACCATCTAGCATTGCTCTAAATGAATAACCACTATAACAAATGATTTTTTCTGCTCTAAGAAAATGCCACTTGAAAACCACCGTTACTATAACACCCCTTCACTTCAACGACACATAAATATTCTACACAAAATCCGCACACCTTCATCTTTACTTTAAAAAATAATAATCATGTCACCATTCAACCTCTATTGTATGACCGACAATCTTCATCAATCAGTATAATTTAATTTTTATTTCTTTTTTGGAGTCCCAGGATAACCCGCAGTCGCTACAACCTCTGCCCTTCGGGTGAGTACTTTGTGCGCACCACTGTGTAATAGCCTGCAAACCACACAGAGAATGTAAACCTCACTAGGCAAGCCCTATGCGACAGGCTTGACTCAGGAGGCATTGAGGGGGGATCGATTTCAAGTCATCCGTGTGGATAATCACCCTCCAAACCAACTGAGCCATCCCGAAGGACATATAATTCAATCTTGATCGTCATAATATTACTGCAAAAAAAATAGTAGCTAAACACTATATATTTATTTATTTATTTTTAAAAAAGTATTAGGAGTTGATGTGGAGCTTTGGCATCACTACTGTTGGCCCGAGAAGGATTAGTGGTAAAATTGTGTTGATTGAGTTTTCCCCTATGAAAGAAGCGAAAGAATATATATATATAGTACGTATATAGGTGGTATAAGATTCTAGTAATTGATGGCTAACAAACACAAAGCTTTGGCATCACATGCTGTAAAACTTGGCTATATCTATATTTATTTTATTTTTTAAAAAAAAAGTGCATAAGTTTAATATGCAAATATATTTGGAATGACAGGTTTGGTGAAAAAACAACCTGTCAATAACTCTATTATGTGGAAAGCGACCAAAACCATACCAATATAATAAAATAATAATAATACATAAGACATATGGTTTGCATCTTTACTTGTCCCAACAGCAAATTAAATACATCACCCCAAGCAGTGATATATGCATGAAGATCTAATTATTAGGGGGAAAAAAAAAAACTAGTATTTTATATATTACAATTTTGTGAGCTTATATATCCACAGTAGAGTTACAAAATTCACGTAATCTTGAGTTTCACATATGAAAGTTGAAATTTTAAATTTTAAAATATATTAAAATATATAGTGGTTGATTCCTTTCAAGATAAGATCAAAAAATATCAGTAAACATTACTTTATGAAATCGATTCTTGCTATTAAACCACTCGCAGTGATAAGTCTTTTGGGCATATATCTTGAACAGCTTTCCTAAATTTATGAAAGGCACATAAAACTAATTTAAAATTTCCAATCTGATTTTGGAACATATATATTCCAGAAATCAAGCTTGATTTGACTCTTGTTTTCCTTAAATAACCATATATAATTATCACACTCACGTGACATTGTGGGAACTGCAATTTAGGACCACATAAAAATCAATAATTCAATACACAATTGAGAATACAATTTATGTCACAATTCATTAAACAATTGAGGACAAATATATAAACATAAGGATTAAATACAGATCTAGATGCGTCAAGTTATTTTTAAACAGGAGACGTCGGTTGAGATATTTTAAAGATTTGAGTTTGTCACTTAGACTACTTAATTGACATATAAATAATTACTAATTAATCAGCATAAACATAAAGTTAGTTCAATGACCCTATATATATATATATATAGACTATATCATAAATTTATCCACGTATGTCATTATGAGAGTCAAAGTCAACACACACGCTGCAAAATGGTAAGGATTATTGGTGCACGATGTAGTCAAAGTCAAAGTCATACAAAAATCTAAGACCCACCTTACATTTTAGGCCCTGCTTTATTGGCACTAAATACAGATGAATACAACCATTTTAATAAGGTAAAAAGGTTTGTATGTTCCTTAATTTTGCAATTTAGAATAGAAGTTGAAAAAGTGCCTTATATTATTTTTTGTATATATAAATCATTAAAATATATCCTTTTCATTAACAAAAGTGAAAAGATTAATTTTAAATTTATTTGTTGATTGTTGATTTTTTAGTAAAATAAAATTCACATAGGAGTATATTTTATACCTCTTACATGTGATTTTTCTTTACTTTTTTTAATTTAACAGCTAATTTGGATTTTTAGTATCTCACTAAGCAATCTATTTATTTATCATTATCTAAGTTTTTGCTCTTTTTTTTCTGTTTTATAGTGTGAAATATTAGGGGGGGAAAGTGTGAATGGATTAAAAGAGAAAGAGGTAAGAAAATTCCAAATTGTAATTTATTTGTGTGCCTATGGAGAAAATCAGGGCATGTTGAATTAAAAAGACATAAAAAATTTCAGCTGTAGAAATGATCAAATATACCTTTAAATTTTGGGATAATTTCAGAGATCTTCCTCAAGGTTTTGCTCTATAACACTCACCTCTCCCGTGGTTTACGATATTACGCCTACGTCCTTTATTTTGATTTTTTTAATCATTCTTTAACTCTATTTAAAATAAATATAAATTAATTATAACTTGACAAATTTATTCCTCTTTATAATAATATATTCATATTAATCCATATTATTAAAATCTGAATTATTTAATAAATATTTTTAAAATAAATCAATATGAAGAAATGTATATCTTTGTTTGGTAAAAAATAAAACATGTATATAAAATATATATTATAGGATTAATTTATTTGTGTTGATTTATTTTTAAAGTATTTAATAAATAAGTCATGTTTTAATGATATGCAATAATATAAAAAAGGACAAAATTGGCAAGTCATAATAGATTTATATTTATTTTAATTAGTAGATTTAAAAAATGATTTAAACAATCAAAATAAAAGAGATAAGCCTATATCGTAAACTACGAGGAAAGTGAGTGTTATAAAGCGAGAAAACTTATGAAATGTCTCTGAAATTATCACTTTAACTCTGTTAAGAGGGTCATCCGATATTCTCCTGCATATATTTTATTTAAATTTAAAATTTAAATCAACTTTTCACTTACATCAACCAAAAAGATATATATGGGTCATATTTATACGGTAGAACCCGTAAAAGTATATATGAACCATTTTAAAAAAAAAATATGTCATTTAACTTGACTTCAAATTATATTTACTCCCTTTAATTTTGGGTGTACACAAGTAGACACTTAAACTTGTAGAAAGTTGAACAAGTAGACACACATATTCTACATGTCATTTTTTGTCTTACGTGGTGTCCTAACTCATGTGTCTACTTGTTCAACTTTTATACAAGTTTAAGTGTCTACTTGTGCATACCCAAAATTTGAGGGCATAAATGTGAAATGAAGTCAAATTAAAGAGCAATTTATGTATTATGCCTAAATTAAACTACTGGAAACTTTTGCGTCCTTCCATTACTACGTAAAGAGTCCCACATCAGTCGGAATATATAAGTGTTCTCTTTAACATAATTCTTAAGCTAAATTTTGAGATTGAAATTAGTGATTCATTTCTTTATATATCATGATGATGTGTATGTGTATCTAACTAACTGATGTTAATTTATTCCAGTTCAAAGATCATAACTTAGGATTAAATTAAATCAAATGAGACACTCAGATTACATTCTCGAGAGCTATAAAAGAGGTTGATTTTGGATATTCATCAAATTAACTACAAATCATCTTACAGAACAAACCATAATTAATCACTTGTACTGCAACCAAATCTTTTTTTTTTTCCTTCTTCAAAATTAAAGACATACGTAGAACATACAGAGTCTGACTGATTAATCATGATCAGCGCCATTATTTCTCAGAAAATAAAACCTCCATTATATAAGTTAACTGCATAAGAACAATTAGCAGTAGCTGGTTGATTTTGAATTGCCACCGTGAACTCATCATCTATGTTCCATAATCCTCCCCATAATCCATCCATTGGAAAAGTCTCCGTCCATGTATACGATGTGTCTGAAGAAGTCGTCACTGCAGGTGGCAACTCCACAACCTGATCCTCATCATAATTATTAGTACTACTAATAAACATGTTATCGTCATCGCTCTTGATCATGATCACTTCTTCTGCTTCAGATGACATGATCTTTTTATCCGTCCTGGTGTAATTTTGTTGTGGATGGTTTCTCATCTGCCTCATAATTTTTTTCTTATCTTGCTTTACTACTTTCGTCTTGAAATGTGTTCTCCAGTAATTTTTTATCTCGTTATCTGTCCTTCCAGGCAAGTAACGTGCTATTGTTGACCATCTACACATTATCATATCAACGAATTAATTATTAAATGAACCAACAAGGCCAATTTAATTAAATATATAGCCTAGAATAAAGAATTGATGAACTTACTTGTTGCCCCACAAAGCATGTAATTCAATAATAATGCCTTCCTCTTGAGGTGTTATGTGACCTCTTTTAAGTCCAGGCCTCAAGTAGTTCACCCATCTTAGTCTACAACTCTTCCCAGTCCTGTTCAGTCCTGCATGAACGAAAATCCATATTTTGTTAATTAGAAACAACGTCTCAAAACATAAAAAGAAATAACGTTTAATATTTATAACTAATACCTGCACAACGAGATACAGAACTCCATCTCCCCTCACCATGCAAGTTAACATACTCAGAGAGAAGCTTATCCTCTTCAGGAGTCCAAGGTCCTTTCCTCCATCCTTGTTCATCAGAATTAGCTCCCCAACCCATCATTCCTCTAACCATTGTTTTTCTTCTTTTATTTTTTTTTGCTTAATGAAGTACTAATAAAATTTCTAAGTAACTTTCACTAAATCTTCTAATATGTTGTCTCCTGTTTGTATGACAGAGTTAGTCACAGGCTATTCTACCATATATATACTCTCATCACCCTGTCAATTTACCGTCTTTTTTAATGCATTAATCTGACCTCACTAACATTAAAGTAGTAGTGACACTGATTTCTCGCTCTATAATTAGAAACAATTTAACTTTAATATTAATAAAATGATTTTTGCTCAGATAAATAATATTTAAGATTTGTTTTAGATTTTAAATTTCAAAAGTTTTTCTTTTTGGTTAAATTTTGTGTTAAGTCAGATAAATATCATATAAATTGAAACGGAGAGAGTAACTCAGTTTCTGCTTTTTTTTATTACGAAATCATTCGTTACACCTTATGATATCTGCCATGTGTTATCCCATGGTGCACCTCACTTGATTCTTAACCTATTAGTGATCAACAAGTGTGCCTTGGAAATCTTAATTATTAGAACCGTACCAACAAAGGTAATTAAGCACAAATATTCCTTGATATATGATAAGTATATATTTGGATTTAGCATTAGCAATTCCGTAACAGAATTTAAATGCATGCATGCTTCAACTATACACGAAAATTAATTTATATACATCGATAGTATTATAAAAAAATTTAACATGTTGTAGTCGGTAGACTTGTAGCAAATGATAACGTGCTTTTTTTCATTACTATAATTAATATATGCTTACATGTAATTATTTATCAATAATCTAATTACATAGATTTTATTTTACGCTATCAGTATATAAAAATTAAACTCTTAATCATAGCCTAATGACCTCGGACTAAGCCGTGAAAATTTTGAAGTTAGTGCTTGGTTGTTGGCATGTCCCCTTGAAAATGGCTTATTAACCAATGTTTATGTAACAAATGTTGATGTGCGTAAGCCTTGGCCGTATATTTTAATCATAATTAATTAAGTACTAATAGTGCAGCTAGCAGCCTTAATTAATATTTTAAGCAGAGAAGATCGAAGCTTCTGGGGTTCTAATTTGGGGATAATGGCGCATTAGAATAAGTAAAAAAGGACAGGTTAATGAGTCATAGGATAGACACGTGGTCAACCTAAGATGTCAAGTAGCATTTCTAGTATTTTAAGGCATTGTTTAATTGGCTAAACACATTAGTTTAAGTAAGTAATGCCATATATAGGTAATGATGTGTATTATGCCACTAATTAATTAATTACCTATGCTTTTGTAAAAGATTGTGATCCAGCGATTGTTGAAGATTTTAGTTTGGATTTTATTGAGAGGGGGAAAAAGCTTGACTTGATAGTGATATAATTAATGAAAGATGAAAAGTTGGTGGTCATCTCCTCTCCTTTTCGCAAGTTCCCCTTCTAATGCAACTGCTTGGAAGCTGAAAACGCCTACGTGTATATCAGATGTATAATATGTGTTTGTGCGTAATTTTAGTACGTAACTAAAGTAAGTTTTTACACAATTTTAATGTAAATATGTGAGTGTGGATAAAAGTATTAGTAGGGCGGTTCATGGTTATGGTCAAAAAATCAAATCGAACCGCAGTTCGAACCAAATCGATTTTAAAAATTGATATTTGGTTTGGTTTGGTTTGGTTAGATTTGATTTTAAATTTTGAAAATCGATACGATTTGATTTGGTTTTGATTTTACTAAAAAACAACCGTAAAAATAACTAAATCGAACCGATAAATTAGATATATAAATTTTATAATTATTTATATATTATTCATAAATAAAATATAAATATTTTGTTAAATTTTAATTAACTGAAATCTTTAACTTTACTATTTTCTCAAGCCCAACACTTTAGTCCAATTATAACAATCCCAAGTCTATCAAAATTCATTTTAGTCTTTACCTACCTTGCAAACGAATAAATTAGTATTGCTTAATTAAACCAATAATAGTTTTTTTGTGGATTTCTCATGTACTAGGTGTTCGTGTCTATCAAGATAAGTACGTCCTGAAAAAAATTATTACTTTCAAACCGAATAAACCAGAAAAATTGAACCAAACCGACGGTTATTTTTTTCGTTTGGTTTGGTTTAAGAAATTTTAAAAACTGACTAGATTGGTTTGATTTTGGTTTTAATCAATAACCGAACCACATATACCCCTAAGTATTAGTGTATTACACAATGTTATATTAATTTATTATGCTTAACGATAAAATAAAATGAAAATGTATTTTAATTAGTTAATCATAATAAAAGGTACAACCATAAAAGAAGAATGTACAACACTATCTAAGCACATATCATCCAACACTTGTCATGTGCTAAGTAGTAGATATTTCCACTTAT
Source organism: Solanum verrucosum (assembly GCF_900185275.1). Taxonomy (NCBI): domain Eukaryota; kingdom Viridiplantae; phylum Streptophyta; class Magnoliopsida; order Solanales; family Solanaceae; genus Solanum; species Solanum verrucosum. The sequence goes on from NW_026020569.1 coordinate 1,083,714, forward strand.
TATATATAGTAATATATATATATAGTAATATATAAAAAAAAATGGGCCCAAATGAGGTAGGTAATTAATTGTGTTAAATTGTTCAATAATATAAATTTTAAAGGTACAACCATAAAAGAAGAATGTACAACACTATCTAAGCACATATCATCCAACACTTGTCATGTGCTAAGTAGTAGATATTCCCACTTATTATATATAGTAATATATAGATATTACTATATATAAATGGGCCTAAATGAGGTAGGTAATTAATGGTGTTAAATTGTCCAATAATATAAATTTTAAAGGTACAACCATAAAAGAAGAATGTACAACACTATATAAGCACATATCATCCAACACTTGTCATGTGCTAAGTTGTTTTTTCTCAAAATCTAATTTACTTTCGTAAACTATGTGTCAGATCAAAATCAGATTAACAAATTCAAAAGGAATGAGTAATAAATAGCTCATACAATGACATATTTATTATTTAAAAGAAGTACTCCTTTTGGTTGAAAGCTAACAAGATAGTTACAATGTAACTAAATACTATAAAAATCTTTGCATTGTGTGTATATATATATATATATATATATAAATGGGCCCAAATGAGGTAGGTAATTAATGGTGTTAAATTGTCCATTAATATAAATTTTAAAGGTACAACCATAAAAGAATAATGTACAACACTATCTAAGCACATATCATCCAACACTTGTCATGTGCTAAGTAATTATATAACTAGGATCAATACATATGAAATATATGATTCTTATAATTTTGATAATGTATTGATATCCACCATGTCTAAAGTGTATTGAATTTTTAAATGTCGTTATTGAAATAATTTTAAATAATATTTAAATATAAATTAATTTAAAATAATTTTTTTATGATGTGTCGATTTCTAACATATTTTTTTATCTTTATAAAAATATTGTGCAAATTATGTTGGATTATTATTATTATTAGCATTATTATACTTTACGATCTAAATTTGATATACTTTTGTTAAATAAAGTGGTTCACATATATCTGTTGTTACACAAATAGTTCAGATAACTATTTCGCTTGATGGAAGTGAAAATATTGATTTTTCAGAATCTATTTATTTTATTTTTTTATTAAAACAAAACTCACATAGGGATATATGATTCATCTCATAAAGTTCAATGATAGTATATTTGATACTTCTCACAAGTGATTTTTTTTTACTTTTTTATTTAAACGCTTAATTTCAGTCTTAAATATCTTATTTGTGGATTTATTTGCTTATCATTATCTGAATATTTTATTTTTATTTAATTTCTTATTTTGAAAAGGATGTAAAATAAAAAGAAAGAGTGAGAATGGAATAAAAGAGAGAAAAGAAAAAAAAAACTAAAATTATTTTCTTTTGCGGTCATATTTGTAATTTTCTTGTAGTTGTGAAAAGATCGATACATTTATGATAGACTTTACAAGAAAATGAGTTTGAGTTAAAATTATTTTGAATTTAATTTTATGAGTAAGTTTATTTTGTAATGTAAATTTTAAATTTTATATTCTAAATTTTAAATTTTGTATTCTTTATAGATTTTTTATCAGAAAATTAAGGAAGAAAAAAAAAACTACATATGCATTGGCCTTTGACCATTTCGCAATATTTCTAAAAGAAATTAAAAGCCATGTATGTATGGAAGTTAGAGAAATTTAAAAATTAGTCAATTTACTATGTATTGGAAAACTTTCTCATTTATTGAAGCATAATTAATGAATAAATTAATAAGAAAAAAATAAATTTGACAAAGAAGGGTATAGTTATCAAAAAATAAATCAGTTTATAGTGTGAACATATAATTACTTAAATATTTAAAAGATATAAAAAAATATATAAAAGATCTGATTGACTCTTCAAATTTTACCGGTGACACATAAATTGGGACAAATGAAATAATATATATTATTTGAAAATTTCTTAGAAAGTACTATAAATTACAGTAATTAACAGCTAGAAATATTTCAAAGTCAAAAAATTGATTGAATCTCAAATTTTTTTTAGTACTACATAAATTAAGAAAGAAGAAATGACCTCTATTATTTGAAAATGGCGTAAAAGTATTACAAATCATACAATAAGAATTAACAATTTAAAATTTTAAAAGACTTTAATGCTTTATACTTATTCTATTTCCACTTTGGACAAAAATATCCTCCCAATATGCATATTTTTTTTAACAAAATGTGGGACCCATTATTGATGTATTGAAGGATGCTTTGGTAATTTTCCTATGATGAATTCGTTTTGTTTGTTGTTTAATTTTTTTAAAATAATTGTATAAAATATTATAAATCACAATAATTATTTACTTAAATATTCAAAAGATATAAAAATATGTAAAACATCTGATTAACTCTTCAAATTTTATCGGGGACACATAAATTGGACAAATGAAATAATATATATTATTTGAAAATTACTTAGAAAGTACAATAATTTACAGTAATTAATAATAGAATATTTTAAAGACAAAAAAAATTGATTGAATCTCGAAATTTTATTAGTACCACATAAATTGAGAAAGAATAAATAACCTTTATTATTTGAAAATTGCGTAAAAGATATTACAAATCATACAACAATAATTAGCAATTTAGATAATGATAAGGGGTAAACTATCCATTAATTTCATAAAGTGCACAAGTATTGTAGGACATTCCAAAATAGTATAATAGACAATAATTATTGGATGGATGGAGTAGGATTAAGTCTTTCTTTTAGTACTTTTCTCACATTAATTAATTTCTCTCCACATTCAATTAGTGAATCTTTAGTAGAATTAATTAGAATACTTTTTACTTAATACAATAAAAGTTCAAATAAGATTAACATAAAGAAAAATAAAAAAATCCTAAAAATCTATCAATATATTAAACAACATACAACATATATAACAAAAGTTCTAATAAGATTAACAAAAAGGAAAAATAAAATAAAATTCTTAAAAATCATCAAAAAAACTACATACAAAATAAAAAGAAAGTTATTCCAACAAAAGAATACATAAAGTTAAAATGAACTTTAAGAATTCTAGCATCTTAAGCATATTGAGGCAAACATTTTAATTTAATGTCATTTCTCTCCAAAGAAAGAAAGGCATTGAATATTTTAATTTAATGTAAAATTGAATTTTTTGGGGTTATGAATATAAAAGGTTTGAAAGTTATGAATATTGTTAATACTAATTAAAAGTATAATTTATGAAGATGAAGAAGTGTGAGTTATGAAAATAACTTTTAAAAATAATATAATTGAGAAAAATTCAAAAAAGGAGAAAAAAGAAAAATGACAATGAAGGTCACAGAGAGCGCCACATCACCGTTTAAGGTAGCTCTACTGATAATTGTGAAGAAAGCATATTAATGGATTAAAAATCAAAAAGAGGAAGTTAAACCCTAAAATATTATAAAGACATCTATAAAATTTGATTGAAGCTCAAAATCTATTAGTGCCATATAAATTAGGATAGAGGAAATAACATATATTATTTGAAATAACATGAATGTACTACAAATCAAAATTTGGCCATAATGACCCAAATATATGTTCACACTATAAACTGATTTATTTTTTGACAACTATCCCTTCTTTGTCAAATTTATTTTTTTCTTATTAATTTATTCATTAATTATGCTTCAATAAATGAGAAAGTTTTCCAATACATAGTAAATTGACTAGTTTTTAAATTTCTCTAACTTCCATACATACATGGCTTTTAATTTCTTTTAGAAATATTGCGAAATGGTCAAAGGCCAATGCACATGTAGTTTGTTTTTTCTTCCTTAATTTTCTGATAAAAAATCTATAAAGAATACAAAATTTAAATTGATAATTATAATACAAAATTTAAAATTTAGAATATAAAATTTAAAATTTACATTACAAAATAAATTTACTCATAAAATTAAATTCAAAATAATTTTAACTCAAACTCATTTTCTTGTAAAGTCTATCATAGATGTGTCGATCTTTTCACAACTACAAGAAAATTACAAATATGACCGCAAAAGAAAATATTTTTTGTTTTTTTTTCATTTCTCTCTTTTATTCCATTCTCACTCTTTCTTTTTATTTTACATCCTTTTCAAAATAAGAAATTAAATAAAAATAAAATATTCAGATAATGATAAGCAAATAAATCCACAAATAAGATATTTAAGACTGAAATTAAGTGTTTAAATAAAAAAGTAAAAAAAAAAATCACTTGTGAGAAGTATCAAATATATTATTGAACTTTATGAGATGAATCATATATCCCTATGTGAGTTTTGTTTTACTAAAAAATTAAAACAAATAGATTCTGAAAAATCGATATTTTCACTTCCATCAAGCGAAATAGTTATATGAACTATTTGTGTAACAATAGATATATGTGAACCACTTTATTTAACAAAAGTATATCAAATTTAGATCGTAAAGTATAATAATGCTAATAATAATAATAATCCAACATAATTTGCACAATATTTTTATAAAGATAAAAAAATATGTTAGAAATCGACACATCATAAAAAAATTATTTTAAATTAATTTATATTTAAATATTATTTAAAATTATTTCAATAACGACATTTAAAAATTCAATACACTTTAGACATGGTGGATATCAATACATTATCAAAATTATAAGAATCATATATTTCATATGTATTGATCCTAGTTATATAATTAATAGAAACCTCAGAGAATCATGTACCAGTGTTGTAGTTTCGCGCCCATGTTTTATGCCTATTTGATAACTTGAACATGATTACTTATATTTATTAAGTATTAATATAACCTCTAATTAAGTAATTTTATAATTGGTATATTAAATAAATTTAAATCATATGTTTAAATATTTTTAAAATAATTGTTTAAGTTATATCAAATCAATAGTTATACACAGAATATGTATTTGTAATCATTTGATTGTTTAAATTATATACTCTTTAACCTTGATAACTAAAGTTAATATAATTTTTTGATTTTATAATTTAAAAATATGCCTTAATAGAATTTATTGATTATTTAATTAAGAATAGGGCCTAACTATTTATAAACATACTAGACACAGGTGTCCATGCGTTGCACGGGCCCAATATTTTAGTATTTTTTTTATTTTAATTTATGTGATATAAGTAAAATTTAAAAAGATAATTAATTTTTAATATGATTTTTAGATATTTAAGTTGTTAATTACTTTTGTTTGCGCAAATTTAATGTGAAGAGGCCCATACTTAAAGCATTTTTTGTATCGATCATTGATTTTTTACTCAAAATAGTTATAAGATATAAATAAATATTATCGAAATTCAAAATAATATAGCAATAACTATAGAATATGAAATTAAAACTAAAAGTCATAGTTAAAACGGATTGCATAATTTCGAAGAAACTATACACTAATTAAATTAAAGTAGAACAAAAGAAATAATTATTTAATATTTTTTCTGAAGCACGCTGAAGCAGACACGTCGACGGACACGTGCTTGCTTCAGCGTGAAGTCTTGAAAATTAAAAGTCATAGCTAAAACGGATTTCATAATTTCGAAAAAAATTATACACTAGTTAAATTAAAGTAGAACAAAAGAAATAATTTTTTAAATATATTTTTTTTTGGAAAGTAAAACAAAAGAAATAAATTTATAAATTTTTTTGGAAAAAATTATACATTGATTAAATTAAAGTAGAACAAAAGAAATAAATTTTTAATTTTTTTTATCGACCTTATACCAAAAAATAGCAAAGAAAACTATCGACCTTATACCAATGGAGTACCATAGATTTGTAGTATGGCGTTAAGTAGCAAAAGGATAGATTGCCTCCTTTTCAATGTTCCTAGATTACCAGTTAGATAAAAAATATTTTTATTGGGTTTTTTATTTATATAGATATGAAATTAAGTGAATTTTTTAAACTCAAATAATGAGTTTTAAACAAATTTATTGAATTATGCTGAATAATGCTCACTAGCTCCGTCTTTGCTTTAAATTTCAATACGTATACAGTATATATTAGTAAAAAAAATTCTTTTAAATCTTATTTATAAATCATGCACGCCTTTTGAGTTTTGACACATTAGGATTTCTTTAGTACGTACGTAAGTTACACTAGTATTTTGATTTATATAAGGATGTCTATTAAAATGTAAAATTCAATTTACGTTTTGAGTGCATTAGAATAACTAAAGAAAAATATGCCCCAATGACTCATCAGATGGACAAGCAGTCAGCCTTTAGTAACCATAGCCAAGTAGCATTTTTAGTTTATTATATTGTGGCATTATTTAATTGGTAATTGAACTCAATATTTTAAGTATGTAATGCCATATATATAGGCAATGATGTGTACTTACTGTGCCATTAATTAATTATGTTAAAGAATGACAAAAGTCTCACATCGGCGGTTAATGAGATGAGTGGACTCCTTATAAGGCTTGGACAATCCTCCTCCCTTTGAGCTAGCTTTTGGGGTGTGAGTTAGGCCTAAGACCTAATTTAACATGGTATCAGAGCAGGATCCGTCTCACCCGATGTTGGGACCCCCAAAATCAAAAATTGTCCACGCACCAGATGGTAAGCACTGGGCATGAGGTGGGGTGTTAAAGAATGACAAAAGTCCCACATCGATGGTTAATGAGATGGGTGGACTTCTTATAAGGCTTGGGCAATCCTCCTCCCTTTGAGCTAGCTTTTGGGGTGTGAGTTAGGCCTAAGACCTAATCTAACATGGCATCAGAGCAGGCCCCGTCTCACCCGATGTTGGGGCCCCCAAAATCAAAAATTGCCCACGCACCAGATGGTAAGCACTGGGCATGAGGTGGGGTGTTAAAGAATGACAAAAGTCCCACATCGGTGGTTAATGAGATGAGTGGACTCCTTATAAGGCTTGAACAATCCTCCTCCCTTTGAGCTAACTTTTGGGGTGTGAGTTAGGCCTAAGACCTAATTTAACAAATTATGACTTAAAACATTTTTAAGATAACTATCCAACAACACATTTTATTTTAAGTTGTAATTAGCCCTTAGTATTTTCTGCCTTATTCTCTTATTATTCACTTTTAGCTCACGTTTTTGCATCAAGAAAAGAGTAAATAGCATATATAGTAATTCCCAAACTTTTTTTATATTTTATATCATTGGTTCAACTTTCTTGTGGTCCAAATTAATAAATTAGTATTAATCACTTAATTCACTATACGTGTGTGGTTAGTGAAATAAAGATGTCCCCTTTATCAGTGCATGGCAACTAAGAAGATGACTCTAGAGAATACTAGAACACACATTATTTCCGCTCGTTGCTTCAACCAATTTCAAATAAAAAAGGGAAAATAACCCGTTATGCTCTTCCCCCAAATAAATAAGTCTCTAAATAACATCTTACAGTATATATATTTTCTTCTTCTTTTTTCACCTTCCTTTTTTTTTTTTTTTGGGGGGGGGGGGGGAATTATGAAACAAGGTAAAAATGTTAATATATTTATGGTAAAAATCTATATTTTAAAAAAATTACAAAAAAATCACTATATGTTGTTTTTGTATAGCAGCCTCTTTCCCTTGCCTCTCCTCCCTCTCTCTCGCCCTCTCTACCTCTCTCTTGCCAATTAGAAGAAATTCATTCAATTGTATTATATATCAATTGTATTCAATCAAATATATGTGAGAATTTTGTATTTTATATAATTGTATTCGAAAAACTATATTTGTATTTTTTTCCAGTTGTATTTGTATTCATACGAAGACAATCAAATGTACTATTTATCAATTGTATCCAATCAAAGGCAGGTTGAATATAGTTATATTCGTTGTATTTTGAATACAAATGATACAAAATACAAAATAATTATGCATTAAATAAATACATAACACAATGTAAAATAAATACAATATACAATTCGCTCTCCTCCCTCTCTCGATCTCGCTCATCTCTCTCCTCCTAATATGTATTCATTTTTATACGAATAAGTTTATATTTGTATCTTTTCTCCCAAATCCGTGAGAAAATACACTGAATACAAATGTGTAGCAAATTAAAGTGTAACTGCGAATTATAATTTATGAAACTATAATTAAGGAGTTCTATTTAACGCCTAATGTTTGTTATTTTTAAAAGTTTTCCTTTTCTTTTCGTTTTTTTCTTTCTTAGCGGTTGAACACTCGCCGGGCCCAAGTACCAAGGCCCACCCTTACATGGGCTTTCGATAAATAAAGAGGTAAATCCATTTAACGAAAAAAAGATGTGCTAAATCATGAGACTAAGTGCACCAGTAACCTTTTCTGGGTGTTGTATAAAATATATCTATTATTTGTAAATGTATTTAAAATGTTGTCATATTACTTTATGTAACTATATATAAGAATAATATATACTATTACTATATAAGAAAGGAGAATAAGCACACATGTCAATGTACATGTTTCATAGCTATAATTTGCATATTTGTATAATTCGTAGGTTTGTATAAATGTCTTGTTTGTATAATTCGCAGGTACATTTGTATAATTGAGTTATTTTTGTATAAACTCGAAATAACAAATTTATACAAACTCAAACATTTGAACTTTAAACAGTTATGCAAATTATATTATACAAAAGTTATACAAAAATATTATACAAACATGCAAATTATACAAACTTGAAACCCCAATCCACGTAATTATCACTGAATGTTGTCGCGAGTGGTAATTAACTAAAACTATAGCTATGATGATTAATTAGCTAATATATATTTACATGACCATGTAATTTTCCCTTAATTTATTTAGTGCGCCTGAGTCTTGTACGAGATATACAAAAAGATATCTCTCCCATCTCTCTCAAAGTTTTAACCTCCTGTAGAACGCCAATTGTCCCGAAGGCAATAGGTAATTTAAGTGGGTAATTTTGAATATTTCAATAACAACATGGATATATTTGGTCCTATATTATGACTAGAAATAATTTAGTTAATAATCGAAAATAGAGATATACTTTGACTCTTTCGCTTTAATTTTTTAAAATTGAGAAAAATGAAAAATATCTTAACACAACACAAGAAGATTAGTATTTTAAGTGAATTAATTTGGAAGAAAATGATTTCAATTTTATTTATTTATTTCAAATTTAAAAGATAACAATCAACTTACAAAATTGTACAAAACTTTTGATTCCCTTAAACTAATGTTTTAACCACTGTATTTTTTTTTATGTACGCTTCTTGTATCTAGATTCTTACCAAGCTAACGTAATAAAGGATAATCATACCAAAAAAAATATAAGTAAAAAATGAAAAAAAAAATTCATAAAAAAAAATATTAAAAAAATCGTACAATACCTGCTTTCATAATAAATTTCTTTAGTTGAACTCTCAACTTTTTTTAATCGATTCTTAACAATAATGAATGCGAACAAAAAAAAGATGGAACAAATTCAACATACTCAGCTTCGTTATAATATTGAAATATAATTTTATTTGTCTTTTTGTTGACCAACAGTTGAAATTCAATTTACCTCTTATTTCACTATTTTCATTTGATTAATTATTACTCATTTTCTTTTTAATATAAACTTTAAACTTTTTTTTTGAACAAATTAGTGAATACCAATTTAATTGTGCCTAATTTAGAATAATCATCTAGTTGAGTGAATAATTTCTTTAAAATAAAAAAAATGAAAGCTATAAATTTGACTTTGATAAAACTGAGAAGTATAAGAGAATGATTCAAGTTAACAATATGTTATTCATGTGTTTGCATTATACCATCTTGGATGCATTGTCAAACACTTTATTTATAAATATAAAGAATTGTATAAATCAATTTCATATAATCACACAATGCATATCATTTGTATATTAATAATTATATCACAATTAATATAATATCCAACCATCAAACATTAGATTCAGTGTCATACACATATTAATTAAATTTCACACACGTTTCATCCATTAATTGTACAATTTGGATACACACTGATATTTTAAATTAGTGAATTCAAATGGTATGAAATATGTATATTACTAGTATCCTGAAATTATAATAGCCAAACAGTAATTCATATGTATATGGTATCTGATTGGAAGAAAACATATGATATTATATATCATCACATACTTAAATACAAAAAAGTTGTCCAAAAATTATATATAAAAAAAAACATGTAATTCTAAAAAAGTAGAAGGTGCAATCAACTATTTCAAATTTCTTGTATGTGGTCTTGGTGTAGGATAATTGGTGGTATCCGGAACATGTTCTTTTGCTATGCGAGATCCACCAAATTTGCTAGCAACCGTACCAGTAACTTCACTCTCATTGATCGCGCCATCCTCACTCTTTGTATATACAGTTAATAGACAATCACACTACTGTTAAAACACAATTCATACCATTTGTATACCATTATTATATCACAAATCATACAATATCCAACAATAAACTGTTTAATTAGAATTATACACATATTAATCAGATTTCATACACGTTTCATCCAAACAACTATTTCGAAAATAATATAAGAATAATTTGATATTTTTAGAAAAAAAACAGTAGTTTTAATAATGTGAAAATAAATTGAATATAATATTTACCCTAACAATTTTTGTCTTTCTTAGGTGTTGGGACTTCTGATTATTAAATAAATGAAAATTGATTTTTAAATAAAATTAATTTTAAATGATACGTCATAACTCGTAAATAAATTGTTATAAGTAAGAATTTTTTAAAAGTATATTTAAAACCCATAAAATTGACTCTTAAATGTATATAGAGTGTGGTTTTTCCTAAACAAAAATAGTAGTATAACTTTTTGATCAGTACGATATTTTCTAGTGGTTTAGAAGTGCATTTATTGAAGAACCAAAAATGAATCCTAATTTGTGATTTTTTAATTTATTTTTAAATGCTTTGATCGTTTCTGAACATATTACAAAAAGTAAAAGAAAAAGCTTAAAAAGTCAAAAGCACCCCCTTTTAATTGATATATATATCAAAAAAATTATTCCAAAATATTTACTTGGTTCATTTTTACTTGTCATATTTTACTTATCAAGAAAGAAAAGATTATTTTTTTTCATATTATATTCTTAACATTAATTACATATTTTTCAAGACCTAGAACTAAACATCAATTAATAGGAATAGTTTTATAAAATATCTGTATCAATCATTATTTTCTTAATAAATGTGCTAAATTTAAATATGTCAAGTAAAAATGAATAGAGAGTAGTGGTTAATTTAAACAATTAAGAGAGAATTAAATAATTTTTTCCGACTTTGTCATTAATATTAATTATTGCAGAATTAAGAGATACACAAATAAATAATAATTAATGATATATTAGTTAAGCAACCATCCTAATTAATTTTTTGCTTAAAAATTATATGAAATTTTATCATGACAATTAAAAAGGAATAAAGGAGTAATCATAACTTCCACACACTTCAAATATTAAAGTTATTTATATTTTATTAATTATAATAATTTATCATCTGGGATTTTTCTTTAAAAAATGTTTATTTATTTTTTTGTTTTAAAAAATGTCCTTTAAATTACAAAAATAATGTAAGTTCAAAATAATTACAATATTTTCCTTATAAAAAAAGAATATTTGGAAAACCGCAGCAACTGCCCAAGACTCCAAGAGGGGAAGAAGCACTAGGGTTTTTTGTGGTGCATTACTATATTTACTGTCTCCACTTTCTTTCCCCAAAAAATTCTTCTTTTTATTTGAGCATCATAATTGCCGCAATTAGGCGTTAGTTCCTCCATTATCACACAAACCGTCAATGGCGGGTGACGACGAAAAGAAGCAGAATGGAACTTCTTTTGATCTCAATGACTTCACCATCATCAAGGAAGGAGATGCTGAGATTCTTATGCATGCCAAAAATGAAGTTTTCTACAACAATTCCCAGGTCTTTTTTTTATTTTCAGATTATTATGCTTCAAAGCTTTATATGAAAGTGCTTATCTAATTCCCTATTTGCCTAAGCCTTACTGTAAGAGTTAACTGGACAAGTTATCAAAAGAGTTTTTTATTGCGACAAGACATGTTTTTAATTACATATTAGTATATAGAAATTTAAGAGAAATTTCATTCAGGCTACATCTAATGTAGCTTTGCTGGTGGAATGGCTAATGCGTATAATTTTTCCATCTGTCTATTTGGTCTGCCAATTGACTGATCTGCTATTGCCTATAGCTGTGTTGTACTTATATTGCATCCACCAAGGTAGTCTTGTTAGCTATTGAATATTGGGTGAGTTTAACTAGATAATTTAAAGGAACAGGGACATGGGTGTGTGATCTTGGGCTCTTGGCTAGATACTCTGGGACAAACTTAGATACCACATGCACAAACGGAAGAGAGATAAGGATCAATTCTGCTTGAGTGTTCTCTTATTGAGAACCAACCGTTTATATTTCGTTTTTTGGTCAAAGTTTAATATCCATCTATAGCATTGTCTTATTAGAGAATTATCCATTTGTACATTCTATAAGTTTTTAGTAAATTCTACAATTTCTAGAATTTGCAATGTTTTGAATGTAGGTGCTTCTTGAGTCATAGTTCTTGTAATGTGTGTGAGAGATAGACAAAACAACATTGCCAAAAGTGAACAGTGTAGAAAAACATTAAGGTCAAGCTCTGCTAGGAATTTAACAGAAAGCACTATTGAAGTGCAATCTTTGGCGAAAAATCCGTAGATGAGGGAAAAAATTAAAAAGTTGAATGTAACTATATTTATTATAAGACTAATCCAACATATCTATTTATAAATATAACAATTATGTAGATCATGAAATTGAAAAAAAAACACCATTCCTGGGGTATTTACCAGGACGAACAAATAAAAGAGCCCAAGACCAGAAGTGATATTGGATACCAATCACATTTGGGGAAAGTCTCTGTATCGTATTCGTCTAGAGTGGAGCTTCTTAGGTGCTTGACTATCTCTCATGGAAACCCCAGACTCCACTGCCAAGGTGAGTGCAAAAACCAAAAAATCGTTTTCATTATGGTTTTATAGACGAAAATTACTTAGTATGTTTGTATGCCAGAAAAGCCAAGAGGTCAACAAGTCCAGTTTAACTACAATTACTTGAATGGCTTTTGGATAACATCATTTTTCAAAATGTCATTCCTTTATCAAAATGCATCCTTCTTCGGCTCTGTGTGGCTTCAACTGTTCACGCAGCCCATCAAATAGTTAATTATCAACATGTTTTAGTTAATGATATACTGGTTATTACTACAAACCTCGAGATAATATTACAACAAAGGATGAATAAAAATACTGAGTTTGATTCAAAATGTTCATATTTCATCCCTTCATGAAGAATTACCAAACCATTTGATCCTTTGCTCAACTCTATGTTGCATCTGACAGATGTAATTGCTTAAAGCCAACCTCTTTTTTCTTATTATTTTTTTCGGTTAACTTTCTTCTCGGTGAAAAGGAGGTAGTTGGGAACTATATTACATTTACTCGTTTATTGGTGATATCAGGTTGTATCTACCGTGGGTGATACATTCTATTTTAGTAATTTTTTGGTGTACTAAAAAGGATCTTTGCAAATATCATTCTTGCTACATGTGTACATCTCCATGTAACATGGGCTCAGAATGTAACTAGTACCATCTTTTTAGGATAAACTGAGTAGTAGACGTTTCCTTTCTTTTTGACTTTGTGACAGCTCAATTCATGGTAACTTACTCATGCAGGAATTTCCACCTAGTAAATATTTTGGACAGGGTAATTTAGCCCTTTTAAGATGACTATTGGCAACTTGTACGCAAATATCTAGTCCTTGATGGTCTTGGCATGCCACACTGAAACAATTCTTGCTTGTATGGCACTTTGTGGTTTATTAATAGCGTTCAAAGTTACATCCCTTTATTCTCTATTCTATGTGGTAACATTTAAGGGCAGTGGTAGCCACCTTATTTTAGCTCATCCAAAACTACCTGCAACAGGTGAATAACAGAGATATGTCTATAGCTGTTTTGAGGACATTTATATCACAACGAAAGCAAGAGCATGACGCAATGTTAGCTAGACGAACCAAGGCTGGAAATAAGGCACCTAATGCTAAAGCGGAAAACCCAGGTGATTCAGTGCAGCATAATGGTGAATCCAATGATGGATCTGAAGTCTTGAAAGACGCATCCCATGGTGAATCATCTAGCATTCCAGTGGAACAGACTAAAAATCTACGGGGAAAAGGCCGAGAAGAACTAAAGCCTCCACGAGTTCTCGAGGTTTATTGGCCTTTTTTGTTGATTATTAAACGTTTATCAGAAATGAGGTTGTTGCTGTGGTTGACCAAATTTTTTCTTTCAATGTGACGTAACAGGCTCTCTCAGCTTCTGGATTGAGGGCTTTAAGGTATGCTCGTGAAGTAGAAGGAATTTGCCAGGTCGTGGCCCTTGACAATGATAAAGGTAATTCTATCTCAGTTTAGGTGGTGTTGCATAAAATGTCTAGTGCTGTTACAACACTAACCCTCACTGCCAACCATGGTAAAAGAAAAAGAAATGCATCTCTTTGGTCAAGAGATCACTGAGCAGTCACAAAAGTAAGAATGTTTGATGGAATGGATTTGAAACGTCTACCTAAGAGTGTGTTTTATATAAATCATTCAGGTACTGGCTTTACTGTTTAGGTATTAAAACTGTAAATTAATGTGAGGATAAAAGTGAATTCCTTATTGTCGTGATAAATATGAGATAAAACTGTGGCATAATTCAGAGAATATTATATAAGCTTTAACCAATAAATTTACTTGTCTTGTTTCAAAATATCTTTATAATAACTTGATACAGATATTACTTCTAATGTCCAATCCAGTATTTGACTAGGCATTCCTTATGTTGCAGCCTCTGTGGAAGCTTGCAGGAGAAACATAAAGTTTAATGGTTCAGTGGCATGCTCTAAGGTGGAGTCTCACCTTGCTGATGCGAGGGTTTATATGCTTACCCACCCAAACGAATTTGATGTGGTATGATATACAATAAATTATCATATTTATATTCTTCTGCATTTTTAATGAATGAAAGTTGTTCTTTGGTGCTGAATTAGTAAGTCAACCATGTTCAGGATATTTAGTTTACACATTAAATTTCTTATCCTGGGTTAATTGTATGTAAATAATTTTATGAATATCTATTTCAAGCTGAGCTATCATTCATACATTTTTGGTTAGTGTTGTTTCAGGTTGATCTCGATCCTTATGGAGCACCTTCTGTGTTCTTAGACTCAGCAGTTCAATCTGTTGCTGATGGAGGAATATTGATGTGTACCGCAACTGATATGGCAGTGTTATGTGCAGCAAATGGAGAAGTTTGCTATTCCAAGTAACCAAATAATCCCTTTGCTTATGGCGTTACATAATTTTATTAGTCATTATATCCTGCTTACGTGATCTCATCTGCAACTAGATATGGCTCCTATCCTTTGAGAGGAAAATATTGCCATGAAATGGCTTTGCGGATCCTTCTTGCGTCTATTGAGGTACTTCATTTGTGAACTTTTTGTTTATAGCTATTTTAAGCAGCGAGTAATGATTTCTGGCTACATTCATGCAATTTCTTTCTTTACGTACTTTTTTGCATTATCCTAAAATTAGCAGCCGCCCTTAGCATTTTGAAGTTTTATCAACAAACTAGAAAAATCTGTCACTTATAATTTAGTATAGAAATTAGAAGTTCATTAGCTTCTTTTTGTTAATCCTATATCCTAAATAACGGGCGCCTCTTTAATTTTTAGTTCTTAATTTTTTTTTATTTGTTTGTTATTTTATTTCAGAGCCATGCAAATCGATATAAGAGATATATAGTTCCAGTATTATCTGTTCAGATGGATTTCTATGTTCGCGTTTTTGTTCGTATATACACGTAAGTGTTCATCTTTTCTACAATTTAGCCAATTTTTCATAGGTTATCAACTTTCTCTCTATAGATGTGAGTTTTCTACTAATTGCTTGCAGTTCTGCAAGTGATGTGAAAAATACTCCTTTGAAGCTCTCATATGTCTATCAATGCATTGGCTGTGACTCATTTCATCTTCAGACAGTTGGGAGGACCGTCTCAAAGGTATTTCTACATTCACAATCTTTGAATATCTTACTCGTACAAGCTGGTTGTGCTGGATTGACCAGCTTATACTCTAATCTAGAAATCTTGGTAGATGAAAAAATGAGTGCCTAAAGATGCAGATTCATGGTACCTGCTAATGTTCTTCATCAGCCCATAGTCCACAAGTTTTATAACCCAACACTTACTGTGTGAAAATTCTTCCCTCAACTCTTGTCATATCCTGCCAAAGAAATGCTTGGACCTCAGGTGGATTGTTGGTTCTAGTGATATCTGCTCTGGAGGATGGAGTGGCCCTCGTTTAAGATAAAGCTTAGATGCTGCATTTTGTTATCTGAATTCACATAATTTATTTTTTATCTCGCTTAATGATGATCATAACATCAATTTTCCTTGCTTAAAGAAGAAGATAACATCAAGAAAATAGAACATTTAGGACCCGTTTGGTAGGAGGTATTAATCAAAATAGTCCATGGATTAAAATTTAGTCCAACAAAAACATTGTTTGGTTACTTTATTTAACCTAATCCATGGATTAGTTATACCTCATACAAGGTCTTATTTTATCCCTAGAAAAGGGAGGGATAACTAATCCAAGGTTTAACAATCCTTGGATAAGACCCCTAAATGACTAAACTATCCTCAAATATTTTTTCCTAATTATTTTTTTTGTAATTTAATGTTCATTTTTTTTATTTATATGAGAATATTTATAAATATTCTTTTAAATTCTTCAAATTCGTTCCATGTAATTTGATGATTTCACAAACTAATATTTGTTTCTCCGTGTTTGGTTTGTTATATTAGGTTGATTTTTTTCGTTTTTTTTAAATGTAGTTCGTCCATTGACCACTTGAACTATTTGTTTTTTTAAAAAAAAAAAATAAGCTTCGTGTATTTGAACAATTTAAGTAGCCTTAAATCTATGTTAAGTTTAATGTATATTTGACCAACAAAAAAATAGAAATATACCATGCTATCAATGATATCTATAGTGACATATCACACCTCAATAATAATAATAATTTATTTTTTCTAGATTTTAAACCAAACATAAGGTTAGGTGGGAAACAATGAACCAAGCACTTGATAAAAACTAAACCCTGCATTACTAAACCCTGCATTACTAATCCATGCGTTAGTAATCCCTGCATTATGCATCTTTGTACCAAACGACCCCTTAATCAACTTTAGAAGTCTCCAGGATCGGGTGTAACACGATCTAAATCCTATTTGCAAGCTTGTTTCTTCAATTGTTCTTTCTTTCATGTTGTTACCAGAATCATGACCTGCTAGGAATTTGGAGGAATCCCTTTTGGATTCTTGTATGTTCAATGGGGAAGTCCCTCCTCTTTGCCTTAGATCATGAGTTCAGTTAGTTGTACCTTTTAATCCTTAGTAGAGACTGTTTTAATACATATTTTCAAATATGGCCATTTATATATTTTAGTTTTCTGCTTATCTAGGATAAGAGTGTCCGATGCCTCCCTGGATTTGGCCCTGCGGTTCCTCAAGAGTGTAGTGATTGTGGTAAGAAATTCAACATGGGTGGACCCATATGGTCTGCCCCCATTCATGATCAAGAATGGGTAGCTGCCATGCTTGCAAATGTGAAATCAATGAAGGAACGCTATCCTGCTTATGAGCGGATCTCTGCTGTATTGACAACTGTATCAGAGGTGTGGTTTGCCTTAATATTTATATTATGCCTCTGTCCATAAGGCTGTTTCATTCTTTATTCCTTTTAAATATATCCAGAATATGTTACATAATTTAAAGAAATGAAAACTACTTGAAATTTTTGGCAAATTAAAGTAGCAATTACATTTTTTTTCACTTGTTGCTGATTTAGTATTAAACTCTTTTCCAATGAGATGAGAGGCACATAAACCTTTTTGGAGGTGTCAAGTTCGAAACCCCTTGCCAGCGAAAGCAAGGGGTTTGCCTTCTGGGTCGAGCTCGTCGCACCGGGCTTGCTTAGTGCGGGTTACCTCCCCTATGTGGTTTGCGAGCTATTGCATTGGAGCAGGGGTTTTGCGCACCCAAAGGGTAGCGGCAGCGGGTTTCCCTTGTCATCAAAAAAAAAGAAAAGATAACATATTATTCAATTGTCCTTTCCTGTTGAATGTAATTCTGCACGGGATCAGGAGATTGAGTTGGCGTGAAAATCCTTGGTATTTTTATGTCTTTTCTTTTCGTTTTGGTATAACAATTGTACCAATTGTTGAAGAAATATTGCATAATAGTGAAGAAGGTAGTTAACACAATTAGACATAGTAGATTTGTCGATAGGACTTTACCTGCTCTAATGGCCACAAATGTGAAGCTTGATCTTGTAATGGGGTTTCTAACGTGTTTTAAGGAAATATAAATTCAGTTAGGAATGTCAGTCCTTCAATCTACTCACAGTTCTACGTTGATGAATTTGACAAGTAACGGCGTGACTTTTACTGCTGGCACAGCAGCCCAATTTTTTTTGGGGGTACAGAAACTTTTGTCCTTCACTAGTTATTTGGAGACATTTGTTATTCACTGCAGATCCTATTGATGATAAATAGTTTAATCAGTTATTTATTCAGTGCAGATCATATTGACGAGGGACAGTTTAATCGGTTATTTTCGGTGGACGTTTTCTAAATTCTGATCAAAGAGTGCTTTTGCAGGAACTACCTGATATTCCTCTGTTTCTGAGTTTGCACAATCTCTGTGCAACACTGAAATGCACTTCTCCCTCAGCAGTAATATTTCGCTCTGCTGTGATAAACGCAGGATATCGCATATCAGGGACTCATGTGAATCCTTTGGGGTTGAAAACAGATGCTCCTATGAATGTTATTTGGGATATCATGCGTTGCTGGGTAAGTTTTAATCATTTGCTTGTTTTTGGCAGTTCTTGCTTGATATTCTTAGTATTAGCTTAAAAACACGCCTTTGCTTGTTTCATATGTTGACAATAAGACATCATTCTCCTTCTACCATCTTTAGCTGATAACGTTCTATTTGCAGGTCAGAAATCATCCTGTGAAAGCTCAACCATCTGACCAGTCTGGAAGTGTGATCCTTGCTAAGGAGCCTGTTCTGCAGGTGAACTTTAACCCTCTGGAAGTGTGACATTATTTTACCGCATCATTGTCATATGGCATAAAGTGTACTTTTTGGTCCAAACTATATTGAATTTAGACATATAAAGGTGTAAAATATAAGGACAAAATATTCCTTTTTTAAAAAAAGGACAAAATATGAATGTGAGATTCTGGTCTATATTCTTAATAATTCCTGTACCCGTCTCCTTGACTTCCAATACCTGGGAATCATTTTAGGTATAAGATATCACCATATGTCACTGGAGACTTGGTTCTGGTGCTGCAAATCCATCTTTTGCACTAGTCACTATATCTTTTTAAAAAATTTTTTTTTTTTACCTTGACTCCTCCTTTCACTGAGGTCTGTGATTTTGAAGCAACACCCACATAGGACTGTCATGAAAATTCTAGCTTTTTGTACACATTACAAGTTGTTGACATGTGTGTACGTGTACGATAACTCACTTTTTATTTTCAATCAAGAGTACAATCTTTTAATTCTCATATCTGGAACATTGATCTTGGTGTAATATTACAGGCTAATTTTGCTCGGGCTGTTGCATCCCTTAGCCAGGCACAAGCCAAGAAGGTTGCTCGTTTCCTCCCTAATCCTGAGAGGAATTGGGGTCCAAAACTAAGGGCAGGCCGGCAGATCACCAGTAAGCATGTGTCTCTTTTGGGTCCTAAAGCATTGAATGGCGATGGTAGCAACCATGAGAATGGCGATGGTAGCAACCATGAGAATGGTGATGGTAGCAACCATGAGGATGTCGAGGAGCCTGCAGCCAAGCGTAAGAAGACCGAAGAATCTGATTCATAACTTATATATCTTGGCCAAGTGTCTGCAGTTATTATCCCATCATAATCCATCTCTTCTGCTGCATTTTCTTGCAGAGTGAGATCCATCCTCTTTCTGATAACTGTGATAACGCCTATTGATAATGTGGAGGATTTCATCTTGTTTATCTCAAGTACTTTTTAATTTTTAAAGGTAGTAAGGCTATTTATATTTATTTTGTTTTTCCCATTTTACCTTTATTTCAATCTTAATTCCAGTTGCTGTATTAAATTTTGATTTTGATTTTCATTTATCAGAAAACTACTGTGTAACATGGCTTGCGTTGTCTGTTTGGTCTTCCATGTCGACGAACATTAGTTAATTTTTCTTCTGATGCTTGACGATTAAAGTAATCATTCTGTAATATTGATAAAAAAAATGATACTGATCGGAGTTAAATTCAGAGAAAGTTGCAATCTGTTTTGTCTAATGTTTATGGTACTGAGTGGTCATTTCTTCAAATTTGTTCGTGAGAATTCTTAATTAGTATATCTGAGTATTGATTTAGGATTAGTAAATTCTAAACATGCAAAAAGGGTCCTTATATTATTAATTGTTGCTAGATAAATCATTTGTTAATCAGGTATGTCAAAAGATAGATGGTAGAAAGCACAGGTTTTGTAGAAAAGAGAAGTAAATTAAAATTTTCATATGGTCTTCGCATAAAAGCGAAGACCTATGGTTTATTACAGTTTACAAGAATTAAAGGAGGAGTTTTACACCCACAAATACTCCAAATATAGACTTCCCCTACAACTCCCAAGTTCACTAGCCCTGCCTTCGGCATCCCTTACTTGGTAACAACTTCGGACATGACCAGCTCCTATAGTGTGAGGGGTGGTGTGTACACAACGAAAAAATTATATAAATCCAAAGCTATAAAATACTGCAAGTAAACTAAGAAGTTACAAAAAAAAAACTATGAAATGATTTATTTGGAAGCAGCATTGGTAGCTTTGGCAGAGTCTTTAGTAGGAGGATTGAGCTCATCCCAAGCTTCAATCCAAGTGACCATAGCATCAGCAAGCTTCACAAAATAAGGATCAATTTTCCCAAGTTTTTCATTAACCTGCTTGGCCATTTCAACATAGCATTTCTGGACAGTAGTTGACTCTTTAGACAGGTTTATTTGCTGGAAAAATGGAATGATTTCTTCTTGCCAGAATATTCCATTGTACTCTTTCTTCAGGTTCACAAATGGATTACTAGCCTTGCTGTGGTAGATGTAGGGTAATCCAGTCTTGATACCTAACCCCAAGTGATCACATATAACCTGCCAGTTTGTTTAGAGTTTAAGTTCTATGCATTAACACGTAAAAATATCCACATATTTCAATCACATAATAAAAGTAGCGAACCTTGCAGCACCAACCAGCCCACATATCGTCGTAACGTCCAATAGGCTGACCATCTCCCATGAGTCCAAAGTACATAGCAGGACCAATAAGGTCACGGTCAAATGCCAGATTCATACCACACATTGGGAAGAGTGTACCCTTTGGGATTGTTAACACGGTATCAACATACCTATCAATACGATTTCAATCACAAGCAGATTCAAAATTTACAAAGTTTTTATATATAAATATTCCCATCATTGAATTCAATGTACTTTTGACATATATAGTGGTTATAACTTATTAAAACTTGCATTAATTAGACCGTTTAAAAATTATTACGTATATAAGTGAAATTCGTGTAAAAAATAAAGAGGAGATCGACCTAGTATTCCTCTCGAGAGGCTTGACAAGTTGAGTAGGTGCATCATAATCAGGTATGTTGAGCCATAGTCCATGAGAGACTGCAGTTGAGACACCCTCACGTAGGCTAAAAGGGTATCCACGCACAAAATCAGCACCATCTCTAAATGGATCATAAAGTGTGTTGAAGAAATAGGGTGTTGATGGACAAAGAAGATTCTTTATGTGTTGTTCCAATGCATTTATATCTTTACCACTTGGGTCCTTTGCAACCTATCAATTCAATTTTCACAAAATATAAAAAAAAAAAAAAACTAAAAACGCCATATAATAATAGAGTTTCTTAAGGGGATATGATCTTACGAAACAATCATCATCAATGGTGAAAATATACTTCTTCTTGGAGACCATATAACCAAAGCAACGACAAGCCGAGTCTTTGAATGAAATGCAAGAAGCCCTCGGGCCCAAAATCTTGTTAATGTCATTACGATTGTAGAGCTCATAATCAAAGCCATCAGGAACCTTAATAGTCTTTGAAGGATCACCATCTTGTACAATAATTAAATGATATTGCTCAAAAAATGGCCTCCACATCTCAAGAAAATCTAAATTTCTTATGGTTGGTATCACAATGTCTAGCTCATCTTTCAAAGGAACAGTAGCCATTTTCAGAGGATTTTTTTTTTTCCTTCAATTCAATTTTAGCAATGGGAAGAATATATTTTAGTGAGAAATGGGAAGAGCTTTTATACATTGAAAGTCACAGTAAAGGGTGATGACACGTGTGGGGTGTGTGAAAAGGTTATTGTTACTGACTTTGTCAAAAGCATGCAATGTCCGTCCCATACTAACTGTTATTGGCAACATGGACCTATGCATATAAATCGCTTATAATTTAAGTTTTATATTTTATCAATACATAATTCTTTTATGAATTGTAAAGTTATGTACAAATAAATTCCTTCATTTAAAATATGAAATGATATGCCTGAGCCAAGTAGCCAATAACAGATATGGCATACTTTTGACAAAGTCAATAACTATAACCATATATATGAATTTTATCATGAAAGATATATAAAATGTGGAATTCGTTTTTGGTATCCTCAACTTGTTTAACATTTGCATTTTTAAGCTAACCATTAGTCCATTACAATGAAGAATTCTAGTATTATGATGGTTCACTTTTACTTGTCTATTATATTGAAAATAAAATTTTAATTTATTTATTTTAGTATATCAAGAGAAAATAATTTTCTTTTTTGTTTTATCTTTAGCATTAATTATTCATTTCTAAGTCCACTAAAACTATACCTAATTAATATGGATATCATGATTAAAAAAATATACTTAATATTTCTTAAAATATGGGAAAAATTAATTATGAACAACTAAAGTGAATAGAGGAAGTAAGGTTAAAGCTAGACCTTTAATTGCAGTTGCGTTAATTAAAAAAATAATCTCATAACACAAAGTCAATAATAAAAATTAGGAGGAAACTAGCCGACAGTGTAGCATAACTTTGTTAAGCCATAAAAAAGTATAGCCCTTACTTTTGAATGAGAAAAAAAAAAAAGGAATCCTATATTTGTGGTTGGCTTGAATCACGGAAAATTGAGTTTATTAAACAACTTGCAAATAAAAATAAAAAAATCCACAAATTTCTCTGACAAGTGGATAATTACCAAACTGTTATGAATCTTTAGGGAATGATCAATTCACAAAGCGATATATAAATCAGCTCGTTAAAGGGAGGCTGAAACCTTAAAATTCATTAAAAGAGCTTCAACTCTTCAAAAGGAGACTGAAACCTTAGAGTTCAATGGAAGAGAGAACTCTAATCTCCTGTTTTTTTTGCTCAATTATGACTTCCCGATTTATTCATCAAAAGTCCTTTTAAATAGGAGTTTTATTACATCAATAGGAAGTCTAATTCTTATGAAAGTAAGAGACTAAATCCTATTCCAAACTAATAACTATAACTTAACCTATTCTAGAACTCTTTCTTTTTTTCAATTCACGAAAATTATTTTAACATATTTATGATGCATAGGACTATGCAATTACTACGGAAGAAAATACAACTGTTACTTCCGAACGAATCAGCTCAAAAAGTTTCAAAATGCCAATAGTTTTTTGTTTATGGATGTGTGGAGTGTATTTTTTATGGTCATCAATAATTACAAATTAATTGACAAGAACTTTAGTAAGTAGATGGAACGTTGATGGTCCCATTATTCCTCTAGTTATTTGTCTGCTTCAGTCAAACTAGAATCAATCGATCTAGTTTTTTTCCGATTTTTTCAAAAACATTAATAAATGCACAATCTAGAAAGTGATGTATCACTGATTTTCATACATTAACTACATATAATAATAAAAAAGATGAACTTATTTTTGATAAGTATATAATTACCAATGAATACATATTAATTAATCATCAATTATATAATGGAGATCCAGTATATGATATGTATAAGTAAGATATATTGATTTTAGACCGACGTAAAGTGGAAATTTAACAATTATTGGGTTTATGGGTCTTAAATTGTAGGCTTAAATTAATAATTACAATATAAAGTAAATAATTGCTAAAATAATTTTCTAATTTGTTTAAGTAATAAAATATAAATAAATTTATTATCAGTTTATTGTTAATATTAAAAGTGTTGGATTAAAATTTGTAACTTAAAACTAATTTTAATAAAATATATTAAAAAAATACATATATACCAAAAAATAACCAGATAGGGCTGCTTATTTTTTTCTTATGGGACTAGCTAGATACAGCGGTAGTATTCCTAAAAGATATATAGCATTTAACTTCAGTAGCATTATTATTTATGAAAATAAAAATTAATTCTAATAATAAAAATGTTAGTCATTTGTTTGTCATACATTATCTTGGATCTTTATAGTAAAAATATTATTTATTAGTATGAAATTTGAATTGTTTATTTTAACGTTCAAAATATTTAATATAAAAAGGATACTTAAGACAACCTTCAATATTATTTTAAATTTAAGTAAATATTTTTGGACAAATTACTTAACTATATTCTTTTACTTACCTTAATATCCATTTATCCCTACTTATTTCAAAAATCCCTTATTTACCTATGTATCTCGCATGTATCCCGTGCACAACGCTATGTATCTCGCTATGTGGAATGTATCAAACCTAATGTATCCCGTGCACAACGCTATGTCTCCCACAAACATCATTTTTAAGGGATTTTTGGTAAATAGAAAACTAAATGAGATAGGATGTTATTTAGTACTTATAATATGTGGTTCCTATAATTTATACAATATTTTTTATAAAATTCACTACTATTATTGGTTAGAACCTCAAAATTTTGAAGCCCTTTATTAACTTTGACATTTGGGCCACACCTGACTGCTAGTTGAGTTACTATACTATGAGAACTCCTGTGTTAAATGGGCTTCGAATATGTGTGGGCCGGTCAACATTCAGAAAGATTAATGGGCTTCGAATGTGTGGGCCGGTCAACATGAGAAAAAGTTAATGGGCTTCAATATATGTGGGCCGTTCTTCATTCAGAAAGGTTAATGGGCTTTAACTTACTAATTTTCATTATTTTCGCGCTGGTACATTAATGATTTCGGGTCCCTTTATTCATTTATTGTTTTTTTTTTTTTCTTATAACAACTGCGTAGAAGTAATTAGCACTGTATAAGATTGATCAACTCTGCAAAAAATTGTGTTTAATTCGTGATTATGTTAGCGGGAATAATAATTAAATTGTACATCCCATGTTACTCTGAGCTTTGCATCCTACAAATCTCTTCTTCTTTTTTTGAATTTTTTTGCTCTGTACATTCATGAATTGATAGTTAGTGAGTTGAAACTCTAATCCGTAGACCATTTGGTGCTTCAACTCTTGGAAACTTCATCAGTTTATCTCCTCCTACTTCTTCCCATCTGCATAAACCATAACACAATTTCCATTCAGTAACATATCGATACGCGATAAAATTAATAAAATTTATATATATAGTAATTACCTGTATTTTGTTACGAAGTAATGAAGAAATGTAGAAATTTCTGCTACACCAAGTTCCTTTCCTGGACATTGTCTAGTACCACCTCCAAATACCAAAAATGAGTTTTGGTGTTCCAGGCT
This sequence comes from Solanum verrucosum, assembly GCF_900185275.1. Taxonomy (NCBI): domain Eukaryota; kingdom Viridiplantae; phylum Streptophyta; class Magnoliopsida; order Solanales; family Solanaceae; genus Solanum; species Solanum verrucosum. Next base: position 1,109,565 of record NW_026020569.1, read on the forward strand.
CTTATCCTATAATTAGAACCATTATTATTAGTTAACTCCCATTTCAAAAGCAAATTAAGCATATATATTATTGGGTACGTGTAATTCAACAATACTAACCATCCATCTCCATGGATTGAATGTATACGGATCAGGATAAAGTCTTGAATCGTAATTCAACTCCCTCGTATATACGTATATTCTCCATCCTTTAGGAATGACATACCCTAAAAAAGTACACATAAAAATAATAATAATAAGACCAAGTATACATAAAGTAGTAATTATTATATGATAGGAAATAATATTAGGGAATTGTACTTTCCCAAAAAGTTTAAGAGACGACACATGGGTCAGGAAGGGAGACTGTATAGGCTGGAATGGTAGGTGTGCCATGTGGATTGTGGTATTAGAGGGTCCATAACACAAAAGATGATCCTATACTATATACATCTATTATTATTTTAAACATTTTAATCAGTCTATATGAGAAGAATATTGTCCCTGCATCTGATGCTCATAATTTCACCAAATCACTCAAATACATAACAAATATATAATGACTTTAAGTTTTACATTTAATAATTAAAATGTTATATCATCGAATCATCTTTACTTGTTACTTTTAAGTCCACATTTAAACGAAACTGATGTGTAAATATTCTTTGAATGACTTGCAAAAGACGATCAATCAATAAAAAACTTTAATTTAACATGCATGAGATTTTCCCATATAATAGTACTTACCATTTATTTCCATATCTTGAGTTGTTTTTCTCAAAACCCCATTTACTATTGTTGCTAGCCTGGAGGTCTCTAAAATCACCTGCACAAGCAATAATATATATACATTCAATATATTGATTTATCTTTTAATAATTTACTTCGATGTAAGTAAACGTGTTTATATAGACACTTACAGCTCGTGTGAACCGCATTGCCTTGTAATCGTTGTAATCAATAGGATCCTCAGGTTTTTTCTTTTCTCTAATAGCCATGTGTTCTTTCTGCAGAAAGATAAAAATTAAGGTTATAAATTAAGAAGAATTAAAACAGCAATGTAGTTAATTAACTGATTTTTAATATTTTTGGACTTACTCTGAGTTCTTCAAGAACTTTTGGATGATCATGAAGATATTTAACAGCCATCATAGAAGTAGTGGAAACAGTTTCATAGCCAGAGTACAAAATAGTTATAATCAAATCAATCATCTCATCATCTGTTAATTTGAATCGACTTGCTTCTTCATTCATCAGATAACCAAGCATATCGTGTTGAATTTGCTTCGAAGCTCTTCTCTCTTCTATTAAGGTTCTTAATAAGTTGACAATAATTTTCCTTGCCTGAGAGACATTTTTCCTAAATTATTAGATGCTCTGTGAAAGCGGTATATAACATGTTAAAATACACTGATAGTATTTTACCTGAAATCCGCGATGATAGTTGGTGTTGGGAAGATTTATAGGTAGTGAAAGAGTGCCTAATACTAGATTGAAGAATTCAGGCATGAATTCTTGAGCTAAAGAGGTAGATTCAATCCCAGCAATTTGCTTCAACGATGATAGAAATGCCATCTAATTGAAAACTCACTCAGATTAGAACAGGGGAAAAAACAGAGGTGAAATAAATTTGGCAAGACTGAGTTAGTGACTGACTGACCTTATTGGTTTTTTCTTGAATGTCAATAACTTTATTATCCCAATTGTTCAAGTGGGATCTCATGAACTCATCAATTTTGGGCAAAAGTTGATCTCTGATCATTGTAGGGCTAATTAGAGATAACAATGCACCCCTCATGTACTTGTGAGCTGAACCATTGACAGCTGCAATATTACATTTACCTAAAATATCTAGCATAGACTGTGGGTATCCTGGGACCAGTCCTTTTGCCTCATTCACAAGTATATATCTATTCAGTTCTGGATCCATTGAAACAATTGTTGGGCAACCAAGTATGTGTGATTTGAAAAAACTCCCATATCTGATACCACAACAAATTTTAATCAGACTTGTGGTACAGTTCAAGTGATTGAGAGCAAAATATGTAATGACTGAATTTACCTGGCTCTTTGGTTTTTCATGAAACTTGGACCAAGTTTAAGAAACTCAGTAGTTTCACCAAAAAGTGGCCAACCCATAGTACCAGGGGGCAAGTTTTTGTTGTTATACTTGACTTGATTCCATCTTAATAAAGCAGTACAAAAGATGCATAGGCCAAAAAAGGAAGAAAGGAAAACAAAGAAGAAGGCCATTGATGCAGCAAAAGAAGTTACCAACCACCTCACAGACAGAGTAGTCTAAATGGTATGGACTTCCTTACTGTTATTATACTTCACAAGAGGAGAACTTTAAGTCATAATAGTTAGCCAAGCGTGTGCTCTGTTTATATAGACTCTCCTACATCAAGAGGAGATGGGTTTTTTTCCACTTAAAAAAGGACACAGGGACCACTAACGTTGTGGTTGGATGGATTATTTCGTCATCTTTAATCAAAAGTCTCGTAATTTAAACTTTGAAATACTTATTCGATATAAATTTAAATTAGTATAATTATCAAAACAGAAATGAAGATTTTATCTGGCTTATTTTGCTAAAAGTCTAATGAGATAAGTAATTTTCAATTATTAAATGATATTACTATTGACTTTCAAATATCGAATAATATAAATCTTGATTAATCAAACGAGTGATTTTTGAATAGATAATTAAAAAAAAAAGAAATATAGAAGGATTTGTGGTGGGGAGGTGGCCTAATACGTCAAAACCCCACGCTCTACAAAGGAAAAAAGGTCAGTGTTTCTGAGCCTCGGGTAACAAAAACTTCATAAATGGCAGTGTCTTTTACTGCAGAGTTAATTTATTTAATTTTTTTATCTCACATCCGTTGTTTGATATTTATATTGGAGACCAATAAATTTAAATTTGTGATACAAGCTGACTCCATACTCAGAACTCAAATCCAAAATCTATGATTAAGGAGTAACACATAAAAATACTGCATGTATTATTTTTTCTAATACATTCTATTAAATGATTCCTAAGAATACTTACCACTTCGCCACGCGGATTAACTTTTAGTGCAACTTGTATTTCATGCAAACCAATTGACTTAAATGGCTAGTCAAGATCTGAAGGGTCTCCAACTTCTTCGTTTTTTAAATTTGATCACCGACTCCTTTTTGGTTATTAGCCATTTATTTAACAAATCAAAAATTTGGCTGTCAATAAGTTTTTGTTTTTATCCCTTTGAGGTCAGGTCATGTGTGTATGAATGTTAATTGTTAAATCGGATGAAAACAAAGTAATAATTCAGCAGCAGTGGTTAAAAGAATGATCTGTTTTATTTCCTTAATCATTAGGGTATTGATGTGTATATTTTTGAAATATGTAAAGAACTTTAATTAACTAATGAAGAATTTATACATTTGTGTTAAGTGATGAAGCACATGCACACCACCCTATTGGAGGGGTAGAATAAAATGTAAATAAATTAAAGGCACTTCAAAAACTAAGTGGTTCACATGTATGTATGTTCATCAAATAGATCTGCTGAACTAAGGAATTACTTAAGTCACTAAAGGACACATAATTTGGTTACCATGTGAATATAAGTGGACACACACACACAGAGAATGGTGGGGTAAGGGAGTAATGTTTTCAGTTCAATCCTAACTGCAAGTTTGAAATTCCTACACTGAATCCTGTAGTAGTTGTCTGAGACTTTGTACTTGAAATTTCTTGTAAAGTTGGAACTTTTGTACACTATTTTCCTATATAAATTCACCGGTCATTTGATTACTCATTAGGAATATAGTTATTCATGTATTAAAAGTAACACAGTTAATTAACACCATGTTTGATGGCTTTTGAGTACGATGTTTGGTTATTATTTTACTATAAGATGGAATAACTAGATTCTACATACGTGTTACTGATTTTTGGATCGATGATTTTGATAATATCTTATCTTTTTGGACATTTTACTGTGGAGACAAAGCAATTATGTTATAATTCGCTAAAAAAGAAATGATTAGATTGGATGCTTATAGATGATGAGATAAACTTCCACTACTCTAATCACATCAAAGAACAGAGATTCTGATCATTATTCATATAAATATATTGGAAAAAATATATACTTTATGCACACGTTTGTGTCAAATCTAAACTACCAATATCAAATATTTAAGGATGTTCGAGATATTGCAATGATTTACAAATAATTACTATTGATTCTTATGTGTTGGAAAATACTCCACATTTCATCTTCAATAAAAAGGATTAGAAAGAAAAAATAATTATGAGCTAGGTTGAAGAGGACACATATATTATATACATTTGATTAATTTATGAATAGTTAAAAGTAAAACGAGTTAAGAGGTGACGAGGCTAGCAATAGCAGGCATTGCACTTTGTGTATTTTATGTCAAATCCAGTTACCTATGTGTTGAATGTTTTGTCACATTGCTCGATGAATCTTTCTTTAACTTTGACTGAATTATGCAGCACACGTGCGTTTGCATTGTTGGATCATTAGTTTCTTTTTTGGAAACCAATTTTCTCATTTTAGGGTGGGGGTATCTCAAATCTACTTTTACTAGGTGTAGTAGAACATTTGACTCTTGAACTTAAACCCCTCACCCCTCCCATCCACCCCACCCTTACTTTTTTCTTTTTTTGATTTTCTACCCCCGATGTCTGATATTCACATAGGAGTCAGATTAAATTTGAATTCGCGTCAGAAAATCTTACATTGGAGAGAAAAACCGCTTTCTAAAGAGGACTTGAACTCGAGACCTCTAGTTAAAGGTAAAAGAATACTTACTAATTACTACTCTACCACAATCCTAATTATCACACCTTCATTATTATAGTGTTCGTCTGAATTATATATAAATGCTATTTAGATAAATGAAAATTACGTATATATTTTTTCTCCACTTCACCTCTAGAAGGATCAATAGTGTTTCCACTTATGTGTAATTTGAACCAACAACAATATATATGGGTAATTCCACAAATGGGATTTAGGGAGGGTGGTGTATGTGTACACACCCTTATTCCTAACTTGTGAAGGTAAAGACACATTTTCAATAAACTACCGACTGAAATAAAGCATATAAAACAAGAATGCAATATAAATATAAATAACAAGTAGGTCATGGTGAAAACAATACAGAAGAAGAAGAGAACAGTACAACGTGAATCGAACCCTCAACAAAAACTACATATTAAAAACCAATTTTTTTTTAAAAAAAATTGCTTATTTTTTATGGAAAATATTTTAAAATTAGTAAAATATTTTTATTCATATCAAACACACCCTTGATGACATATTTTTACAACCATAGAAATCTTATAACATATTTTCGATCATAAATTTCAAACGTCATTTTTTTTCATTTAACGTTGTATCCCATAAAAAGAAGTGGTGCTAGATTATAATGAAGTTATTAACTACAGGTCCAGACAAACTCAGTAGCTTTTATTTAGACTGTATATTAATATTAAAAAATATTTAATATGTATAACTATGTAATTATAAACCTGATATTCAAGACAAGTTAAAAGAAGTATTAGCAAATATTGTGAAATAGAGATTCTACCTACACCTTTGAGCTACTTATGGAGGTGGGGTATCTCAAATCTACTTGTAATACATTTGACTCTTAACCAACTTTTAGAGACCTACCCACTAACCTTGGTCCGTTTATCAATCAGTGAACGTACAAGTACTACCTTTCTTTCTCTACGAACAAGTTCTTTATAAATCAGAAAACAATTTTTATCTTAATAGTAGATTTTGTATTTGTAGTAGAAATATATAGTCGTGAACCTTTTTACTAACAAAACTTAATAGATTATTTCAATAACTATATTCAAAACTCATAAACTTTTACATCGAACATTTTGTAGAGCTAGTACTCCAAATATATGCGCACGGTGGTTGTTGAATGTGCATCATTGCTTGAGTGTATGATTAATGAAACTACAACTAATTAACGTAGCTCCTTGGATTCAAACTTTGGTTCTCTCTTACAGCTAAAAATGGCAAAATTTGTGGAAACAAGTTTGTGAGTCGATTGTTAAATGTCATTATCGAACGTAATTATGTTCCTTCAAATAATTAAAATTGATTGTTACACGTCATTAATGTTGCAAAATGCAAAAGAACCATATATTAATTACAAGAGTACGTGGAATTTTGCTATCCAAATGGAACATGAGGCTAAGCCATACAATACATATGGAAATAATAATACTATTTAGATAGGACATGAGAGACCGTACACACAAACGTACATAACATGAAGATGATCGACTAGTCTAATCAGTAGGTGGGATATATTATTATTAATAATTGTTTTATTATGGATTGGAAAGGGAGACAAGAATTATGCAAATTTTTTCAATGAAATTTATATTTTTGAGGCAATGTTGATCATCTAGCAAAAATTACTCTAATTTTTTTGACTTTGTGCTATAAAATTGATGGATTGTCTTGGTGTGGCAGAAAAGGTTAATTGAGGATGGGGACTTGAAGAAAAGTTAAGATCCTTATAGAGATCCTTGGATAGGGATTTGACAATATGATGCGATCTCCCCCAACCCCCCTTAACCTCCCACCCTAAAAAATTTGTGGAAATTATTTAACCTATCGACGTTATCGATAGTATGTATACAAATATCATATATAATCAGTGTATATTATATTTGTACTGATATTATATAAAAATGTAAAACATTTCTCATCATACTTGTTTTGAGTATTTGAGAGAAAATTTTGGGTGAAATTAAATGTGTTTTATATAAAATATATCTTATTTATTTTAGTAAAACGGTTTTAATAGGTTTTTGTTTGTTAAAATTCCATCCCTGTCTATCTTACTATGCTTTCTACAAATTAATTTTTTTTTTGGTCGGGTGAGAAATTCAAATTAATTGTTGAACTTCGAATTTCATTGATTTTGTTAAAAAAAAATATATATGAGGAATTCTAACGCACTAAAGTTTAAATTCTTTTTAAAATAATAAATGACGAATACACATCAAACTTGATTATTACTTTTGCCAACTATTTTTGTATCAGTGATAATATTTTAGTATTTAATTTTGGTAGAGTATGGCAATATTTAATTTCACTTGACACGACTTTTATCACTTTATCCTATTAATAAAAGTCAAATTTTAATCCAAATTTGCTTCTTGTGTTTGTTAGTTTTTGTCATGCTCTGTCAGTGTCGCTGTTAGACAAAAACGGCACGGGAATTAAAACACTTATTCCCTCCCGTTGCTTTTCTCGTCCTTTTAAAAACTATTCTTAAATTATAGGAAAAGGTTTAAAACATTCCTCATTCATTTTTTGGCTCACTTATAAGTTATATCCTTAAAATTAATAACCCCTCTCTTTATTTATTTATTTTAAATATTTATTATGTGCCATTTTTATTAGGTGAAATAAAAACCTCACCTCTAATTAGATTTTTCCCCATAATTTATTCAAACTAAAATAATATACCTCTTCAAGACCCCAACAAAAATATTTGCAAAAATCTAATATATTTTTTATATTTGTAGTAGTTTTTTTTTTTTGATAGTATGAAGAAGGATGTTATTTTGACTAGGATAAATTATTAAAAAAATCTTTTTTAAAAAAACTTTTAGAAAATAAGTAATTTTTTTTAATTTATTCAAACCAAAATAGTATTCCTCTTCAAGACTCCCACAAAAATATGTTTAAAATCTAATAATTTTTTATATATTTGTAGTTTTTTATTATTATTTTGACTTGGATGAATTATGAAAAAAAATCAATTTTTTTTTTAGAAAACTAGTAATTATTTTTATATTTAGTATAACCTTTTTTTTTTTTTTTTTTAAAAGTTTTTGGGATCATGGAGGTATATTGTTTTTTTAGATTCTGCCCAACATTCATGTGCAGAAGTTGCTGCTCCTTTCATTTATAGTTCACATGTAATTAGTAGAAAGCATTACTAACGGGCTGGAATAGGAGACAGAGAAGGAGAAATCGATCAGTCGAAGGAAATAAAAATCATACAAACTGGTTTTTTTTAAAGACTTTTTTAGATTTTTTTCCCCATAATTAGTTCAAAATCCCAAAACATTTTATTTTTTTAAAATAACATAAAATACAAAAAAAATGAAATTTAAATTTTCAAGAGGTATATATTTTGACTTGAATAAATTATGGGAAAAAATTTAGTTAAGGTGGAGTTTTCATTTCATCTAATAAAAAAAATCACACAGAATAAATATATTTTTTTAAAAAAAGAAAAGAAAATAAAAAATTGTTAGTTTTAAGGGTACAAGTGAGCTAAAAGATGAATGGAAGAGAATTTTTAGACCAAAAAATGGATAAAGAATATTTATAAATATTTTCCTTATAATTCAGGGGTATTTTTTACCCTTCTCCATTTACTTTTTATTTCCCTCCGTTTATCTTTTCTTGGAGTGCCAACGGCGTTTTAGTTATTCTTTGACGTTCTTTTTCTCGTAGTTGATTTTATATTATTGTTTTTAAAGAAAAGATTTTATATTTTTTTTAGTTGAGAGTTTACTGAAAATAGTTTCTTTACCATAGATAGAGATAATGTCTATGTATATTCTATCATCTTCACAATCTATACTGTTGTTGTTGTTTATCGTGATTAAATATGTGAAGAGATGGTCACTTAAACTAATTATTTTATTATTTCAACAAGTGATTTTCTTTTTTTCTGTTGACTACAACAATTTAATAAAATACTGAAAAGTTGGATTTTTGAAGGAATTGCTTCTAAGCATTATTATCCTGATTGAGCTGAGCCCCCATATCTCAATTTTACCTCCAAATTAATTTGCTGTCAACTTGGCTGCGTGTCGGCCAATAATAAAAGGAAAAAAAAATAATTAATTGCCGACAGAGGATAAGAGAGAAAAAAAGGGAAACAATTCTTAAAATTGATAAGCAAAAGAGTTGTAGTAATGGAGAGAAAGGTGCACCAATGAGGATCGTAATGGAGTGATAAATATTTATTTAACTTAATCAAATATTTTGAATTTGAAATCCTTTAATATGTAATTCCTTATTAGGGGAGCTTTTTACCTTCGTGTGAAAATTTTCAGTCATAAATTTTAATTTAATTGAGCTTCAATATAATATATGCTAAAAAAGAAAAGGGGATGAGAAGGCGGCCTAATAAAGAGAAGATAGGGATGTGTGAAGGATAGAAATTAAAAGTGCAGAAAAAAAGATGGCATTCATTAGCCCTGCAAAAGGTTCATTAGCTAGAGAGAGGACCCTCCGCACGGGTGGATTCGTTTATTTATTTATTTGGGTGTTGACTGTTGAGTGGAAGAATTAATGTGTACACAATTTTTTTATTTATTTTTATGGATCTAAAAGTTCAAAATACGAGTTCATATGAATATAATAATTTATTAAAATTATTTAAATATTTTATTAAAAAAATTTAATTATTATAATAATATTAAATTAAATTGATATAAAAATTGATAAATTTTAAATTTTAATTCGATTGATATGTATCGTTTTCATTTGATTAAAGGAGTGATGTATTTATTGTGCATTGATTGGAAGTCCAGAGTTGCACGCACGGGGAGGGGCTCATCTTTTGTTCGTTTGTGCTTTTTGCTTCACTCACTTGGTTCCCATCCCCCCACATATTACATATCCTTCCAATTTCATTCTCTCCCTACCATTATTTAGACTTGTCAATTATTGCATATGTATTTTTGTTCCAACCAAAAGTCTAATTATCAAAGTATTTACTATTTGGGTTGTGAAATTTTTATACATAGAAAAATGTCAAAAAATATCTCTAGTATAATTTTTAAATGCTCCTTATAAGCTAGTTCGGAAAGTTGACTTAGATTCACAATTCATTTCCTAAATATGGTATTAAAGTTAGATTCATATTAATTCATTATTTTTTATGTTAGGCCTCTATCTTATATTGTCCATGCTTCAATGTCTAATGTTGAGCGCACATGGAGTTTGGGGGTTTGGAGTTCCAAATCAATGGGATAAGGGGTCCTTGGTTTTATTATATGATTTTTTATTTTTATTTTTATGACAAAGGAAATCCGTAGCCGCTATCATTTGGGTGCGCACAGGGTAAAACCCCCGCTCCTATGCAATAGATTGCAAACCACATAGGAGAGGCAACCGGCACTAAGCAAGCCTGGTGCGACAAGCTTGACCCAGAAGACAAACCCTATATATTTGAATGATGATCATGTATTTCAATTATTATGGAGGAAAGTGCTTCTAGATAATTCTTTGTAAGACCAGGTCATCAACATTTCAATTCCCACTACGCTTTCCATCCTGTACACCTATCTCATCTCATTTTTTTAATTTTTTTTTATTAATAGAATTATTTTGTGAATATATTTTTATTGATAGATGTTTGGTTTATTAAATGAAAAATGGTATACGCAGTATAATTTAAAATTTTGTAACCCATGTAAAATATGGAATAAAAATATTACCCCGAAATATACAATTTCAAAATTACTAATTTCAAATTAAAAGTTATTATAAATATTTGCTTGAAAATGCTTAAATTTATTTCAAAATTATGTTACTCAACTATTTTTAGCGGAGGCCAGAGGTATATAAAAAAATAATCTATCTAATTTAAAGAATAATAGAAGTAAAATCTACTTACATTCACTTTACTCTTCAGACTCTGCTTATCAAATTATACCAGATATGTTCTTTCAACCAAATAACCCAAAAAAGATTTGGGGGAGAGGTTTTTGGTCATTTGAGATTTGGGTAAATTTGTCTTTTAGTTTGAAAATGCAAGAATGCAAAGTGTACACCCTCTCTACCTCGTTGGTTTATGACATGCTTTTTGTCAAACATCTTAATCACAAATCACCTTTTTAGCGTCGTTAATTTCGCTGAGTTAATGTTCATTATTAAATAATTTTCTCCAATCTTTAAACAATTGTGAAATTCTTCTTTCTGAATTTTCGAAATTTAAAATATAGTAACAAATATCCAAACACATTTTTAATTCGAAGAAGTTCATACGATAAATTGTTCCAAAAACGTTTTCATATATGTTTAAAAAAATTAAAATATTGAGCGGTTCAAACTTAATATCCATGTGATATTTTTGAAATTGATTTTCTTAAACGTTTCTTCGAGACATATATCGTTTTGTTTTTTCACTTTTGTGTTTAATGATGAGTGATTAGCTTAATCAAAGAAACATATAATGCCAAAAACTGAAGGCGAAATTTCGTTTTTGTTAATTAGTTAGACAACGATGATTTGATTCCATATATCCAGCAATAAATTGATTATAATATTTTTACTAAATTGATTGATAGAATAATTAATTAATTAATTGAAATATTGATTAATTAGCAAAATGAAAAAAAAAAATAGTTAGGTCTCTATCATAAGAAGAAAATGGAGGGTGGCAGTAGATTGATGATTGACCACACGAGTGGGGAAGTCAAGTCCACGTGCACTTGGATTTATTCGATTGATTTGATACAGTTTTTGTCTTCTTTATATTCCTTGTAGAGTATGAATTATTAATTTTATTATATACTTTCTCTTCATTTAATATTCTTATCCTTTTACTCCTATTTATTCATTTGCTTCCTTGCACAGTTCCACAAAGTCACAATCTTTAGGTATCTCTATCATATTATATAAAATTTAAATTCACGATATATATGGTGCACAAAATCAATAGTAAAATCTGAAATTATAACAAATGATTTAAATTAAAATCTACAAATATCCTGTATGATGGCGTTCAGACATGCAATTTAAAATATCTTTTAAATTAATATTTATAAATAAAATAGATTTTTTTTTCTTACGTTGACAAGATCCATTACAAAGAATTACCCCTATCGAATATACACAATGTTTTTTGAAAAGAGGAGATTCGATTAAACTTTGATTTATTTTATTTATTTAATAGCAAAAATCTAAATTTTTATTTGAACTTTATGAAATGGTTCAAATTAGCTTATAGTTAATAACTGAGTTAGATTGTCTAATTACACACTTAACTAATGATGAAAACATTTCAACGCAGAAACCTTTTAATAAGATGAAATTAATGATAGAATTTGCCTTTGATTTTGCGAAATGAAGTGAAGGGTATCTCAGTTAGTTGAGGTCTTCCGTCCATAATTATATGTAACTAAAATAAGATGACCCAATTCACTATATGATTGCTTTAATTGAATTATTTTTAAAAAAAATATCATTTGGAAGACATTGTTACTTAACCACCAATTCATCCCATGTCACTCACAAAAAGAACATGGAAATTCCACATATATAAAACTCACCTCGTTCAAACAATATCTCTTATATCTTCATCTTTCCCATTTTTTCAGTAATTATTTTACCTCTATTATATGACTATTGACCTTCAACCACTACAACTCTACTTTGACTACCACAATATTACTACTTTAATTTGGTTGTGTAATTATTCATTGTTTCAGTTTCATTAGAGATGATTTAAGGCTTCAATTTGATTTTGAGCAATAATGACATTTCAGTTGAAAATTTTGAGTGTTGAAAAAAGACCATATTATTTCTATTGAAACTATGACCTTATTTGCCACAAAGTTGCCATTACTAGTAAATAAAGATATATTTGAACCAATCATTTATATAAAAGCATGGCATATTTGACCTAACTATTAACGGAGCACAAATTTGAACCATTTTGGCAAACTTTAGGGTAAATTGGACCTTTCCTTTTCAATTGGAGCTAGGATTTTCGTGTTCACACTTTAGGACAAGTAAAAAGTAAACTTTGTTGATCACTTATGTTCTCTTTTTTAACTTAAATAACAAAATTAAAAAAAAATAAACAACCTAAATTAAAAAAAATTAAACAAAATGCCTAATTTTGGCTCAAACCCAAGCCTCCAAAGTGAATTTGAATGGCTTAAAACATTAGACTACATATTTTTGTTTTATTTTATCAAGACTATTCAACAATTAGTATATATCCAAAAATATCAATATTTAACATATATATCCATAAAAAATTTCCGGCAAAGATTATTCATCTGACCATCCTTAGCTAGATGTATCTCCGCCCCTGTTCCTTTTACTAAATTAAATTAGAATTGTGATATGTCTTGAGTTGTGTCTGGTTTTATTTCTCTCTCTCTTGTCTTGAAAGGGCAGAAACCAAGAAAGATTGCTACGTTTAGCAAACAGTCCTTTTCACTTTGGCCAAGCTACCTATGTTATTAATTACTTAGATGGTCCACCTACTATTCTACTAGGCTGCAAGTTATTCACTTTTACCATTGTTTAAAAGAGTATTTACAGCATGCATTCACTACTTCATTCTGATTTCTGCCATGCCAGCCTCCCCGTGCTCTTTTGTGTTCAATTTTGTCAACTCTCCTTACAGCTCACGAGCAGTAATTCTTGTATACCATTATATCTTTGGACCAGTTCTTTATATACCACTCCTTTTCTTACCCTTTTTCAATCACAGTAATAACTACTCCACGTAATAGTCAAACACATATCTAAATTATCATGTTTTCGTGAGTTTCATGTCTTAATTTTATATCGATGTATTTTCCCTGGGCATTAAAACAAATTTCAATGTTGAGTTTGCTTCAATACGTCTTTGATAAATTGTGAAAAAATATTTAGTCAACTTAACATTCAAGTGTGTGTTTAATATAAGAGACCGATATGTAGACTATGGTTTAGTTAAGTAAAGAGAATGATGGACAATTAAAGCATGAAACTTGCAAAAAAAAGTGAAAGTTTAATTGTGTTTATTGCATTTCAATTTTGAAATATTTTATATTACTTAGCTTCCTGTTTTACATTAATCTTGGATCATTTTCATGTTTTTGAAATTTTAAAAAATATTTACGATTGTTGATGTCCGAGACATATTTTAGGGACTAGAGAGGCGAATTCACAATGAGTTTAACTTATATCCATCGACGGGATAGACATTTCTTTACACGGTCAAGTAATTAAACCTTGTAAAATTTAAAATTCAGACCTATTTTCAATAATCTTAATGAATTTCTTATATACATAAATTTATATTCCGAACTCAGAATCATTGAGTTCAAATTAACCATATGCTATAAGACTTCGTCCACCTTTGATCCAATGGAATGATTATTTTGGATAGTAGCATACACAAGTGTTTTTTCATTCAGAGATTCAAAATATAAAAAAATAAATATTATAGAAGTTAAGAAAAATTAATACATAAGAGTATTATAATTTGAATCTTAGTAACGTAGAAAAAGTCAAATCAATACGAGTCAAATAATATGAAATGGATGAAACAAGTGGTATAAAACTATTTTGAAAAGCAGAAGCTATTTAAATAATTTTGAGCAGCAGAGCACTGTAACCGTATTAACTGTGGTCACCTTTTTGGTTCTACTAACTCTGGCCACACCATTGTCTGATAGAATCTTTTTTATCTACTTCCACTTTCTATCTTAGTATTATGTTTCAATTCAATTTTCACTCTTTACCTATTAATTACCTACTCTTATCTTTTACCTAATAAAGTAGACTACCTTTTTAAATATTACCAAAAAAAAAAGACTATCTTTTTATATGGTCCAACTATACACGTTACTTTTAATTTGCAGCATGCATCAAATATGATGTTGGAATTATTATAAACTCCTATTGCTTTTATTTGTCTGATTATATCAAAAACCTTCCTAAATTTGTTTTTCATATTTAATTTTGGTACTAAAACGACAGATGATAAAGTGTTTTATTATGTTTTGTATGTGTTCTTAATGTCTATAATGTAGGTATATTAATCACTTAAAAGATGTGGACTTATCTAAATATACGTATTTTCGTCTTAATTGGGACATGTTTAGGGTTTAATGGCTTATTGCATGAGGCTAATGTTGTATAGTTAAAGAGTCCATAATTAATGAGGTGACATATTTTAAAGTAGCTAACGTATTTACAGAATATCAGAAGTTTGAGTCAAATGTGCCTAATTAAACAATTTATCATATGTAAATACGCTCAATCACAATCGACTTTAAGTATCAATCCATAAATTACATGTATGTTCATTTTATGTGACTGTTTTGAATAATCAAATTTGGGGATCGATTACTTTCTTGTGTTGAGGATATCTTTAACTAATAAAAATGTGTTTTCTCTAGCTTAAACTTTTTGATGAGATTGTCACACATTTCAACATGATATCAGAAAAGACAAAGGTCATAAGATCAAACTCACCGCCACTCAAATTAAAAAGAATTTCCACGTATTTAAATTTCACTGCTACCCAAATTAAAAAATAAATTCACGTATTTAGCCACGAAAAAGAATCAGACTTACACGAGATCCTCAATTCGAACGATCACACTTGGAATTTTTTTAAAAAGGTAACAAAAGAGAGAGAGAGAGAGAGTTCTTCATTCGTCGTTACCTTCCCCTGCACGTGAACGATAGGTACTCTTTGGGTACGGCGACCATTTTTTTTATATGGCCTCCTCCCATTTTTAAACGAAATTTGGTCTGATCTTAAGATAAAAATATGAAAAATTACATATTTGTTATTAGGGGTGATAAAATTATCCCTTGCAAATATGACTCTTTCACCCATCTATTTATTAACTTAACTTACTCAATTTAAGTTATACAAAAATTGAATTGATATGTAGTTCAAATTGATTAATAAGAAACTTTATCAGAATATTTTCATTCTTTGTAAGTTATTTACAACAATACTAAAAATAAAAGAAAAGAAAACTTTATTAGGTACTTAAATACTCTGCGCTTTTAACTCTTAAGATTATACACATCAGTCGAAAAGAGGAGAGGGGATGGAGGTGAGTGATTAGGAGTGGCAATTGGGCGGGTTGAGTCTAATTTGAACGGATCATAATAGGTCAAGACTCTATACAATCAAAATTTGCGCAGATCAAAATGGGTTGGGTCAAGTAATAGGTCATAGAACGAGTCAATTTTTACTAAGTTTAATTGGTTGATTTTGTTTTTTTTTTTAATAAAATATTTTAGTACCTAATAAAATTAATTTTTCTCTATTAGGGTTATGTAGAACATATCAAATTAATAGAAAAAATTGAAATAATATTTAACAAAAAATTTCATGAGTCAACTTGTCTTACATATTAACCCAATTGTTAATGGATTGAAAAAGTTGAACTAATAAATGAACGATTAATTAACCCAACCAAACTTCAACGGGTTGAACAAATTGTGTTTGATTTTGCTAGTTTCAAACCCTAGGGGTGACTTTATTTAGACAGAATTAATTGAGTGGATTAAGCAAATTGACCTTTTTATATTCTTTAAAATTGTAAATTAGACCTTGAAATTTCTTGTGATCTCTTAAAAATCCTTTGACATATCAAAACTGTTGATTTTGGTCCTCTAAGCCTCTGAAACTTAATTATTGTTAGGAGAGTCAAAATAATTTTTCTCGGATCACTTTTTTGCAAAGAACTTTTTCATACCTTAACTGTTCATTATTATAAATGTGTAAATTTTATTTTAAAAATATATATATTTAAATTCACGATTAAATTGAAATTAGTTATTGTTATATGTATCACAAGAATTTGTATCATTGTATGCTCATAACATTGGTGAATAAAGTATAGTTCCAGGGCCTATTTTCCAACTCAAAAAACTACGTAGTATTGATACAAAATCATTGCAAGAAAGAAATGTCAAGTGACAAAAAGGAGAGTTATAAATGCATCAACTTTGAAGTTGTACACAAAATATTCATCGATTTGAGTGAAGGGATCGATTATGGACCCCTATCTTAGGATGTCCAAATAAATAACATCACATTTTGTATTGCTTTTCTTTGTGGTGTTCTTAGTTTGTCAAACTTCTATAACCAATTTCAATAACATGTTGTTCCCATTTGCACTTGAGTAGTTGTACTCATCATGATATATCGACCAATAATTTGAATATTACATCTAGCTAGTTGCCATATCACCTTTTTTCTCTGGCCAGCACACTGAAATTGAGAAGATGGACATGTAAAATCAAAGTTTAATCATAAGAATTGATCATAAAAAAAATGGGTTGAGATTGATAATGATCAAGAGAAGGTATAATATTGCCCCAAAATGTGTGCCTCCAACCAACATATTGTAAAAGAATCTTTTCTTGTAGCTTTTATATGGCTCCATTCATGTATTTGTTGCTCAAAAAAATAAATATAAGCTCAACGGCTAAAACTCGAAGAAGAGAAAATATAAAGTGCACCCCACCCCGTGGGACTGCTCCACCCTTAATCAAAGGTTTCAAGCTCGATCCTTGGGTATGGGGAAAATCCGACTAGGAGCACCACACCTGAATAAGTCTCAATACGGGTTTCGGACACCGGTTGGAAACTAAAAAAATAAAACTAAAAGTGCACCCCACCCCATGTGTAAATAGGGTCCCCATCTCAATTTGTAATTGAACGAGAGATGCCTATGCTATGTACTTTGTCTTTCTTCTTGTTTCTTCCTCTCTTTGCTTTTATATTTGTACACTTCTTCTTTTTGCGACCTCCATTTTTTCCTATTCTTTTTGTTTTTCAATTTCCTTAATTATCCCTATCTCAAATAACATAAAAGATAATTAACTTCGATTCGTCAGTATGAACTTGCTCACATTATAGCTACGTACGTCTCAACCTCAATCAAATAAAGAACATGATTGGATTTAACGTAAAACCTAATATTATATAGAACGTAACGTGGTTGATATTGAGGGGTAATTATAGCTGTGTAGTCTAGAATATATAGGAAATATAACCATATAAATGAAAGATCAACATCCAATATTTTAGAATATGTTTTTAGTGTGAAAAAGAGGGTCGAGGCGGCATGTGATCGGGTGACTGCTTGGACACAATAAGAGGTTAGCAATTGTGGGGTTTAAATTCCATTATATGTATAATGTTTATATATATATAATAAATGGATGTCAATGTCGGCCTCATATGTCCGACTGAGACAGCAGCAAGTAGAAAATAAGAGAAGCTGGTGAAGTACTGCATGTTACCCCCTCGTGGGATTATCAATATATATCCTATTGTCCTTTACTTTATTCTCTACCATTTTTAGTTTATCACACTTATTATTGATGTATACTCCCCTAACCTTAATTACTTTTTCCTCTCCCCAATTTACTAATGATTATCCATTCATTAACAAATATGTGTTCATCATGCAAGCACTTCTGTTAGAGTGGAGAAAAGTCCCACATTGATTGGGGGAATGGACTCGTGGTCTCCTTTTATGGATTTGGACAATCCTCCCCTCATGAGCTAACTTTTGTGGTTGAGTTAGACTCAAGTGTCATATCTTTACAACTTTAGTTTGTTTCATGACTACTATAAAAGTATCAAAACGATTAGTAATTTTCTATAGTTGGCTGAAGTATCACTACTAAAAAAACTAGTTATGAATTCGATGTACTTAACTGTTTAGCTACAAAATTTATAAATTGTTACATTCAATTATTTTAGTAGTGTATATTGATAATGCATAACTTTATTGCTCCATGTAAGTTAAACCCTTTCTTTCTTAGCGTAAAATTTGATGTTTCTCCCTTGTTATTACAAGTGCGGGGTGGTGTATTGTATCTTCAAAATCAAATGAATGATGATAGTTCCATTGTTTGTTTTTGTATTTTGATCAAGTTATTTTCACTTAGCATGAGAGTGGCCAATTCCAAGTTCACGTTTATTTGTCTCATCTTTTGCACTTCATCTTGATATATATATATATATTATGTGGCAACGTAGAATGTAGGGGACCTAAATATGAAGTTCTTATTGTTCTCAATAATCCAAAAATTTATAACATGCATGCAAACGACCTATTAAGGACTTTTACCTTTCCTAGATTTGTCATTTTTCAAAGAAAACAGACCTATAAATATACACATGATCATAAGTCAACATTACTCTCTTAATATTCACGACACCACAGTGCTTACAATTCTTCTTTGCTTAGCTGTTCCATTCATATCATCCAAATTAGATTCCATTAGAGAAAGCAAAGTAGAAATCTCCGTATTCACATTGAATGTAGTAATGCGTTTTGATGATTGACAAAATGTTCTGGCTAAATAGATGGCTCGAACCAAATGCACCAATAAGAAACAAGTAGCTAAATATGTTAAATGAATCAGATAAGCAATTTCATGTTTTAATCCAAAATACAACCTAGAGCGGTGAAATTTATTCTCACAAGTTCTAAGATGATACCATGTTCAAATTTGTAATCGTACTCTAAAACCTTAACTTTTTGATTAAATACAAAAGTAATTCTCGATGTTGGGAAAAAAATGTAATTTTCAGTTGTATATTTGTGGAAAGCCATTATTCACTCTCTTCAGTATTTCTGGGCTCAAAACATTCTTTACGTAATAAATATATAAGTTAGGTAGTAGTAGTAGTAGATTGCATGTGTTACCATTGCTCACTATAGTCAATGAACTTTTAAAACAATTAAAAAAGGACTAAACAAAAGTCTAAGCAAACGGCTGCGAACTTGGAAGAAACAAACGATATATTAATATTTATTTTTAGAATATGGTTTTAAAAATATTAACGAGGCACATATTATATATATCGTATCTACCAATAACATGAAACCCACTATTCTTGCAAAGAGAAAAATCGAACGAAGCAACTCTTAAAAAATAGTCGATCCACTTTATTTTTAATTAATTAATTAATTCATACTACTAATTAATGTTAGGTTAATCATGTTGATCTGATGCCTTATACTTTACTAGCTAGTAGTATTATTTATTGATTTAAAAACATATCTGGATGATAGTAATTAATACTAGTATATAAATAGGACTTGTAGCATGTGTTAGATACCTGAAAACCCACCTAATCACATGCTCCACACCTTAATCAAGAATGAAGTTTCATAAGAAGTTTCTCTATCCTTAATTAATCTGGCAATAAGGGTTTAGAGTTTTGAATGGTTACATGTAATCTGATATCTATCGCTTTAATTATTAATTTGGAAGTGTTACAACTTTAAAAATTGTATATATCAGAAGTTAAGTGCCAAATTACATAATTTTCAAGTAGCAATACTTCGACGAATTATTTGCATATGTTTCTTTAACGTAATAGAGACATACAATAATTTTGGGCCAAAGACCATCCTCAATAATCCAAAATTTCTAGTAAATGAAAGGAAGAAGCTCATCTTAGCTAGCTCACAGTTAATGGTAGTAACCAATATTGGTTGTGGTGCACTGGTGGGAGTGCTTCATCCTTAATCAGAGGTCTCGGGTTCAAGCCCTGGATATGGAGAAAATTCTGTTGGGAGCGTCACCCCCGAATGGGTCCCTGCAGAGCGCGATCGGATTTAGTCGGAGCTCCAATTTGGGCTCCGGACACCAGGTGGGAAACCAAAAAAATGATAGTCAAAAAAAATGTAATCATATATGGGATCAAGTAAAATTTTACTGTCACTTATTATCAAAAATAATTTTCACGTGTTTAGACATGAAAAGAGTCAGACCCGCATGTGAGGAGACGTGCTAAAAATATGTTCTTGCTGATAACTTAAGTTTTAGACGAGAGAGTCAAATAATTTAACGATTATATATAAAACATATATACATGTGATACTCAAGCTATTTTTATTTCTCTTTCGGTGATAGGAACTAATTATAAGCTTTCATGATCCTTGGAGTAAAACAGATTGGATATCGATATCCCTATAATTGCATGCACTCTCCCATTTCAAGCCTGTTAAGTTTGATTAATATAATAATTGTTCCGCTGTAATTTATGTAAAACAAACTTTATAAACTCTAGCCCTTATTCAATACGTACGTGAATACCCTACACGAATTCTTGTAAATCTTTTATTAGAAAATTAAAATCTATTATTAATATTATGTCAGGTTAGTTCTCCGATATCGGTCTATTAATAACAGTCTCTTTGTCCGGAAAAAGTAAAAATAACGACAACGTACATCTCACCATTTGTGAATCTCACTTGTAAAATTAATTAGATATGTTGTGACCTGTGGTTATTAGTTCTCCCCACAACAATTCTAAAGTATCAAGTCCTAACCAATCTATTTTATTAGTGAATCAGACAACCTTTTTCTTAAATTAGTGTTCGAATGATAGTAGAAATAATATAGCTTTGTTGTTGGCGTTCATAATGAAAATCATAGTTCTCCATCTCTATAGTGTTGGCATGTGATCTGGACGAATTGAAGGATAAAATTAGTGTTGGATTTAAAATCTTAACACTTCATTAGGATTTTTTAAAAAAATAAATATTCATATTAATTTTTTTATTTAAAATACTATATATCACAATTTCTTATAATTGAAAATATTAAAAAGATATTTCAAATACCAGAAGTCCAGAATCAAGGAAAAACCATTTGACTTCTCAAATGGTAATGGTATCACATATTATAGGATATTATTAAATTAAATGGAGAAGAAACAAAGAAAAAATGACAATTATAATTAAATTAATAATTCTGAGGAATGCGGTTCAAGTTATCCATAGAAAAAGAGAACTATATTATTGAATATAATAATATAGTAATAATATAGAGGTGCGAATCATTGAGTAGTCCACCAACAAATGCTTTAATTTTGTAAGCTAAATATTTAAAAAAATGCTTCTATTATAACTTAGTAAATATAATAATAATATATAATGCATAATTCAAAACCCAAATTGATGCATTGTGTACCCCATTCTTCACACAAAACAGTGTGCTTCATTTTGACATTATAAAAAATAAAAAATAAAGTTAGTGTTTGTAGTAATCTTAAATTTTTATTATGGATATTATAGATTATGTCATGCCAGTTGTGCGTGTCTCTATCTCATTGAACATCAACAAAATTCATGAGACCACTTAATTATTTCATGTACAAAAAGTATAATTGTTTAATCATGAGTTAGCACCTTTTTTATTGTGTTACGATTCTCAGCTTTAATTTACAGCTCCTAATGACAAATTTGGTCACGTTAAAATATATGTTGATGACTAAAAACAAATACAAGTTGTCATCAATAATGTTAATGGTGTACAGAACGTTGTTGAATCATAACAACATCATAGTATTATGGTGTGATTATTGAGTATCAAAGATTGAGCATAATTGTAATCAGAGATTTTATATTATATTAGTACTATTTTTTATTCCAAACAAGAATATTGAATGTCAATTATTATATAATACGATTTGACGTGATTTAGATGATTATCATTGGGCCAATCTTGAAAGTGGCCCAGCCATGATACTGCTACTGAGTGCGGCCAGTTGCAGTGCCAGATTTCATAAATAACCACAAATTTCGTTGAGAAAATAGCCCTCTTCTCATTTAATTCTATTTATTCGCCGCGTAGAATTTCATTAAGTCTTTTTGATGTTAGAGGTGGCAAATGAACAGACTGTGTGTGTTGAATTTTCATGGGTCAAAATGATCGAATTAATAAATACGTAGGTTATCGATCTATTTAAAAGTTACTTGGGTTGAAATGAGTTGAAAGGAGAGTCCAAATCAAATCCTTCCAATTCTTTCCATCTTTTAATTGCTTTATCTTCTATCAACAAAAAAAAAAGTATATTATTATGATTATATCTAACACATCAATTAAAATCATATTTATTTACAAATATTTTGATAATATTTCTTATGAATTAATTTGGGGTAAATACTAGCTAAAATTTTGATCCGTTAAAATAATAAATTGACAGGTATAAATCTCTCCAAAATTGGGCTAGTTGGACATGTTTTGATTTCTTGGCTAATTTTGTCGATTCTTTAATCGTTTAATATGTTGTAGAATAGTATATCATGAAAACACCATGAATGAATTATGACTTAATATCATAAAGAATAAAATTGCATTAGTAGATCATTTACCACAAGAATAAAGGATAAAACAGACATTTTTCTGTTCATTTATATTTTCTCTCTTCAAAGGTACAAAACGCATCTCTGAAAATTTGTTACAACAACTCCATGAACATCGACAAGTAACTATGCCCATCATTTTTTCCTATAGATTAAAATTAAAAGGAAGGAAGTTGCTTATTTTTTAAAGATTATTAGTTTTCATGGTCATGATCGAGTACAGCTTCCTGGAGTAGATCCCTTCTGTAACAAATCATAAAATTGACATCAATCACATATTTACTTTAATATGATATAACCAATATATTTACTCTGCATAATTTTCTACACTACTCGATTATAGTGAATTTGTTGTTTTCGTAAGCATAGTTATAGAGTATATGAAAAATTAAGTCACAATTAATTTAGCGTCTACTCACCGCACAAGAATGTACATCACCACAATTGCATAACAGCTGCCCATTGAGGGTATCTGTAGCTAAAAATGCACCTCCTCCTTCACTTCTCTGCATCATTCATTTTTTTTTAAAAAAAGTTAGTTCATGGTCTTTGAAATTACAAATTACATGTAGTTTTAAAAAAATGTAGTGTACCTTGTAAAAATCAACAGCGATAAAATTTGCCCATCGATTAGCAGCAGCATCGTGACAAGTCATAAGCATGTCAAGGAGGTGGCCTGAGTTTTGAACACAAGCTAATGGCTTCAATGGAAGTGTCCTGAAGTAATTCACCAACACCAATGATTTACTTTTATCATTCATAGCTGATGACTCTGCGCGATTAGGGCAATTTCCTTTTTCCATTCCTCCATCCCCATCTGCACATTCCACAATAGTTGTGTCGAGAATTTTTAACATATTATTTGTGTACACTCACAGTTTGAGGGGTAAAATCGACTCATTTTTTCGTGAGGCACTTACATTGATTTTCGACCATGTAATTCCATTGGTAAGCAATCCCTTCACTCTGTTCTTTGGATTTGACGGAAGTAAAAACAATTAGTCTTTGGTTATTAGTTACCATGTCACTCACAAGTGGCCAATCTTGACCACCTTTAGGCATTTTTGCCACAGGAAACCAATATTTCATTAGTCCTGCATCTGTAAACACTTTGGTCAAACCATTTGGAGTCTCTACATAATCTTCCAATATCAATGTCACAATTTCTGATGGATTTGCTGATAAAAACCCTTCAATTTCCTTCAATGTGTCAATTGCTGGTTCCTACTAGGCCAAATTTCGAGACATATAAATATAAGTATAAATTATAGGAACCACATATTATAAGTACTAAATAACATCTTATCCCTTCTAGTTTTCTATTTACCAAAAATCCCTTAAAAATGATGTTTGCGGGATACATAGCGTTGTGCACGGGATACATTAGGTTTGATACATTCCACATAGCGGGATACATAGCGTTGTGCACGGGATACATGCGGGATATATAAAGTTGTGCACGGGATACATAGCGTTTGATACATTCCACATAGCGGGATACATAACGTTGTGCACGGGATACATAGGTAAAATAAGGGATTTTTGAATTTTTTGAAATAAGTAGGGATAAATGGATATTAAGGTAATTAAAGAAGTATAGTTAAGTAATTTGTCCTAAATATAATCGATTGATGTAAATATGACTAATAAAATAAAATAGAACTTACAAATGCCGTATAGTCATGACATTGGCCTCCGAATGAGTGACACAACCATATAGCCCCGTCGAAATCATAAGTATCAAGCATTAAACCCCGAACACCATTCTGAAACATTAACACGTAAAAGACATAATTAAGTAAATAAAAGTTAAAACGAGCATTTAAAGCAGCTAAAAACAATATTTAATTCAATCAATTTTGAGTTAATTAGATGAAATGACATACATTGAGTTGTTGAGTAATATTATCTTCTTGATTGGTGGGAGTTACTCTGGGTATCCCAGTATGTGATGGCTCTCCCTCAATTGCAAAAGCATTATGGGTCGTCAAAAATGCATACTTGTTGAATGGCAAAGAACTATTCTGTAAGCCCACATAAAATAAAACATAAGCCCAAATATAATTCATTAGCCCAGTTACAATAAAAGCCCAATTATACATACGTACCACTAACTTAAACGGATCAGTGCCAGTTGACCGAACACATCTGTTGCCTTGAAAAGATAGGGTACAAGATAAACAATAAAGCCCAGGCCCACAATCTGCGTCTGATGAGCATTTATCATCCAGCTGAATAAAATTAAATTTTGAATTCGTAAATGAATTAATTTGAATCAGAAGTTGAAAAAAAAAAAAATGAAACAGAAGCAGCAGCCTATGAGTACGATCGACCACACTCGCTCTTCAATTGAAATTAGAACACATACACAAATGCATATAAATAAAATTAATCAATGTTTTAATCGTACCGACTCTAAATTTTGAATTTATAACATGAGAAATCGTACCTTGCATGTTCCATTAGAGCAATCGGCGGCGGCAACAACGAAGAGTACGGAGAAAATGAGAAATAAAGAAGAAATGTTTTGGTGAGGACCCATAATTATGGAGAAGAAAACAGAGGAGAGTGGTGAGAAAGACTTTTTATTATTATTATTAGAAGAAAAAAATGAAAGAAGAAAGGGTATATAAAGAAAACTAAAAAATCTGTAAGTTTGTTTTGAGAATTGGCTGAGATAACAAAGCCATAATTGTGGAGAAAGAAACTGACAGAAGAAAAAGCATAGGGATATACTCTCTATATTATGATGGTGAAATGTGATAATGAAAATGAGAGACTTTTCATGTTGTTTATGTAACGCCACGGAGATTTTAATTAATTACTTTTGAGTTTTGGGTTGAAAAAATTATGGGAAAATAATCTCCAAAGATTTATTATCATGTTACATTTTTCGAAAGTCAATTTGACTAATTTTTAAAGTTAAATTAGATTATATTAATTTGATATTTTAAACAAAAAAATTCTATATTCAAAAACTATACGAAAAGTATTATAAATTACAATTTTTTGCATATCAATATGATGAAAAATACACCGTAAAATGTTAGTCAAAATTCTTATAGTTTGACTCTAAAAAGGACATCATGACAATTAAAAGTGGACTGAGGGAGTAGATAAACAGGCATATTAGTTTTAGATTAATTTAATATTTAAAAATTTAAATTTAACTATTATATGAAAAAATCTATAAGTTACAATTATTCTCATTTTAATATTGTTAAAATGTCGGTCAAAATTAATACAAACATGACAAGTAATTTGAAAGGGAGGAAATAGTGTGATTAGTGAGACCGCCGTGACTCTAGGCTCGTTTGTTCAGCAACTCATCCTAACTTATTAGTTTTAATAATAGTAATATTTAATTTAAGATGATGAGGAAGAGGAACCTTATTAACAATTAAGTACATTAAAATTGGTCACTTTCATCTGTGCTTTCAACTAGTAGCAATATCAATTTATTTAGTCTGGTTGAGAAAAGAAATACTTAACGTCTGTTATTTCAGACTAAATTATTTCTTATTTAAGATGCAATGATAAATACATTTCTCTGGCATGAAATCAATTGAGGAAAATAATAGGGAGAGACTTGGGACAAATCCATTAGTGATACAAATTATTGGTTAAGCATAAAAATCTTACTAATTACAGGTAGAATAAATAAATTGAAGACCGCTAATTTTAGCATCCATTGTTTTGGCACTACTCATTGTTCAAGGAGGAAAAAAATATTCACGTGGAGTGTTTATATTATTCCAATGAATCTGTAACGTTTGTTATTTACATACACTCTTATAATTTAATTATAATTAATTAAAAATATAATTTTTATCTTAATTCATCATGTACCTATGAAAATCTAATTTAATGTGAACACGTCATGCCTATTATTATTGTTTTCCTTGTTCAAAGTCTTGCCTACTAACAATGAATGTATCACATATTAATTAGTTGTTGAAAATATGTATACATAGTACATTAAAGGCATGATGGACCGCCCATTCATTCATTTTGGACTTTTCTTTTATCCTTGTTTTCATTTTACCAAATTTTAATAGTGACAACTCATATTTTAGCTTGATAGAATTAAATTTTGTGATAGCAGTTTAATTTAGTGGTGTGCACTATTCGAATTAAACCGAATAATCAAATCAAATCGAACCAAATTTTTATTTGGATTGGTTTTTTGGATTGGTTTTGGATTAATAAATTACTTTGTTTAGTTTTTTGGTTTGGTTTCGTCTTTTAAAAAATAAAAACCAAAAAACCAAAAAACCAAGAAAATCCGAATCATATATATATATAATGTTTAGGTTTAGAAATAAGTTGAAGTTAACCACTTTTGTCCCTTTTTGGTTATTGTCTTTCATGACGATTACGTTTATATTTTATGTTTGAATTACATCTATAATAGGTATACTTATAAGTATTGTGTTTTAAGTTGACTTATGATTTATATTAGAAAGTATATTTAAGGGATTAAATATTATTACTTTGGTTATGTTATTAATTATTGACCAAACCCAAAAAAGCCGAACCAAATAGGGGAAAACCAAACCAAACCAAATTTATTTTGGATCGAATTAGGTTACACTTTTACAAAATCAAAAATAGAAAAATCCAAACCAAAAATGCACACCCCTAGTTCAATCAATGATAGCAGAGTAGACTCTTCAAATTACCCCCCCCCCCCCCCCCCCCCAAAAAAAAAAAAAAAAAAAAACCCCAATTTCTTTTTTTTATATAAAATAATATAAATCACGTAAACATGGTGATTATCTGTAATAATAGCATATAATTTAATCAAATCTACTAAATTATATTTGCTGGAAATAATGTACAAAAGTAGATGCAATTGCGGTCTTTCTTGCAATACTGGATGGGCCTGGCGCACCCCAAGAATTTATAGGCCCAATGCTGATT
Source organism: Solanum verrucosum (assembly GCF_900185275.1). Lineage (NCBI taxonomy): Eukaryota > Viridiplantae > Streptophyta > Magnoliopsida > Solanales > Solanaceae > Solanum > Solanum verrucosum. Next base: position 1,137,418 of record NW_026020569.1, read on the forward strand.
TAGAGATGGAATTGCTTTGTCAATTAAGCGTTTGTTCGACATTTGATGGAAATTGAAAAAAATATATTTGAAAGTTAAAATTAGCATTGCAAATACTAATTTCAAGTATAGAGAAATTTACAGATGTTAAACTCAGATTCCCTCCATTTTATTTTTATAAAAATATTTGATTGGACACAAAAAAAATTAAAAGGAAAATTACTTGTGGAACTTGTTATAATCTTAAAATTCCAATAAAATTTATATTGCCAACAAATTATGTCGTTGAAGATAAGATAAAAAGTTTTTTTTTTAAAATTAAATTATTATTAAAATATAAGAAGATGACACCTTCACGCGTTCATTTTTAACACATAATTGATTTTTATAAATCATCTTTCTATAATTTATTTATTTTTAAAAAATATTCATTTTATCTTTAACCCCATGATTTGTTGGTTGGCCACATAAATCTTATAAATTTTTAGAAGTATAAAATAGAACAGAGAGAGTACCATTTATGGCCAAAAGGGTAAGTCAATAGGAAAGGGGAAAAAAGGATACATTCCTCGTAGAAACACTGAAATTACTTGGATCATTATAACTTCATATATACCAAACGAAAATACAATAAAAAGGAACAAGGACCATCACATGACTGATGAATAGATTTCAATACAAATATTAGACATTGACTTTAAAAAAAAATACTACGAGAAATATTTGGTTATTGAATTGAGATATGATTATTAGTTGTTGTCGTGATCAGAGAAAAAACGGTTGATAGAAGGCATGACTTGTGGTGGACGAGTGCGTAGGAAGTTTCGAAGGCTGTGTTTTGCATACTTCTCTCCTTCTTCTTCATTTTCAAGTACTCCCATGCTTCTATGTGCCTTATTGATCCTACAATTTTTATATACTAAATTAATATTAATAATGACTCAACACACTTAATTGACATGATCATGAGATTTGTTCTTTTTTTTTTAATATACCTGACATCAGGATTTAAGAGAACATTCCTTGTTAGCTGAAAAACACACATCCCCGTTACAAATGTCATGGCCGCCATTAGTGGATATACCTGCATCGCAATTGATTCAATAACAAAGGCTGAATTCATCAAATTTAAATCTCGAATTACCTTGTATTATGTACAATTAAGGAGGGATTTAGTTGAGTATTACCTCGGGTCTAATCCAACGCCCCATTTAGCGTAATGTTATGTCCTTTTATCAACTGGTTGGGTACCTAGACCTTTTTTTGTAAAAGAAAGAGCTAATAAGTGCTTGTATATGTAGATTATATATACGTTGAAGGTAGATGGGGTGTACGTTTGTCTCCTGTATTTCATTCGTTTATATAGCACTCCGATCCCTCAAATTACGTTTCTATAGCATTGGAAAGCATGGATTAATTATGGATGTTTCCACCAATCCACATATGACAAGTTGAAGGTGAGGGCTTAATTAATTACTCCCTCCGTTTCATATTATTTTACCCTTGTTGCCTGATATTTTTTGAGGAGTTTTAATTAGAGGTGTATTTTATTAACCTAATTTTTTTAATAATGTTTTGAAATTCTAAATTTAACTACTATAACTATATATAGTTATTTAATATTAAGAATATTTTTTAAAAAAAATAATAAATCTCTTAATTTACTAAAATGAACAAGTAAATTAAAATAACATATTGGCCAAGTAAAATGATAGGAAGGGAATACACATTTTTCAGTGGGCTGGCTGATAAGCAACAAGTTTTCTCTTGGAAAGCAATAAAACCAGGTGCGCCTATAGCTTCTAGTTTTGAAGTTGACCTGCTAATTTAGCCATTTCTTGTTCCACAAGCCTCTCGACGACGATAATTCTAGGATTAAAAAATTGCAAGTACTCCCTTTGTCTAATACTAATATTTATCAACTATTGACTATACACATTTTTTAAGAAACTATAAATAAAAGGATAATTTTACTATATTACCTTTTGAATATTATTCATTGATTTCATAAAGTGGACAAGTATTGTTGGACATCTCAAAATAATACCGTAGACAACTATTATTGGACGGGGAGTATTTTTTTTATTTTTTTTTGGTTCATAAACTAGAAAGACTGCCGGTCCAAATCGATTTCGGAGACCATGAAACATAGCAATAATTTCATTGAAATTAGAGAAAATCTACGGGTACTGCATCCAAACAAGGGAATTTGATTTTTTATCTATATTTTGACTTTCATATGTGTACAATGCTACATTTATCTAATAAATATATTCCCACCTATTTGTTTCGGATATATCTCTATTAAAGTGAGTCAAATTGACCGTGAGGGGTCATATTGGAATATTTAAACTGGGATGAAATCAATCGTTACGAAATTGTGTACTCAATAACTCCTTCCTTTGTGAATTTTGGATTGTTCTTATCTAGATTTAGTTAGATGAGTAAGAACCATTCATTAATATCCCTTCACCTGATCCTATTTAAATAATAATAATAATAAAAAAACAGCATGAATAAGACGATAAATTGTGAGAAATTTTCTCTTCTACTTTTATTTAATTTTAGACTAAATTACAGAATAAATCCTTCATTTGAGTTGTTTTGAACATCATTTAGATACCAGCCCCATTAGAATTGTCTTCAATCCAAACCAATCTTTTTGGGCCGAAAAGGGTGCATGGTAAGTTAAACAAACCCAAATATGGCCCAGTAATATCATGATTCATGAGGCCTCCTTCACCTAAGAGAACATCACCAGACCACGCCTAGTCGACTTTTGAATTATGGAGAAAATTCAGAAAAAAGAGAACTTACGAATATTTAATAATAAAATTTCTGTTTCATTATATTTTATTTGTGATTGTAATTAATTTGTTTTTTACTACTTATAAATTTGTTGCAAACTGTTGGATTTATTAAAGACTCATCGATGAAGAAGCTCGAGGATGATGATTTTGTGGCAAAGAAGAATTAAAAAGGTTAAAAGGGACTATGTTTTTAGACGACACAAAGTTTACTAACATAGTAGAATCACACCAGCTTTTTTTTTTTTTTTTTTTTTAAGTTTTAGTTTTGTTTTTCCATCTGGAAATTACAGATTCCTTATTTTTATTTTTACTTCCATGTAAATAGTAGTTTGTTATTTAAGGTAACTAACAATTAGGAGATAGTTGGGTAGTTTGTGATTCTTTTCACTTTTACTTCATGTAACTACAAATATGTTGTTTAAGGTAGCTAGTATATATGACTAGTATGTTGTTTAAGGTTGCTAATATATAGGATAGTTGGGTAGTTTATTATTTCAAGTTTTGCTATATATACATGTGTTAAACAAAGGGATAAATACATGAAACATTCAGCACATCTCTTTTTATATATTTTTGCAATCTTTCACAAACAATCTATTTATCTATAAAACATTTTGAAAACAATGATTTATATTTTGATCAAATGTATTTAGTAATCTATGTATAAAATGGAGTAACAGTAGAATATAACCCATGACGGAGCTTTACATCATTACTTCAAGTTATGGTGAAAGTGAGTGTGTGTTTTTTTACAGAGAAAGAGGGAATATGCATGAGGGAGACAATGATGGTTTGTTGAGTTGAGTATGATATAAGCATTACGTTGATATCAACAGTCCCTTGCAACTCACTGAACACGCCAAACCACATGCAAACTCGTATATATTCCGTAACTGGACTCCGAAGGACCTTACCTACATATTCGTTTGTGTCTTTATTTCATTTTTTGGCTCTTCTCTTTTTCTTTATTACTCATTTGATAGAACTATAATAAGAATTCATCTTTTTTTGCGCTAGGGTGTGTGACGATTGAGGTTTGCTCAAGTCGTTCAGCATTTGCACCATCAATCAGTTGGTTGAGAGTCTCAGTCACACTTAGGGTGGCAAAATGGATAAATAATATGGGTATCCGCTCATATTTACCCATTTTAAATGGGTAAAAAACGAATAATACTCATATTATCCATTTAAAAGTGGATAGTTAAATGGATAAAATGGGTAAAAATATGCATTCACACAAACAAACAAAAAAAGTGATAAAGGGTTGGATAATAAGAAAGTCTTTTTTTTTAAAAAAAAAAATCTATAAAAAAAAAGAAACTTTTTTTTACTTTTTTTTGGGATAGGGGGTGGAGGATGGTAGTGGGTGGGTGGGGGGGGGCTGGTAGGGGTGGGTTGGTAATTTTTTTAATTTTTTTTTGGATGGGGTATGGAGGGGGGGGGGGGAAGTAGGGGGTAGGGGTGTGGGGGGGCTGGTAGGGGAGTGGGGTGGTAGTTTTTTTAATTTTTATTTTTTTTTAAATTTTAATGAAAAAAATTGATTTTTTTTTGGATGGGGTGTGGAGAGGAGGGGCTGGTAGGGGGGTGGGGGTGGTAATTTTTTTTTAAAAAAATTTAATGAAAAAATTTAAAATTTTCTTAATCTTTTTTGGGATGGGGTGGGGTGGGGGTCTGGTAGGGGTGGGGTGGTAATTTTTTGAAATTTTGTTTTGTTGGCTTATATATACACGTTTATACTTTAATTTTTCGAACCCCCTGAACGAAAATCCTGGGTCCGCCACTGGATGCAGTGGATGAATCATTGGAATTTGGAAAGTAAAGAGATTTTAGGAACATAACTTAGTTATTCTATATACGTCTTGTATAGGAAGGGGACGTTCTACTTGTTACAATGTCGTCCCTACCAAAACTTTGCCCTTTCTTTCCTTGAGGTAAACTCTTGCAAGGTGTTACGACTTTTTCACTTTCTAATTCTGACTCACCACGTGATCTATATAAATATTTCAAAGTTCTCAATATTTTATTACATCATCAAAATTGAAAATACGCCCTCCGATTCACTTATATTTATCATCACGTTTCAATTTACGAGAATTAATATTTTGAAGTAACATTGAATTTGATTAGTTATATATATATATATATATATATATATATATATATATATATATATATATATATATATAATTTTGATATTTAAAAACTATACAAAAAGTATTATAAGTTGCAATCCTTCTCATATTAATAGAATGAAAATACTCTCGTGAACTCTAACATGACAAGTAAATGTGAACGGAGTGAGTAATTATAAGTCAAAAAACTTCGATTCGCTTCTTAAATAAAAAAGGTCATCTTTTCTTAGCAGGAAAATCACCGTTAGAATGTTACAATCACGTATCAAGGAAATATATTAGTTCATTAAAAAAAGAAAAAGAAAAAAACAAAGAGCTTGATGTATACATATGACATATCACTGACCAAATTAAATCCTTGCTTCAAGATTCAGAAAGTACTCCAGCAGCAATATAAATATTAGAGCTAAATCAACAAACAAAATAAAATGTAACAATCAGACTACACATCTTCTCCCTCCTCTTGCTACCAACAGCCAGTTGGTACATAAAGAAATTACACATGCTATACGACTCATATATATAATTCCAAGTATACTACATATTATACGAGTCATTTTTTTTTGTTTTTGACGAAAAAAATGAGAGGTTTGATTGGTGTTGCTGGCTTCTTCTTAATTGCTCTCATTCCTCATGCAGGTGTTTTAATATCCACACTACTCAATTTGTACTCATTTTCCTTTCTGCTTCTTTTCCCCTTTAAACATAACATTTGTTACGTACATTGATGCAGTTGCATTTGATCCGTTGGATCCCAATGGGAATATCACCATCAAATGGGATGTTATGTCTTGGACACCAGATGGCTATGTCGTAAGCGACTTCATTTACATATATTGATCGTGTAAATTATTGCATTTTAACATGTTGTAGACGCATGTGTTATAATTACATGTTCTTTTTTTCAACATTCTAATTCCATGTTGCTCTAACATGAAGATTGTGTAAAAATAATTTTTATATATTGTCAGTGTATATATAAGTTATAAATCTTTTGTTTTCTCTTAGTTTTTGCAAGTGGTTAAATTCCTAGCTAGATGGTCATTTTTACACATTATTGGGGAAATCGATACTTGTAGGCTACTGTAACGATGAACAATTTCCAAATGTATCGGCATATCATGACCCCTGGTTGGACCCTAGGATGGACATGGGCTAAGAAAGAAGTGATCTGGTCTATGGTGGGTGCACAAACCACTGAACAAGGCGACTGCTCTAAATTCAAAGGCAACATTCCTCATTGCTGCAAGAAGAATCCCACAGTAGTAGATTTGCTCCCTGGAACTCCTTATAACCAGCAATTCACCAATTGCTGCAAAGGTGGTGTCTTGGCTTCTTGGGGCCAAGATCCTCAATCTTCTGTCTCTGCATTTCAAGTTAGCGTGGGCCAAGCCGGTACCACGAATAAGACCGTTAAACTTCCTAAGAACTTCACTTTGCTTGGTCCTGGACCTGGATATACTTGTGGCCCTGCTAAGATTGTTCCACCTACCAAATTTTTCACACCTGATCTTCGACGCAAAACTCAGGCCTTAAGTAAGTCACGTTCCTCAAGTTAATTTTCACTTATGGTCATTGATATTTATGCACTAATCACTGATCCTCTTTTGCAGTGACATGGAATGTAACATGCACATACTCCCAATTTCTAGCACGAAAACACCCGAGTTGTTGTGTTTCCATGTCAAATTTCTATAATGAAACCATCACTACTTGTCCTTCTTGTGCTTGTGGTTGTGAGAACAGAAACAAATGTATCAAGTAAGTCTCTAGCTACTTACAGACATAAATTTCCAGAGCACAAAGATTGGATTTCATATATAGTAGTACTTAACTTCTTATGACAAATGTATAGGAGCGACTCCAAACTACTGAGTGTGGTTGGGGTAAACACTCCAAGAAAAGACAATGCACCGTTAATACAGTGTACGCACCATATGTGCCCAATTCGAGTGCATTGGCATGTGAAGCTCAACTACAAGGACTATTGGCGAGTCAAGCTTACTGTAACCAACTTCAATTACAGGATCAATTACACACAATGGACTCTTGTTGTTCAGCATCCAAATCTTAATAATGTTACACAAGTTTTTAGCTTTGATTACAAGCCTCTCGTTCCCTATCAATCCGTCAGTAAGTCCTTAATCTCTCTTAAGAATAGCCCATTCGCTATCTCTAAACAAGATCATGATATGGGCAAACATATTGATCATGTGCCAATCTAAAATTCATATGCAGATGACACTGGAATGTTCTATGGTATGAAGTTCTACAATGACTTACTGATGGAAGCAGGGCCATCTGGGACTGTCCAATCAGAAGTGCTCCTCCAGAAGGACAAGGAAACATTCTCCTTCAAGCAAGGATGGGCATTTCCTCGGAAAGTCTACTTCAATGGCGACGAATGTATGCTGCCACCACCAGATACTTATCCCTACTTACCCAACTCTGCCCATCGTAGCCCTGCTGCCTTCGCAACATTGTTATTTTCCCTGCCTTTCCTTTTTACTATACTCTTTTGATCTTTTCTCTAGTTTTGTCAGTCATTGAAAATTTTGAAGTTAAGCAACCACAAGTTCCGTAGGATGTTGGGATCACAGAATTAAATTCTTTGAAAGGACAAATCCGGTGTGTGCATAGGAATATCACACTGAACTCCACAGGGTCATTATAGGCATTGATAAATAAAAACTTCATTCATGTCATGAAACGCTCACAGAATAATGTACATTGCTAGCTCAAGGAAGACAAAGTTTATAGAATATAGCATTCACACAATAATGTTTAATTGAATACTGGAAAAAGATATGTACCTCAGCTGAGATATACAGCAAAATCGCACCACCGTAGATCGGACAAAATGCAACTCCTGCTGCAAAGTATCTTTTTTACAATGTAGAAAGCCATTACAAAACATTAGTAGAGAAAACAAGAGTATCAGAGTATCTAATATAAGCAGTTACATGTGTTTGTGAATTGGTCTTTAGTTCCATACAGCCTAGAGACACACTATGAACTTGACAAACCTACAAAATACAAAAACCATGTGACACAACTGCTAAAGGAGACTATGGTAGCAGCCCTTTTAGCATGAAACTAATATATGCACACCACCAGTTAGAACGCATGGCCATTGCACTATACACAAATGATAATTTTTTAAATGTATGTAAGGACAACTGCCATCGAAGACATCAGTGTCACCACTAATGTAATCAGAGACACCTCCCATCGTGAACCAGCATTTGGCAAGTACGGATATGCATCAGGAGGAGGCATCACACAGTTGTCTCCATTGAAATAAATTCTGTGAGGAAATGCCCACCCCTTCTCAAAAGTGAAAGTTGATGCATCCTTCCGGAATAGTAGCTCTGACTGGACATTTCCTGAAGGACCTGCTTGCATGAGCAGATCATTGTAGAATTTCACACCCCATAGCATAGCAGTGTCATCTGTAATAACATCCATAAGGTTAGTCGTATCATTTTCAATCTATCAGCTGATCCTGTAGGTATATCTAGGTACAAAAATTAAGTGTAGTCACAACCAAAGTAATGACAATTCTAGAGTAAATAAAAAATGGAGAAGCAGATCCCATTTTCGGATATCCCACAAATTGTCGCATTCTAAAACTAGATGTTTTCATTCACAAATTACCTTCCAATTTTAGGTGCCTCCGAACAGCTCTTACATAAGGAGATAGTAGAATAAACATGACATACTTCAACTTTGCTTACCATATGTGAAATAAGCTATAGCGAAAATATTATTAGAGGGACCGAAAAACTGCTAATATATCTAATTCACAAATGAAACAATGACAGCTAAATGTCGGAGCATTTACAATCGGATTGAGGACTTACTGATTGATCCATACGGAGTTAGTGACTTGTAATTAAAGCTGAATAATGTAGTGAGGTTGTCAAAGTTCGGATGTTGGACAACTAAGTTCCATTGTGTATAATTCATCCGGTAATTGAAGTTTGTTATAGTGATCTTCACTCTCCAATATTCCTTGTAATTGAGTTTCACATGCCAATGAATCCTAATTGGGCACATATGCTTTGTGCATTGTACCAAAGGAACGTAATTGTTCTTCCCATGGTCTGATACAACTGAAGCTAGGTGTGGCGTTTCTGGACTGCAATGAAGCTTGAGAAGAAAGTAATTAATAAAAACACTTCAATAATAACAATGCTAATTAGAATTGGTGAAAAGAAATTCTGGGTCATACTCTACACAACTCCCACGCTGAGTGCCATTACTCTGACAGCCACAAGTGCACGTCGGGCAGGGCACAATCGTGTCGTTGTAGAAGGATGAGAGGGACACACAACATGTAGGAGTCTTTTGAGCTAGGAACTGTGAGTAAGTGCATGTGACATTCCAAGTCACTGTCAAGGACAACATGAAAGGTTAGAACCCAATCTTCAATAGATTGCAACTGTGTGTATCTTAATGAACTTGACTAAAGTTTGTAAGATTGGCACACAAGTTGCCAATCATAAGAATGGGAACTGCATGTACTTGAGAAAAGTAACTTACTCATAGCCTGTGTCACTCTTCTCCCATCTGCAGAGACGAACTTAGTCGGTTTTACAATTTTAGCAGGTCCACAAGTATAACCAGGCCCTGGAGCCTTTAATGTGAAGTTCTTAGGTACTCGCACTGTTTTATTGGTTGTTCCAGCAGCACCAACACTAATTTGAAATGAGCTAACAGCGTTGGCCGGATCTTGTCCCCATGAGTTGATCACTCCTCCCTTGCAACAATTTGCAATCTGTTGGTTGTAAGGAGTTCCAGGCAGCATGTCAACAACTGTTGGATCTTTCTTACAGCAATGTGGAATATTTCCTTTATATTTTGAACAATCTCCCTGCTCTGTTGTTTGACCTCCCATCATGGTCCATATGACTTCCTTCTTTGCCCATGTCCAGCCCAAACTCCAGCCCGGTGCTTGAATATGCCTATATTGTTGAAAGTTGTACATTGTCACCACAGCCTGTTAACTTCCAAACGGTTAATGATTAGAAGCTTCCAGTTTGAGAAATGCTTATCAGAAGGAAGAAAATAAAGAGAAGGGAGTCAAAAGGGACTGTCAAGCTTAAATGACTAAAACTCTATGTCATGTATGTCAAAGCTATTGAGATGAATAAACTGCATCCAAATTAGCCTCTGCTCTATTGCGTGGAGGTCATCTAAAGATTCATCTAAGGGAGGTCTAAATTATCAATAGATGATCAAGATTACTGTTACTTACCACATATCCATCAGGTGCCCAGCTGATCACATCCCATTTAATAGTAATGTTTCCATTTGGATCAAGTGGATCAAAGGCATCTGGTAGAAAAAGTAAAATGTATTAGTTAAAAACCACCTACACTTTCCTATGCACAGTTATCTCTTGATAACGCAATAGCGATGGGGAAGTGAAGACATGTTTCAGATATAATGTTTAATATTGGTCCACAAAATAGACCAAACAATGAATATGTTTCTCAAGGAAAATATTTTCGGAGAAGATTTTTCTTCATAAACTCTTCTATAAGTCAAATTTTAGTAGAACATGCACAATTTAAACATAGAAATCTTAACCATCATTCTAATTGCAACTTGTTATATAACTGGGCTACCTAAAGTTAAGTTCTGCAATCTCACAATATGAATAACTACAAAGACAAGAAAATTACTAGTATTTTGAGATTGCTTAACAATTCTACAGTAATTTCTAAGTTCATATTCAACCGAGAAACAATTAAATTACAGAACCACTGATTTAAGCATGGGAGTCAACAAATTTCGTTCAATCCTGTGTTTTGGAGAATGCAATGCTGCAAAGAAGAGTCAGATTATATATTTCACGAGATCATTTTTATCATAAAACATGACCATGATACCACAGAGGCTATAACAAAAACTGTTAACCCGATATTTTTGTTCTTTATAGCGAAATTATCACCACAATTAAAATTGCTTCAATTCATGCAGTACATTCATTTTGTACTAGAAAAGACGCTAAAAATCTAATCTTGGAGCTCATTTTTTCCAAGAATAAACCAAATCAACACCCAATGTCCTGTTGCCTAACAAGATTTTGCATGACTAGAAACAGAATACTGAAATTTTCACTTCACAGAGTCCCTTGATACTTGATATATATGTCCAATCATAGCAACAAAGATATAACAGTTACCATTAAAATCAAGTTTTTGATTCTTAAATCATAGATAAACATGCCAATCTCTCAGAAAATAGCCAACAAGAGCAATTTTTTCCTCCCTCAACTAATAGCTATTATCTTATAATTTGTCCAATTAAAAAAAAGTGACTTTCTAACGTAATAATTGCAGACTCTATTTCAATTTATTTATTTTTTAGTCCAAAGAACACGTTTTTCTAAGCATGACATGTTTAATACCAAAAAATTGAAGTATGTTTTTGTGTTCATTTAGTTTAAAACCATACCATTCAAAAGTCTTGTTTGATTTCATAAACTTTGTATCAAATTAAAATCAGACTAACAAATTAAAACGGACGGGGTATTAGTTGAGTAGGAACAGAGAATCAACCCAACCTAAGCAACTAGTAAAATCCAAGTAAATAGTCAAGATAACTAACCTGTTAAATGGAAGCTGAAGGAAGAAAGCAAGAATAGTACAAGTATGGTGGAAGCAAAAAATCTGAACAAGCCCATTTTGGTGTTGTAGCAGCTGTACATTTTCTTGAACATTCTTTTTTTTCTTTTTCTGTGTGCTACGTACTGAAGGGGGTGAAAAAGAAGGACAAAGAGTCAGGTGGCAAGTGGAAGAAGCTAAACAACTCTGAGGCCAAGCTTGTCCATTCCAATAAACTCCACTTTATTCAAATCCTCCTAGATAGTGGTGGTCACTAGTTACCCACTAGCCACTGCAATTAAAATAAAATTCATCTTACTTTCCTATTTATTATTCCGTTTGTTTCAATTCATGTGACACCTTTCAAAATTTGAAAATTTTAACAAGTTTATTTTTAATAATAATTTTTTTATATATCTTATAATTATTTTGAATTGTTAATTACAATAACTTATAACACTTTTTACTTAGTTTATAAACATGTAGATTTCATTTAAAAAAAGTTAAAGATTTTATATGTAAATTTCTGATTAATCTTAAATCGTTTAGCTTTCAAAAAATAAAAAATATCACATAAATTGAAACTATATTAAATTGGGTGTTGGAGATGGTTTGCTTGGGATATAGGCTACATAGTGTTAGGCGAATAAGTGGACTAAAATTAATTAGGGTCTACATACCAAATAAATAAAAAGCATTACATTGTAATTATTTTCCATTTTAAGGTAAGAGAAAACAAAGATGCGCAAGCCAAATTCCAGAATCTCGAGTCCCCTCCATCAAAGAATAATCAGAAAATAGACAATTCTTGGTTAAGTTAATAATTAAAACCCTACCATATACCCAATGTAACAAGATTGGAACCAAGATACTCTTTAGTCTTAAATTATCTTTTTTCGTGTTTCATTTTTTTCTGATAATTAAAAATAAATCACCTAGTATTTTTTATTTCTGCTGAAATTGGACTTGAGATCCTATTAGCTCTCAATACTTCATCAAATTATTGCCCGTCATTTGTCGTGTTTCTCTTTTATCTTTTACTTTTTAAAAAATATTAATTAAGAGTTGTTTTTTATATTATTATATTGTACTTGTCTTAAAATATAATATATCAGTATTCACTCTATTTATGTATAATCTTGAAATGTTTTTAATTTTCAAGAACAATTATATTAAACTTGGAAATACATGCCACAAAACAATTGTTTTTGTATAAATCTCTATATCCTTGATTCTTACTTTCATTTCTTTGTGGGGTAATTGATTTCATACATCAAACTATTGCTATTTTTTTAATTCCTTCTTGAATTTCTATCAATTTATTTTCGTTCGTTAATTAATTTAGTTTCAATTATCCTACTTGGGTGTTATTTCTTTAATTCCTTCTTGAATTTCTATATCTTTATTTTCGTTCGTTAATTAATTTAGTTTCAATTATCCTACTTGGGTGTTATTTCTTTAATTCCTTCTTGAATTTCTATCTCTTTAATTTATATTTTTGAAAATATTATTTGAAGAAAAGTGCAATAAGTAATCTTATAGTTAACGAGACATATCTAGTTATTTCATCTGTTGGTCTCATGAAACCAAACCCATTTGGGTTGAAGTTTGTAATTGACGCAATGCACAAAATGTTGTTTAATTTAACCTCAATTTTTATTTATATTCTTTAATTTTTTATGTACACGAGTAGACTATATAAATTTATATAAAGTTGAATATTTAGATCACATATTCTATGCAGTATAATACAGGTAAGACGCCGTTTATGATGCAAATTGCCACATAGAACGCTTTGTAGGACACATTTGTCTATTTATTCAATTTTATACAAGTTGTTCTTCCATGATGACTCAGTTGATTTGGAGGGTGGTCATTCTGAATCGATTTCCTCTCAATGTCTGCTGAGTCGAGTCTGTCACATAGGGCTTTGCTAGTGTGATTTTACATTTTGTGCACGGTTAATGCACTAGGTTGTGTCAGAGATTGTAGCGGCGGCAGGTTATCTTGAAGTTCCAAAAAAAAATAAAAAATCTTTTATACAAGTCTAAGTGTTGAGTCGTAAATATCTATATGAGTGATTTAATAAGTACTCCCTTTGTCCCATATTAAATGGACATATTACTATAAATACTTGTCCCATATTACTTGATCACAATCAAGTTAAAATTAATTAATTTGTTCTCATTTTACACCTACAATTAATATGACTTTTGGAAGTTTAAACAAATTTTGAAGAGGCTAATTAATATTAACATAGGATAAAATAGTAAAGTTAATCAATCCACACATAAAATAGAAAGTGTCCATCTAATATGAGTCGAACGACGTAGTTTTTAAATAAAGTAATTCAATATTCTTTAAGAAAAAATTAAAAAGGAAAAGGCCAATGCATAAAGACCTAACAACTTCTATGTTTCCAATTCCAAATATTATAATTTCACACAAAACGAATAAACCGATTTAAAAAGTTGGTAATAGAAGGAGGAGAAGCATTATATTGACCATTTGGTCGGTGCTTTTCCTCCAAGAAATTTCTCCGATTACAATTTTCTTTGTAGACTCTCCATTTTCCAATTTGTTTTGCAAAATTTGCTGCAAAAAAAAATAACGACTTGCTTTCTTTCATATTAGCCGAGCTAGGGTTTTGAACAGTTGTATTTTTAATGGAGGTTGCTGGATCTACAAGGAAGCCATTTCAACAAACCGAGATTAACTGGGACAAGTAAGCTTTCTTTGTTGGTAATTTTGATGTTCTTTTTTTTTCGTATCCTAATGATGGAATGATTATGTGTTTAATTATGTAAAATGATGATGGGTGTTTCAGGTTGTTATTAATACGTGTTTGATTATGGAAATTGATATTCGTTTCCAATAATTTAGAGTTAGGAATATAAATAATTTCAAGATTGCGCCTGGGTAGGGTTGTAAATTAGCTGAGATCTTTATGCAGTTATTTTGAGAATTAACCATGAAATGCAAAGGGTGCCATTTGGGACTCATAGTATTTCCTGAGGATGAAATTTTATCTTAGAAAGTGATTTAGTTTGAAATGGGAGTTAATTGTGAGTGGGCATTGCAAAGTGATTTTCCGGCTAAACCAGAGAGGGAGACTAATACTTCGTTTTTACACAATCCTGTGTACTATAAAAGTGACTTGCCTTTGAAATTGAATAGTATGAGGCTTAAACTGTATTCAATATAGATTCTTATTTACATATTTATTTAGTAGACAAAAGGTTCACCAAGACGCTGGAAAAAAAAAACAACAAACATGTTGGAGGTCTCAAGTTTGAAACCCCTTGCCAGCGAAAGCAAGGGGTTTGCCTTCTGGGTCGAGCTCGTCGCACCAGGCTTGCCTAGTGCGGGTTACCTCTCCTATGTGGTTTGCAAGCTATTGCATAGGAGAGGGGGTTTTACCCTGTGCGCACCCAAAAGGTAGTGGCTGTGGGTTTCCTTGTCATCAAAAAAAAAAAAAAAAGACGCTGGAAAAATCAGTAGAATGGAGAATTTTCAGGTTCTATCTCAAGTGGATTTCATGCCTCCAAAGTTCTGTAATCTTTAACATAGATTTAAGTTTCTATTTTATAGGATAATTATTTAACTGTCAAGTAGGATCTGTTTGTGCTGCAGCTTAATCTTTTAATGATGTAGTGGTCTGAAGGGATAATTTCTTTGCGTGTATGCAGGCTTCCTTCTATATATTTAAATCCCTCTTTTTAAGTTTTTCTTTTAAACTTCATGCTTCTCTTTATATCTTCCACCTCTGATGCAGGCTTGATAAGACTAGGTTCTATGTCGTAGGAGCTGGGATATTTACAGGGCTTACTGTTGCACTATACCCCATTTCTGTCATCAAGACTAGAATGCAGGTGGCAACCAATAATGCTGCAAACGAGAGTGCATTTTCTGTTGTCAGGGGCCTAGTGCGAAATGATGGCATTCCCGGTTTATATAGAGGTTTTGGAACTGTCATTACAGGGGCGGTTCCTGCCAGAATTATATTTCTCACAGCACTAGAGACCACTAAGGTGACTGCATTTAAGATGGTTGAACCGTTCAAACTATCAGAACCTGTACAGGCAGCTATAGCAAATGGTGTTGCTGGCATGCTGGCGTCTCTTTGTTCACAATCTGTCTTTGTTCCAATTGACATAGTATGGCCTTTATCTGCTCATTCTTTTTTTTCATTAATAGTGGCATAATGACTTGGATAAGTGGACTGTGAATTAGACATAATTTATTCTCTAGAAATCCACTTATAGCTAGATTAACTATCTGAATAAATCTGGAGAATATTTTCTTAAATTATCAGATTGCTCTTTGTTCTTTTTTGTCATTTACTCGAATTTTCATTAGAACACTAACTACACTTGGCTGAATTGAGCATAGCAGTGTGATTATTTAAGTTGTGTTTCAAAGGTTTATGCTCTTCCTTTTTTTTATTGTTACTACCCTACATCCTACCAATGTTATCAAAGGCGCGCTTTAAGCATGCTTAAGCCCTGAAGTGAGGCTCAAAACATGTTGAGCGCTTCGCCCCGCTTTCTGCGCGCTTCAGCGTCGTCATCAAGATTCTAAGACAAACTTTTCCTTGCCAACGAGCCTCTTATGAAGAAGTGACACTAAACAATTGATATTTCACTTTATCATAAAATTTTTTCAATTTCTTTGGACATATATTTGTCATTCATGTTTATAATTATTAGTCTTGGACTAAACATATATGTTTGTATTTTTTTCTCCCTTTGCGCCTTTTTTCATTGAAGCCCACACTTTATTTACACTTTGCGCTTAAAGCCCCCATGGACCTTAGAGCTTTTTTGCGCTTTTCACCTTTGATAACACTGCATCCTACTGCAGCCAGCCACAATTTGTATATGAGTTTTTTCAAGTTCTGAAATTAATTTCATGAAATTTGATGAAAAAGGTTAGTCAAAGGTTAATGGTGCAAGGATACTCAGGACATGCAAGCTACAATGGAGGCTTGGATGTTGCTCGCAAAGTTCTGAAGTCAGAAGGTATTCGTGGACTATATAGAGGATTCAGTCTATCTGTTCTAACATACTCTCCATCCAGTGCTGTATGGTGGGCAAGTTATGGTTCAAGCCAGCGCTTCATTTGGAGGTTAGATGATAATGCTGATCTTTCAAAATTCATTAAGAGTGGACTTTGTCCCTTTCCTCCCATTCACTTTCTTGTTATGCCCTTGAATTGGGTTGCATCGTCAAGTATTTTTGTTCTACAGATTTCTATTGGGTAATCCTTTTGTGACTTTATCATTGCTTGTGGTGTCTATCAGCAAGCTCTTGGATAATGGAACTGAGCATGGTGGGCCTGCTCCCAGCCAGGGGAAAATAGTGTCAGTTCAAGCTGCTGGTGGGATCATTGCCGGTGCTACTGCATCTTGCATAACAACTCCATTGGACACCATTAAAACTCGGTTGCAGGTATTACCTTTGGTTTCTGTTATGAACTCTGTTGCTTGTATCTATCTTTAAAATAGCTACTGCTTTTTCTGCATTTTTCAAAATTTTCCGTACTGTTTACGCTTGATTATATTCATGTGCCCGTCTTGGATGTTTCTCCTTTTTCCTTATATGTTTACTTGGATGGCTGTTCCCTTCTTTCATGCTCTCTGAAGGCTTATGCTGCTCGGACTCTTCAAAAATCCCGTTGGGTGCGCGTCGGATCCTGCAAAAGTAGTGGATTTTTGGATGATCCGGCAAGAGTGCGGCAGAGGTTTAGAGAGTCCGAGCAACATACTACTTGCAACTATACTATGAACTTTGGTAGCTGCTCCCTTTTAGATGGTTTAGGTGTTCTTTTTGTTTTCTATGTGCAGATGGTTGCACACAATTGTGCATTAGTAGCTGCTTTTTTCATCTGTATAGAAATTGTTGATATTCTGTTTTCCCTTTGGTGGTCAGATACATAACTGTGAGTGTTGACAAACAATTCCTATTAAAACTCTAGCCTAGTTTGTTGTCTTGCATGTCGTGTAATTAGTCTCAGCTTCGAGTCTTGTTATTTAAGGACCTTCTTTTTCATGCATTACAGGTGATGGGACACGACAAGAGACCTACTGCACGGCAAGTAGTTAAGCAGCTAATTGCCGAGGATGGTTGGACAGGATTTTACAGGGGATTAGGTCCAAGATTTGTCAGCATGTCAGCGTGGGGAACCTCCATGATACTTGCCTATGAATATCTCAGTAGGGTCTTTAACCTCTTCTTCTCTTTCGTTTACTTTTAACTACTTCATGAGCAATATGTCATAATATTTGGAAGTCCAAGTGTCATCTTCGAACCTAACATGGTGCTGTTATTAATGTGTCCAATTGAATCAAACTGGTAGGTCTTCCACTTGATTTAATCAGTAACCTTGGCTTCTTATGTGATTCTTTTTCCAAGTTTATATGGGACCTTTGTATTCACGTTATTCTGATTTTGTGATTGATCTTGTTATGTCTCATGTCACTAGCTATCATAACTATTACATTTACCTATAAAATTGAGGCTTTCCTGTTCTTAATGTTTCATTATCAGTTTTATCAGATTCTGTGACCAATCTGTTTCCCTACTGATTCTGTGTCTATAAATCTGGTTTGTTATAAAGAGGTGTATGCCTGCTCTATCAGACTTCACTTGATGCAAGCTGTTTTACCTGAATTAGACGTTCACAAGAATGTCCTTTGTAGCATAGTGAGCAAACAATAAAATCCAGTTGGTACTCAATTTGTGACAAATAACTTTAGCATATTTGTAAAGGAGATAAGCTCCACTGGTCTAGTTCTTGATTCTAGCAAAAAAATAACTTCTAACTGATGCTCCATTTATGACAATATGATTGCCAATTAATCAAGAGAAAGAGCTCTATTGTTAAAATTCTTAAGTGTCATGCTTTCAGGTTCTGGAAATAACTTAGATGGAATACGCTACTACTATACTATTTTCTTAACATGAAGATATGAAAACTTGTTTAATATTTTTTCCTGAAACTTGATTTTTTTTTGTTGGCAGAGCGCTTGTGTGCAGTAAACGAATAGATTGATGAAAGCTAGCTGCCAGACGACTCTTGCGGTAGGGTTTTTATACTACTGACATACAGTATTGAGAGCTGGAGATAACAAGACTGCGGCTGATTAGCTGTCTGTATACAAATGACACTATGACGGTGTTATATGAGTTGACTTGGAATCCAAGTACCTGGCCAAAATACAATTAATTTTCTTAGGGATTTCTCACAATATTCTTAAATGATTTTTGCCAGATAAATGCTACATTCATTGGTTGTAGTGAGTCGCTACAAGGAGGACGAAGGACGTATCCTTGAATAATTTTTGCCAGATAATAAATGTAAAATGTAATATTCATTCATACAAGAATAGATAAATGCTTGATCAACTTCATTTTTCAAGGCTTTATATTTGTTGATTTGATTTCTTTCCAAAAATTTAGATCCCTTCTTTTTATACTTGTCTATGTATCCAGAATTGCCCGATTGTACTAGGTCTGCATGTCAATCCATGTAATTGACATTTTTTCGCTAGTAATTTACATATTTTAGTTAGTAATGCAAATAGATTGTAATTGCCATGATGTTTATTCCATCAAAGAGGAGCATTACCTGTTTTGTATAAGTGGACACAAGGGGTTCCATGAACAATAAGAATGATAACTAAAACTCTCATTACTGTCGTTGCACTAACCATCTTGACAACTGATCATGAAAACTTAATAATTTAAACACTCTTAATTGTCTGCAGATCTTGTTAAACATTTTGGACATCATGATTCTTGGGCATATTTCAATGGCTTTTGACATCAGTGCACACTTAGTTTATCTTACAGTCAGAAGACTGAACAGAGAAGATTCAAATCAATGTAAAGGCTGCCTGCATCACACAAATATTGGAGTTGCAAACGCTCAGCCAGCCAATTCAGCCTTGAGATAATTTCACGGGCCATCAAGTTCCAAAAAACCAAAGACCAATTACTATGAGTAAATTGACCAACAGAACATCAATGCTCTTACATCACATTATGAAGCAACTAGCAAGCTGTCTTTTTAGCTGAATTACATTAAATAGGCTTAAGAATCTATTTTACTCTAGATTACACTCTCAAAACTCTTCACTAGCTAACAAATATGAAATGGAAAAGGAATGGAATAGTGTGTTGATCTCACTCTCTGTCCTTTACTGTAGAAAGGGGGGTAAACCAAACAGCCTGTATCAATTGTGCCGAATAAATTCACTTTTCTCCAAAGCGGACAATACAAATGAGCTAGTGTGCATCAAACTAGGGACCATGAAGAGAGATCTATAAAGGGCCATATGGGATTTATTCTCCAAATTGCGCATCTCAAATAACTTGATCTTCATCTTCATCATCATCCTCATCATCATCATCATCACGGCTTACCTCCGCATATTCCTCAAGTGATGATGCTGTATTCAGTTCACCAACCTTCATGTCATCTTGAGTTAGGTTTTTCTCTGAACTCTGTGACTTCCCTTTGTTCATCTGTTGCATAGACATAAGATGCACACTAAGAATCTCAGAAACATCATGAAAGCAACATAATCATACAACAGACATCAATGTGATGGAACTCCAGCAAAGCAAGATACTTTTACACTGCTTAGCACAGTAGATATCACAAATGGTAAATGGGAAATGAAGGAGTATTTGCAACCTGGTAATACATAAAGAAGATGGAGAGTTAAAAAAAAGAGGAGGATGTCATGTGGGCTTATACTATCAAATGGTACAATTAGATAGTAAATAAATATGAGAACGTGAGAAGTAAATCAACTGTCCCCTTCCCATTCATTGAACCAACCAATCGTTACATATAGACATTCACTTCTCAAATTCCATTTCATGGCTCATGGAGACGTACTCTTTAATGGGTATTATGCAATTAAAAGTAGCCAGCAGGACAGTGACTGCTGTAGTCTGCCACGTGTTCTTTTCAATTATTGGCATCAGTTGGACACTACCTCAGGGTATCAAGGAAGCAGTTGAAAAATGGTACTTTTGGAAAGTCAACAGGGCCATCAAGAGTATCAGGAAAATTCTCCCAGCTAGCATATTCTGGTGTATTTTGACAGAACTTCAGATGTTTTGATGGCATTTCAGCTCCTATATACCCTTGAAAGCTAGATGTCTGCTGTTTCTTTTTAGTTGGAGTAATCTCTATTGAAATTATGTTTATTCCCTTTCTAGACTTCATTGGCTCACTGTGCCTGGCTAAACTACCATTTTCATTTTTTGGTTAGATTCCAGTGTTTAGTATAGAAATGCTGTATTTGGAGCTAACATCCCATCTTTGTACTTTTTGCATCTTCTTGATGCCAAGAGAACATCTTACTTGATCAAAAAACGTTTTGTTCAGCTTTAAAAATCAACTTTAAGCATAACTACTACTCCATATGTACCACATAAGCAGACAATCCAACATCCAGAGAACAAAAATATGCTTATGCGTACAGACAATAAATGCACTAACCCTCTTCCAACTATTTTCAATCCACTCCAGGAGAAACAAATAGAAGAGAATCGGGTAGATCCAAAATAGGTAAGAATGAAAATGACCATTAACAGTCATCTACATCATTTGTATTTGCAAGAACAAGGTGACGTACAATTTACATGTTAAAGTTGGTTTTCATCTGACATACAATATTTGAGAGACCGGCATTTGGGAGGATTATAACATTCAAAATTATGCTAAATATTGTTCCCCCCGTTTCAATTTGTTTAACTGGTTTTGACTTGGTACGGAGTTTAAGAAAGTAGAGTCTTGTGGTCTTGAACTAAACATATGTAAAATGTACCAAACTAAAAATAGCCCATGTGCACACAAGGTGCTCAAGCACCATTGTTATTAAGAAAAACGAAAAACAGACAAATGAGCCAGTGTAGAAACTAGAACACCTGATAATTGTTTGTCTAACACACATAGCATGAAATTGGCTTTTCTATCTAGCCATAAATATTTTCTTATTGAATAATTGCCATTGTGGGTCGAGTTTGGGGTTGGGGGCGATCTAGCAACAAGGACAAGACAGGTCTCCCATACAACATTTATCATAAAGTTAATTCAGCAGAAAATTCTCTTACAGCACGTAGAAGTGACCGCCTATCCCGTTCTCGAGCATTCTTGATAGCCTGTAACCAACAATAATACATTAGATTCATAGGTTGACAAATGGACCCGCTGATCATAAAGATGACAGAGAAGCATAAGGATAAGGCTATGAAAACAAACCTCCTCAAGAGCTTTTTTCTCAGCCTCTACTTCTGAAACATCTCTATGAGAAACCAATAATAAGCATATGAGATGTCTTCCACAAACAATGTTCATCATTTAAATTGAAGCAAAATAAAGATTCAATAAATTGAGAAGAGAAGGGGGAAAAGGAGGAATCTTTAAACCTTCCAACCACTTGACCAACACGACATGAACACTTGGCACATACTTTATGCTCCTTTGCACAGCCTGTGATTTTACAAATAAATGCAAAAACATCAAACAAAAACTACATAGATTTCAATAAGGCATAGAGGATTTCATTATGTTGTAACAAAAACAACTTCGCCTCAATCCCAAAATAAGTTGGGGTTGGCTATATGAATCCTCATTTCACCATTTAAGTTGATATCATATTATTTCATTATACTATAACAAATACATATAAAATAGAATAAATCATATGTAAAAGAAGTCAAAACTAACCATTGCAGAGATTGTGGTAAGCTTGACGCACGTTTCTTTTCGAACACTTCTGACTATCAGAAATATAAAAAAAAAATTGAAAAAAACAGGAGCATAAGTCAGTGACTGCTGAGTACCATGGTTCACTAATTTCAATGAACATAGTATAACTATGTACTATAGAAATTTTAACCAGCTATATATGCGTTTCGCTAACCTCGAACATTTTTATCTTCTACAAATTACCCTTAAAACAAACTAAAATTAGGCATCTTTAGAAACTGAAAAAACTTTTGATAGCTAATTTAACCAAAACAAAATAAAATAAAATTGAGAAGTAGAAGTTTACCACTTAGCAGGTTCAGTAATGGCTTTGTATTTTCCATACTTGCGCTTCCAATCAATTTGATCTCTACAACGAAGACATACTCCTGTTATTTCTGAGAGAGGCCTAAATTTTCCACCCACTTCCTGCAAATAAAAGCAACACCAACAATCAATCGTTCAGACCCACAAAAATCTTGACTAAAAGTTTGGTCGCCGGAGAATAAAAGTAGACGTACCGTTTCATTGATTTTGATACCGGCGTTAGGTTTCCAGGCGACTTTGTTCTGATGCTTCGGCGGCCCTTTTCTTACGCCGTTCATCTTTTTCTCTTCAAAAAGTTTGAGCTCCCTTCAATGTCTTGTTTTTTTGATGGAATAACAACGAACATTGACTGGACTGTGGAATCGAATTATTGGGCTAAAGAAATATGACGTTATTTATTTTCTTGGGCTAATTTTGGATGTAGCCCATGGACTTGCGTATCACAAACGGCCCAAAATCCATGTATGTTCTGCTCTTTAAATAGGTTGATTCGCTTTTTTTTTTTTTTTTGAGCAAATTTTAGGAATATCAAACATAAAAATTAGCGCTCTATAACTACAGTTTTGATATTTGCGCTTCATAGCAAACAACATTTGTTTTGTATAAATCGCAGGCATCTGATTCACATGACATCTAATTTGTATAAAATCACGGCGATTGTATATGCATATCGGTTAGATAATTGTAAATATGTAACTACTATGTATATGCATCAATGATTGTGTTTGTATATCTGCATAAAATTTAAATTTGTGTACAATTGATTTGAGTTAAAACATGTGTATTTGTATATCAAATCTCTCTTTCTCCCGCTTTATACAAACACAAATTATACATTGTATTTTGTATAATTTATGTTTGTATAAAGCGAGAAAGAGAGAAAGACAAAAGAGAATTGAGAAGGGAAAGATTTGTATTTGTATAATCATAAGTGTATAGGACGAAAATATATGTATTTGTATTTGTATATATAGTTCTCTCTCACTTTGTACAAACACAATTGTATAAAGTGAGAGAAGCTAGCCAGAGAGTGACGAGCGAGGTTCCAGAGAGTGGCGAGCGAGATTCAGAGGAGAGAGGTGAATGGCAAAAAGTTTGTTGAGAATTGAAATTAAATGAAACTGTAGTTATAGCGTTTATTTTGAATTAATCGTTTGCTATAATGCACAATTTTCCCTTCTTTATTTTTGTACTCTAATAATAATATTAGGCATAAGTAAGTCATGTTGGGAATAATTTGTGGAATATTGTGATACAAAAATTAATGAGTAACTTTTAGGAATAACAAACATAAAAATCATATTAGCGCTCTATAACTACAATTTCGCTATTTGCACTCCATAGCAAACTGTTTGCTATGAAGCATTTGATTTGTATAAATCGCTGGCATCTAATTCGCAAGCATCTGATTTGTATAAAATTGTGGCGATTTGCATAAATCAGATGTATGTGTATGAAAATTGCGTTTGTATATGTATATGTTCTTTGTGTTAGGCTAGAGTGCGAGCAAGATTAGGATAGAGGCGAGCGAGAGAGGGCAGAGAGTGTAGAGAGGTGAATTATATATGTATATCGGTTAGATAATTGTATATATGTAACTACTATGTATATATATATATCAATGATTGTGTTTGTATATCTGCATAACATTTGAATTTGTATACAATTGAATCGAGTTAAAACATTTGTATTAGTATATCAAATCTCTCTCTCGCTTTATGCAAACACAAATTGTACATTGTACTTGTATAATTTGTGTTTGCATAAGCGAGAGAGGCGAGAGAGAGAATTGAGAGTGGCGAGCGAGATTCAAGGGAGAGATGCGAGAATGGCAAAGTGTTTGCTACAAATTAAAATTAAATGAAATTGTAGCTATAACATTTATTTTGAGTTAATAGTTTACTATAATGCAAAATTTTCCCAAAATTAAACGTATGCCTTGCAAAAAAATAATTATTTGTTATAAGGAGCATAAATAGAGATAAAAAAAATGGGCAAAAATGTAAACGCCCTCAATTTTTTTTTCCTCTTCTTTTCTTGTATGTATAATTACAACCTCGAGTTGGGAACTTGGGATTCTTGTGAACTCGGCTTGTCATTTGTACACTTGTAACCGTAATGTAATTTAATTTGTTATTATAGATTATTTACTTTTTTTTTTTTTGATGATCATATTTGGTTCAAATTATATACTTCTATTTATTTTAGTTTGGTCACTTTTATTAACAAGCGGTCAATCTCGATGTCTTTAATCTAAAACAGTCACAAAAGACAGGTTGGAAAATAAATGGTCAACCAATTTCAAGTTGTATTACTTTTCTAATGTACTACCTCATATTACAAGTGATTTAAGAAATATTTTTTATAAGACATTCCATAAAAGAGTTGACGTCGTCAAACAATGGGGTTATGAAATGGGGGCTATGTATGTACCCATTAAATTGCAAAAAGAAGCTGAAAAACAAATTAAAATACATGTAATTTCAGTGTATCGAACTATGATCATAACAATTTCATCGACCCAATGGAGTGACAATCTCAGAGAAAAGGGCAACATTGTTCACTTTGGCACTCCTACTGACCGACATGGATATACCATTGCTTGTCAATTTTCTTTCAACTTCACTTAAATCTGAGAATATCTCATCTTCATTCATAGCATCACCATTAATAATCAACGGAAAAGAGGATCCTTCCACCTCATGACCCTCTTGAAGCTGTAATGCAAATTCTAAAGTTTTTACAACATCACCCATTGATGGCCTTTGAACCCCTTCTTTTCTCAAACAATGATATGCCAATTCTGCAAACTTGCTTAAGCATTCTGGGGCTATTTGTCCTTTCAAGTTAGGATCAATGATTTCTTCAAGTTCTCTCTTTTTACAACTCCTACTAGCCCACTCAGCCAAATTCACTTGCCCACTTGGCAAGTTTGGATTTATTGCCGGTCTAGCGCATAACACTTCAAATAGAACCACCCCAAAAGAATAAACATCTGATTTTACTGTCAATCGTTGGTGCTTGTAGTATTCAGGATCTATGTACCCAAAACTTCCTTTCACCGCAGTGCTAACATGGGTAATATCTGTCCCACCTACTGAACCTACTTTGGACAAGCCAAAATCGGACACCTTGGCGACCCATTTATCGTCCAATAGGATGTTAGTTGACTTGACATCTCGATGAATGATCGTGTGTTTGGTACCTATAACAGCAAAATGAACTCACTTTTAAGCAATTCACTCAAATTTAAACGAATTTGATTCTGAATTGCTTGTTGGCTTGACATATTAATGGATTAAACTCGAAATGACCCATCAATCTATTGAATCAAAACATGTCAAAATGCAAATAGAACATACAAAAAACCAAATTGGGAGGTTGAGTCATGCTGTTTAACTTGACATTGATCGTTATTTGACCTATTCTGACCCAATACTTTTTTTAACCAAACAAATATAGTGCAAGTTAGATCATGACATGTTTATCAATTTATTGATTACTTACCTGAATGAAGGTAATATAATCCTTTAGCTGCACCAATGCAAATGTCAAGGCGTTTCTTCCATGGAAGAGGAGCATTGTCAGTATTGTACAAGTGATCACGGAGGGTACCATTAGCCATGTAATCATAAACCTAGATCATCTCATTCTTATCATCACAATAACCAATTAAGGACACTAGATGTCGATGCCTTAGTTTTGATGATAACATCTCAATCTCTGTTTGGAACTCGCGAATCCCTTGCTTTGATGAAGGATTCGATCTCTTGACTGCAACTGTGGTTGTGCCATTGTCAAGGTACCCTTTATAAACATTACCAAAGCCTCCATATCCAATCACAAATTTTTCATCAAAATTGTCGGTAGCGTTTTTTATCTCTGCTATTAAAAAGTGTCGGCACAGATCGGATGGTGGTGATGATGACTCGGTAACACTTGTACCAGAATCTTTTCCCCCATTTCGTCGTCGGGAAATTAAGAAACCCAGAATCGAGAAAAAAGCAATACCGCTAGTCACACCTGTGATGATAGCAACAATGATATGCCATGATATTCTTTTCTTCTTGTTGTTGGGAAAAGCTAATGAAGCGATCGGAGCTTCTGAGGGCAATTCATGAATTGACGCGGCCAGACTCCCAATTGCACCACCCAATTTGAAAATTTCTAAGCCATTTAAGATAGCACTTGAATATGCTGATCCTAAGGTAGCATCAGCATACACAGCTTTTGTTTCCATGTTAGGACTCAATTCAAGCGTAATATTTTGTTTGTTTCGTCGGCCGTCTGGGTTAGTCACATTCACCACGTAGTCTCTGTAAACCGGGAATCTCCAGCCGCCACTCCATTCAACTACATCCGCTGCTCGCTCTGCCATTTGGTTTCCAATGTATATGTCGAAAATCCTGTAGTTCACTTCCTTAACTTCCGGCTGAATCTCACAAAAATGGAGCCTGAAAAGATAATAGAAACCAGAGTTTAGAGGGAATTCCCAAGCCAGGCTCTGGCTGTGATTGGCCATAGTCCTAGAGGTTGTGTAAACTATCCTCGGCGCAGAATAAACCGGGGTTTCAGAAGTGTAAGTGATGTTGACATCAAAATGAGGAGTTTGATAGCCATATCCAACAACAAATGCATCATCTGAATCCCATACACGATACATCCCTGTATCCTCTGTGCTACCAACTGAATTGCCTCCCACGTTCAGCCTGTACAAAATTTCAAGAGCAGTGCTGTTATTTATGTAATAAAAATCATTCTGGCCCACCAATTCGATGAGATGGTCTCCACGGATGTAGAGATTGGTAGGCATGGAAAGTATCTCTATCCCATTAACAAAAGCATAAGAGTTTGGCGAGGGAGAAAAGGTCACATTAAGAATCTGAGTTTCATCAACATTAATGACAAATTCTTTTCGAAGAGCTTTACTAGAATCGGTAACTGCAACGAGAGCGCTGAAGTTACTCAAGAGGGTTAAATGATTAGCTGTGACGGAGAAAAAAGATTCAGCTTTGTTGAAGCCGGAGTAATTGGCGGGGTAAAAATAGAGACGGAGGAATTTGGCACCAGGGGAAACACGGAAAGTGTAAGTGAATTGAGATTTCATGATACGAGCACCAGTCGTATAAGGAACTCTATTGACTGAAGAATGCTTTTCGGATGGTGTGGCTGTTGTGGATATGCTTGAGAAGTTGGAAGGTAAGAAATTTGGGAAGTAGGTATCAAGATCCCATTGACGGTCATCAGTTTCATCGATGGTGGCTGATGGTGCGCCACAGTTGAGCAAGACATAGACTCTGGCATTATACGAAATAGTGGCCGTTATGAGTCGTGAGAAGAGAAAGGAAATTAGAGCAATGGCTAACATGGCGTTGTCCTGAAAAACTATGTACTAGCTATTTGTTGTGCAGATATATATAGTAGCCGTTGTTGTGCAGATATATATAGTAGCCGTTTGACGATCAAGTCATTTCTAATTTTCTGTATTAAAAACCGACATCATTTTATTTAAGTTTTGTACAAAAAATAAATACCAAAATAACTTATTATAAGTGCACCAAAATAGCTTATTAAGACTATTAGATTATTGCACTAAAGAAGGGGACCATATATGTACCCAAGAAAATACACAAAGAAATAGAAATGGTAGAGGAAAACTTGTTAATTGGGGGTGTGCATCTTTTTCTTGTAGGCCATGGATGCTGCCTTTCATTTTCATAATCTTTGTTACGTTCCACTGGAGCAATAGTCGACATACTTGAAAGGAAAGGTTTTGGGTTATTTTCTTTGGAATTCGGATGATTCTTTGTAAATTGACCAAAGACTTTTCAACATCAACGGAAAAATGAGGTGGGAAAAAATATACTTACCTTCCCAACCACATTATTTTGTTTACTAGTCTTATTTCCATATTAATTGATCATTTTTTAAAAAAAAAATATATATATATATACCGAATTTTATTTTACCCTTACAGTTAATACTCTTTGGAAGCCTAAACAAATTTAAGAATCGTTTGGTCCCAAGAATACTTGGGAAAAACTTGGAAACTGATATTTGGTCATATAACTTGGCAAATATATTTGTCAAGTATCTCAAGTTCTCAAATACTAGAAAAAATTAGTATTTGGGCCAAGTTCTAATATTTGGGGATTTTAAAAATTCAAAAATTACCTCAAACGTTTATATTTTATATAAAAAAATATCCATTATTTATTAATTCCAACTAATAATTGTAACTCCAGAAAAGTTTGAGTTCTAATTTGAGTGAAAATTTAAGAAAAAGGAACAATTTGTGTTTAATGGGTTATAATTATAACTGAATCAATGACAAGTTTGAATTGGCGACTAATGTATTGTTTTGCCTATATTGTTATTTTGTTATTGTTGATTGTTAACAATTATATTAGTTATAAGGTTATTTTTTAATGGAACATATTCATTATAAAATGATATTACAAATTTATGGGCATTTTTAATAGGAATAATTTTTAAAACTTATGGGTAAAAATCATATTTTTTGAAATAGTAAATATTTTTGAGAAAAATTGAGGCCAAACACATGGTGAACTTCACTCAGATTTAATTTACCATTGAGAACTTGGGGCCTAACGCTAGCTTAGAAATTCCAAAAGTTCATTAATAACGTTGTATCTATTTCAATGATACTATTCATATGCTCTATGTTACTCTCTTTGTCCCTATTTACTTGTTTATTTTTGACTTAGTATACCTATTAAGAAAATAATAATTGACATAGTGAATTTATCATTTTATTCCTATTAACGGATAGAATTCCACAATCAATTTACTCATTAAAGAAGTTCTAGATTTTTTCAAGAACATTAACTCTCTAAATAATTTGAGAGTATAATAGGTAAAAAAAAAAAAATCTTTTCTTGATTTGTCAAAACAAGTAAAAAAGCAAAGTTGGACGAGTACAAAGGGACAAAGAGTAATAAACATATTTTTCATAAATTATCTTGATGTGCATTAATATGAATGAAGGATAAATTAGTAAAATTGATGATCTTATTTATGATTTTTTAAGCATCATGTAAAACAGAATGTGATTAACTAATATGAGACTCAGAAAGTATGTGCTTTAACTATCACATCCTTATAAAAAAGTTAATTTGAATATTTAGTATTTCCAAAAATAATTATTACTAAAGGCAAAATGGAAAGAATATACTCAATTGTGTTTTGAATTTCTAAAATGACAAATATTTTAGATCATCTAATTTTAAAAAAGACGATAAGAGTAATATCTACTTTTGCCTGACATATGAAATGCATGTTCTCATAGGACGTTAACCTTTTGTTTTGTTAATAATAATTCTGTAAAAAAAGGTTGTGGATCCCTCCTTGTATAAATAAGATCGAGCAACGACGCATCAAATAATAATCCTGAATTTCTAGGAAAAGAAATACAATTTGTTTGTACAGTTAATTAATAATTCCACCCCTTTATTAATTTGTTTTTTCTTTTATCCGGATGACTAGTCAAAGTTTTTGTGTTTTTGCACTATTAAGTCGCAAGTGAATTAGGAAAGATGTTTATTCTTGATGTGATTAATTTGTTTCCTTCTGCTTAAAAATCTTCTCCGTAGGGTAGTAGTATGAATGGAATTTCACTAGTCTATCCAAAGAGAGTGTGAATAGTAATTTTTCAAATTTTGAGAACTACTATTCAACTCTCTAAATATGAAGAATAGAGAGTGATATGGAGTGCCCATTCTCTATTTTACTCTCCAAGTACAGAGAATAGAAAGTAAAATATGTTGGAGAAAAAGTACAGAGAAATTTGGAAATAATAAAAAGGGGTTAATACCTCAGATGGTCACTCAACTATCCACTTTTGCCTCAGAAAGTCACTCAACTTTTAATTTTCACTAAAAAGTCACCATGTGAGTGACTTTCTGAGGAAAGACTAGATAGTTAAGTGACCATCTGAGGTATTAACCCATAAAAAAGAGAAGGAAAACTACGATTACTTTTAATTTCTGATTAATTGGAAGTCACAAAATAACAAAATACGCCCACATGATATATAGGCTAAGTGATAAATAACTAATCCTAAAATATAGGTCCTATAACCCACTAAAACACTTGTTGACACCCAATTTTGGACCTCCACAATATAAATTAATCATTTCGAGCTTCTTTAATTTCAAACGACTTAAAATAATTAGTTTTATAAAATTTCAAAAAAATAATAATATAGTTTGCAAGTTATTTTAAATAGTTTTGTCACTTTTTATTATTTTTAGATAACATTTATGTTTTACATAATTATGTCTATAATTAGTATATTTTATGATTATTTGAAAATCATATCAAAAGATTTCTACATTGTTAAGATAAATATTTTATTAATTTAGTTTAGTATTATTTATATTTACAATTTGAGTTATTTAAATTGGTTAGTTTATAATTAAGTTAATTATTTTATTTTGTTAAGAATAAGAAGCTCTTTAATTAATTCATATTAATTCATCTTGTTTAAGATTTGGCCAAAGTTCTTTGATTAAATTCAATTTTTGACCAAATTCTTAATTTAATTGGCCAAGATTGCAAGCCATTTGGTTATTTCAAATATGACCAATGCTTTCACTCCTTATTGGACTATTTAAAAGACCATTCTTGGGCCCGCAACCAGCAGCCCATTATTCCTAATTAAAATAACAAACCGACCCAATTCTCTTTGTTTCCCAGCCCACAAAGACCAACCCAGAAACAAAAGCCCATCCCACAAATTTCAATCCAAAAGATCCAGCCCCTAATTCTCACAACAACAATACCAAACGACCCCACTTTGCCTCTTCTTCTTCTCCACGTGAGAACAACGACCAAAAGGAAACCCAGAAGGTTCGTCCAACAGCGACGCGACCCCACTGCCCCAATATCGTCTTCTTCACGCGAAAATCCCAGCAAATTCGGAAAATTCCACCAATCGCGGAGAACCCGACAACGTCAACATCCGCAGTGCCCATACTCTTCCCGTCCCCTCGTCCTCTTTTGTCAGAAAGCCCATATCTTTTCTACTGTTTCTTGGAAAAAGGGGATTTGAAATTCAAATTTTTAATCTGTTTCCCCTCTAATCGAATTAATTTTCTCCTATAAAAATTCATCATTGCATTCAATTTAGGGGAGCAGCGAGCATAAGGAGAGGTTTTGGAGTTACTGAGCAATAGTCATTTTTACAGTGCAAAAAATTTGTGTCTAGTTTTCTAATTCTAAGTTCCGAGAAGATCGACTCTCGGATTTTCTTAGTTTGCCATTCGTATTCGAAGTTCGTGGTAAAAGAATTGTCCCTCTCAGGCTCGTTGTTGTCCTAGTTTCGCTGCATTTCGAAAGGTAAATCTTATTCCGGCCCATGCCCTTTTATTTCTTATTGTGTTGGCTTGTTCGCTGTTTTCATTGTAAGTCGTTTTGAGTGCTGGAAATTTGGAAAATGGTTTTGATTTGTTATTTATTTTGAAATAGCTTCGTTCTGTTTATTTGAGTGTTTCTTTTTTTTTAGTTTGTTTCGCTAGGAGTCTTAATGACTCCGGGTGGCTTTAAGTTGGTTTCTTTCCCATTTTGCGTATTGTTTCATTGTCAATCTCATCTCACAGGGTTGTGATTTGTGAAAATGTGTCTTTACTTTATTTATTATTCCAGTTAGCATGAATCATGTGAGTCAAGTAATGGGCAGCCTTAGTTCCTTTCCTCTTCATGTTGTTTACCCCTTTTCGTTTTCTAGCATGTTATTAGGCGAGAGTTTGGTCGTTCTATGTCTTTAATCAGCCTAGTGTCGTGTTGCTCTGCTGACCATGATTGGTCATACGCTTTTTTTATTCTTTATTTTTGAAGTAGTGTGCTAGTCCTCTGTTAACAATTTTGTTTCCAACAGCATGGTTAGTTAGAGCAAGGTGTTTTGTTTTCAAAATTGTCCTTGTATAATTGTGGTGTTCTATATAATGTGATTGAATTTAAAGATTTTTGTTTTTAACTATTAAGCATCATTTGCTAGCTTGCTCATTATTTTATTGGTAGCATTAGTTTTTTATTTTATAGCATGAGATTGTTTGCTAATATGTCAAGATGAAATTATTGGAAGTAGTATGTAGTATATCACGTGGTGAGCATTAGTGATACTTCATATGCTTATACCCTTTTTACACTTGTAGTAATTTATAGATATCTTGATTTAGTTATATCATGATCATTTCCAATTGAAGACATAATTGCGTTTTGAATTATTCAAAACTCTTTACTAATTCCCTCTCCCTTTATTTTGATATGTGCAACACCAACTCGAGTTCATCTTGGACTCCATCGTTCTCCCCTTTGCATTCCGAGAGAGCTATAAAGGCCCAAATCCATTTGTTCCCCGAGTCACTCCCCTGGGAATAGAGAAGCTGACGAACAGGTTGAAGGTGGCAAATACAGGGGCTGGAAATTGAAAACGTCTCAGAAAGCTGAAAAAAGGCTGAGATACAGCATGTATACATTGATATATATCGGTATACACTAAAATACAGGTCAAAAACGCAGGAATACATGGTTGATACGAAATACAAATGTTCGGAAGCAAGAGATTCACGAAAAGAGCTGGTATACATGCTCATATACACTGATATACAGGAGCTGTATACCAAAAACGGGTTTTGTTTAAACCCCAAAAAGTAGCGAATTTGGCCCAAGAAAGGCCCAAATTCAATTTCTCCCTTACGCTTTAGTTATTTAATCGCGATTACTTATTATTTGTTGTTTAACTCTAACTTTAGAATTTTTTAATTAACTTAGTTGAATTCCCCAAAAGATGAACTATTCATCTGAGTTGTTTTGTTTGTAACAAAACTTATTTTATCAACTCTTGTATTTTCATTTATAATCTTTAGTCAAAAAAATAAAATAAATTAAAAAAATTTGTTAGTTTAAAAATAGTTTTTTTCATAAACCAAGAATGACTCAAATAAAAACCAACTCATTTAGTTTCGTTAACATTCTAAGTACCTGTCTCTAATTCAATTGTTTCAATTAAGGTCCCATTTCTTAAAAAACAAAAATTGCTCTTTGTTTAACTATTTTCTCAAAATTAATCCAATAGTGTAAATTATTATAAATAAATACTTACTTAGTTATTTTCTCAAAAGGTTAGTCAATTAATTCAAAAAATGATTTTTCATACTTTAATTCATTAAATTTGTTTAATTTATTTTAAAATGAACTGAATAAATTCTAATTAGTCTAGTTTTATTAATTTTCTAATCACTTGCACCTTAATTTAAATATTTTCATTTTTAGGTCTCTTCCGCTAAAAAGATAGAATAAAATGGTTCATTCCTTAGTTATTTTTTCAAACTTAATCGAATTGTGTAAGTTATTATATATTTTTATGTTATTTTTTTTTCAAAAAATAGTCAAATACATTTTAGTCAAGTCGCAGGTCAACCGCATGTTAGCGGACACTTTGAATGCTTAAACCCTTCTCGAAGTGTAAATTGAACCCCGAACCCTCTTTTGGTATTTTCAAGTGATTTTTTCTGTTTAAATCTTTGGAAATTATAAGTTTTCTTAATTTCTTTAAAAAATTAAGTGGCGACTCTTTCTAAGTATTTCTCAAATTGTTTTATACTTAGAACATTTCAAAAAGTAATTTTTTCTAGAGGTTAGGAAAATTACGGCACAACAACACTATTTCAACAACACTAGGAAACTACCTAACAGAATGCAGAAGACCAATTCAACCAAACTATCCATGTCCTAAGTGTTCCTACTTTGTTTTGAATCACTTTTCAACAAAATAGAGGTGGGTTGGAGCCTGAAAAGATAGAAGAAGCCAGAGTTTAGAGGGAATTCCCAATCCAGGTCCGGTAAATCAAGAAAAGACAATTTTTTTACTTTTACTCAATTAATTACTTTGAAAAAAGATAAAACTTCTTGAAAATCTTGAATTTTTAATTCATCCACTTCATAATTAATAGGGGTAAAATGGTAAACTCAATCAATTATTATTTTCTTAATAAGTATGTCAATTCAAAAGTGGACAAGTAATTGAGAACAGAGGGAGTATCTATTTTGCATTTATTAACCAATGATATGAGATGTATGCAATGTCCTCTTAGTTAATATGATTAGGGGAGAATAGTAACCTCTAGTCCCCTTCTCTTGAGTGAGGATATTGTTTATTTTGATCGACTTTATGTTAAGTACGAAAGATGATTAGCGAAAAAAGAAAAAAAGATAGTATGTTCTGTTATATATGACATTAACCTTTTAATTTCTTCTTGATAATTTTGTGACGAAGTTGTGGATCCCTCCAAATTCCTCTTTGTATTATTGTGTACAAGTGACAACGACATGTCAAATAAGAATTCTGAATTATTTTAGGTAGGAAAAGAAATAATTGATTCTATATTTTGCTTTTTATATAATTTCACGTGAATAGAATCTCTCTTTACGTTTTTTTTTTTACTTCAGATCCTTGGAAGTTTAAATTTTCTTAGCCAAAATGTATACTCAATAGAGTTCAAATTGTGTATTTCTTTATATATGTTTGCAATGACTATTAATTTCGATTGAGTATTTCCACTTTTTCAAATCAAATTTGTAAACAGAATTAAGGGAAACTTCATCATTAATTTTATCCAAATAAAAAAATTTAGCCTTAATACAATGGATTCCTGTAAGTTGTCTTTTACAAGTTTAACCTGTAAAAAAATGATACAAAGAATTGGACCTTAAACCTGAAAAGCCTCATACATTTCAATATTTCATCAACCCAATGGATTTACAATCTCAGAGAAAATGGCAACGTTGTTCACTTTGGCACTCCTACTGACCGACATGGATATGCCATTGCTTGTCAATTTTCTTTCAACTTCACTTATCTCATCTTCATTCGTCCTTACATTAGCATCACCATTAATAATCAATGGAAAAGAAGGGTATACGTATCCATCCACCTCATTATCTGCACCCTCTTGGAGCTGTAATGCAAATTCTAAACTTCTTACAACATCACCCATTGATGGCCTTTCGACCCCTTGTTCCCTCAAACAATGATATGCCAATTCTGCAAACTTGCTTAAGCATTCTGGGGCTATTTGTCCTTTCAAGTTTGGATCAATTATTTGTTCAACATTTCTTTTTTCACAACTCCTACAAGCCCATTCAGCCAAATTCACTTGCCCACTGGGCAAGTTTGGATTTAATGCTGGCCTACCACATAACACTTCAAACAGAACCACCCCAAAAGAATAAACATCTGATTTTACTGTCAATCGTTGGCGCTTGTAGTATTCAGGATCTACGTACCCAAAACTTCCTTTCACTGCAGTGCTAACATGGGTAGTATCTGTCCCACCTACTGAACCTACTTTGGACAACCCAAAATCAGACACCTTGGCAATCCATTTATCGTCCAATAGGATGTTAGTTGACTTGACATCACGGTGAATGATCATATGTTTGGTACCTATAGCAACAAAATCAACTTAAGTAATTTACTCAAAATTAAGCAAATTGGATTGTAAATTGGTTGTTGGCTTGACATAAAACCCGAAATGACCCATCAAACTATTGAATCAAAACATGTCAAAATGCAACTCGAACAAACAAAATCCAATTTCGGAGGTTGAGTTGTGTTCTGCAAATTGTATTTGACCCGTTATTTGATCTATTCTGACCCAATAATTTTTTACCAAATAAAAAATATATATCGTGCCAGTTAGATCATGATATGTTTATTACTTTATTGATTAGTTACCTGAATGGAGGTAATATAATCCTTTAGCTGCACCAATGCAAATGTCAAGGCGTTTCTTCCATGGAAGAGGAGCATTGTCAGTGTTGTACAAGTGATCACGGAGGGTTCCATTAGCCATGTAATCATAAACCAAGATCATCTCATTCTTATCATCACAATAACCAATTAAGGACACTAGATGTCGATGCCTTAGTTTTGATGATAACATCTCAATCTCTGTTTGGAACTCGCGAATCCCTTGCTTTGATGAAGGATTCGATCTCTTGACTGCAACTGTGGTTGTACCATTGTCAAGGTACCCTTTATAAACATTACCAAATCCTCCATATCCAATCACAAATTTTTGATCAAAATTGTCTGTTGCATTTTTTATCTCTGCAATTAAAAAGTGTCGGCACAGATCGGATGGTAGTGATGATGACTTGAGAACACTTGTACCAGAATCTTTTCCCCCATTTTGTCGTCGTCGGGAAATTAAGAAACCCAGGATTGAGAAAACAACAATACCGCTAGTCACACCTGCGATGATAGCAACAATGATATGCCATGATATTCTTTTCTTCTTATTGTTGTTTGGGAGTGGTGCTGATTTGATCGAACCTTCTAAGCCCAATTCAGGATATGGAACGGCCAGATTTCCATTTGGATCGCTCAATTTGAAAATTTCCAAGCCATTTAACATAGCAATATCATACACAGCTCTAGTTTTCATGTTAGGTCGCAATTCAAGCCACACTTTTTCCTTGCTTAGTCGGACATCTGGGTCTCTCACATACACCACGTAGTCTCTGTACGTTGGGATTCCCCAGCCGCCACTCAGTCCAACTACATCAACTTGTTTTTCTGCCGTTTGATTTCCGATGTATATGTCGAAAACCCTGTGGTTTGTTTCATTAACTTCCGGCTGATTCTGACAAAAATGGAGCCTGAAAAGATAATAGAAACCAGAATCTAGAGGGAATATCCAATCCAGGCTCTGGCTGTTATTGGCCATGGTCCTAGAGGTTACGTAAACTATCCTGGGCGCAGCATAAGGCGGGGTTTCAGTAGTGTAAGTGATGTTGACATCAAATTCAGAAGTTTGAAAGCCATATACAACAACAAATTCCTCATCTGAATCCCATACACGATACATCCCTGTATCCTCCGTGCTAGCAATTGAATGTCCTCCCACGTTCAGCCTGTACAAAGTTTCAAGAGCAGTGTCGTTATAGATGGAATAAGGATCATTCTGGCCCACCAATTTGATGCGATTATCTCCACCGATGTAAAGATTGGTGGGCATGGAAACTATCTCAATCCCATTAACAAAAGCATAAGAGTTAGGCGAGGGAGAAAAGGTTATATTGAGTATCTGAAATTCATTAACATTAATGACAAATTCTTTTCGAACAGCTTTACTAGAATTGGTACTTGCAGCGACTGTATAGAAAGCGCTGAAGTTACTCAAGAGGGTAAAATGATTAGCAGTGACTGAAAAAAAAGATTCTGATTTATCGAAGCCAGAGTAATCGGCGGGGTAAAAATAGAGACGGAGGAATTTGGCTCCAGGGGAAACACGGAAAGTGTAGGTGAATTGAGATAGCATAATACGGGTGCCAGTCATATAAGGAACTCTATTGATCGAAGAGTCTTGTTCAAAAGCTGTGGCTGTTGTGGATATTCTTGAAAAGTTGACAGGTAGGAAATTTGGGTAGTGGGCATCTGTATACCATTGACGGCCATCGATATCTTCAATGGGGGCTGCTAATTTTGTGCCTTCCAATACTCTGCCACAATTCAGCAAAAGATTGTCTGTGGCATTGTAATCGTACTGTGGCGTGAGAGTCATAGTGACTGTCATTAGATGTAATAGGAGAGAGGAAATCAGAGCAATGAATAACATGGCGTTGTTCTGAAATTTCTCTGGTATTTGGTGTATGTGTACAGATATCTACTTCTTCAATGATCAAGTCATTCTGTTATTTCGATTTTTCTGGAGAAAAGGCTCAAAATAGTCCCTCATTTTTGGATTAAGACTCAAAGTCATTTTTGAGTTTTCACATGGAGCATTAACAGTCGCTCATGTTTGTAATATTGGTGCACTTTTTGTCCTTCTTCAAAATTTTTCCTATTTTTTAACAATGATTTTATTCATAATTTATGTATTGAATGTTTAATCGTCATTTTATATATTTAGTAGAAATAATAACTCCATGTGAGAGACTGTGAGAAGAAAAACACTTTATTTTGTTTAGTAGAAATCGTATTGCAGGTAAAGTCGAGAGGTTTACCACGACAATTTCACGTACAATAGTACAATTTTTCCTTTTCTTGCAATGTCATATGTTAAAATGTTCTTAGTTTAGTTGCAGTAATATTTATACTGAACAGAACAATGTGTTATTCTTCTCATCTTCTCTCACATAGAATTATTATTTCTACTAAATATATAAAAACACGATGGGACATTCCTTACATAAAATTATGAACAAAATTAATGTTTAAAAAATAGATAAAAGTTTAGGGAAGGACCAAAAGTGCACCAACATTGCAAACATGAGGAACTATTAATGCTTCATGTGAAAACTCAAGAATGACTTTGAGTCTTAACCCAAAGATGAGGGACTATTTTGAGCCTTCTCTCGATTTTTCTGTATTAAAAACTGACGTTCACCTAGACCATTTGTTCAAGTTTTGTACAAAAACAATAACCAAAATTATAGTAACTGATATAAAAATCTATTTATTATTATATGCGTGTATAACTAAACTTAACAAGGATACAAAGCAATACTGATCATCTTTTAAGTTTTTTTTTTTTTTCCTTCAGCATTTTAAGAGCATATTTGACATTGTTGTTAGATGCCAAAAAACACTTATTTTGAGAAAATAAATATTTTTATTGAAAATTAAGTGTTTGGCAAATCTATAAATTGTTTTTAAATGAAAGCAGAAGCAGTTTCTCTTGTGAACGGAAAGAAGCTTAAAATTTCTGCAAGCAGAAAAGTTATTCTTTTCAAGACTAAAATATCTCTTCCCTATATATATACATATTTGCTAATGTATCTCTTATTAATTAATTAGCACATCTCATAGGTTTATTAAGTTTATAATAAATTTTTATTTTTATTTTATGTTTAAATATTATTATTTTATATTTTATATATTATTTGTAGAATTAGAAAAAAAAGTAAAAATAATATTTTTGCAAGATTAGAAAAGAAAATAACAATTAAAGATTCAGTCCTCCCAAAAAAAGTATAATATTAATTGAAAATTTGAATATGTATATTTTAATTTAATTAAAAAAAATTATAATAGTGTTTTAAAATAGTTCCTCTCTATAAAATAATCTTAATATTAAAAGTACATTAACACTTGTTGTTTTTCATAATTTGACTCTCGAAAGCATATTTTTTAGAAAAAATTAATCAAATATAGTTTGCTTATAAAAAAAAAAATTCAAATGAATTAACCAAACACAAATTATTATTTTTAAAGTACTTTTCTAAAAAGTCATTTTAAAAAAGGGAAAATTGTATATAATAGCAAACTATTAATTCAAATTAAATGCTATACTACAGTTTGATTTAATTGTAACTTGAAGCAAACAGTTGTCATTCGCCTCTCTACCTAGGTTTTTCGCTCGTCACTCTCGCCAGTCTCTCCCTCTCTTCTCTCACTTTATACAAACACAAATGTATAAAATACGTTTGTGTTTGTATAAAACGAGAGAAAATTGTATATACAAATACGAATACATATATTTTCGTCCTATACACTTATAATTATACAAATATAGATCTTTCCCTGCCTAATTCTCTTTTGTCTTTCTCTCTTTCTGGCTTTATATAAACACAGATTATACAAATTACAATGTATAATTTGTGTTGTATAAAGCGAGAGAGAGAGAGAGAGAGAGATTCGATATACAAATGTTTTATTTCGATTCAATTGTATACACATTCAAATTTTATGCAGATATACAAATACATAAAAATGAATTGAAAGGTTGTCAGCGATTTATACAAACAATAGGCTGCCAACGATTTATACAAATGGTCTGCCAACGAAATTATATAAATCTGAAGCTCATGCCAGCGAGTTATACAATTTGATTCTCCATAGTGGGCGCAATTATACAAACTATAGTTATAACATACAAATATGATTTTTATATTTGCTATATGTGAAAGTTGCTCTTTAAAAATTACGTGTAGAAATAAATAGTTTTTAAACCCATGGCAAACATGCTCCAAGTAAAAAGTTGGTGGCCTAGACAAAGAATGACAAAGAAATTAAAGGTGCAAAGATTAGGAATTATTGCAGTTAAAATAGGGACTATATGAAAATATAAAAAGAAAAAGGAAACAATGAAATATGAAAGGTGAAGAAGACTTGGTAATCGGGGTAATAGGGGTCTATTTTTTTCTTGTAGCCCATGCAAACGATTTTTCTTACTAATAAAGATATTGCCTTTCATTTTCATATATATAGTCTTTATTATGTTCCATCTCAATAATTATACTGTATATATATTCCACTAGAGAGTAGGCCATATGAGTATAGACATACATGAAATAAAAGGTTTTGGGTTATTTTCTTGGAAATTTGGATGATTCTTTGTTAAATTTTGACTTGACTTGTCAGCACTAAGGGAAAATGACAAGGAAATAAAAATTAAAGTATCTACTTTTGCATGTTTATTAAGCAATGATATGAGTGTCTTAGTTAATACTATATAATTAGTGGAGAATAGTAATCTCTAGTCCCTTTCTCGTATTAAATTTTTCCCTCTTCACACATGCATGCAATATTCTTAATCTTATTAGTTATTTGCATTGTAGAGAAATCATAAAACTTGTTATCATTCAGCATGAATGATTGTTGTTAAACTCTAAAACAGAAAAATAAAAAAACTCGGAAAGTGATAAAAATAAACAAGAGAGTAGAGACGGTGGAAATGGAATGTATTATCATTTTATAATTAAAAATGTTATGTGAAAGTTATGATAACAAATATAATTAATATGAATTTATAAAAAAAGGAAGAAAACAAAAGGAAAGTATCATTGATTTATATTTTTAAAAAAAACTACTATTATTACTTGTATAATTGGAAGTGACTTTTCGGAAGCGCAAGTTCGAATAAAAATTATTTAAAATATGTATATAATATAAATTTTGTACAACAAATAGGAATGAAATTTATCCAAAATTAAAAATGATGGTCTTTTTATAAAATATAAAAGTTTTGGGGTGAGTTTTAAATTTGTAAAAATTCTCAAATACTAGAATTTGGCCCATATTTTTTTTCCTAGAACTTGGGAACTTGAGATGTTGTCTAAAATATACTATTAGCCAAGTAATCACAAATTATATAGTCAAACACTAATTTCTAAATTTTCTCCAAATTTTTCAAGAGAATATTTATATATGGCCAAACGGCCCTAAATTTCTTATAAAACATTTTAAAAGTCCGTAAGTCTATATACTTAATTAAAATAAAGATTATCTGATCACATAAGAAAATCTACCGTTGGTTGATACTCTATTAGTTACTTAATTATATGGTTAACTGATTTTGATGGACTGAAAAATCAGTGATATCCAAGAGTTGACCCAGTCAAAGAAAGACAAGAGAAATTAAAGGTGCAAAGATAAGTAGAGATGACAATGGGATGGGGCGGGTTTACGGTTGTGTGGTTGATGGGATATGGGGCGGGTTGAAGTGGATTTTTTAAAAAAAATTAATGCGGGCGGGCGGGTTACGGATATATGAGATATTATGTGGGTTTAGATTTAATTTTAACTTTTTATATGTTATAAGAGTGATAGAACAATATTTATTAAAATAATAACTTTAAAGCTTCTAAAATTTTCAAGATATTAAATGAAAATGACTCAATTTCTTACATGTTTCTCAATTGACCTCTAAAAAAATAAATTTTAAGTCACTATCCTCTTAAATTAATACAATTTAATGACAAATGAATTTATTTTTCTGAATTTTATTTTTAGTGTCAAACTTAACTAGAAAAAAATATTAAAAAAATTATGTGTGACAGCTTCATGTGGGGCGGGTCTATGCGGAGCGGGATGAGACAGATTGAAATTTAAAAAAATTATTATGTGGAGTGGAACGACGTGAATTAAATTTTTTACTGGTTAAACTCAATCCGTCCCGCACCACTCCACTGCCAATCTAAAAATTAGAAATTATTGCACTGAAAATGGGGACCATATATGTAACTAGGAAAATACAAAAACGAAAAAGGAATAACGAAAAAAACTAGTTAATTGGTGTCTATTTCCATAGTCTTTGTTGTGTTCCACTCAATAATTATTTTTCACTGGAACAGTAGGCCATATGAGTAGACATACGTGAAATAAAAGTTTTTTGGGTTGTTCTCTTTGGAATTTGAATGATTCTTTGTTAAATCTTGATATGACTTTTCAACACTAACGAAAAATGACAAGGAAAAAATTAAACAAGTATCTACTTTTGCATGTTTATTAACCAATGACATAAGATGAATGCGTGTTCTCTTCCTTTGGTTAGGAATAGGTTATCTCAAAATAATTAGAGTTTGTTTGGATTTAAAAAAGTATTATTCCTTTTAAGTCAAAAAAATAAAAGTAGAGAGACTACTTTTGGTTTATAATCTTTTAAAGTCATTTTATACTTATTATAAGTTGTTTTTAACTTTGTCAAATATTTGTTAACTTACTTTAAGTCATTTTTAACTTATTTAAGTTATTTTTAAGCAAGAGTTGCCTTCATCGAAGAATATAAGTGAAATTACTATTAGGATTACTGCACTAATGAAGGGGACCATATATGTACCCAAGAAAATAAACAGAGAAATAGAAATGGTAAAGGAAAAGTTGTTAATTGGGGGTGTACATCTTTTTCTTGTAGGCCATGGATGCCTTTCATTTTCATAATAATCTT
The DNA here is from genome assembly GCF_900185275.1 of Solanum verrucosum. Lineage (NCBI taxonomy): Eukaryota > Viridiplantae > Streptophyta > Magnoliopsida > Solanales > Solanaceae > Solanum > Solanum verrucosum. The sequence goes on from NW_026020569.1 coordinate 1,180,743, forward strand.
TGTTATGTCCCACTGGAGCAATAGTCGACATGCTTGAAAGGAAAGGTTTTGGGTTATTTTCTTTGGAATTTGGATGATTCTTTGTTAAATTGACCAAAGACTTTTCAACATCAACGGAAAAATGAGGTGGGAAAAAAAAAAATACTCTCCTTCCCAACCACAATATTTGTCACATTATTTTGTTTACAAGTGCATTACTCTCTTAGTCCCATAATTGGTCATTTTAAAAAAAATATTTATTTCAAATTTTATTTCACCCTTATAATTAATACTCTTTGGAAGCCTAAACAAATTTAAGACCCGTTTGGCCCCAAGTATACTTGGGAAAAACATGGAAGGTGATATTTGGTCATATAACTTGGCAAATATATTTGTCAAGTATCTCAAGTTCTCAAATACTAGAAAAAATTAGTATTTGGGCCAAGTTCTAATATTTGGGAATTTTAAAAATTCAAAAATTACCTCAAACGTTTATATTTTATATAAAAAAATATCCATTATTTATTAATTCCAACTAATATTTGTAACACCAGAAAAGTTTGAGTTCTAATTTGAGTGAAAATTTGAGAAAAGGAACAATTTGTGTTTAATGGGTTATAATTATAATTGAATCAATAACAAGTTTGAATTGGCGACTAATGTATTGTTTTGCCTATATTGTTATTTTGTTATTGTTGATTGTTAACAATTATATTAGTTATAAGGTTATTTTTTAATGGAACATATTCATTATAAAATGATATTACAAATTTATGGGCATTTTAAATAGGAGTAATTTTTAAAACTTATGGGTATAAATCATATTTTTTGAAATAGTAAATATTTTTGAGAAAAATTGAGGCCAAACACATGGTGAAACTTCACTCAGATATAATTTACCAAGAATATTTGAGAACTTGGGGCCAAACGCTAGCTTAGAAATTCCAAAAGTTCATTAATTACGTTGTATCTATTTCAATGTTACTATTCATATGATCTATGTTACTCTCTTTGTCCCTATTTATTTGTTTATTTTTGACTTAGTATACCTATTAAGAAAATAATAATTGACATAGTGAATTTATCATTTTATTCCTATTAACTGATAGAATTCCACAATCAATTTACTCATTAAAGAAGTTCTAGACTTTTTCAAAAACATTAACTCTCTAAATAATTTGAGGATATAATAGGTAAAAAAATATTATATTTTCTTAATTTGTCAAAAATGACAAGTAAAAAAGCAAAGTTGGACGAGTACAAATGGACAGAGAGTATTAAACATATTTTTCATAAATCATCTTGATGTGCATTAATATGAATGAAAGATAAATTAGTAAAACTGATCATCTTATTTATAATTTTTTAAGCACCATGTAAAATGAAATGTAATCAACTAATATGGGACTGAGAAAGTATGTGCTTTAACTATCACATCCTTATAAAAAAGTTAATTTGAATATTTAGTATTTCCAAAAATAATTATTACTAAAGACAAAATGAAAAGAAAATACTCAATTATGTCTTGAATTTCTAAAATGACAAATATTTTAGATCATCTAATTTTAAAAAAGACGATTAGAGTAATATCTACTTTTGCCTCATATGAAATGTATGTTCTCATAGGACGTTAACCTTTTGTTTTGGTAATAATAATTCTGTAAAAAGTTGTGGATCCTGAATTTCTGGGAAAAGAAATACAATTTGTTTGTACAGTTAATTAATAATTCCACCCCTTTATTAATTTACTTTTTCTTTCATCCGGATGACTAGTCAAAGTCTTTGTGTTTTTGCACTGTTAAGTTGCAAGTGAATTAGGAAAGGTATTTATTCTTGATGTGATTAATTTGTTTCCTTCTGCTTAAAAATTTTCTCCGTAGGGTAGTATGAATGGAATTTCACTAGTCTATCCAAAGAGTGTGTGAATAGTAATTTTCCAAATTTTGATAATTTTACTTTTATGTCCTTATTTAATGTTTGTTTATGACAACTTTGTAATAAATGATGAAATGTTAGATTTCAAAAATATAAATGTATTTAGATGACTATTTAAATTTTACTTTTTGGAGCCAAATTTTTCACCAATTGATCCAAAAAAAATTTAAAAATCAAGTTTTTCTCACCTCAATTTTCCTATATATTTTGTGTAAAATGTTTTTTTTATATTTTTATATATAAATTCTTAAAACAAACATGACAACATCACAAAATATTCAAATTTCATTGCTTCAAATTGATCTAAATTTTCCTGCTGAATCAGATGTTATTGATAATGAAATTAGACGACAAATGAGTTGTAGTTCTAGTTCGACAAATCTTTTTTTTTTTTAATTTAAATGGTGCATAACTCCTTTATTTGGATCTTGATTTTTCTCAATTTGGCCTTCACATGTTTTGGTTGAGTCTTCTATTTTTACATCCTTTGAACTTTTTGAAATGTCATCTTCCTTGATAAAATTTGTTGAATCTTCAACTTTCAAGATTATTTTTGAATTTTTTTTCATCTTTTATTTTTAATTTGTTTGTTGATATTTTTTTTCAAAATCAGATTTTATAGAATAAGTAGTGAATAAAGAAAGTAGTTAATTAATGAATGAAGTACTCTCCTAATGAAATTAATTACTTATAGATTTCCTAGGTTAGTCAAAGTAAATACATTTTTAAGATTAATTAATCAATCAATCAATCAAGGGTATAATGGGCAAAATATGGTAATTTATGCATAAATTTTATAAAATGACATATATTGTGGTCCAACTATTTTTAGAAAGGGGTGACTTATAATATGGGACGGAGGGAGTATGATTAGGGGAGAATAGTAACCTCTAGTCCCCTTCTCTTGGGTGAGGATATTATTTATTTTGATCGACTTTATGTTAAGTACGAAAGATGATTAGCGAAAAAAGAAAAAAAAAATAGCATGTTCTCTTATATATGACATTAACCTTTTAATTTCTTCTTGATAATTTTGTGACGAAGTTGTGGATCCCTCCAGATTCCTCTTTGTATTATTGTGTACAAGTGACAATGACATGTCAAATAAGAATCCTGAATTATTTTAGGTAGGAAAAGAAATAATTGATTCTATATTTTGCTTTTTATATAATTTCACGTGAATAGAATCTCTCTTTACGTTTTTTTTTTTTTTTTAACTTCAGATCCTTGGAAGTTTAAATTTTCTTATCCAAAATGTGTACTCAATAGAGTTCAAATTATGTATGTCTTTATATATGTTTTTATTTTAGATGCAATGACTATTAGAGTAATTTCGATTGAGTATTTCCTCTTTTTCAAATCAAATTTGTAAACATAATTAAGGGAAACTTCATCATTAATTTTTATCCAAATAAAAAAGTTTAGCCTCTAATATAATGGATTCCTCTAAGTTGTCTTTTACAAGTTTGACCTGTAAAAAAATGATACACAAAATTGGACCTTAAACCTGAAAAGCCTCATACATTTCAATATTTCATCGACCCAATGGATTTACAATCTCAGAGAAAATGGCAACGTTGTTCAATTTGGCACTCCTACTGACCGACATGGATATACCATTGATTGTCAGTTTTCTTTCAACTTCACTTATCTCATCTTCATTCGTCCTTACATTAGCATCACCATTAATAATCAATGGAAAAGAAGGATTTACGTATCCATCCACCTCATTATCTGCACCCTCTTGGAGCTGTAATGCAAATTCTAAACTTCTTACAACATCACCCATTGATGGCCTTTCGACCCCTTGTGCCCTCAAACAATGATATGCCAACTCTGCAAACTTCCTTAAGCATTCTGGGGCTATTTCTTTTTTCACAACTCCTACAAGCCCATTCTGCCAAATTCACTTGCCCACTTGGCAAGTTTGGATTTATTGCTGGCCTACCACATAGCGCTTCAAACAGAACCACCCCAAAAGAATAAACATCTGATTTTACTGTCAATCGTTGGCGCTTGTAGTATTCAGGATCTACGTACCCAAAACTTCCTTTCACTGCAGTGCTAACATGGGTAGTATCTGTCCCACCTACTTTGGACAACCCAAAATCAGACACCTTGGCAACCCATTTATCATCCAATAGGATGTTAGTTGACTTGACATCACGGTGAATGATCGTATGTTTGATACCTATAGCAACAAAATCAACTTTCATCAAGTAATTTACTCAAAATTAAACAAATTGGATTGTAAATTGGTTGTTGGCTTGACATAAAACCAAAAATGATCCATCAAACTATTGAATCAAAACATGTCGAACAAACAAATCCAATTTGGGAGGTTGAGTCGTGTTCTGCAAATTGTATTTGACCCGTTATTTGATCTATTCTGACCCAATAATTTTTTACCAAACAAAAAACATATATCGCGCTCACCCAGCTGAAGGAAGGGAGTGAGATAGGCAAGAGGAGTTAGATCATGATATGTTTATTACTTTATTGATTAGTTACCTGAATGGAGGTAATATAATCCTTTAGCTGCACCAATACAAATGTCAAGGCGTTTCTTCCATGGAAGAGGAGTATTCTCAGTGTTGTACAAGTGATCACGGAGGGTTCCATTAGCCATGTAATCATAAACCAAGATCAACTCATTCTCATCATCACAATAACCAATTAAGGACACTAGATGTTGATGCCTTAAGCTTTGATGATAACATCTTAATCTCTGTTTGGAACTCGCAAACCCCTTGATTTGATGAAGGATTTGATCTCTTGACTGCAACTGTGATTGTACCATTGTCGAGGAACCCTTTATAAACATTACCAAAACCTCCATATCCAATCACAAATTTTTCATCAGAGAAAGGAAAAGACAAATCTACCCTTTGAGGATGAGGACGAAGAGCAGCTTCATGTTAGATATATATAAAATAATATAATATGTATGTAGTAATAAAGTAAAGTAAAAAAGGTAAGAAAACTACTGTGATAACTTTGAACACAATAATGGGCCCTACATTTATAAAAGTCCGTGTGTTTTGTTTTACTCTTCCAATGTGTGGATGGCCACATGGCCTTAAGAATATGCTAGAATTTGGGTGATTTTTGTGGAATTTCAGTTTAAGCTGTACATTTTGCTCATTTATGGATTTACCCTTGGTCGTCATTGCTCTTCACTCTTCTAAATATTAAATATATAAATAAGCATGATGTGAGATACATTTATTACATATTTGTATTTTACAAAATTAGAACAATTAAGAACATATAATATATATATATATCTTAAAGAGCTAAGGATAGATCTTAAAGGTGGATGTACCTTACATTTTGAGTTGTACCTTAACTTGAACACCTAAACCTGAAAAGCCTAGTACATTTTATCTAGCCAATGGATTGACAATATCAGAGAAAATGGCAACGTTGTTCAATTTGGCACTCCTACTGACCGACATGGATATACCATGGCTTGTCAATTTTCTTTCAACTTCAGTTAAATCTGAGGAAATTTCATCTTCATTCGTAGCATCACCATTAATAATCAATGGAAAAGAAGGGCCTATGTACTCATGACCTCTATTATCAGCTGCATCTTGAAGCTTTAATACAAATTCTAAATTCCAGACAACATCACCCATTGATGGCCTTCGGACCCCTTCATCCCTCAAGCAATTATATGCTGCTTCTGCAAACTTGTTTAAGCACTCTGGCGCAATTTGACCTTCCAAATTTGGATCAATTATTTGTTCAACATTTCCTTTTTTACAATACCTACAAGCCCAATAAGCCAAATTCACTTGCCCTTGAGGCATGCTAGGAATTAATGCTGGCCTACCACACAACACTTCGAATAACACCACCCCAAAAGAATACACATCAGATTTCTCCGTTAATTGTTGTCGCTTATAGTATTCAGGATCTACATACCCAAAGCTTCCTTTCACAGCAGTCGTAACATGGGTATTTCCTGACCCACCAAATGGACAGATTTTGGATAATCCAAAATCTGAAACCTTAGCAACCCATTTATCATCCAATAAAATGTTGGTTGACTTCACATCACGATGAATAATGGTATGCTTTGTACCTGTGAAATTAAATTTTACTGGCTAAGCACTCGCATAAAAATATACGAATTTACAGCGTATATAATTAATTAACTGAATACCTGTATGGAGATAATACAATCCTTTTGCTGCGCCAATGCAAATCTCAACACGTTTCTTCCATGGAAGGGGAGCATTATCAGTACTGTACAAGTGATCACGAAGAGTTCCATGGGCCATGTAATCATAAACCAATATCATTTCATTGTTATCATCACAATAACCAATTAAGGACACCAGATGCACATGCCTTAGCTTTGACAACATGTGAATCTCTGTTTCGAACTCACGGACTCCTTGCTTTGATGAAGGATTCAATCTCTTGACTGCAACTATGGTTTCACCGTTGTCTATGTACCCTTTGTACACATTACCGAAACCTCCATAACCAATCAGAAAATTTTCATCAAAATTGCACGTTGCGATTTTTATCTCTTCTAGTAAAAAGTGTCGGCACAGATCGGATGGTAGTGATGATGAGGCTGATGACTTGGGAACACTTGTACCAGAATCTCTTCCCCCATTTCGTCGTCGGGAAATTAAGAAAACAGCAATACCGCTAGTCACACCTACGATGACAGCAAGAATGATATGCCATGATATTCTTTTCTTCTTCTTCTTGTTTGGTGGTGAGTTAATAATCCTAGGTTCAGCAGCGAACAATTCAGGATTCGGCACGGAGAGGTTTCCATTTGAGTCGTTCAACTTGAAAATTTCTAAGCCATTTAAGATAGCATTTTGATGCGCAGAATATGGGTTAGGACTCAAATCAAGCGTCACGTTTTGCTCACCATCTTGCTTTCTAACATGAACCACATAGTCTTTGTACACAGGGATTCTCCAGCCTCCACTCCATTGTATTACATCAGCCTCTCGCTCGGCTTTTTGGTTTCCGATAGAAATGGAAAAACTTCTATCGTTTATTTTTTGAACTTCCGGCTGAATCTCACAAAAATGGAGCCTGAAAAGATAATAGAAGCCAGAGTTTAGAGGAAATTCCCAATCCAGTCCCGGGCTGTAATTGGCCATAATCCTAGAGGTTGTGTAAACTATGGTTGGCGCAGAATAAGTCGGGGTTTCAGAAGTGTAAGTGATGTTGACATCAAAATGAGGAGTTTGATAGCCATATCCAACAACAAATGCATCATCTGAATCCCATACACGATACATCCCTGTATCCTCTGTGCTACCAACTAAATTGCCTCCCACGTTCAGCCTGTACAAAGTTTCAAGAGCAGTGCTGTTATTGATGTTATATGGATTAGTATGCCCAGACAATGTTACGTCTCCATGGATGTAAAGATCAGTTGGCATAGAAAGTATCTCAATCCCATTAACAAAAGCATAAGAGTTTGGTGAAGGAGAAAAGGTTAATTTGAGTATCTGAGTTTCATCAACATTGATGACATATTCTTTTTGAACTTGTTTACTACTACTTGCGGAGACTGTGAGGAAAGCACTGAAGTTACTCAAGAGGGTTAAATGATTAGCTGTGACGGAGAAAAAAGATTCATCTTTGTTGAAGCCGGAGTAATTGGCAGGGTAGAAATAGAGACGGAGGAATATTGTGCCAGGGGTAACACGGAAAGTGTAGGTGAATTGAGATCTCATAATACGAGCACCAGTCGTATAAGGAACTCTATTGACCGAAGGATCTTGTTCAGAAGCTGTGGCTGTTGTGGATATACTTGAAAAGTTGGGAGGTAAGAAATTTGGAAAGTGAATATCAGTATCCCATCGACGGTCAGTTTCATCGGTGGTGGCTGATTGTGCGCCACAGTTAAGCAAGACAAAGACAGTGGCGTTATACAGTGGCGGCGTGGTAGAAATAGTGGCCGTTATGAGTCGTGAGAAGAGAAAGGAAATTAGAGCAATGGCTAACATGGCGTTGTCTTGAAAAACTATATACGTGCTATTTGTTGTGCAGATATTTATATAGTAGTTGTTCGACGATCAAGTCATTTCTAATTTTCTGTATTAAAAACTAACATCATTTTGTTCGAGTTTTGTACAAAAAAAATAAATAAATACGGAAATAACTTATTATAAGTGCACCAAATAAATAAAAATCAGTGAGGCAAGAGTTGACTTCATCGAAGAATATAAGTGAATTTACTATTAGGATTATTGCACTAACGAAGGGGACCATATATGTACCCAAGAAAATACACAAAGAAATATAAATGGTAGAGGAAAACTTGTTAATTGGGGGTGTATATCTTTTTCTTGTAGGCCATGGATGCTGCCTTTCATTTTCATTATCTTTGTTATGTTCCGCTCAATAATTCCACACGAACAATACCCCATATAGAGACATACTTGAATGGAAAAGTTTTGGGCCATTTTCTTTGGAATTTGGATGATTCATTGTTAAATTGACCAAAGATTTTTCAACATTAGCGGAAAATGAGGAGCAAAAGGCTACCTCTTAGGAGTTGGGAGCACTATACTTGTCAAATTTTTTAGTTTATAGATCCCTTAAAAAATTATGTATTTTGACTATAATAACCTTATAATTAAAGTTAAATTTAAACCATCACAATATTGAAGTATGTGCACACGTTTTTTACTAAGAAATATTTGATTTTTGAAATAAAATTTTCATATTAAGAAACTACTTGAAAAAAATATTATAAAGGATCATAATATTTGATAATTTAAAATATTTATAAAATATATGAAAAAATTACAATTAAAGAAATACTCAGACTTTGAATCTCAAATTTCAAAAATCGTCACATAAATTGGCATGATGAGAGGGAGTAGTATTTATTCAACTACGCACCTCAATTAATTAAATAGTTAACTGATTTCGAAGGACTGAAAAATCAGTGATGCAAGAGTTGATCTGATCGTCAAAGAATTAATGGCAAGAAATTAAAGGTGAAAATTATTGCAGTAAAAGTGGTAACCATATATTTACCCAGGAAAATACAAAAAGAAAAAGAAAAGAACAGAAACTTGTTATTTGGATCTTTAACTTGATAACCTAAAGCTGAAAAGCCTCATCGACCGACTGGATTCATGAGCTCAGAGAAAATGGTGACATTCTTCAATTTGGCACTCCCACTGATCGATTTGCTTTCAACTTCACTTAAATCTGAGAAAATCTCATGATCTTCATTCGACGTCGCTATATTAGCATCACCACGAATTGAAGGGAAAAGAAGGGTATTTGCACCCATTATCTGCACCCTCTTGGAGCTGTAATGCAAATTCTAAACTTCTTACAACATCACCCATCGATGGCCTTTCGACCCCTTGTTCGCTCAAACAATGATATGCCAATTCTACAAACTTGCTTAAACATTCTGAGGCTATTTGTCCTTTCAAGTTAGGATCAATGATTTCTTCAACATTTCTTTTTTCACAACTCCTACAAGCCCACTCAGCCAAATTCACTTGCCCACTTGGCAAGTTTGGATTTATTGCCGGCCTACCACATAACGCTTCAAACAGAACCACCCCAAAAGAATAAACATCTGATTTTACTGTCAATCATTGGCGCTTGTAGTATTCAGGATCTACGTACCCAAAATTTCCTTTCGCTGCAGTGCTAACATGGGTAGTATCTGTCCCACCTACTTTGGACAACCCAAAATCAGACACCTTGGCAACCCATTTATCATCCAATAGGATGTTAGTTGACTTGACATCACGGTGAATGATCGTATGTTTGGTACCTATAGCAACAAAATCTAACTTATCTTTTTAAGTAATTTACTCAAAATTAAGCAAATTGGATTGTAAATTGGTTGTTGGCTTGACATAAAACCCGAAATGACCCATCAAACTATTGAATCAAAACATGTAAAAATGCAATTCGAACAAACAAAATCCAATTTGGGAGGTTGAGTCATGTTCTGCAAATTGTCTTTGACCTATTCTGACCCAATAATGATATGTTTGTTAGTACTAATTTATTAGCTGCACCAATGCAAATGTCAAGGCGTTTCTTCCATCGAAGAGGAGCATTATTTGTTGGGTTATGAAGGGTGATTAGGGCGTCATGCGGAAGCTTACAATTTGCAAATTATATAGTTGATAATTCAGATAACAAAAACTTATACTAAAAAATCAAAATATTATTATATCAAAACTAATATAAAGAACAACATTGAAACTTTAGAGAGAATAAATCTCCCCATAAACAAGACTCTTAAACGACTACATCGTGGATATTATTATTGTTTTTTTTTTGTGTTAGAAGAAACAAACCTATATTTATAGAGTCCTAAAACTTTTTCTTACTAGAAAAAGAGTCCTAAAGGGAGAGAATAAACCAACTATGAAAGAATATTATATTTTCCTTTCAAGAAAAGTAAAAACATTTATGGTAATGTTTTGTCTTTTCTTTAAGGAAAAATAAATCTTAATGAGAAGAAAATCACGAAGGGTTCCATTAGCCAGGTAATCATAAACCAAGATCATCTCATTCTTATCATCACAATAACCAATTAAGGACACTAGATGTCGATACCTTAGTTTTGATGATAACATCTCAATCTTTGTTTGGAACTCGCGAATCCCTTGCTTTGATGAAGGATTCGATCTCTTCATTGCAACTGTGGTTGTACCATTGTCAAGGTACCCTTTATAAACATTACCATATCCAATCACAAATTTTCCATCACAATTGTCGGTTGCGTTTTTTATCCCTGCTATTAAAAAGTATCGGCACAGATCGGATGGTGGTGGTGATGACTTGGTAACACTTGTGATGAGACATTCAGTCATGTGAGGAGTGATATTCTTCTGAAAACAGAAACACCTAATGTAAACCAAGCCTATTTCATTGTAGTGCAAGAGGAGAGTCAACATGTACTAGGGGTGGTAGAATCCAACAAAGAACCACTCACACTGTTAGCTGGAAAAGGGCAACACTACAAAGGAAAGAAACCACTATTAGCGACTGCATGTGAAATATGTGGATTTAAGAACCATCTCACTGCTGATTGTTATAGGTTGGTTGGATATCCATTAGACTTCAAGAGCAAGAGAAAACCTGCACAATCAGGTCCTTATCAAACTGGAACACCAGGTCCTTATCAAACTGGAATGGGCAATTCCAGATCCACACAACAAGGTTCCTATCAGACTGGTATGGGCAGTTCCAATTCAAGCACTCCAAATCACCTTATGATAATAATGCAACAACTGACAGACCAATTCAGGATCACACTAAGCTCAACAATAAGGAGTTAGATCAGTTCAGGAATCTGGTGCATAACAAAGAGCAACATGAGTACAAAGCCAACCTAGCAGGTAATATGTTACTTCTACCAAAATCCTCCGCATTTGAATAGATTATTGACTCAAGGGCAACACACCATGTCACATCATGCAAAAACATATTACATAATTTAAAAGGATTGGAGGGGTCCAACACAGTAAAGTTACCTACAGGGAAAAAGGCAGGAATAATGAACACTGGGAACTCAACTATTCTAGGCGACATGAACTTGACAAATGTTCTATATGTGCCAGAATTCAAGTTCAATTTACTCTCAGTTATAAGACTTACTAAGGACCTATCTTGCAGCATTAGTTTCTTCCCTAATTTTTGTACATTGCAGGATCTTTATAGTGGCAAGGTGATTGGGATTGGTAGAGAACACAATGGTTTATATCTGTTAAAAGATGAAGTACTTGCAGTAATTGGTGCAACAATAAAACCTGATAATCACACTGATTTGTGGCACATCATACTTGAACACCCTTCACTCAAGGCTATGCAACACATTTTATCCCTCAAGGATCATACAGATGTTAGGAGACATAATAGTTGTCAAACTTGTCCCTTAGCTAAGCAATGTATATCAGTTTTTCCTGAAAGTCATAGCAAATCAACTAAGTGTTTTTAGCTTATGCATGTAGATGTCTGGGGACCTTACAGAACCCCCACCTATGACAAAAAACAATATTTTGTTACAATTGTTGATTATTTTAGTAGATTTACTTGGGTTTGTCTCATACAATGTAAAACTGAAGTTCACATCATTTTGAAGGACTTCTTGATAATGGTCAATACACAATTTGGTGTCAAAGTACAGACTCTTAGATTAGATAATGGTACAAATTTTTTTAATATCAAATGTAGTAATCTCTTGTCCTCTCTTGGTATTGTGCACCAAAGTTCATGTGCTTACACCCCACAACAAAATGGGGTAGTAGAAAGGAAGCACAAACACATAATGAATACTGCAAGGGCTTTGAGATGTCATAGTGGAATGCCTATTAGATATTGGGGACATTATGTTAAAACAACTGTTTATTTGATAAACAAAATTCCTACTGGAGTGTTGAAAGGGAAGTCCCCACATGAGATGTTATATGGGGAAGAACCTGTTCTGAATTATTTAAGGGCATTTGGATGCTTGTGTTTTGCTTCAATTCTTCCTAAAATGGATAAATTTGCTCCTAGAGCCAAGAAGGCATCCCTCATATGGTATTCAGAAACTCATAAAGGATATAGACTATTGGACCTGGAAATTCATCAAGTGTTTATTAGCAGAGATGTGACCTTCATGGAGCATATTTTTCCTTTCAAGGACAACATTGGTGTTTCATCTGATACTGCATTGCCTATCTAACATGATCAAGATATTATAAGTACAACTGAAGTTGAGGTCTGTCCTGCCAGACAAGCAATGCCTGGTAGTCTCATTATTCCAGACCTTGCTGAAGCTACTGAGTCATCATCTGTAGAGGAAGGTGGTCCAGTTGATCAAATGCCTGATACAACTACTGCACCAGTAGAGTCTGATATTGAGAAAGATTTTCCTCCAGGAGTTGGAGACATTGATATTGCAGCACCAGTTGAAGATACTAGAAGAACTGGTAGAGTACCAAGACCACCACTATGGCATAGGGATTATATAAGGCCTCACAAAATCAACTCTAGTTGTCTCTATCCTATTGCAGACTACCTGTCCTATTCTAACATGAGTGATACTTATCAGTCCTATGTAGCAGCCTCTTCAGTTGATGTGGAACATTCAACATTTCAGGAAACATCTGCTTCTCAACACTGGATTGATGTCATGCAAGCTGAGGTTAGTGCTTTGGATCAAAATAAAACCTGGATCATAGTTGACTTACCAGATGACAAGCAGGCCATTGGATCAAAGTGGGTTTTTAAAATCAAGCACAAGGCTAATAGTGACATTGAAAGATACAAAGCACAACTAGTTACAAAAGGCTTTAATCAAAATGAAGGTCCAGATTATCATGAAACCTTCTCTCCAGTAGCCAAAATGGTCACTGTGAGAATAGTGATAGGTGTTGCAGCATCTCATAACTGGCCCTTATTTCAAATGGATGTTCACAATGCTTTTCTACAAGGGGATTTATCTGAGGAAGTTTACATGCATTTGCCTCAGGGTTTCCAAAGGTAGGGGGAGCACAAAGTATGTAAACTACTCAAATCCTTGTATGGACTTAAACAGGCCTCAAGACAATGGAACCTCAAGCTGACTGAGGCCCTGGTTGAAGCAGGATATGTACAGAGTCCCTATGATCATTCTTTATTCACCAAGAAGGAGGGCATTGCGGTAGCTGTGGTCCTAATCTGTCACGCCCCGAGCCTACACCCTGGGCGGGATCGGCACCCGGAGACCATTTTTGGCCCCAAGTGAACCCTTGGCCTGGCTTTCTTAACTCAGCGGAAACCTAACCCAACAGAATAACTCAATGCAAATGCAAGGTTACAAAACAACTTAACTTATAAAATCTTGCCACAAAGACAACTCAAATCTCAAAATAGAATATTTACATATATACATAGATGAGAGACTCAAAATTAACTGACTAACTGTCTATGAAGCCTCTAAAATACTGAGATGGATGTTGGGACAGACCCCGCAGCACCCTAATAAAACAAAACTAAGAACACAAAATAATTGAGTCCTCCGGAATGCAAGGAGGCTCACCACTGACTCTGGAGTGCTCAGCTGGATCAACGGCGTATTGGATGCTGATCCTGGGTACCTGCGTCTGCATCATAATAAGATACAGGCCAACTGGCATCAGTACATGAAATGTACGAGTATGCGAGTTGAAAAGCTAAACCACAACTTAAACTTGGAAATAGTAGAAAGGAACTCTTACCTTGGCTCTGTTCGACTCATGAATAACTGAACTCAATATATAAAGCAATAAGACACATGCAATATATAAGGCTTGTAAAACAGTATAAACAACTTAGCTTGTTAATGATAAAACAATAACAACTCAACTTTACTTATATAAAAGTAATATAACTTATATGAGAGGTTTTTTAACCGACAACCACCACTATGAGCCCTAGTGATGATACAATGTTTTACCTCACGTTGCCCAAGGACCATCCTATACCTTGCCGTGATACAGGAAGCTAACTTTACTAAGTGGATCCACTAGCTTGACTTTCGTGATCATCTAAAAAGTATGACCCGAGAAATCCCATGTTGGCGCATGGTTCTTATGGAGAGTTGAGTTAATATGAACTCGTGTCCCCAATTCGGTGCTCAATACTACTCCCAAAAATACTTTGGCTCATAAGTGTCTTTAAACACATCTTGCTTTAGTTGAGGTAATTACTCAAAACTTAGCCCAAAGGCTATTTTGGAAAACATGGTTCCCCTCTTACTCAAATGTAAAAAACATTTATAAACTCTTTTGGGAATACTTAGTTCCCTAATAGCCTTTTGAGAAATGAATTCAACTTTAAACTCTTGACTTAACTTGAAACTTGAGACTCTTACTCAACTTGAAACTTGAGACTCTTACTTAGCTTGAAAATCTATACTCTTTTACTTGACTTGAAACTCTATACCCTTTTACTTGACTTGAAACTTGAGTCTTGAAATGAAGTTAAAACGTTCACTAAAGACTCTTGAACAACTTTAAAAAAAACTTGCTTTGACTTACTTAACTTCTAAGCTTGGCTCTAACTTCACTTGACTTCTAACTTCACTTGACTTGAAAACTAACTCTCCTTGAATCAGATTATGAATTCAAGGCGTTTGATCACATGTTATGGATGAGTTTGGGATGTTAAGATGTACCTTAAAGTATTAGAAACAACTATAAAACATAGGTACTTTACCAAGGAACATGTATGAAAAAGTAGGGAATGAAAGGTAAAGGGAAGGATTGGTGTCCTTGGCGCTCTAAGAAGTGCGGGGCGCCAGCCCTCAAACTTCAGAGGGGCCTGCTAGGCGTTCTGCCAGGCGCTTTGCCCCAAGGGGAAAGTTCAGCGTCCCTTTTTGGGGTGCGCTAGCTGGCGCGACAGCCCAGCCCTTTTCCCCCAAAAATCAGACTTTTTCCCCTTGTTTCTTCCCAACTCTAAACCCTCTCAACCTCAAAGGTTCCAGCAGCAAAATCACAACCAAATTATGTCCCAAATCAACAAGGAACTTCAACACCACAATCAACAACACAACCAACAACTTCAATAACACAACCAATCTTTTATTGAAAATAAAACAAATTTGGAGTGTGGGGGAAAGGACCAACCCCAACACTAAGGATCATAAAATCCCTCAACATACAAGAGATTCAACTTAAAAACACAACCAAATCATGTCCCAAATCAACAAGGAACTTCAACACCACAATCAACAACACAACCAACAACTTCAACAACACAACCAATCTTTTTCGGAATTAAAAACGAGTTTGGAGTGTGGGGGAAAGGACCAACCCCAACACTAAGAACTCACATACCTAGTAGGGATCACCCCCGACGATATCCATGATGATCTCCTTGTTTGATCTTCCCTTTCTCATCTTCTTCTTCTCTTCTTTCTCTCTTATCTCCCAAGCCCTAACTCTCACTCTTTTAAAATGGGACAAACTGATCTAAAAATCAGTATAACACAATAATATAACCAAAAGAATTGGTTAGGGAAAAGACCAAAATATCCTTAAAATTTCCGGACGGATTTCTCTGTCAACTGCCTAACTTCCAAAGGGCATAACTACCTCATACGTACTCGAAATCGAGCAAACTCGATGGTGTTGGAAAGATCATTCCACAAGCTTCGCAAAAATAACTGGAACTACTCCTAACTTATCCTGAGCTAGGAGTTGTGACTGCTCAAAGATGGCCAAAAACTCACTCTTTCCCATACTTGACCAAATTTCCAGATTCTGAACTTAGCCAAATTTCCAAATTCTGAATTTTTCCAAAAATGACTACTTTCAATTTCAAGCTTCTTCATATTCATTTTAAATTGTCGTATGTTACATAATCTATGTTGATGATGTACTGATTACAGGTAACAACAACAAGCTAATTCAAGACACAAAAAAAGCATTACACAGCAAATTCAGCATGAAAGACCTTGGAGATCTCAAGTATTTTCTAGGGATTGAAATATTGAGGTCTAAGACAAATATTCTTCTCAACCAGAGAAAATATGCTTTGGAATTGATATCTGAATCAGGTTTAAGTGGTTCTAAACTAGCTGCTACACCTTTGGAGCCAAACAAGAAATTTAATACAGTTGAGTATGATGAACTCACTGGAAACACAGATGATGTTATATACAAAGATGTTACAGCCTATCAAAGACTCATTGAGAGGTTGTTATATTTGACTACAACAAGGCCTGACATAAGTTTTGCAGTACAACTCTTGTCCCAATTTATGCAGAAGCCTAAAGTTTCTTACTGGGAAACATGTCTAAGGTTGGTAAGATATATCAAGGGTTGTCCAGGACAAGGGATATTGTTGAGCAGCACTCCCAGCACACAACTAGAAGCCTTTTGTGACTCAGACTGGGCATCATGTCCTAACACTAGGAGGTCAGTGTCTGGATATTTGGTGAAGCTGGGAAACTCAATCATATCTTGGAAGTCCAAGAAGCAGCATACTGTGAGCAGAAGCTGAGTACAAGAGCATGGCACCTGGAGTCTCAGAGATCATTTGGTTAGTAGGGGTATTAAAGGAGCTAAATGTGGTCATTGACACGCCTGTAAAACTATACTGTGACAACAAAGCAGTAATTCAAATCAGTGTCAAACCTATTTTTCATGAACGGACAAAGCACATTGAGATTGACTGCCATTTTATGAGAGAGCAGATTAAAGGTGGACTCATTCACACAGAGTATGTCAACACTAAAGAGCAACTGGCAGATGTACCTACAAAGGGCTTAGGTGCTGCACAACACCATCTTCTACTGAGCAAACTAGGAGTATTTGATGCATACAAAAGCTCCAGTTTGAGGGGGAGTATTAGAGATAAAAATAATTTTGTTAATAGTTAGTTAATTGTGTCAGAGTTAGTTAGTAGCTGCACATGCCATATGTGATCTCATCTGTATAAAGCCAGATACATGGCCACATTCAGTAAATAATAATCATTATTCTTCTTCCTAAACTCTCTCCTTCTAAAGTTAGCATATCACAGAGCAATCTACATTCTATCAAAAGCATAAGAGTTTGGCGAGGGAGAAAAGGTCACATTAAGAATCTGAGTTTCATCAACATTAATGACAATTTCTTTTCGAAGAGCTTTACTCGAATCGGTAACTGCAGCGAGAGCTGAAGTTACTCAAGAGGGTTAAATGATTAACTGTGATGGAGAAAAAAGATTCAGCTTTGTTGAAGCCAGAGTAATTGGCGGGGTAAAAATAGAGACGGAGGAATTTGGCGCCAGGGGAAACACGGAAAGTGTAAGTGAATCGAGATTTCATGATACGAGCACCAATTGTATAAGAAATTCTTTTGACTGAAGGATGTTTTTCTGATGGTGTGGCTGTTGTGGATATGCTTGAGAAGTTGGAAGGTAAGAAATTTGGGAAGTGGGTATCAGTATCCCATTGACGGTCATCAGTTTCATCGATGGTGGCTGATGGTGCGCCACAGTTGAGCAAGACAAAGACTGTGGCATTATACAGTGGCGTGGTAGAAACAGTGGCCATTATGAGTCGTGAGAAGAGAAAGGAAATTAGAGCAATGGCTAACATGGCGTTGTCTTGAAAAACTATGTACGTGCTATTTATTGTGCAAATATATATAGTAGCCGTTGGACGATCAAGTCATTTCTAGTTTTCTGTATTAAAAACCGACATCATTTTATTTAAGTTTTGTACAAAAATAAATACCAAAATAACTTATTATAAGTGCATCAAAATAACTTATTACTACTATTAGGATTATTGCACTAAAGAAGGGGACCATCTATGTACCCAAGAAAATACACAAGGAAATAGAAATGGTAGAGCAAAACTTGTTAATTGGGGGTGTGTATCTTTTTCTTGTAGGCCATGGCTGCTGCCTTTCATTTTCATAATCTTTGTTATGTTCCACTGGAGCAATAGTCGACATACTTGAAAGGAAAGGTTTTGGGTTATTTTCTTTGGAATTTGGATGATTCTTTGTTAAATTGACCAAAGACTTTTCAACATCAACGGAAAAATGAGGTGGGAAAAAAAAAATACTTTCCTTCCCAACCACATTATTTTGTTTACAAGTCCATTACTCTCTTAGTTCCATATTAATTGATCATTTAATATATATATATATATATATATATATATATCCCGAATTTTATTTTACCCTTATAGTTAATACTCTTTGGAAGCCTAAACAAATTTAAGATTCGTTTGGTCCCAAGAATACTTGGGAAAAACTTGGAAGGTGATATTTGGTCATATAACTTGACAAATATATTTGTCAAGTATCTCAAGTTCTCAAATACTAGAAAAAAAAAAAGGTATTTGGGCCAAGTTCTAATATTTGGGGATTTTAAAAATTCAAAAAGTACCTCAAACGTTTATATTATATATCCATCATTTATTAATTCCAACTAATACTTGTAACTCCAGAAAAGTTTGAGTTCTAATTTGAGTGAAAAATTGAGAAAAAAAGAACAATTTGTGTTTAATGGGTTATAATTATAACTGAATCAATGACAAGTTTGAATTGGTGACTAATGTATTGTTTTTCCTATATTGTTATTTTGTTATTGTTGATTGTTAACAATTATATTAGTTATAAAGTTATTTTTTAATGGAACATATTCATTATAAAATGATATTACAAATTTATGGGCATTTTTAATAGGAATAATTTTTAGAACTTATGAGTATAAATCATATTTTTTGAAATAGTAAATATTTTTGGGAAAATTTGAGGCCAAACACATGGTGAAACTTCACTCAGATATAATTTACCATTGAGAACTTGGGGCCAAACGCTAGCTTAGAAATTCCAAAAGTTCATTAATTACGTTGTATCTATTT